>NC_142617.1:3005000-3671250 GCF_059453375.1 Lepisosteus platostomus | reverse complement strand
GCTGGGAGGCGCATCACTGTCGTCAACAGCAGAGCGAGCAGACTGCAGCGTCGCGCCGCTTGGCAGCTCCAGCCCGCTTGGCCTTCTCCACATTGTCCTGCCCGACCCTGAATGCAATGAAATCAAAGGGCCTGCGAATGAGCATTTCACGTTTTACAACTAGCGAAAGAACCAGGAACAGGGACCTCTGCGTTCCCCCCATCTCTTTCAAGGCCAGAGAGTAAACACAGACACAAGTTAACTGTCCGACTGGCTTTCTGACTGCGTGATTTATCTGGCCAGTTAACACAGTAAAGCAGGTTAACCACAGGTCTCCCATTTTGCCCACTGATATAAACCACACAGCTTAAGCTTCTAAGTATAATTACAAACAACATGTCTGATTTTGAATTTAGATATTTATATATATTTAAACCAATAATAAACTGAAAAGTAGCTAGAACGGTACATTAATATTGTAACATCATTGCTAATTCAGCTGCACGTGTTTTTCACACTGGGTGCGTGCAACAGGCTGGAAAGATTTCTGATATTTTTAAAAAACACTGAATTATGTATACATTTTAAATAATGTCAATATTTTACATTTACAATATTTATATTTTCATTAGAGAAATGTGCAGGCTAATAGAAAAAAGTACATAAAACTGGTAAAGAATTATTTATGGACTTTCCAACTTTCGTTCTCCCATATATTCTCGTACTCGTACAGCGTAGAGTTTTATGATACTGCATGAAACTAATACTTAAGGAGCTGTTGTACACAAATCTGAGCTTGACTGCATGTTTCAGAGTTTACGTTCACTGTAACGTTTTGCAGGACCGCGCTAAGAATCTGCACAAAGCAGTTTAGAATCAAGCAAAGTATGAAAAACAAATCCTCCAGAGACAACAAACACAAAGAAAATGAACAAAAGAGACCATTACAGCAGATTTACACAGATTACCCGCAGCACTGTCAGAGTTTCCAGCAAGGAGGTGCGTGAAGAGCAAACACAGCAGATGAACGCAACGTGAGAAAGATTTCAGGACTCCAGCGTCGAGCTGCAACAGCACCCGGAAGGTGAAAAGGAGGAAAATATGACAGTTGTCTTCAGCTCTTTTCTACCTGTCACCCCGTAAGTGGAAGAATGTAATTCTTCTAAATAGGAAAACAACTTACACCTAGTGTAGCACCTCTCTTCACGACAAAAGAATCACAAAGCGCTTCACGATGGCACTGCGAAGTGGGAATTCAAGTAGGCCAAGCTACACCTGAGACAAGGGATGATTAGATTTCACTTAAACTGGAACAAAGAAAAAAAAAACTCGGCAGTATTCTCAAATATTATTTTGACACTGCTATTAGCTCATATAACCCAACAACACATTGCTACTCTCATGTGTACCCTTGCGATTCTGACCTCCCCTGTTATAACTACGTTTAAGCCATGTGCTTTTAAAGGGGCCCTACAGGTATTACTCTCTCAGTACCTTGCACAAGATGCTCTCTTGTGGCTTCATTCTTTCAGCTCTGCTGAATCCCCCACATCTTCAGTCAATTGGCTACCAATACCGTGTGAGAATCCCTGACTCAGTGATGCAGACAAGACTCTCCCTGTGTCATCCGACGCTCAAATAGCCAACCCCATCTTCACAAGTAGCACAATAACCACTCATTCATCTGAAGAGATACCAGGCTCCAGAGCACATTCGTTTCAAATCCCTTTCCCTGATTCACCAGGGAGAATGGTTATTCTGCTTATTTATTCTGCAGATGATCTTGGAGACTTACAGTACTGTAGGTGATTGATGTTACATATATTTGTGTTAATAAAAAACACTGAGCCACTCTGAGTGGCAGCTGATGAAACAGTCTGATTTCTGTACGATCCCTTGGCATCACTGTTAAGGACATGTGATGTGTCAACAAATGCTTTTTCCAGCCAGAAAATTATATGTCTATTTACTAGATAATTATGGTTTAATCTATAGAAGGTATTTTATGACATTAACCCCCCCCCATTCTGTAGATAGAATGTATAGCATTCTCATGTTACTCAATTAAAATGAACTTGAATTAGTAACTTTTAAATTGACGCCAAGATGGATTTTAGGACACATTTTAACATACCTCACTGTTAAATATCTGGCTGTAAGTGTTCTACAAATATGGCCCTACATGCTTGTACAAATTAAGACCTACCAAATCATGTGAAAAACAGAAAGACGCTTGGTTTTAAAGTTCTGAAATTAAAATAGGTTTATAGTGAGATTTTCTCTCTGCTTTCATCTCCTCCCTAGTTTCGCCCTTCTGACTGAAAGATTTCAAACGTATGTGCCGTCCACCGGCAGGCTCAGGAGGGCCCTGAGAGAAGTTTAGGCAGTTGCACCAGCTGTAGTCTTTGAAGTTGGTGTGCCAGCACCATGCCTTTCCCACAAAGGACACAGTTTATTTCGAACTACAAAACTCCCTTTGAAACAGGTGGTGAGATTTGGACCCCAACAGGAGCACAACCTATATAATCCACTGTAAGGTAAAAATGTCTAGGATTACGGATATGTTAATGGACAATAACTCGGAGCAAATTGCTAATCCTAACCTCTAACCAGAGCTGCTGTCCAGGAGGGGGGTGAGGGGGCTTGTCCTAACACTGGGACAGTGAACACAAAAAGGCAAACAAGCTGACACTCTTCTCCTGACAGCATGGCTAACATTTCCACGTCCGCACAAACCTTCCCAAAGAGGGTTTGAGGACGCTTCGTCAAAAGAGCTTTTGTGTTCTGTGGGACTAGAGGTCTGCCCTGCTGGAGCACAGGCTCTGCACACCTGCCAGGGAGGAATCTCTCTCACAGAGCCCTGGGTCCAGCCCTCATGGGCAGCGCAGGTCTTTTCATGCAGTCCCAGCTCATGTACACTCCTTCCGTTATCTCCTCTCACACCCGAAGCTCAGAGCTTTCCATTCTGTTGCTGACTGTGTTGGTTTTGCCACAGTGCCAGTATAACACAGAGTTCTTCTGCTCTTTAAATGTATGACTTCTGTCCGCACTACAGCTTCGTGAAACTATAAGCAATGATGAGGTCAGGAATCCAGAGAGAAGACTTGGTCAAGATCATAGTATACTCGATTCAAGGCCATAAGAAAACTTAAACACAGGTGTTCCAATTTAACTAATGGCTATAAATTAAGTCAATGAAAACTGGAAGCACAGCCTTTTGGAAATAATATATAACTACACATAACATACACAAGAGCACTGTAACAAATCGATCAGCATTCATTTGACATCCCTCTGAAAGTATCACTATAACAGACAATTATTATCACTGATTCATTTACAAAATAACTTGGAACTTGTTTAGAAAACAAAGCATATTATGCATGTTTACAAAATTGTGAGTTCTAAAAGGCCACTTTTTCAAATGAGTTGATCTGATAGTGTATTATACCTTGCTTATTCATATAAAACATTAAAAGCGGACTAAATTGTATTTTCATTATATAATTTCAGCTACCGGCGCTAATTAGCCATAATGTATTTTTTTTGGAAAAGATTCAAAGGTTTTTATACTTAAAACGTGTTATTCATTCTACCACAACGTAACCTATTGTTATTGCCACATCTAAATCTAAAAAAACAACATTCATTTCCGAACATACATACTTTTTACTTTTATTTTTTAACTATTGCGTGCAGTCATAAAAGCACTCCAAAAATTGAAAGCCAGTGTCAGTCTTTTTAATAAAAATCAGTGAATCAAAGCCCTTCAAGACAGAGGACTGCAGAACGGGTGAATTCTGAAGCCCCTTCGCAATCGCCTCCCGTTTCTCGAGGTTTTTTTTTTTTCAGGTTTATTTTGTACGAAATGCCTGCTGTTCAGAAGTGCACAAACAGTCTTAGGTCGGGGCTCAGCTGTTCAGATGTGGCGGCAGACTCTGGGTTTTATTAGGAGTAACAGGAATGAGATTTATGTCAGCTGCCTGTGACTTACCTGGGTCCCTGTGCCCTGCCAGGCTGCTTCCTCTGACATCTCTTTGTCTGGGGAGGGGTGTGTCAACATCAGGAGCAGCCTTTTCATCGTTCTGTTTGTCCACTACTCTGTAGTTGTTCGCCTGCAGTTTTATACATGTCAGATTAATTTTTATCTCTGTGTGCCATCAAAGCAGCGTGTATAATTTTCTCAAAGTGTGTTTAACATGCATAAAAGTATATTTGGGTTGCTGGAAATTTTGGAGCTACAGCATTTTCTAATCCATATTGGCAGTTGCATTACTATTTTGTTACAAGAATGTAATGATTCACAATAGTTCTATGCCACAATAATATATGTATGTGGATTTATACATAAATATGTACATTCATTTATGTAGATCAAAAGAAATTTAAAAGAGTAGAAATAAAATAACTGGAAAAGTGTTTGGTGTGGATCTCACCCTTGTATTAAGTCACTAATCTACACGGTTAAAATATTAAAATCCATCAGAGACGGACTTCATGTTATTGTGAGTTCTAAAGACATTTCTATAAACATGAGTGCACAAATATTCCAGTCTATTTGTACTGCTGCATCTACCATTTGTTTCCTTTTTTAATACAGTAAGGTAATGAATTTTTATGCTAATACTGCATCAGTTTTAAGGATTATATCAAAATCAAGAAATCTTTTGGGCTATTACTTTACAGGCTTAGGAACTGAAAGGTCAGTGTTTGCATAAGGCTTGTGGATTGAGCACGCTTATATTGACTTTCCAGTGAGAGAACAGTGTAAATGATTCATATTTAACTTTAAATGCCTTTAGGAACAGAATGATATTTTGCATTTTTAAACAGAGAAAAAAAAATAACACGCATACTGTGTAGAAATTGTAGATCTCATTTACACGTTATTCTGAGAGCCCAGGTTAGCATTTACTGCAGAAGAGCCCCTCTGAAAGCCCCTACAAGGACAAATTCTATCACATCATGAGCACCACTACTTGATTTGGTGTGTGGGAGGAAGGCTGCACACACTTGAGAAACTGTACACTCTAATAGTGCCACCAGTTTCTGTTGTTTAAAGTACACTGCACCCTTGTCTTGAACCCAGCTGTTTTTTTTTTGTTTTTTTTTACTGCATTTGCATCATCAGTCTTAGCTAAAGCCGCCAGTGAAATGAAAGATTAAGGACCGCGCACTGAGGAGTTGCATATTTTACCCCTTTGTTTTGGAAGGTGACTCCACTCTCAAGCAGAGCCATTCCACCACCCTCAATAACGCAACGCCCTGAGCGGCAGTGAGCTTTCAGCTCCTTCTTATTCCGAGAGGAAGTGGACTGTGGGGGCTCTTTTCCCTCCCCTGTGGCATTAATAAATCCGCACTCATTGACGGCCTCTGTAACAAAAGCTGTCAATTAATCTCCATGAAGTAGGTAATGATTTTCCTTAGCATCAGGATGATTCATGAGAAACGGCTTTTTTTTTCTCTTTTTTCTAATCAAGCTCCCCTGCTCTCTCCCTGGCATCAGCAGTCACGGGCAGAGCAGTCGCAGATGTGGCCGTGTTTCCTGCATTGTTCTGCAGACACACTTGGGTGACGGTCATGAGACGTGCGTTGGGCATCTCTGGAATGAAGCTCCGGGGCGTGTGTGTGTGTGTGTGTTTTTTTTGGTTCAGTTTTTCTATTGGTCGAAATTCCGCCCTTTATTCTGTTCTTTTTACCGCAGAATTTCAGATGGAAGAAATTGAAAGTATTTTCAACCGGCATCAAATGTAAGGCTACAAAGGAGAAAAAAAACGGAATAGAAGAGAATGTTCAGCCTTTCATTAATGAAATATTTACACTAATACATGGAGTCCTATATGAATACTTGAGTTTTTAGGCCTGCGTAGAAAGTACATTTGCTGATTCAATACAGGCTAAACTTATAAGTCATAGGAGAAAGGAAAAGTAGCTTTTCATTATTTGTATGTGCACTCTTAGCCTAATTGTAAGTGGGATGGATAATTGGGATGGTGAAACACACTACCTGTGAACACAGGGTTCAGATGTATGGCACTGCTGGATACTACAGTGGATTCCCTCTGCTGGCACTGGCCACTTAAACGCCTGTTATGATTATCTGGAGGAGAACAGAGCTCAGTCCACAAATTATCCTTAATGAGCTGCCCAGCATGCTCAGAAATAAAGAAGAATTTAATTTAAATATGACCAAGACTTCTTAACTTCACTTCAGAGGGAAAGGGAACGGTGTTGCAGGCGGATCTGGAGATTGGCTGCATGCTATTTCATTCACCAGAACATTTCCATTTCCCCAAATTTTAACTCAAAGCACCCATCAAGGTAACTGATGTTATGAATACCACTGTTATACAACTGATAGGATTTTTAGGAGCCACTGAAATCAACACAGTCCGCTGATGGTTTACAAACAAAACGTTCAAAATCACCCTTGACACTTGGTTGGTAATTACACTTTTTTCACAGTCAGACTAGAATGCGTACAGCACATTCACTTACTGAAGAAATTAAACACAATGAGCCGAATATTATACTGTGAACACTGGACCATGAAATTATACTATGTAAATAAGTTGTGCAATCCCCAATAATATAATTACACACAGATAAAACTGCTGGGATCATTCTTCCTTATTTATGGTATAAAGCCAATGATATTTTTAAATACTCGCTAGGCGGACAGGTGTTAGAGGCTAAGGCCATTTTAAGTATAATAAGAACAACATGTTAATATTAAGTAAATACAGCACCACCGAGTGAAAACAATGTGATACTCATACAATGCACACAGTTTCATGTTTTGTTTTTAACAAGTGAATCGGTCAGGAAGAAAGGAAGAAAGATACCCTGAGCAAATGAGGATTAATGAGCAGGCATTTACTGTAAATACGCAGAATACTGACTGGTAAACATACCCCTTTACCCCTCTCGACAGAGTGTCTGCTTTTTAAAGTGTTCAAATATGTTAACCCCATTCATGGAGATTTTTGTGTTTTATATGCTGCATTTAAAAAAATGTGACTGACATGAGATGTTCATGGGGAAAGAACATTAAAAAAAAACTACAGCTTTAGTTTATCCTAAAGACAATAGCAAATTCAATAGTAAAACAGAAAGCGTCTAGACACTACTTTCAGATATGCGCCTCCATTTAAAATTTGAAATGTAATTCAAATTTTGTTAGCATTTCACTTAGCACAGAGCAAGGATAGCAAGGTCTTTAAACAAATAATTACACCATTTTCTTGGAATCTGCACAACACTGCCTGGAAGACAATTTATAATTGCAACAAAGTTAATTATGCAAGTAATCTGTACAAAACCTTCACCAAATTCAATTCCAAAACCTAATACAAGCTAAAGTTAATAAAACTCAGAAAAGCTGTTTAAATAGAACTGCTCAGCAAAAACAAGTGAACACTTAACATGGAACACATTTTACTCCAGAGAACGTGTCCGAGTATGTACAGCTTTGTCAGAAATTCCAGAAGATGCAGACCGCTGTAAAACTGGAAACCTTTAGTTAGACACCTTGAAAACACAAAGAGAATTATACTGCTTCTGTTATTTACTATGAACGATGAACATTCCAAAATCAAAGACGCTGTTCAATTCAAATGGCATAAATTCAGGAGGCACTTTTCCAAGTTCACAGAACAACAGATATTATTTTTGCTCAGCAAAAAACTCTGTGAATTGTGCATTTTCTAGGTGGTTGCATATATCATAGTTAACAGATATTTTTCTCTGAATAATGGCCTAGCATTGTGCAAATTGATTCAGTGAACATGCCATGATACTAGAGATCTTGCACATCTAATATTTACAAATTGTGTAAAAATTACAGCACAGATGGGTGAGATTCATTTCCTCTAATCATTAACAATTAGACCCCAAGTTATAATGCTTGCCACATATAATGAAAGATCAGTTTCATTAGCTATTTTACATAAATCAGTTACAGTTACAGTCACATCCTTTACCTTATGTACACCAACGAGCATACCTGTGCCTAGCATTCAGAATCATAAATCTTTTTTTCTTAAAAATAAAGCTGTAAGTGCCAACAAACAACGTTAAAAAACGCCTTTTCCACATACCTTTCACTGTAGGATATGGCACAGATCAAAAACTGAAAGGAATCAGAGCGTTAATCGCAGCTCCTGAAACAAATGACAATAAGGGGTATCCAAACCCAGATTTCTACGGTAACGTAACAGAACGCAATTATTTCAAATTACTAGTTCAGTGGTGATTCAACTCCTTACTCTGAACCTGAGTGGGCAGGACTGAATGGGAATGAAACATTACATCTTCAGCATTAGACTGAACACTGTAGGGATTCCAAATCGGCACATACTGTAGGTCCCATCCCTAAAGCCTGACCTCGAATGCCTACAGTACATACTGTATGACTGTGTAACCTGTACACTCATTGTATTTATCTGAATGCATCTCCCTCTCTGAAACACATCACCGAGCTCTCCCACAATGCAATAATGTTTACTTTGTGACTGTTCTGTGCTGAACCAACCTCAAAAATCTCAGGCATTTCAGGAATTAAGAAATGCTCCTTTTTCTTAACGAGCCCTGATGGATCCTGCTGTCTGGCTAACTTGCTCTCGTATAAAATAAGCTCTGTTATTAGACCACTGCATTTTAGGTCAGATTCTTAAGAAATGAAAATGAAAGAAAGTTAGCAGAAAAAATGTGAAGTAAAGGCGCTCATAAAGAATAAGAAATGTTTTAACACAATTCCAAATGTGTCAAATTCAGATCTGCTACTCTGCAGGTGTCCCACACTGTACCAAGTGCACAAAACTCATTTGTCATCAGAGTCACATCAGGAGTCTTTCTAGCAGGTAAACTAAAGGTTAGGGATAAATATATTAAGATGAATGGTGAATTCATTGATCACCCATTGACCCTTTAACATCTCCCCCGCTGGACAGAAAACAGAATGACACCTCTGACTCCCAATTTCAGAATGAGCAAGCCCTTCAAAACTGCAGAGAAAGTGAATGCATCTCCTTCAGGTCCTCTATCAGATGTACAGCCCTCTTGACATATAGATCTTGCAATCTGCTTGCTTTCATGCATGATTAGGAGAAAAAAAGAAGAAAACAGAACAATTGATGTAGAAATTAATTTTACAGAATATCATAAACATCACATTTAGCATTTAGATATCCTCAGAGGCCAAAGTTATTCTTAAAAGACTTCATGCCCTGTAATTCCTGTGATTATGTACAATAACAAATCGTGATTTCTTGGCTGGTGAGCCTGAGAAACGAATTATTTCTAGGTTCCATCGGAAAAATGTAAAGTTATCAGCTCCATTTGATTTCTTCAAATAAATGCCACAAGACACAAAATAATCCATGCAACACAGAAACCTTAATTACTGCTGTACAGCATTTCTGAACCATGGAAAAGGTCTATTAGTATTAAAATGAGTCTCCATAAGTCAAATCTTGCAAAGACTTGAAACCCATTTGCATGAAAGAATAATCAGTCAGTCTGTATTCTTTTGCATACTTGCTTGGCTACTGCTGCACATCGAATATCCACTGAACATCTACAGTAAACCGCACTGTACAATGATTCTGTCAATGTGTGTTTTGTCAGAAGGAGTCACAACCAATGCAATAACATATTGCATAGGTGTTATTCGCTATCCAAGTGTCACGGACGTCCAAAGGGACAAACCGTGGGGAGCAGGAGAGCGGAAAAAGACCCATATGCGTAGCGGCGAGACGGGAAAAAGGCCCAGGCTCATAATGCAAAGAGTCAGGAATGCCGTATAGAAACCTATGCCCTCAGGGAGCGGACGTGGGGCGCCCTGGTGCTAGGCGGGTCTCAGGACATCCGAACGTCAATGCTGAGCGAGGACAGAGTGCAAGACCCGGAAATATATAGCCCAAGGGAAAGACAGGGACAGGAAGGACAGCAGACCGGAAACTAGGGACAGGACAGAGAAGGAGCGCCCTCTGGCTGCAGAGGGCGTGACACCAAGGGCTCGGTGGAGATATCGATAAACCCTCACTTTCTGGCCAAACTGCCCTCTTTTTAAGCCCCAACTGGGGTGTGAATCCAGACCCACAACTAGCAGGAAGCTTTAGGTACGTGTCCTTTCATTCCAACCCCGCAAGACAGTTTTGGAAATGCAGCTCAACATCAAAAATATTATTTAGCCGAAGTCTCAAGAGAGTAGTTTCCATTTCTTCAGATAAATCTCTCTTATGCCACTAATTAAACCCATGTTGTTAATCTCAAATGGGTTACCAAGGTTTGCAAAGAATCTGCATTTCAACATTAAAGAAAAAAAGAACGAGCAATTTCTTTCTAGCTGCGTGGCTTGAGATGTTTCTTCTATGTAATAATGGCCGTAGGAGAAAAGCTGATCCCACTAGTCTAATTATTCCCAAAGGCATGGCCTTGTCCAACTTCATGCATTTTACACTAGCTGGTACCATTCCAGGACTTTGTTAGGACCCAGATCTTGCTGATATGTAGCATGTACCCTTCTCATAAGAGTATCCGGAGTCTCTTGAGCGGTGACAGTGAGATTGATGGATTATTCTGTGAGGAATACAGCAATACGAGAGTCGACAAAGTCGACAGAAATTATCCAAAACGTTTTTCTCTGTTACCCTAGCACTTTGACAAATACAGTGTATCCTCTAGTCCATTTTATACCAATGATAATGTTGCGCGTTATCACCACTCAGTACTGGTCTGGCAGTTAAGACTTTCCAAATATGTACATTTCCCCCAAAATAAAATAAAATGCTGCTGAACCACAGAACAAAAAATCAGAACACTGGCATCTCAAGAGGAGCAAAACATAACTTAGGCCTCTTAAATCCAGGTATGCGGGAAGGTAGATTAGTATATATGGTCTACAAAAAGCTAATTTTGCTAGTATTGCTTCCTCCAGAATACTGAGTATGACGGAGCTAACTGCAGCTACAATACAGCCATCATCTCTTGGATTAAAGTGCAGCACGATAGTGGAGCAACACAGTATTACAAACAGGCTTGTTTTTCGCTTTACAAGACTGCTGTGCCACGAACCAGACTGCAGTGTGGAAAGTTGGAAGGCATCGTTTGCAATGCTACAAATAGCAGAAGAGTCATCAAGAGTCTAGCCAGCAAAGGTCCGCTCTCCAGCTCCACCACGCTCAGGGTCTGCCATCACCAGAGATCACAGCACCCTCGCTAAGGGAGGCTGATGCAAAGCTTTTTGTTTGTACAAAATCAAGCCACATGTGATAGCAGCTGAGCTCTGTAAACCTCGATGCTTGAAGCCTGGAGTTTTTTTTTTTCATGGCTTTTCCAATAGTTGTACGGTTGCCTGTAATTTAGTCATACAGCTTGGAAATCAGTTTCGTCTCCACGGGAAGCAAAGTAATTAGCAATCATTAAACAAGCCTCCCATTACTTTATTTTTACCATTTAGCGAAGGCATCATCCAGACGTTTAAAAACCATTTTGACAGTGGAGCTCTTGAGCACCGCTAAGAAGCGGCATGTCCAGATGTTAGGTTAAGGGTTGAAATACAACAGCACTGGAAGCCTGACCGCCCGATTCTGACGACAGACCTCAGAGAAAGTCCGTCGCCTGAGTCTGTGAGGCTTGCATGATCAGGCACTCATCTAACTGACACCCTGAGGTCTTTCAGGGAATAGTTAGGACCCTGAAGTTCACCTGGGAAATGTGGGGGCACATATTAACAACCTGAGGTTTACTCGAAGGCAGCAGTAATGCGGAGCAGACAGCCAGGTGTGGGTTGGGAGGACGAGGCATGCTGTGTGGTGCACTTTTGGAAGCTGCAGCTAGTAAGTAACCCCCGAGAGTCGGCTAGGCTGATACCACGCAGTAAGGTTTTCTTGATCTGTGCCTGTGTGAAACACCACACATTCACAGAAACATGTAATTGTAACTACAGGTATCAAGCGCATGCAGCTTAATACCGGGGCTGAGAAGTGGAATACACACTCATTTGTCAGGGATGACATGTGAATGTGCCCAAGCAGGATGAGATCCTCAGAGAAAACCATTATTTAAATTATAATTGCACAAAGAGATGTCGTGTGCTTGCTCTGGAAACATTACAGTGACTACTGGGTACTGGTTGGGATGTTCAGCACCCATCCCACAGTATTTTGTTGGATAATTAAATTAATGAGCAATATAATATAAAGGATCTCTTATTACAATTGAGTGCTTTAATTTCAGCCCTTTGGGCAATTATGTATAAACAGAAATTACCTGCTAATATGCCTAATCCTGCAAAAATTTATCCTTTGGTGGAAATGCTGGAAAACATCCGTACAATTTCAGGTTTAATTAATTTACCTTTGCTCTATGCATATGAGAATGATTGGCAGTAAATCCATCATGTTGCATTAGTAAACAGCACTGCCTGCCTACACAGTGCTCCAAAAAAGCACTGCTTTCAGTTCATTGTTCCACAAAGAGAAATGTCCAGAAAACTCAATATATTGACAGAGCAGCACATTGACAACAATTTGTGCAGGAAAAATTCTTATTTCGTTCTTCAGATGGAATTGGGAGCAGACTTTAGTGAAAAGCTAAATCTACTGTACAATGTGTAAAAACAACAAAAGGCTCAATTTTCTTAAAAGGTTCTAGTAGTATAGTTTTTATATAAATACCTATTTATAGTATGCTAATATACTTGTACACCCACTTTGACTGATACAGTAGGATTCTGACGTTGAGGGTGTTAGGACTGAAACAGCTACCAGAACTGCCCAATCCGGGAGAGTCCTCATCACTCTTGGGTTCTACAGGATAATCCTGGAAAATCCTATTCGTTCCCGGGACTCCAAGACAATCCTGTGGAGTGCTTGTCATTCCTGGGGTCTGTTGAGCCCTCATCATTCCTGAGACCTCCAGGACAATCCTTTTCATTCCTGGGGCCTATAGGACAATGCTGGATAGTCAGTAAATTGACACAGCATAATATCTTCAAGAACTTTCTGTAATTTCCAAAGATTCAAAGAGTTCTCCTGTTACTCAGAGCTTCGACACCAAATCCAAGAACCACTTTGGTGAAAGTAGACATACTCAGCCTGACCCTGGGAAATCATAGAAAAAATATTTAAGGAAATGGCTTAATGGCACAGAAAAAGTCCATCCGGGTCTATTGAGCTTTGCTGTGGTTTTGTCTTTCTTTCCTAACTGTTTTACTCAACGGCTTCATTTATTTTTCCTCTCCGCACTTCCTAATATCAATATTTCTTTATTGCACCACTGTTTTTTTATGAAGCAGCTTAAAATAATTTTTAAGCAGCTCCTGTTTCTCTAAATAGGTCTGTCTGTGGTGGTACAGTAGCTGTGACTGCAGAGATCGACAGATCACAGGTATTAGTTTAATGTTATGAAGTGTCAGATTTTAGATAAGCTACTGCACCAGATGAGCGATACATGTGGTGCATGGCATTTATTTTTTACTGCTTTATCCCTTAGGAATTTGTGTTTTTGTGAGCAAAAATCCCAGTAAGTTTCTTAATCTCATGATTTAGAATTCCGGTTTGTTTTTGACTTTTTCTTTTTTGATTTCTCTTTGTCAAGAATTCATTTATCATACACACCCTACAATTCCCTTCATGTCTGACCCTTCTTAGACTTTCATATTCCTTTGTCTTTCATGTTTCTCAGCCTCTCAATTTAAAACAGGTCTGAAATGGTGAGTCACCAAAATAGACCACTAAAGAATGGATTTGGAAAGAAAAAGTCATAAAAACTGCTTTTGAAAACATACACAACACGGAAGGATAACGCATAAATACATTATCAGATCCAGACCCCAGAATCTGACAGTAAGTGAAACTGAAAAATGAAGAGCTTCTCATCTCATTTCTTGGGGGACAAAATGCAAACTGGCAAGACAAAATTTAAAGAAGTCAAATATTCTCTGCAGACAGGAAGAGTGACAACAAGTATTTCATTTTTACTCTGTAAAGTATGACTGGACTGCATAAAGTGACTAAATATTAACATGCTGGAATCTGACAGCAGTGCGGTATGACTGAAGGGTTGAGTGTAATAAATGCTGTCGCGGAGTTAGAAAACAAAATTACTGAGTGACAGCAGAGTTAGTTCTTTTCTGGGAGAGTCAGTGTAGACTCAACAAATTGTGGCAACTAAAAGAGAAGTTCTCTGAGAACCAAAAAGAGATTTTTTTTCTGACTCTTCTCCCTTTCATTGTACAGTGTTAGAATATTTATAACAGCCGTGTGAAAAGTGAGCGTGCACTGAGAAACGACAGCTGCACTTACAATCGCTCTGATTCAGTACTGTCAATTACAGAGGTTTAATACCAGAGACGCACAGATGAGCTAAAGTCACACTGTGATGCACGTCAAAATATTTCAGTTCCAACACTATATGCATCGCCATAAATTATTAGCTCGGAAAAAACTGTTTTCAGAAGGTATGAATAGGGGAAATTATTATTGATGATAAACTTCGTTTTGTATTTAAAGCTGTGCTTTAATAAAATAGCGCAGGCAAAATTGCAAAAGGATTTCAGTCTTTTTCCATCCCCAAAATAATTTCAGAAATTAATCTTGAAATTTTCTTTTCTTTTCACGTCTGAGAGAAATATATTTCACGTTTTAACTTTGTAGCTTGAGGAAATTCAAAAAAAGGCAGTGAATTGGTTTCTTCTGGACTTTGTGTTTGTTTAGAGGATGTGTACAGGGTAAGTGGGAAAAAGTCACAAACATATCCACAATAAAACTACACATACAACTATAAGGTAATGCATAAAATATTTCAACTATAGCAAATATTTAATTAAAGAAAGTCAAATACTTAAGAGTACAAAACTCCACATTGTTAAAACAATAAACATTTGCAGCCAACGTTATTTTTTATACCTCAGAATGCAAAGTTTGTTTGTCCAAGATCTATTAATAGCTCCCAGAACGAGAATGCTGCTTACATTTCCAAAACGACTGAGTTAGAGCAGCCAAGATTTGCAATGATGCTCACATGTACTGTACACCTAATTAAAAGAAAAGCTTGCCTGTCACTTTCTACTAAGGTTTGCTGTTGAAAAAAAAATGCAACAATTCTGCAGTAGCAAAAACAAACTCTGAATCTTCAATTATTGCAGGATTCGATTCAGACTTAATACTACAGATTCCAGATGAAATAATGGAATCGGAATTATTTTTTAACATAAGGATTTAGGAAACGACTGCATATAGTGATGATGTACTTTAAAAATCTTTAAATGATTTACACTTCCCTCTATACACTCAATGTGCTGGCTGATCATAAAAACGTCAGCTCCAAGCTTAAAATAATTAATGATCATTGTGTATTTCTTGCCTTAGGAGTTTGAATTCCATCTGAATGGCAATTGTTCTGGAATTTCCCAAATGGGTGTCACACTGTTAAAGCTCTATAAAAAGCACACATTAAATATGTCCATTGTGTGTTGACCCAGGTGTGATAATATAACATAAAAAAATTGGACTATGGAAAATTTCCAGCTGTAAGCTTCATCAGTAGCTTCGGTTAAAAGGTTTTTTTTCCCTCTTCCACTTCATTACGGAGCTGTTTGAACTCACCAAGCTGGGCCAGTCTGCTAGCATCACCAGAAAACAAGGTAGATTTCTCCCAGATTAAACTCTGAGGGTGTCCTTTGTCTAAGGAGGTGGGGAAAAGGCCAGTCTCAAGGTGGATGAGGAATGTCACAAACAGATCTTGACAGGTCTCCTCTCCAGCAGCTTAATAAAGCAAAAGCCACGTTTAAACACAGAGGCATAAATGGCAATTTAAAAAAACAACCGATAGGGGAAAAACAGAGAAGGGATTCTATCCTGTTATCTATATTTTTAATTAGAAGGGGATGCTACAAGCAGTGTTTTTGATTTCCTGTTCGGCAGCGAGCAGTCACAGGGCTTCTATTTCCTCCTCCTGATTCTATCAGTGTGCTTGGTGGCTGTGTGTGCAGAGACACAAGACTCCCGTCTGCATCACGGCACTGGTTTCTTCTGCTTCCCTGAGGCAGGATGATCAATATCACTCTAATAACTGTAATTTGTAGGCTTCTGAATGGCTATAAATATCAAATTTAGACTGCTGCAGATCAGGTACATTTTAATATTAGACACTAAAGCAACCTCCTGTGACTTATAATTTATATGGGATGCAGGGCATATTCTCTTATCTCAATGCATCTTTTTTGTTTTTTAAACAGTTGAGACTCATGCTGTGTAATTCAAGTATTAATGCATGCCCATCAGCTTATTTCATGTTTCTTTACAGAAATTTCACTTTTCCTTTCTGCAACATGATTGATATTCGCCCTAAATCAGCAACTCTGCATCACAAAACATAAAGTTTATCAGTCGGCCTGTTGCAAGACTGACACTCTCACACAAAGTCCGGCTTCCTACAGTCCATGAAGTACTGTGAAAAGGGAATCTACTGGACGTAAAACATTTTAACCTTCACAGATTCTGAGTGAATTGTACAGAAAAATTACACCACAGTGACATTAACAATAAAGTGGACCATGAGCATGCAAAAATAATTGAGATTTATGACCTGCCAGGAAACAAGACCAGCAGACTGATCAAAAATCAGAAGGAAGAAGATGCTGCTGTGCCTCCCTCGTTTTTATGTTTTTTAAATTGGTCTTGTCGTTGCCGTTTAGTAGAGTGAACTGCTGTGATTTCCGAACAGAAATGGAAGAGCAGGGGTTGCAGAGTTCTCTCTGTAGAAAAGGTCATCTGAGCAGGCTTCACAAAAGGCCGTTGTGTCTTTATTTTTTTTAAAAAATTTGAAAACGTTTTAATCCTTATTTTTATTTTACAAGGCAGAATCACAACCTCTTTTACATTTTATTAGAGCTAGCACTACGCAGAGTGTAGCCTTTTTTCTTTCTAAGATACACTGTAGACACTGTTCCAAAAATACCTCTGTGCCTTTCTCTATTAAAAAACCTTAAACAAGGAAAGGGGGAGATGATTACTGCTAAAAGGCAGGTGGGCTAGCAAAAAGGAACACCAAAGTGCAACATTTTGTGCCTGAAAAGAACGGGCATCCTCACACAGCCAGTGATGGTGAAGTTATATGTCAATAATCCCGGGTATTCTGTATTCGTTTTGAGGTTGTTATTTTCATCATGGCTGTGCTGAAAACAAAGCCAGACCAAATGGGTAAGCACTCATCAAAAACTCTAAAGCTAATATTAATAATGACACAAACCATACAACTTCAAGCTTAAAAGTGGCAAAGCAAAAAGAAATTACGACTGTCACTCCCCGTCACTGTCAAATTAACTGATATTTTGTGTCGGCAACAGCTGGAAATGAAGCTTTTTTAGGAACTCGACATGTAATCCCAGTTCTTTTTTCCCATAAATTCCTAAACCATACGTCAGCCCCTGTATGAATAGGTTATTGTTCACTCAATCTTAATCTATAATTTTTAAATCTATTTTCTGTGCTTACATTTCAAACAATGGATATGCTATATATATATTTCCCATTTCGTATGTTGTTCTCCTGTGGTTCTGGCTCTGAGATGGGAGCTTCCTGCAGCTCAGAAACGATTGCTGTCTGTCTTGTTCCCTTAAAAGTGTGTTTTGTGCAATTGTGAAGTACTGTATTTCTCAGCCGAGCTGTATGTGAATCTCAATTATAGTACATAGTACATAATATAAACATAGTCCGTGAAATTAAAGAAATAAAACTGGACCAATTTGAGAAACGCATTAAATGTTTTGCCATGGGACTACCAAGACTTTAGTGTGAGAAGGAACTGTAAAGCAGACAAGGGGGGTGGATGTAAAACACACCTTCGATCTTGAGCCTCATGCAACTGACTTAATTTACCCACGATTCTCTGCTTGTTATACTGCTGAATACCTCTCGCCAAGGAACATCTGGGTGCTATTAAACAGCAAATGTTTAGATGTCAATTCTAATGCTATTCTAGCAGGCAAAGAGAAAAAGAAAACATTTCAAGCGATTCTAAATTCAAGACCAAATTCCTTTTTTAAATTTCATAGACCTTTACATAAAGACAAAACTGGAACCACAAGGGACAGGTGCAAGGAGGTAACAACTTTACTTGATACTTAACTCCAGACGACCTGAGAGGCGATCAGAGGTACTTTCTCTTGTGTGGAGATCTCCAGATGACACTCCCAGTATTTTTTTTTCTCCAGGATTTCTTAATACAAATGGCAGTGTAACAATAGAGTACAGCCATCCAACAACTGCCAAATTGCAAGAAACAGGCTTTCCCTGATGGAATTCAGTGTTTAGTGGATGTACATTTAGTAAATTCTCTACAGGTCTTCTCTGAGGGTTGAATTTTCAAAGTTGTCTTAGTAATCCATAAACATACATAAATTAATGCAACCTTCGCCAAAAAAAAGTCAAGCTCACAGTAAGACTACAGCACACAGAAATAATTACAAAGGACTACTAATTATGTGTTTTTATTAGTGTGCAGCAGCGAACTCCACTAAACCTATCCAATTTTCTTCAACGAGTTACACAATTGCTGCTTTTACCTGTAGCACAATTTACTACATGTGTAGTAACGAGCTGAATGGATATAATTTTAAATGCATCTGACTGGATCCCCTTTCCCAACTGTCCCTGATTCTAATCAAATATTTTATTTTGCTGCAGTAAAATACGAAATGCAGTCAAGAGCAGTTTTCTTGGGATTAAATTACTCTGAACCGCCTGCCAGTTGTCTTCTTATTAGGTATACAAACACAACACAGCTAACTTAAGAACTTTAGCTGCATATTTGTTATTGCTTTTAGAAGATCAAAGGGTGGTTAATTATTCTTAAAATGGAGATCAAAAACAAAGTTGCAATAAAATTATTTTTAGCGCACACCTAAAGCTGTAATGCTTCACACCTGCAGCTTACTGATATAATGATGCAGCTCTATAATAAAGTCCCTGAGTGCACTACCAACATGTAACTCCGAATCTCCTCAGCTAAAAAGGTTAACAGTGGCAAATCCTGCTCTTTTGATCCTGGATCTTCACAGTTCATTTTTCTACTGACACACCGCACATCGGGAGACCAGAGAGGAGATGAACCTCAACTCCCTATTGATAGAGCTTCCATCCGGCCTGAAAATGATAGGAGGGGGTCTTCTTCATTCCCTACTCCGAGCCAGTTTAGGTCAACTAATACAGAAAGTGCAGGCGGACAGTAATAATTGCAATAATTAATGAGACAAGCCTTTCACGTGTCCACACGGCTCTGTTTTTTCCTTCAAGAGTGAGGTTTCCATTCTCGCGGCAGGTAGGGGCGGCGCCAGTAACCAGGATGCAATACTGCAAGTGATTGCAAGAACACAAAAGAATATCTGTACCCGAAGCCATGTGGATACATCTACAGTATGTGCATGACCCCTGTGTCAGATCCAGAATGGGTGGAAATCTCTCGATGGCACAGTGGACTTCTTCTTTAGGGATGGCGTACCTGTATGCCTCTCTTTTCCTAACAATTTGTAACCTCTATAAGAAGACATGGCACATGGTTACGGGCTTCACCATGACCTCACCGAGAACAGATCTGACTCAAAGGGAAGTGAGAGTGCGGTCTGAAACAGATCTGGAAAGAACCCTCAGCCTCCCACTACGTCTCACGGATTTCATCTTTACATTGTTCTCTTGGGAGCACTGGAACTAAAAGAGCGCGCTCCACCGGTAATTTTAGAAACGTAGTCATCCCCAGGATGGCTCAACGTCTAGTGAAAAGATAGGGCTTTAAAGAAAGGCATGGAGCAGCCTTCACATTCGCCATCTGTGGCTGCTGAGTAGATGATGAGATTCAACACAAGTTTATCTGAGGCAGTGCATACCAATGTATGAATAAGCCTGAAGTCACAGCTCCAGTTATGCCATACATTCTTAAGCAGCCAGTCACCTACACTGTGGTGGTAACCATCAGGGACTGATCTTTCACTCAATCATATCTTTTGCATAGACTCCTAAAATAGCCCTCACAGCTGTGGTGAAACTCACGAGGAGTACTGTAGAGCCAACGCTAACAAGTTCATGGGAAAGAAAGGCAGAGAAACAAACAAAAAAAAAAGAACTTCTTCACACAGAAGAATGAAACAGTAAACTATCCTGTTAAGGAGGTCTGGGACATTAATGGTGAAATTGAGTTGTGTGTGACTATCAGATGATTAACATGGGAAATAAATACATTGCTAAGCCACATCTCCAGCAGCATCCAGTCTGCATTTCTCTATGGCACGCCTTGATCTTTGTTACTGCATTTTGGTATTTTGTATATTTAATTCACTTCTGAGCTCCTCTCAGACTAATGAACAAACTCCTCACTACCAATACAGAAGCAGAGTAACCCCAGAGTAACCCCTCTCACAACCTGCACACTGGCCAAGCTGAAGTGAAGCAGCTACCTGTATATAAATGCAGCCTCACTTGGCGTCTAAAGCAGATATACCTCTAGTTTTCACTGTTTGAAATTAAGGAAAAACAGAAGCAAATGAGATGTGCATCATTACAACAAACAATTGTTGTCCACCTGATTATTTCAAAGCATTCTGAACACTAGAAAGAGTCTGTCACTACCTTTTTCTTCACTGAAACGTCAACACCAGTTTTAGTTTGCTTTAATTTCAATTAAATATTCATGTGTTCTTTCAACTCTTCCAGAATTAAATGTATTCAGGGCGCTGGTACACCAGGGTACAGATGACCATTCTAGTGCCCATGTAACAGTAAACAAATTACTTCTGTTCGCATAGAAGTACCCAGTCCATCAATACTGTCGCAGTAAAGGTGAAAAGCTTATATAATTTGTGTTCTGCACTACAGCACCAATTAATTAAATTGAATCTGCAATAAATCACACTATATTGTATCAGTTCAACTAAAAATAAGGCTAATTATTATGACAACAATTTCAAGCATAATTTATGCAAATGATCATCCTTCAGCACAATTAAATTAATTTCATCACTTAAAATTTAACAGAAAATTACACTATTGGGATGCAAACAATTAAAAAAAAAACTTTATTTTTTTCCTCTTTTTATATCCCAAATTTACTTTTATGTTGGAAAAATGAGTGCATAGAAAAAAAAAGATTACTGCTGATGCACATCTGAAAACAGTAGTACATTACGCTACCTACTGGGATGCAGTGTTGTTTTCCATTGAAAAATACACAGGAAAAGGAAATGGCAGCGTTAAAGCATACAAGGTTTTTGAACTTAAACAAAACCCTTTTTCCTATTAAGATATGAAAAACAAACTGTATTTAAAATAGAGTGAATGCAAAGAGAAAACACACCTGAACAGATACCTCTCTGAACCGTGTTTCAGAGCTAAGCTGGCATACAGTAAAATCATTGCCTCAGTATACGACACTTCATATCAGGGTTGCTCTTTTCTCTCTTTTAGTTGCAGTTGGATCAACTGTAAGCTCTCTGATGCAGCACGAATGTGTCAGCACCCACAGCCCCAGCCTCCCACACGCCCAGAGCTCAGGGGAGCCGACGAGGGGAGCAGAAGACGTCTTGACCACGGCCACTGCCAGTCTTCTGCCCCACCAGCTGGGGGTCACGCTTCAGAATCGACGGCTGGGGACGTCTGCAGGGGCAGAGATTGAGGGGGCCTCTCTCTCACTTTCCATCAGCCAGCCACAGCGAGGGAAAAACAAAAAACACGACTTACCTTCACATACGATCTTTTTAAAAACCCCTTCGATTTCTCCGTGCCTGGTGCGCGCACGCAGCCCTCGAAGTTCCTTCAAACAAACATAAGAAATAAATTAAGGCATCAAACACTTCACCCTTTATTCTGCTTACACTTTTACATCCATGCTGTGCCCTTTTATTATTTTATAGTTCACACATTACAGGCATGCTATGCAGGTTGAGTCACCCTCTAGGCCTATTAAAAATGTTTCTTTCTTTGCCGCAGTTTGCAGAAGAGGGTCATGTTTTCATTCAGGCCCATCAGGATCTCTGATGGGTCCTCATAGTTCTTGAGAGCTACACCTTCCTGATACTGGGGGAGCCCTACCCGATTCTGTGGGCCCTCACCCTTCCTAAGCAAGGTCTGTCCCAGCCGGACGCCCGTCCGCACCCACCCCCACCCCTGCGCAGACACGCGGCACGGGCTCAGCTGCCATCCTGCTCAGAGCGCCGGACTCACTTCCTCCAGCCCGGCCCTGGCAGACCAACACTGACGGTTATCGCACGGGATCTGTGCTGCGCTGGCCAGCTTGAAGAGCCCGGCCCCGAGCTGCTGGCACAGCGGAGAGCAATCCTTTTTTGCACAGTTTATTACTACTTCCTGATGCACTGATTTTTTGGGAGTAAGCAAGCGCCTCACCTCCCCCCCCAAGCCTCAAAGGGATGTGGTTTTGGTGAAATAAAATATGAAACTGACTGCTGCTAAAGATAGGCTTTCCACTTTTAACAGAGTTCATTTAAAGAGCCTTTATACCACCACTGCTTGTGGCTCTGTGGACACTACAGGTGACAGGGGACCAGACCAATCCACTGTTTGGCTTCTGTGATGCCAGCTGAAGCTATCTGTAGCACAGAGGCCTTGAAACCAGCTTAAAGGAATACATTATTACCCTGAGGCACCTGCTGGAGGTGTGAACTCTGCCATTGAAGCATTCTCCAGTGTAGTCCCACAGGGCAGCTCTGATAAAGAAGTCAAACTTCAGTGTGAGAGAGGTTTATGCAATTTAAGTGTTTGACCGTCTTGTTAGCCGTTATGCCTACTTACTGTATGTTTTTAAAAACAAAGTTGAAAAAGTGCCTAGTAACCAAAGGGTTAATGCTAGATTAAATACCATCGTAAACAACACGGGCTTTAATGGGGACTTCACAGAGCTGACACAAATAATCTTGTCAACAGAAAACACTTTATTTTTGTCTTTAAATGAAAGTAAAAATGAAACGCCCACATGTGCTGAAGGTGACTGTTAGGATTCATAGGAAATTAGAAATAAACATGAGCAGAAAACAGCAGACGCAAAGGAAAAAGTATGGGTGTACTGTACGTCTGCACAAGATCACAGAGCCGTCTGAGAGAAGCCTTGAGTGTGAGCAGGACTGCGATCCTCCGTTCCTTCCTATGGGACTGAGTGAGCAAGAAGAGTCCAGACAGAACAGTCGTGTGACCAACTCTGATGTGACTCACAGCTCCAGCTGTAGAGCACTGGATCGATTCAGACTTCCATTAATGAAAAAAAACTCAATCGAGTGTCTTAGTTGGAAAGAAAAATCCACTTCAAATACAATTAATCTACTGCATATTTGTATAAATATATATTTTAGAAGGAGGCATGTAAGCGCACACAAATACCGTAATTCTCTACAGGATCTGTGCGTGACTTGGGGAATCAGACAGATTTCACTAATGATTTCCGTTTGGGATTAAAACGAACAGCTTGTTGCAAATCTCATATCCCTGCCATATCCCAGGACTGCTGCAAGCAAACAGCAGGGGGAATCACTATGTTTTAGTGTTCTTTAGCAAATGGGTTCAAAATAGCAGTTACAAAACCAGGAGATACTTAGACAATTACTGGAGATGATTTGATTAATTGGAATGAAAAGAAGACAAATGTGTTTTTTTAACAGGATACCTTGGTAGACCAAGTTGTAATATATCTTAGACATCATGACCACATCCAGGCTTCTGCTAAACCTTTGCAAGTCCAGGACAGCCCCGCCAGACACTTAGTCCCAGCTTCTTACAAAAACTGTAATACAGGATTGAAAGCCTAAACGCTACTAGCACTCTGTATAAGGGGTCTATTTTTGTGCATTTCAAATTTGCGTTCTGTGCTTTTCACCACTGGCCAGCTGTGTCACACATGTAAACCATGTGTGACTAAAACTGTACTGGAATGACACGCTCGAAAAAGTCATGTACAAGGTACTCTTTCCACAGATGAGCATGCTACATGAGACACTTCCCCCTCGACTGCAATTTCATGAATAAAAAAAAACTGCTCTCATACGTATATTTCTGACCTACTTAAAAAATTGTTTCTTTAGCTCTAGCTCTTTAAATCACAAGTCCATAACCTCCTGCTACTTTCATATTTTTCTTCATGTCCTTTTAAAATCATACAACCCAGGCTCCTGTTGTCGACTGGTCCTCCCTAGACCTGTTAAAATTCTTTTCTGCACCGCAAAAGTTGAAAACAAAGTTGAAAGCCAGAAAAAACGTCTACCAGGCCCCAGTGGATGACAATGAGAGCTCTGTGTTCACATTAACACTGAAGATCCTCTCCGTTGGGCTCACAGATATCCACTGCTTGCAAAGGAGATACGAAGAACACGAGATAAGTTTGGCGCTACTCCTCTTTATTAGAAAGTGTTGAATATTCCCCTTTATTTAAATCCAACAGCAGGGTTCAAGGCAAAATATGAAGATAAATGCCATTAAAAAGAAACAAGAAATGTCTGCAGCAAAAAGCAAAATCTACATTTGATTCAGTTTCCAAAGAAATATATACATATAAATACAGATTTAATTTGAAAAAGGAATAAATACATGCTTTTGGTTTCTTCATTGTAGTTTTTGACAGCAAAGATGTAGTAGACCGATCTGCTCAGATCTCAGAAGCTAAGCAGTACTGCTTCCTTCAAGGGAAAATCATGCTGCTACTGTGAGTGGTGCTGGAGACCTGCAGAGGTCAGGGGTCACTCTTCCAGAGTTTCCACACCAATGTCCTACTGTGGTGGCTGGCAACACTGTACCGTAGGAGATGCCGTTTTTTAGATGAGACATTTGATCCTGACGACTTGTTTAGTGAAGATCCCATGGCAGTGTTTGCACAAGGAGGGGTATCAACACCAGTGTCCTGACTGCATTGATCTCTTGAATGATCTGGCTTCCCTACTACTCTACCTGAGGCTGGACTTCAGGGATGGTTGGAATATGTGAAGCTCTTCGGGATCCTTCTAGATGAAAAACACTGTATAAATGTGAGGAATTTATTGCCACTATTAAAATATCATCACTGGCAGCTGGTATGTTGTAGAAGATAAAAGCAGCAGACTCCACTTCAGCACTATTGAAAGTGTGTTGGAGTATTAACACCATTTACACAGGTGGGTTAGACTTCTGTTTTTCTGTTTCTCGTGCTTCACAGTTTACATTTGAACGTACTGTACTGGTGAGAGTCTGACAGCGAAAGGTTTCACCAATGGCACCTTTACGGATAAAAGTGTCTGGCTATTCAGTAAACTGTTTAATAGTGCGAACGGATGACATTTACAATTTAGCTTTACAGTGAATTGCAGCACTCATAGTTCTTCGTTGTCATCACCAACATCATCATCACTTTTCACTACAGGCTAAAGATAGATCTAAATTCCTTTACATCAGGCTAACTGTTGGCTTCATTCTCCACTGAATTTGACATCAATCACAGATAATTCCATGAAATAAAAAATGTACAACAGACATTGCTTACCAACTATCTTTTTTGTTTAACTGTCTAACTGTTTATTTTCTCACTCTTTTACAGATAGCCCTTTTGCAGAATCCTGTGTGCACGTTTTGCTTAATACACAAGTAGATCACAGCATTTGTAAAACTTTGCTTTGGATCTATGCATTAAAAGTGTCTATGGAAGGAAGCTTCACCTATAACATTCCTGATTCCAAAGCTAATCCTCATTTCAGCCGACAGCGAATCCTGTATTGAAGATTTTGCAAAGTGTCTTGCTTCTGTACGATAGTTTTGCCTGGGTTGGCAGGAAAGACCTTTTCATTTTATCAAGTAAATGAGGCTTTGTAAAACAAATTGAAATACGTATTATTCGAGAAACCCCAAAATGTAATCCCTGTCTTTTCTCCCAATACTCCACCTTTTCCTGTGGCAAACGAACATCTGAAGCAGGTACTTACACAGGAGCTCTCTAACCTTCTGCTTTTCTTCTGTGACAATACGTTCCACTCCAAAGGAAAGGCACTAAAAGCTTTTGTTGAAAATTACGTTCATCTGTGTAACGGACCTCAACTGGTTAAGAAGAACAGCGGGAGTTAAAAAACAAAACTTACGAGTGATGATACAGTTCCTAAGGATAATCTATATAGCATCTGTTTGTGTTTTGTCTGATTACGGATGCTGCGTTAGACTGTGAGATGTTTTCCAAAAGAATAAATTCCTTGCCGGTACAGAGTGTAACCCAGAATGCTGAGCTGAATGTTATGTTGTACTACAAAAACACGCAACGAAAAATGAAGATTTGCAGTGGTGTGGCCTGCATCCCAGACATCCAGCTCGGCTCCCAAAAGTAATAAGCATATACTTTTTTTGTATTTTTAAAGATAATACACATTTTGAGCTGCCATGATATTCTAAGATATGGTGAGAAAAAAAAAGTACCTGATTACCTAGCCAAAAGCACAGATGCAGTGTTTTAAAGAAGTGTTTATAGCTGCAAAATTGGCTCAGACAGAGAAGAACATTGGTTTAGCAACTTGTAGCTCCAGAAACCACTTGCTTTTGATTGAGCACATTGACATCCAGCGAGAGGAAGCAGATGTAGCTCCAAACTGTCCATTTTAAAACAGAGGGAAAATCTGTATTCCAAGTGAAATCTGGCATTTGGGAGCTGGAGGTTTAGGATGCATGACTGTATTTCTAGCCAGATATCACAGACTCCTGGCTGCCCAGACAAAGAGCTCATCAGAACACCTACCATAACATCTTGAAGGGCAGTGTTTTCACAGGAGGTCATATGCTGGCTAGCTACAATAAATTAAAATTCTCTGCAATGTGGCCCATCCTGGGTCAGGTGCATAAGTAATTCACTGATGTCACAACCAGGGATATTTCTGACTTTGCTGAACAATAGAATGTTTTACAAGCAGGCCGAAACAAAACATTCTTAAAATTCTAAGCATATGACAGGCTTTTGTTTTACCAACCTTCATACGTGATAATGAAGTATGACTGTTAACAAGACCAGTCAAATCAACCTTTTTTGTGAACTGGCCATTTTATAACCATGGAGAATAGCAATCCCGGATCTTTTCGCTTTTTCTTTGGCGTCACCACTAGGTTTCCAAATGCAGGACCAGTTTAATGTCCTGCTGCCACGTCTGCTTGGCATATTTACTTTAGCAGCGGTGCCTTCTGAAGAAAGGTTTTCAGAATATGACCCTTGTCATGGCTGGCTTCAAAGCCTTTCTAATTTCACATATACAGTTCCTCCCAGCTACTTCAGAAAAGCCTTTTAAGAAGCTTTTTAATTCTCCTTTCTGGAATCTATAGATAACGTGGTCAGCAGCAATTTCAACAAACAGTAAGGGGGGAACACAAAACAGGATATGTGTCATGTAGGAAACAAAATAACAGGAAGTTGTAGAAGACCTAAACTAGGCATTTTAGCCACGAGGCAGCCAGTGTTGCCCACTGACCCCAGGGCTAAAGCTGACACACTGCCCTTCTATAAGAGCAGATGTTGGAATGGTCAGTCTTTCCTGATGGCAGTTTCTATTTGCCTCCTGATGACAGAGTGCATGTCGCAAACGTGGTTCTATAAAACACATAATAATCGAATGATTGGGTGTTGCTCATACTGTGCTTAACCAAGGGAAAAGGTTCAAGTAAATGACAGACAGAAATGTTTTTATACCACTCTTCCGATCTGTGCTGTTCCACAACTTTATCTCCATGGCTGAGACTTTTGCTTGAAATTCACTCCCTGACTGATTGTCCTAGCAGAGACAGTTATATATATATATTCTGAAATCATGTGGCCCACAAGGCCACTCAACTTAAAATGTTAAAATCATTGTGTGCACCTAACTCACATTGAACTTTTTCACAGCAAAGGGTTTGAAAGAGTTTTAATTTTTCCTTCATATTATCTGTTTGCATCTTCCTTTGTGTTTTTTGCTCTGCATGTATGGAGTAGAATGTGTATATAACAAATAGTAGTATCTGCTTTAGACTGTAACGACTGCAACAAAAAGTAAAAACTGTGGAAGGGTATGCATACTTTTATAAGACACTGTGTATACATATCCAGTTTTCCAGCACACTGGAGCCTCTCCTCCAAATTTTGTTACCCACAGAGCAACCCAGAGTGTACGTTAATTTTTATCTTGTAAATAACCACCCACCATTTGTGTTGAAACATGGGAAATCAAATTTATCTCTGATTCTCTAGCCATTACATTTGCGCTACTAAAATGTGACCTGCTCAAATAAGTACCTGTTTAACCCAACAAGAGCTCTTTCATGATAAACTATTTGACCTTTCCAAAGATTGAGCCACAGATTTCATAACATGTTGCTGGCAGTAAACATGGGAGCTTCAACTTCAACTTTTGGGAAGTTTCTTTATAGAGGCAGCCAAGGAAAACACAAAACTACTTTTCTCACCTGCTTGTTGTGACAAAGTTGATTAATGCAGTGAAACACAGCTGCCCCTTGTAAATCCACATGGAGATATCAATCTGGAACATGGCACACAGACGATAATGTGCGCCAAACACAAGCAATCACTAAGGACCAAATTCAAGTCACCCCTTTTTTCTGTAGGAAAGTCTTGGTCCATAACAAAGTAAATCCTATTACTGACATGGTTTAATAAATCCCACGGTCGTTAGCTATGCTTGTATCAATAAGAGGTTTAAAGAAAAAGTCTGGCACATGACAAAGCAGTGTTATGAGAAGGTACACCATTTGACTGACCATGTGAAAGTGCTCCTAATTTCCCAAGCCTGAAGCACAGAAATGGGTACAATCAAAGTTTTATCATGTCCTGAAATGGGCACTGTAGTGGGTGTCTGATGAGTTAGAGCATCTCTGTCACACACTGGACATAAAACTGGCAAAGAGAGAATAGCTGTAAGGAATGCAACACATCATATCATATCTCCTGATCACTCAAGTGCTTTTCATTTTTAAACTTTAAGACAGATATTTTAAGGCTTTGTATATAATATATAATATTTAATGTAACTGATGTACACACACACACATAAAGAGGATAACTGTAAATTATCCCTATGCATCCCATTGTCTGTAACTCCAAAATTCCCTCAGGTCTTGACAGAATCCTGTCAGCACTAACAACAAAACTGATTCTTTCACACACCCACAGACGAGCGTCTTCGCACGACTAAGGCATCTGACAGATCTGCAGGCTCACATTTAGAAAAAACATTTAATATATTACCGTATGTAAAGCAATGTCACATAATGCAATGAATACATCAACTATAAAGTATATGCATGAGCTCTTACTTCGGCATAAGTGCAGGTCAGGATTTTGGAGCTATAAACCAAATAAAATGTGCGATGAAGTAGTTATACATTTTACAGCTGTAATCAATACTTTTTTTAAACTGCTTTGCAGTCATTGGACTCCCATTTGGTCTGGCAGGCACCTCACAATTAAGTGACTCCAGAAAGGAATGGTTGCAGGGAAAACTCTTCCCAGTCAGGTTTCACACATGCCAGTACGTGCTTTAGTTAAATCCCACTGGAAAGACTTTCCCCACCTGTCGTTGGCACCTTGGCTGACCAGGTCAACAACACACACTAAACCGGCTTCAACTGTCCCGAGCTAGAAATATCGCAGGATTACGAAAACTATCTGACAAAAATTGTGTTGAGTTTCATCTTCTCAGATGAGAACTCATGATTAGCATGAATGCCACTACAATGCTCAGCTTTCATTCAGTAATACATATACCAGCAAGAATGTGGTAGATCAGAACTGGCCTGTTTGGCTTCGTTTCTTTCTTTCCTCATAAACAGAGTGGCAACAAACCCTCCGACATAAAAAACAACTGAAATAAACATCTCAGGAATAATGTACCCTTATAATACAGTGCATCTGAGGCCATTGGAGTATAGGCTTTAGTCAAAACGGACGGATTTGTTAAAAATATACTTTCCCTCATTTAACCCAGCCCCCTCCCCTGCACACATATAGACTAAAAAAAAAGATTAAATTATTCCTGTTTCCCTAATGGCAATCTGTGCCATTTGCTATTCAAACCAGACAAGATAAATTACTGTACATAAGACTGAGCAGGCTGGCAAATTAAGACAGGCCTCCAGAGGACGGGCAGGATTATTAATCTTTTAAGACACTGTAATATTTCTTTGCCACTGAATGTGTAGACACACGGACGCACACACACCCAGATTGAAACATCAGGTTGTTTTTTAAAAAAAATCAATACCACAACAGCCAATTTATCTATGTCTGTCCTTTGCCTTAACCTACTGCTTACGAAAATAAATAACTAATGACAGCTTGGATTTCATATGCAGAATGACACGTGCCGATCGATTGCTATTTGCCAGCACACCAATCTAATTTACATCCACTTATGAATTTAAACAGCTTTGAATATATTCACATGCACTATTTATATTTTCAGAACAGAGGCCTGGACTCCTTTTTTTCACAAGGTCTGACATTTTCTGCAAAGAGAGGCATGCACAAGATGACGGTTATTTCAGCATGAGAAAGAAAAATCAAATCATTCACCCAACTGAATGCAGCCACATTAACATGCGCTGCATTCATTATGCATGGAAATAATGCATGTTTATACAGTGGAATTTTGGAGAGACAGAAGGGGTAACTTGAATTGGTTTCTATGCTTTGTCTGAAAAGCAGCACAGTGAAGAATGGAAATGGTTCAAGGTCTGGCGGTTTTAATTGTTAATTCATTAACAGGTTTCGATGTGAAGCATAACTATCCTGCAGACAGTGCAGATCAACTGTCTTGTGCCACACTCTCGGAAAGCCTTTCTACGGCTCCAACAAAACACGCCAACACACAAGGCTTACTGGACAAAACACAAATGTTAACTTTTGATGTGTTTTAACACAATTTCTGTAGCTCAACTGATTTAAATTTAACTGTAGCCAGGCAGCAGACTTTCTGTTTCTTAGGGATTAAACAAAGGTATATTCCACTTTTTGTTTGATTCTAAATAGGCTGTCATAGTATCAAAATGAGTGCTGTTAGTGGTCAAAATATTACCTTCTGTACAGCATGTGCAAATAATCTAAAGATCACAAAACAATGCTCTTTAAATAAAAATGGCAACATTCTTTCACATCTAATAAGAACAAAAAGGTATGAAATGTAAATTGTATACATATTAAAGTTTTGTAACAAAGTTGTTATGAAGTTTTGTTTATTGCCAAGGATAATGTTTGCAAACCTTGTTAACTGCAAATAGTATGCTATCCTTTGTCAGTGCATGTACAATATATACTGTATATTTCTCTCCTGGGTTTAAAAAATATAAACAGCAAAATGTGTTCTTGTACGAGAACAAAGTCATTAATGTTTGTTGTAAATCCTAAGGAAGCAGAAATTTGCCAAACTCCCAGCCTTAAAATAACAGCCCTTTTGAGATCCAGCCTGTGGACTAATAACGGCACTACAGCGAGCACTTGTTAAGACAGCCAGCCATTTCACAAGACCAATGAAAAAAGAGCCAAAAACTCATTAGTATTTCTAAAACAAAATGAGAGCAATGCAATTTAATAACACGACTGGCTTTTTAGACAGAAGTATGCATGCACATTGAAACACCGATGCACGTGACGATAAAGTCATCTAACAGCCGGAGATGTGGCAGCAGATCTGCATGTTCAGCCCTGGGCTCCTGAGGGCAGCACTAAAAAAGCTCTCCCCACCCTCCTCCGCAGTGCCCTGTGCTCTCCAGCCAGCCTTCCACTTTTGAGGCGACATTTTATTTTCAAATATGTGCCACACCAGTGAATCCACAGCATTAATACAGTACATACTCATATTTCCTTTCCTTTAATTAAAAAAAAAACCTGTAGTCTGAAGAACAGGATATTTAACTTACAGTATAATGGGAAGTTTACTTGCTTGGATTTTAAACCTTCTCCAATGCCTACGTGGGAAACAATCGTGAGCAAGTTGTAAGCTGCTTCATCATTGGAAGTATTATTAAGAAAAAGAAAAAGAAAAAGAGAACAATAAAACAAAATACAAACATGCTCAAAACAGTGCAGCTTTGTGTTTTATAGAAGGAATGGCACAACAGCACATGGATTGGGCACTATTGCTTCATTCTAATAGAGAGAAACAATCAAGAACATGGTGTTGGCTGTTTTTCAGTCGAGAGACAGTTCCAAAAAAAGAGGGAAAAAAAGTACTGGCTGTCCCTGTGCGTTTTGGATTATTTGAATCTAGTGTTACCTCTGCAGTTTCCCAGGCAAGCTGGAGTTTACAGCAGATCTAGCCTAATTACTTCTCAGGCTTTTGAGCTTTTGCAGTTAGGATAATTCAAGGTTTTTCATAACATTTACTACTCAGTTTTTAAATCTTCAAAATAACCTTCCATTTTCCAGCTAGCTGAAGAGTAAAAGAGAACAAACTGCAATTAAAATCTGCACTCTGATGACTGATTAAGGAAACAACCATTTTTTATGTTCTTCACATTTCTAGAATTACATGTTCTTTTCCTTTTTAAAAAAAAAAACTCCTTTTCCTGATTTGGACAAAATGAATATACAAGTAGCATTAATACTGTATCACCAGGCACTGTTCAGGTACAATGAAAACCGTAACTCCATATTAACAGCTTGGAACAAGATGTGAACCTGGCTTTGTTCTTCCCTAATGTAAGTAATCAGCATCCTCCATCCTCACCCTGTTTGCTGTTGACTCTGGGATGGGTACTAACCATGAACCCTTCAGAGGGCTGTGAAAAGGCTTTCCTGTATTGCCAGCACTACAGACAAAACCAAGAGAGAAACCAGACAAGACAAAACAGTGCGTGTAGCCATGCTTGTGCAAAAGCTGTATTCAGTAATATAAATGCAGGAACCATTACAAAGATTTGGTGTGCATCAATATAAAACCTCCGTGAGCCTATTGTGACCGTCGCGGTTCGGCGCGGTTGTCGTTCCCTCCACCGCCTGTTTCGTCCCGCAACACCTGGGCTCGAACCCGAGTCTCCGGCGTAACGCAACAGAGAACCAGCCGAGTGAGCTAAAGGAGACCTCCCCCAGCCCAGGCGTCTGAGGTCCCTGCTACGCGCAGGGAGGGCGATGACGTCACCGTCCCCGAACTAGCTCCGCTACACCATCAAAGACTCTCATTCCCTCTTGACAAACAGCTCCCGGTGTCATCCAGCAGCTGCATCGCTGAGCAGCTACCACCTTTCACCTTCTCCCCACTCACACCTCTCCCCTGCACTGTCACTCAGGGCGGCAGCAGGCGCACAGAGAGGTGCCGCTCAGTGCAGGCCAGCAATCCATACATACCCCAGCCCAGCAGCACCTACTGTAATTAGCAGGAAAAAAAAACACCTTTGTTCCTGTAAGCGCAAGACGGATTGGAAAAACAACTTGGGAACTTTTCACCCCGTCAGATTTCCCAAGACTCAAGTGGAATCACTTGCATTGACAATATTTTTTAACAGGAAAGGGTAGAACAATACATATCAGGTATGCAAAAGTCTTGAGTGTAACAGGTTAGTCCTACCTCACTCTTTCACCCCCTCCGTTAACAGTCTGCACTCTGGTCTTCACTTTTTGGGAAAAACAAGTCTCTTTGCTTCCTCTTGTGAATGTGCCACCCTTACTATAAACCCTGCTGTTACGTCTCATCTCTGCAGTTTGAATATTTAAATTGTGATATGGATCAGCCCACACACACAACTTTCTGCACTAAAAACATGAATTGTCTGTGTTCTAGGACTCAGGTGTCGCTGATATTTTTGGAGAAACATCGAATTTGCCAAGGTCATTTTTCTTGTAGGTTCACAAGAGAGAATAATACCTTGAGGAAATAATTTTGAAAGACTTCAGTGGCTCTTAATAACTTAAGAAAAAAAAAAACACTGGAAAAAAAATCCTGAGTTGTTACTGAATTATTTTGGGGAGCCACACCTTATCATTCAACACATGTCAAAAATCAAACATTGGTAAACATACTGTTGTCTTTCAATTCACACAGGTCAGTAATTCTAGGAATTTATTCCCTGGGTAATCTCTAAACTGCTAAACGAATAAAAGAAAGAAGTTTGTTAACTCATACAGTAACATATGCTCAAGGATATGCCAAACAACATCACTTGAATAAAGACAATCAATTAATGCCCTTCATTTTTGTTGTGTTTTTTCAAATATCTAGGCTTAATGGCTTTAAATCTTCAAACAGAGCCCCAGACAATTCTAAACCATTCAATCATATGTATTTTTGCACAACAAAAACACAAAGTAAAACTATTTTCAAATTTTCATGTAATTGTCATTGCTCTGTTAATATAACCGATACAAATGTATTTGGATTAATTATTGACTTTTTTCCTTTTTTGTTTGTTCTTCCCAAGAAGAACTCACCCTTTATTCCTTTGGTAAAGATTTAGGTCAGACAGAGGTTTTATATTTCCTGTTACAATATGACTAATCTTCCTGCAGCAGTAATTATTTTGTTTTAATTCTGTAACAGCTCTGTAGTTCTAGCCTGAATCCATCTCCTATTGAAATGTCTGAACTGAACAAATGCTTCTTAACAAGAAAATAAGATGAGGATTTATACCTCACGCATAAAGTTTTTAAAACTGTACATTTTATTCATAGACTCTTACAAATTACTGCGTCAAAAACATCTAATATACAATGAAAATCCAAGCTGAAATAGTTTAAGACTAAAAATGAAACATACCGACATAATGAACAGTTTTGCAACTGTCTTGCACCGCTATTCAACGCATTTCAAATATGTAAAGAAACAGGAGTTTTTAAACAAAACGTAACCCAAATCCTTTGCTTTTTATACAATGTACCCACATTTCAAAACTGATTGCAGATTTCTTTCATAGCTTACACACTCAGCATTCTCAGAATGCCAGGGCACAACACACTAAGCCTTCTATATCCTAAATATACCTATGCTGTGCTTATATTATATATTAGATTTTTCATCTGCGATTCCAAAAGCCTGAAAGACCTACAGATGATCATATAGACATCTGAGAAATTCAGATTGATTTACAGTACATCAGCAGCTCCCATTGCTGGTTTATTAAGGAAACACACAACAGCTCTCACTGGATGAAAAATAAATTTCTATGCATAATAGGTAATTGTGCTTCAACATTTCTTTGATAATGTTAATAATTTTAATAGCATTTGAGTGTTTTAAGTAACGTGGAGAATGTCCTGGTACATAATTAACTGTTCTGCATATAGAGTTAAGAACAGTTTTTTTATCCCACATTTCTTTTCTTCTTGCACCAGGTCATTGGAAGCTTTAAAGAAGTTGCCACCAATGGTCAAACTCCATTGGCCTTGTTATAAAACTGTACCCGAGAGAGACCTAAGGACTGTGGCAGTGAAAGGTCAGGGAACCAGCCAACTACACCCAGCCAATCCAACAATGAGGCTGCTGTGCTTATAGCCTCACGTCAGAGTTTAACCATCCTCGGGCGAAACGGAGAAGAAATGCACTCATGATTTTCATTTCCTTTATTTATCTTTATTGTTATAAACACATTTACTTCAGCATTTCCAGAAGACATTCTGAAAGAGGCACGAAGCAGGCGAAACTGAAATGCAAGCATGCGACAGATTGCATTTAGAAATCTGCATCATCTGAATGCCCAGGAAGAGCTCCCCAGTGTAGGTGATCCCCCAGTGTAGATCTGGGAAACCTGATGGTTCAGAACAGGTATGTATGCAGTATTACATTATAATTATAATGATCTACTATGCCTGCAAGGTACTTTTCTGCCAAGATTCCTGGAGCAACATATTGCACAAACTACTGTATATGTCCCAAATACAATGGGGTGCGGTTAGCCGCTCTTTAAAAAATAGTTTTAAAAACTCCAGTCTTTAAAAACACTGAAGATCAGAGGAAGAATAGACAAAACTTGACAAATGACTGCCCAGGAAGTGTAACAATGACTAGATATTCAAGTTTTGAAATTTCTGAGACAAATGTCTCTTGAAGGTTTGTGAAACAGGATATACCAAAACAGATGGAAATTTAAAAAAAAAGTTAAGGGGGCTGTTATCATCATTGTTTTTACTCCTGTGTCCACCTGACTGGATTTTAGTGCCATATTTTCATGCCTAACTTAAAGATAATTAACTAAACAGATAACTACAGTAGTTTCTAAATACATGCCAAGAGATGCTCACTGCATATAACCTCTCCACTCTTAAAAACCAGACAGTGGAGACCAAGTAGCGAGTGAAGTATTTATCCTTCTCTTCATCCAAACACTGCTTCTTATTTGTGTTCCTTTCAGTGGAAGCTTGTACTTAGGGTCTGCTTCTTCAGTACAGTGTCTATAACTCAAATTCAAACTAATCGATCCATCTATTTTCTAACCGCCTAATCCAACACAGAGTCACGGGGTAGCCAGACACAAACACACCACTCTACTCTCGCACCAAAAGCGAATTTACCCCGCAATTTAGACTGTGGGAGGAAACACACATGTACACAGGGAGAACACACAAACTCCATGCAGACAGAGGCCCCCTAATTGAACGCGGGGTTAAAGAGCTGTGAGGCAGCAATGCTACCCACTGTGCCGACATGCCGCCAACAAGGTACAGTAGCTGTTTTTGAACTCATTTATCAGATAGAAAAGAGCACATGCCCGTTCTGGATAACCTATTAAGAGAAGAAGAATCAAACAAGGGAGAGGGTTAGTTGAGGACAGAGCAAAAAATAAAGGCAGCACAAACATCATTTATGAAAATAACCTTTTATGGTTAATGCAAATTACTTGCTTTGTACTACAGAACGAGCTACAATTTTTAAAAGGTAGGGCTTCAAATGTATTTTAAAAGGCAATTAATTATGCTTTATCCTACCATTAATGTCTCCGGTATGTAAATTCTAATGCAAAGCTCAGATAGTATCAGTTAACTGTAAAATAGCAGAACTCCAAAAGCAGCCCTCAGCTGGATCACATCTGTCAGGTGCCTGCCTCGGTCTTCTCTGCCAATGGGTCTGTTATCTGTTAGATCACCTTGGGAACAGGCGATATCATGCTGGATAAAGTCAATTCTCACAGCCGTGGTGATTCAAGAGAACCGATGACTTTTAGCACAGTTTACTGTACCATGTTTCTGCAACAAGGTGGTAGCGAGTTCACACAATCGATTAAGAATCCTGAGGTACGGAAACGTAGGATGTCATTCTTCACAAACAATGAAAAAGTTTGAAAAGGTTTGTTCCTGTTCGCTGTATTTTAAGATTTTTTTTTCTGAGAAAAATATGTGCCGCCAGACTTTTTACCATGGTACTTACCATGCCTATACAATGACATCAGATCACCCTTATCTAACATCTAAATAAATGTTAGGGCAATCATGATACCACAGCCTCATGTTTAAAGACTTTAATGTAGCTGTAGGAGCCTTTAGATAGATACTTCATTGATCCTGTGAGGGAAATTGCAGTGCAACAGCAGCTTAGCACAGTCAACACAGCACAGTGTAACGAAATGATACAATAATACAACAATACAATACATACATACAATACAGTCAGTGAGAAGTGCACTTTTACCATTAGTGGTTTACTGCTCTGTCAGGAGGCACTGTATATAGGAAAGCAGTGTGGAGCCAGGGTTAAGTGGAAGGTTGTGGGTTCAAATCCCAAGTGAGACACTGCTGTTGTACCCCTGAGCAAGGGGTTTGTCCTGGTGATATCATAAAATACCCAGCAGAATAAATGGGTGCACATATAAGTCACTATGGATAGAGGCATCATCCAAGTAAACATACAGTATTTATGAAGGTATTCTGTTAAATGTGCGTCACATTTCGTTGTGAACCTGACCCCAGCCAGGAGCTTTTTATAACAAACATCTAGAAACAACACCTCAGGGACATCAAGGTAAAACCAACCCCTGACTGAAACAGAAAATAAAAAATGAAGGGATGCTGCACTCCTGTCTTTCTCCTCACGACAGGAACAATGCCGCGATGTGTGAAGAAGTAAGGAATCTGGCGTCCTGAACAATACTTGTGCAATTATGGAAAAATACACGCCTAATTGCGAAATCCGAGATGCCAAGAGCTTCACAACAAAATTCCGATTAAACAAAGATGATACTATGTTGCAGAAGAAATTCCATTTTGCACATAAATAAGGTCATTCTTTTAAACCAAGACATATTAAAACTTAAGCCCTTAATAAAGAACTATGATTTTTTTCCTTTAAATGCCACCGTGAATGACAGATGCATTGCCCAGCGGTTCGCATTTCGTGTTTTGGGTGGATGCAGAACCAGTCCAGAGTGAAGGGGAACTGTCACTCGGCTGTCCAGGCCCAGGCCCAGAGGGCCAGGGGGTCTGCAGGTTTGCGAGATCTGTGTAAAGCAGTGACACCAAAGAGCTAGAAAAAACTCCTAAACTGGTTAAATTTAAGACGATAACCTGCTGAATGAGTTTAAACCTGTCCTGGACCTGGACTGGACATCTCCTGGGCGATGGAGCATGTTGTCATGCTGTTGGAACCATTCACGAAAAGGCTGAGGATCCTTGGGTCAGACGGCTAACTAACGATCGAGTCAGCTAGAGGTGCCAAATGGCCTCTTCCAGACTGTAACTTTCAAGTCCTTAAAGAAACTGAAGCGCAGAACACATCCATCCCAGGAGCGAGTAAACCAAGGCTAAAAAACTGCAGCTCCAATGGTTTAATAAATCAATTTAAAAAAATAATGGGAAAGGAAAGTACGTTATACAATGATCAATAGAGAACAATGAACTACAAAGAAATTAATATATTAGTACTGTATATTTACAGTTACTGTATATATAAGGAGAATAACGAGTGGCAAGCACAAGTTATAAAAGATATTCGAAATTCTAAGGTAGAGAGGAATATTATACAATGGAATCTAAAATAAACTCAAGTATAACAACAGTAAAACAAATGTAAAGGATGAAGAAAATTGTTTCAAGGATAATACTGTGATTAGATGTTAAAAGGGAAATAGCTGATAAACAGGTAACATGACTCAGGCTGAGAAAGGACAAAGTTCCGTACTAAATAATATTAGCATAAAGACATGTTACATGTACTTAAAGCACTTAAGCTAAAGAAATATCTAGGGCCTTAGGGTCTTCTATCAATTTTTCTTAAGTAAACAACAACATGTAATTCACAGACTGTTAACAATATTCTTTCAGCAGCTCTCCAGACAGGAGTAATACCCATGGACTGGAAAATTGCTAATGTAGCACCCCTCCATAAAAAGGGTGATAAAACTGAACCAAGTAAGTACAGACCAATAACTCCGACTTTTATTACAAGCAATGTTATGGAAACAATTCGAACTTAACTAAAGGGTCCATCTGAACGGAGATAGGACAATCAGCATGGATTTGAAAAGATATATCTCATTTAACTTTAGACTTCTTTGAGCAAGTTATAGGAGTAATGAATACAAAGTGGATATGTTATGATATTTAGAGTTTTGGAAGGTTTCAGATAGAGGTTTCTCAAAATATCGATTCCTAAACTGCAGAAAACAGGTAATCAGGGTAAATAATACAATTAGATAGAGAACTGGTTAATGGATAGAAAAAGGAGTACAGGTAAGGGTTAAATGCTCAAAATGGTTTAATGTAATTAGAGGAGTACCACAGGGATCTGTATTAGCTACCACTGCTCTGCTTAATTTATTGTCAAGTTCCTAGATAATGCCAAACATTACCAAACACTGTGTAAACAGCAAAGAAAATCAAAAGTAATTAGGCAAAACAGAACAGTAAAAACCTAACAGATAACACTGAATGTATGTATGTAATTACAGAGTACTACTGTACATGCAGGTCGCACTAGAAAATTACAACAGGAAGAAGCTTGAAGAAGAAACTTCTGAAAAAGACTTAGGTATTTATGCTGACATTTACATCTTCTAGAGCATGTGGGGAAGCAATAAAACACAAAAAGGAAGTTTGTTATTAAATATGTTATGAATATGTTATTAAAAGTATTATAAAATGTTATATTTTATGTTATTAAAAGTGCAGAATATAAAAAAGGGATGTTATCATTGCACATTGGATTCATAAGGCCTCTTTTAGAATATTGTGTGCAATTTTCATCATCACATCACAAAAAAAAAGAGATTGTTTCTCTGGAATCAGTCCAGAGAAAGAGCAACCAGATACATTTCCGGGCTCAGAGGAATGTTCTACTCTATTAAGCTAAAACTGAACCTGATTCAAGTATTCAAAATCCTCAAGGCACTGACAAAGTCAACTCAGTGGATTTCTTCAGAATCAACAGTGAAACACAAACCAGGAGACCCAAGTAGAAACTACAGGGGACGTTTATGGTAAGAATAGGAGGCACTTCTTTAAAAAAAATGGTTGAGTACGTATGGAACAAGCTAACCTGATCATGTTGTTGTAGTGCACATTCAGGGCTTCTTTCAAGAAACAGCTAGGTGAAACCCACAGATCAATTAACTATTAGCAACTAAACGAGCTAGATGAACCACAGCACCTTCTCCTGTTTGTAACCTGTTTATTGCTCTTATGGTGCTACAGGCTCATATATACAGTAGGACAACACCACACTCTTGAGTATTTAGCTTTGTCACTTATATTTCTAGCATTTTCATAAATGGGTTTAGTTAAAACGATTATTGCTTTTCTGATTCCCAAGCAGACTGTTTGAAAAAATCTACAGATTGTACATCTCAAACCGTATCAAGGGGTACAGTATGTGATAGAAATTTTATGTCCCTCCCCATTATATAATACCGAATGACAGGACAAATGATCAATTAGCCAGTCTTGAAATCCTGGATGGAAGCAGTCATCTGAAAAATACACCTGCTTGCTGTTTCGTCCTTACTTGTTCATCCTTACTTGTTCACCATTTCTGGGACTACATGCAATGAAATTGAGACTGTGTAACTGGAAAGCTCTACAGATGTTTACGCTGTACTCTGTATTCAAAGACCTATGTAAAGAGTAAACCTATGTTACAGTAAAACCAAAGATAAAATTATTACTAAGGGTGCAAGACTGAAGGTGGCAGACAAAGTATTAAAGGATATCGAACAAGTAGTGCATAAAAAATTAATAAGATCTACAGGACAATAAATCCCTTTTAGATCAGTCAGTAAATCAACATTTTGACACATACAGTACGCAGGTTGATCTGCTGAATGCATTTTCTCTTTAGAAGACATGGGGAGGAAAAAACACTAGTCTGCAGCTCACAGTAATGAAAACATCTTCGTTGTTTTTTCCAAATTAGATGTGCTTTAATAACAGTAGGATAGTCAGAAACTAAAGACAAATGTTTTGCTGTTCTAAAAATATAACACAAATGGTCTATTGCAATATGCATTTAATTGAAATTGTTCGGCAAAAACAAGGAAAAATAAAAACTAAAAAAAGCTGCCTTACGCTATATATAATAGCGATTTATAGCACAACGGTATTTGAGACCCATTATCTGGCCTTTATTACATCACAGGCTGCGTGGTACGCAGACTGCTTCCAAGACAGCGTGTATACCAATTAACAAAGGAGAACCAGCAATTATTGCTTCGTGTTTGAAATTAAACAAAAAAAAATATTAAGAGTTTAAACAACAGCAGTGAAATGAAATGAGAGAAGACAAACTGCAGTAACCAGTGATGGGACAGTGGTTAGAAAAATGCCCTGCGTGTTTCCCCGGCGGGGTGGGGGAGGCCCAGTAACCAAGCCAGCCTACTTCTCTGAGGAAAATGACACCCGTCGTCATTATGTAGGCGGTGTCGTTCTCACCCAGCTTTCTGGGCTCGTAAGAAGAGAATACCCTCACCCTCTCTTCTTAAACAGTGGATCAGAAGATCCCCAAGCCTTAGTGGGGTCCCCTGCAGAGACGAGGCCGCAGTGCCGCGCCTGCGCGCCCTCCACCCCCCCCCGTCTGCCCGCCAGGCGAGGCGCCAAGGCTCTCTCGACCTGCCCAGGCCGCATCGCGGCATATACGTATCCATGTAAAGTTTTCTATTCTGTGATTATCTGTATTTATTTGTGAAAAGAAAAAAGGACGTTCTTTTTACAACCAAAATCGCACTGCACCTTTCTCACTCTCTCCCGCGGTCGAGCGGGAAGAGCCCAGGGCAGAAGACAAAAAAGAACACCACGAAGGGGGCGGGCCCGCGTTCAAAATGACCGGGCGCTGCTGGAAACAGTCAGCAGGCCTGGCAAGAAAGACGCAGGCTGCTCCGGCACCTCGGCTCCCAGCCACTACAGGGGACACAAGACAACCCCACCTGCGAGCCTACAGCCTCCAGGAACGGGCCTTGTTTACAGTGCAGTGCCCTCCTGAGAACTCTGCTGAATTGAGCACTTTGTCAAAAAAAACTTAAATTCTGCATTTACCTTCCGGGCTAGCAGGAACACAGATAAAGGCTGCCATGGGGATTTGTTTTTCTCAATTCTCCTTATTTGATGTTTTTTGCGTGTGCGGGCTTGGTGCAGTATCGGTGCACCACCACCAGGTGGCACAGGACAGGCTGTCAAGGTTCAAAGTCTTCTTTGGCCTCAAGACCACAACCTCTTCATGCTCCTGTCTAAAATAGATTGATAGCTCTCTATCCTGCAGGCAGGTCTCTCAGCATTTCGATGCACATGCCTGCCTGAGAGATACTGCTCTAGAACAGGGAAAGTGAATTATAGAAACACTCTTATGCGATGTGTCCCAATGTTCCTGACTGGCATTTGTACTGGGGTTGTATAAAATACTCATTATAAATGTTCTTAAGGCAATTTATAAAATCCAGTTTTGGCTGATTTTGTACATCTTTAATTTTAGGCAAGATTACCTAATAGGTTCACATTCATTTAGAAGTATATGAATTTAATTATATTAACTTTTTTAAAAATATATTTCGAACCCAACCAATCTATGAAATTGAAATGTAGAAAACTCCAAGAATGGAAAAAAAAAAGAAAAGTTCCATTTAAATACGGTCAATAAAAATCAGCTTACCCTACACAAAATGGACACATCTATAGAAATCAATTTTCTTTTTTATGAAGAAATATCTGTATATATTATTAGTTTGACATCACATGACAACGACTGAAACTTTCATCTTTGAATCACAGTTAAAAGAACACTTCACAACAGAGGAATTTTGATTGGTAAAAAAAAAAGTAATTTTACACATTTCCATAAGGGGACAGACAGAAAACATCTTCTACCTTCATGGTTTCTTTTTTCTCCATGAAATTCACACAGATCACATTACTGTATATTTCTAGGTTTCTAATTTCTTCATAAAGTGCCTGTGCTATTGATCAATCTGTTTTACTTACAAGAATTGATCTGGTGTTCGTTTCCTGCTCTGTTCTTCAGGTCTCCAATGTCATCACAAGACAGAAACTTCGCTTCACGAGCCCTGAGAAACAGGTAAACATTTCTGACTGCCTCCATAAACCAAACACTCAATCAAAGCTGAAAAACACTTCAACAGCCAAATAACAGTAATGAATAAAGTCAAGCGCAGATGGTTATTTTTTTAAAAGTGCGTTAATCATAAATCATATTTTGTTTAGGTTTCAGAAAGAGTGTTGCTCAAATATAGCCTTTTGGCAGCATTCGCTAAATGTAGCCCATGCGGCAGTAACAACATGGCCATCAATTCTTGTGTGTAATTAAATAAAATTGCAATGCTGTCAATAAATACATAAAAGGCCCATACTGTACGCAGACATACTCATGTAATGTTAAAGAGACAAATGTGATGCCATTAATTTTGTTGGTCTGATTTTCTCTGTGGTACAAGATTCACTACACAATAAGGCCTGTATTCCGATTTTGTGAATTAAAGTAACACCGGAGTTTATTTTCTATCTGCTCACAACACTATCAGAGCATGAGCAGGGCTGCTGTTTCACAGTGCTGCCTTAAGCTGCTCGGGAAAGGGCAGCACCAGGTTTGACCTCCCCCGACCCCCACGAAAACACCCCGGTCAAAACTCTCCCCTGTCCTGCCTCACCTCCTGTGCCAGGAAGGGGCAGGAATCCTGTTTACCAGGGCTAATGGTTTTATCTACACAATGTTGTAAGCAAGCTGCTGCCTTGTGTCCAACAAGTGGTGCCATGGGGCAGTGTGAACCCCAGACACTGTGAACCCCAGACACTGTGAACCCCAGACACTGTGAACCCCAGACACTGTGAACCCCAGACACTGTGAACCACAGACACTGTGAACCCCAGACACTGTGAACCCCAGACACTGTGAACCCCAGACACTGTGAACCACAGACACTGTGAACCCCAGACACTGTGAACCCCAGACACTGTGAACCCCAGACACTGTGTGCCAGGCCCTCTGTGGGGTCCAGAATAAACAGATGATCCTTAATAAAAACTTATTAGCTGGACTGATGTTCTTATTAGATATGGGTGTTTATTGGATTTGAGTCCATGTGAATTGTGTAGATGCTGTGTACTGCACATACTGTACGCACACTGAAAGACAAAGGGAAGACAGCAACCAAGGCTCATGAGTAAAAAAAAAACATACTGTATGAAAGAAGTCACGTCCACTTATAACGAAAACAAATAAGGCTACTTTCTGTTTCTGCAGTGGCCTAAAGGCTTAATTTTATACTGTTTATATAGATGGCCGAATATAAATACCACACCTAAATAGGGCTCATCAGTCAGAACAATGTTTTTTTCTATGTATTTTTCAGTGTGGAATAAACATTTACTTAGTCCTTAATATAAATATATTTCATTAAATATTTAAACATGAAATGACAGGTAAAGGACAGCGAGGATCCAGCAGAAACTGGTCATTTCTTGATAATCTTTTCTCAAGGTCAGATAATCCTTGGTGTCCAGCAATTTTTATGTACTGTGCTGTACAAAAACATAACACAAAGATGGCCAGGGGAGCTCTCAATTCAATCTAGGAATTAATCCAGAACTTTAGCTGAAAAGACACACCAGGAAGAAGATTTTCTGCCTTTAGTTCCACTCTTGGAGTCCAGAAAAGTCAGATCTGACTAAAGCTGTCACAAAAGAGTTCAGTTTATAGAGAAACAGCTTAAAAATAAACCAACCCAACTACAAAGTAAGGCTTCAGGGATATTTAATTAAGACCTATAAACTCCTAAAGATGTGTCTCAAAATTCAAAGGCAGCCAACTTCTTCTATCTCATCCCAGATATTAGGACTCAAGGACAAATTTGTACTGAGACTGGGATCAGAACAGAAGGTGTGGGTTTGCACAGTGACTTGAGTGTAAAGAATATGTTCCCGAGTCACACTGAAGCCGATGACCCATTATGCACCCCCAGGAAATGTCTGAACCTCCTGGATGAGGCAGCAGTGAAGGAGTTTCCTTTTGTTTCCAACCCCTGTTAACCTCCACTGTATCATATGCACATTAAGCAACTAGCTAAAAAGGGGTAAAATTTCAGACAACACCCAAGTTCTTGGAACTGACTCTAGATATAGATATACTGCATTGTCTTTTAACAACAGAGATGGATTCTAAATCTGACATGCATTTCTTCCTATTTTTATATATACAGTAGCTCATCACTTCTCCCCTTAGATGAGAACTCTGAACGCAGTGTATTTGTATCTGTTCTAAAGAAAAAAGAAAAACATGGATATCATGCACATCAAGAACGAGCAAGATGACAGGCAGCATTTTCTGTCTCAGAGAACTGAAAAGCATTTACTTTAACCATTTCAACGTGTTGTCACAATCATGGCCCATCATGTGGTTCTGTGCTGAGGCTGCTCATAATTTGTCAAATATTTGCACCTCTGCTCTCGATTTTCTTCATTGCCAACGACTTGCGTGAGGTTATTATGAACACCTGGCTTTTTAAGTGATTTCAGAATAATAAAACGGCACAAACGTTTTCCCTTTTTTTTTTTGTTCCTGTAACAGGGACTTTAAAATGCATTCTCAAACCTACGGGAACAAAATATCTCAAGAAGACCCTAAGTAAATTTTGGCTGTTGCATTGCCCTTCTCTCCTGCTGCCTTATAAATTATACTCCACACAAGGGTAAAGGAAACATGTCCAACACTTCAAGTGACAGAAGCCTATACTAAATGTTATAGCTCTTGACCCTGACATACACGCAAAGCACTAAACGACAGAGCAAGAATGACCCAGAGGATCCATACAAGAGACAAGAACAGTGTTCTTTGGTGAGATCCCCCTATAGTTGGGGATCTCACATTGGGGAAGACTCATTTTCAACCCTCGCATCCTCACAACTCTGCCAGTGCTTCACGTGGCTGTGGCCCTTGTGATAGACTGATGTTGGTGGGATCCCATCTTGGATCCAGGCCATATGGACCTTGTCATCCCCCCCGTTCTGACTGCAGAGAGCTTCCCCACCTGCGAAGTGTTTCTGGTGGACAGTTCACTTCGCCCATTGAGCTCCGCTAGAAAACATCAAGCCCCAAGGAGCAGAAAGCTCCAGGGGCAGCTGGGCAAAGCAAAACAAAAAGTGGACATCTCAAACGGACTTCACGTGCATTCGTGATTCACACTGTGCAGATATTTCAAGGTTTTGAGCTGTTCCAGACTGCGATCAAAAAGGTGGACCATCTCCATCCTTAATGTGTACAATCATGGCAACTGATGAATAAAAGCAGGTTATCAACTACAGTTTAACACTTAAAAACAAGCTTTTGCTCCAGCAAAATGCTAATTCACTGAAAGTTTGATCTATTTTCTGAAAGAGGACTGAACTGTCATTCAGTACGTTTTACCACCTTATATAAGACACCAGAAATAATAGGGCAGAAAATCTACAGTAAAAAGCCCCTTTTCCAATTTCCATCTGATTCCTAGGAAGATAAAAATTTACTGCCCCCTGAGACGATTCACACTGCTAGTGGTAGTTAAGATATTGATGTAACACAGTTTCACGAGACAGATTTATGGACGTTTATCACACGACCACATACAGTATAGATCACTCAACGTCTGGCATCACCTCAATGACTGACCTAAAGGCTAAAGAGTATTGTCAACTAATGATCTCAAATCTCATTAATAAATATGAGCTTACACATTGACAAGACTACTACCAGAGGAAAAGAAAAAGGACAAAACATCCATCCATACCTTTTTTTTTAGGAAGCTGCTTATTCCTGGGCACAGGCAGCAGCAGCCTGGAGTCTTTACTGGACAAGACACCAAGCCACCAAATCCTTGATTATTGCCTGCACTATCCCTTCATCACTCTCCTCTTGATAATCTTTTAGGTTCTAAACAGTCCATTATACTATATATGGGATGTCATTAAAAAAGGTTTTGAAAGGGAATGAACACCTAACAGGATGTCAGTTCCCCCCCCCCCACCCATGGGTTTTAGCCCCAAAAATATATGCTCCTGTCACTTTGTGCTACTTCTGATAATCTTACATCTTTTGGGACAGAAACCATCACGTGTTCTTATTAACTCATGACGTAAAATTCAAATCTGATACCTCATTCAGGTTGCTTAAGGAACATCAAATTCAGTGGAAGTCTAACCACCCTCCACAGCATCACACATAATTTGTCATTAGTTCTTATAGTGGTTCTGCCTCCACACACTGCTTTTAACCACTTTCCACATCACTACAGCATGGGACAGAGCTGCAGGAAGTGATGGACATGGTGGACCACAGCTGTAAAACCATTCCAATGCACTGCTCTCAGCCTGCGAGGTGTACTCACCCTCTGCAGAACTGCTGCAGTCGGGGCTTCTGAAAATCAAACTGGTCAGAGAATCCACATGATTATATGCACATTGTACACTAATATATCCATTATATAGAGACCAAAGATGAAATCTCTGCTAAGTTATGTGGTAAAACTTCCAAACAGTCCTAGGGTTAACGCGTTAAGGATCGCCCATTTGTCACTTATCAAACTACGCAGAATACAGTGGCTAGGATAAAGACTGAAAATCTCTTCTCAGCACTCAACACTACCACGAGTAGATCTATATGTTGTTGATTAACTTCAACAACTTTCTGTGAAATCTTTCTTTTCCCAATGTTAGCTGAGCCTTGAGGAAAGACACTGAAATCATTTTTTTAAAAACATTGCTTTGCCCAAATGTATAAATATATTTGCAAGACGTGTTTATGACTAATGTGTTTTGTATTCTTCTCTTTTTATTTCTTTTTGATCATATCCATCCTTGTGCTGCTGTTGCCTCTTTGTTTCTTGGGCTCTGCTATATCTTTCTGTTTATCGACGCTCTTCATCAAAACAGAGACATCTCAATTTCCGAATGCCTCACGAGTTCAACAGATGGCAGCAAGGCAAATTCTGCTGTTGTGCTGTTTATATGTCACAGTAAGAAATAGATCTGCAATGAATGGGAAATGTCAGTAGCTCAACTCACAACATTATAATACAGTGTTACCTACACAGTAAGTACAGTATGATTACACTCGACTAATAGCGCATTAAGTTAATCACATGTAGTTACGGATACATTTTGTTCCCAAAGATATAATGCAAACTTACTGTTAACTGCTTGTACTTTTGATACAGCATGTAGTTTGCTTTACAGTTACATACAATTCAATATTCAACAGTTTTTAATAAATCATTAGAAATAGTTATAAAGTTTTAAAAGATATGTATTTATGTATATAGTGTATCATATTAAATATATGCATAGTCACCAATTGTTGAATATTGAATATATCTTTATATTCTACTTGAAGATGTACTGTAACTTAGGCAAACTACAGTATATGTCCTTCAAAAAGTTACTTGTAACTTCTGTAGTCACATATACTTAGAGTAGAGTGTATGAGTGTATTTACCTGTACTTACATTGTAGGTAATCTACAGTACCTGTATTATAAAGTTTTTCTGCAACACTGACCCAACCTGTGGCACATCTCGTCTCAAAACTGGAATAAGCAAGGCATTCAAAAACATTCAGGTGAAGCAGTGGATCACCCATCTGTGTTTCACTGTTTATAGGGCCAACATGTAAAACAGGGTTTTGAGGTCAATGGCAGAATGGGTTAAGTCACTGGCAGCACTGGTGTGATTTACGTGCAGTAAATCAAGGGTTAGAAAAACAAGTTTTAAAAACTGCATGTTAAAGTTTTTAAAAAGTTTTTAAAAACTGCATGTTAAAGAAGCCTCCGAGTTCTGATGTCTACTTAAGCTGGCGCCTGTTCAAAATCCTGACAAGTGAAAGAAAAAGAAAAGAACAGTAAACAAACTGCAGATAAAAGTCTCACATAATACCACCTTGTATACAGTTGGGCACATAACCTCTAAGTATACCACAGCTAATATTAGAATAAGGAAAACAAGGCAGTGTAAAATTACTGTGCAGATTTAACACTGTACACACTGGTAACACTTGACAAAATCACAGACGTTTCTCTAGAAAAACACGATTCTCCCACTGTGAAAATATTATATTGTAAAGCATCAGAGATTAAGAAAATGTCGATTATCTGTTAACCTTACAACTCAGCAGAAGTATAATGATATGAGCCTAATCAAATCAGTAAAGTAAACCCAAGCATCTTGTAGTATGATGTTTAGAAACAAATGCTAAGATATTACTTAAAAATTTACATTTCAGCAAGGAATTAAGAGCAATCAATAATCAACCTCTCTACAATCTTTACTGCATGTGTGTATTCAATAATAATAAATCAGGTTTAAATGAGCACAATTTCACAGACGTCTATAGCTTTACAAATAAGACATGATACTATTTTTTTAAATTATGATTTTTAAAATTGGCACAAGCTGTGCATGATCACTTACTTTATTAAAAAAAAACATTTACCATTTTATGAGAATCAGTAAAATTCAAACCCAGCCACAGTTTCAGTAGCACTCCACTATTTGTATGCAGAGTAACCTATAAAAAATCCTCACAAGGATCACCAGATTTTAGCATAAACCTCTATATTATATTATTTATCACATAATTGCATATGTGAAAATCTCTAATTTCTTTGTCAATACACTAAGCGATGTCTCACAAGCAAACCACTAGAGGGTTAAATGACTGGTGGAATCTAGTAGTTCTGTTCAGTAATTCAGAGCAAAACATACAGCAAAAAATAACAAAAGAACAGAATAATTGCCAGTACATATGGTAATGAATCATTAATGGCCAGGGTTTCAGTGAAAAAAAAGTAATATTATACTCAGCTTATGTTTTAATTGATTTATTAATATTTAATCACAAGAATGTAATTTAAGCTCCCTGTGATTTAGCTTTCATAAACCTTCCAATTTCACAAATTCAAACTCCATTTAAAAAGAAAGAAGCAATTAACTTTTGTCTTTGCAGCCCAAAGAAAAAAAAAGTTATGTTTAATTTTACATAAGAAATACGTGGAATGTTTGTTAGAAAAGGAAGGAAAAAGGGATTTGAGCAACAAAACTAAATAGAATTAATTAAGATGTAATAGCAGGTCAAACCGAGTCAAAGCTTGTACAGTATATTGTTTATAAACTTTAAAACAAGCATTGTATTTTAAAATAATCAGGCAGTTGAACAAACACTATCTCAATTCAAAAATGCTAGTTTCTGCTTTCATTTAGGTATCTGCTATCCATCACACAACGAGTAGCACATTCGATTAACTTTGAACCACGACCTTCAAACAACTTGAGTAGCTGTTGATCTGGTTAACGTTTCCTAAATTCAGTTCTCCTCCTGATGTTAGCCAGCCAGACTCACTGCAACAGTCCAAATGAGGAGGAAGAAGACTACATACAGTCCCCTCCAACATGCCCACTGTGGAGCCAGTCACCAATTAACATGCACAGGGCGTTAAATTAAATTGAAACATTTAAATTTTATTTTGAAGAAACTAAAACTATTTTTAATGGCATTCATATTAATCCCAGCCAAATTCTAAGTAGATCCTTCCCCCCAGCTCTCTCTAGTTCCATCTAATAACGGTCTCGTTCAACACCTAGAGAACTGTACCTGAGCAGGTGCTTAACTCTGTGTAACAAACAATAAAGAATAATGAGAACCACTGGAGATACACAAATGAGATAAAGGATAAATAAAAAGTCTATTTGTAGATTTCTGTCAAACATCTGTGAAAAAATTATGCCAAATTAGAGGTATTGTGGGAATGAAAACTGTCCGCTGAGGTTTAAGGCAAAGCGAGAGGGCTCCATCCTCAAGAGAACTCCATTAGACAGCAACCCAGTCTCTTGAGATGAAAGATTTGTGCACTGAGCCTCTTCAGCACTAATTTGTGGAGCACAGCGATTAAAGCATTGTTCGCTGCATTTGTGTACCACAGTGACATCTAACCCCTAAGATTTCAGCACAACGCTCTGGAGAGGCAGTGCATTGAGACACTGCACATTAAACTAAACTCACCAACCCTTCTTCTTAAAATCCCCTAGAACCCCTGCAATATATCCATTCTAAAAACCTCTTTAATGTGATAAGATTTTTTTTCCAATTCAGTAGCTTTTCCTATCCTCAGTCTTGGTATGACAGTCTTAAAAACAAGAAATGTGGAATGGAGCATGTTAATTATGAAAATCAAAGGCCGCCCTTAGAACACATGTTAAATAGCATGAATACATAAATACCCCCCATTCACATGAAGGAAGAGTGATTTCAATTACTCAGGCTCAATACACCCACTGAGTTCACACAAAAAAAAATAATGGATATTCCTCAATTTCTGAGGGGAAAAAAAGGTTTAAAGTACTAAATCCCATTGGTATTCCTTTGAAGTACTTCCACCTGGTCCCAGCAGAAAATACGCCAAAAAAATATAATGAGATAAAACAGAACCATCTAGTGTCTACTACTAATAAGTCTGTAAAACGACACACACGTATCAGAGAGATACCGACCCCACAATGAATCAAAATCTATTTTTAAATAAAAACAGTCTGCAACGAATTTAAAAGACTTTTGTCTCCATTTTTAAGACTTTAGAGCAGGAGGCAGGAGTCCTGGTCCTGTTCTCCATTCAACGTGCCCTCCTACTCAGTGTGTCACTGACGACTTCATTGATCTCCACCACAGGTAGGCTGGCAGAGTAAGGGCTAGGAATTATTGCCAGTGGAGTGGGAGGAGAAAACAATTAGACCAGGTGATTGAAAAGGACAGTAATCAGTGGAGTAAAATGAGAAAAAAAACTTATTTAAAAAAAAAAAACACACCTACTTGAAACAACTCTCAAGTCTATAAAATATGATCTTTATTTCACCTTCAACTGGCGTACATAATTTTATCAGCTGACATGTCATCTGGAAGTCTGTCTTTCTTTGAACTACTGCAGTAACGAATGGAATCAGAGGCACACATCCACAGAAGCAGTAACTATGGAACAATATCATTCTCAAAAGCACGTAAAGTTTGCAATTAAGAAGAGGCCAATCCGCCCATCTAATTCATTTGGCTGTTAGGCGCTAACCGATCTGAGGATCTCATTCAGTCACGCTTTGTAAGACACCAGGGTATCAGCTTTGACATCTCAGTTTTATCAGATTATTTTTGTACGTATGAACATTTCCACAGGATTGACCTTTTCAATGTCCTTAACGATTTTACCACCTTCTAGCCTGATCTCATCAGATCAGCAAGATTGCACCTAGTCGGTACTAGTATTCTTGATGCCTAAGGTAAACCAGGTTGCTGCACTACAATGGTGGGGGTGATGGACCAATATGTGGCACTCTTCACTCTGAGCTAGTAGTAACGCCACTGTATGGTGACCAGGATACTGCTGTAGGAGGTTCTGCTCTTCAGATAAGACATGTAACAGCAGTCCTGACTTTTTGGTCATTAAAATTCCCGTGGCATTGTTCATAAGAGTAGGACTGTTAGCCCTGAAGTGATGTCTGAATTCTGCTGTGGGCAGACGCACTCTGGCCGAGCTAAAGTCCCCCCTAAATTCAACTGGTGAAGTGGCTTCTCTCTTCTCCACCCAATCTGTTGTACCAGCGTGGCTGGTGGTGCACAGCCGCTGCCTAGATAGGCGATGGTAGTGGTGGATGAGGTAGGTCCCCACCTGTACGTACTCTATAATCTTTGGGAAGTTGTGGGATATCAATTGCTATGTAAATGCAAAGAATAAATATGATTAGTACCAATGACTGAATCAGGCCCTCTTCAGAACATCTTCTCTGTTCAAGAGAAACGAGTCAGTTCTTGTAGCTTTTCAAGAATAGGAAATTGCTTTGAGGCTGGGAACGTATCCGGTCGCACAAAGGAAGTTCTCTCCTAGGGCCCGAGGTTTACAGCAGACCCATGGGGTGACAGGACATCCGTACATCACAGAAGTGAGCCTTCAACTGGCTAATGTAAGAGAACGATAAAAAGCACATTCTGCAGCTCTGGGACTCCGAGAGACCCTGTACTGAGCTCACACCACTCTTACTGTATTCTGTTTGCCTACAATGAGCCTCTCCCATTGCCTTGAACACAAAAGACAGACAACAGAAACTGACTCCAGAGACAAAAGCATACAAACGAAGGCTTACTAGGCTGCTACACTTCTCATTTTTTAACATTTTACAATAATATTGATTGTGCTCATCATAATGAACCCCATCAGCTTGCACCCTGTACCCAGTTCCAAACTTGACCGAACTAAGTGACCTCCTTTTCCACTGCGTATACTAGTCTTTACATACCACTTAACATGTTCTTTGAACTGAGGAAGGCAACCCGTGGAGGTGGCTGAACATCAATGGCATTACTCAGCACACAGAGGACAGTAGCAGAACATCCTTCCCTAATGAGACTATTACGATGGATCCCAATGAGAATGGTCTGTACCACAGAATGGCAGCTCTTCAGCTATGCTGGCTATTGAAAGATTCCAGGAAAATACTGCTGATAAATTCCTTGCTACAGAAATCAATTACGACTGGAATCCATGGCTGAATCTTCAAAAGGAAAAAAAAACAAACAATTGGATGCTTTCTGCACTTTTATGTTATATATAGAATTAGTCAAATGAACATTCCTGTAGGTTAGGATGTGAGTTAAGAGCAGCAGCTGCAATATATACAGTACAGCGCTTCGCTGTATAATTAGCTTTTATTAAAACCTAATTATGTAAATAGGTTTATTATTACATTTGCATCTATGCCTAACAACAAACACACTTGCATGTATCGTTGACTGCAACTTTTGGTGGACAACTTAGAAATTAAACATCACGTAAATAAGGAAGACTGATTTCTTAAGTATCATGCCACATTTAAAAATGGATTAAAAAAAAAGTCTTTAAAGTTGATCTTGGAGCAGCATTAAAATATCTTGTCATCTCTATAGAATTAGTGGGACCGTAACAATCCAGAGCAGTGTTTACATCTAACAATCACAAATGGAAAATCTGAGATACAAAACATAAACTTAATACCAAGTTTGTATGTAAACACTGCATATACTGTAAACAAGCTTACAGAAAACATCTGTGTGCTATAGATAATATGCAACATATTTTCAAAGTAAACAAGGTCAGGAAGGGACGCAGTAGGAATTTTTCTTGTAAAGGTTACAACCTGATGAAAGTAGCAGACCAGCTTCTTTCGAGCCAAACAAGTGACTGAAAGGTGATCACTCTTGCACTATTGTAATCTCACATTTTATGCACTCACTGTTCTTTTTAACCAGCATGACAAGTGCAATACTGGTGACAATACTGGTGGATCTTCATTGAATTGCAGCAGCAATAAGAGATTTCAGGGAGAGAAAAAAAACATGTTCCCAGTGTACCTTCCATTGCAATAGAAAAAACAAGCATGAAGCCTTCGGCAAGGCAAATCCTGTTCGAGTACAGACTACTGGATCATATCAGACATTAATTAAAATGAGGCATGGAGTGTAACATTTCCGAGTGGCCAGATGCATTTTCTTGTAAACTTGCTGCTTTCAGGCAGTCCACATGATTGTTGTGCTGTTCTCCCAAGGTTATCACACAATAAGCAAATTGTGTGTTAATTTTAAACCCCTAGTTGATGCCCGAGGTGAGATGCTGCTATACTGTATGCAGGAGAGCACAGCACAAGAAATAACCATTTAATTGGCTCTTTTTTATTAGTTTCGCACAAATCGATTCAAAAGGTTCTTATACTCCACTTTGTCGAGAGCCCAATTCACTGTAAATTCATTGTACGGGTTGCCAGACAGGGACAAACCAGGCCTTCAATATTCTCTGTCCTGTAATAAGAAGGTTGTCAAAATCTTTCTAAAACTTTTCAGAATGTCACACTCAATAGTCGTTCTAAATATCAGAGGTAAGAGCAAAAGCATTTCTGAACAGGAGGATCAATGCAACTGTGACCATGAGAAAGTTACGGGGCAGCTATACAAAATTTAACTGCATGGTGTTTAGATTCATAGAAAGGAGGAGAATTGTTTATGGTTGTATTTGTTCACATCTCATAGAGAAGGACTGTGATACTGGACCAGATAAGTGAAAGTGAAATCCCTAAGGAGGCGTCCTACAACGGCACTGGTGAGCTTAGTGCCTGGCACTCAGACCCTGTCCTTGCCAACTGGTTGGGGCAGATTTCTCCAGCTTTGTTCTGAATCATAAACAAAACACCTATAGACTGCTGCCAAGGAACACATACAAATTAGGTTATTTTCCTATGTGTCTTTAAACCTGGACGCCTGTAGGGTGTATTTGTACATAAAGATCTGTTTACTGGAACATTTGTCTTTATTCATCTCAAATATTTCTGTTGCAATGCAAAACAGACTTTATAAGAACAAGACCATCTGTCTATAAAAAAAGAAGTTAACTTTCCAGTATTGCAGGTATTGCTCACATTAGCGTCTTGCTTGAAATGGCTTCAAACTCAAATGTGCATACGCTGGGCTTACCTAGTCAAACTAAACTACTGTCTTTTGTTTAGGATTTCAGAACTTTAAACTTTGCTATATCGGGGCACGTTATTTCTCCCTGTTAAAAACAGTTTTCTAAAAGCCTGGACTAAGTCTTACAGCTGTATTTGGAGAAACTATAATCTAACAGTCATGCCTAAAAACAAAACAAAACAAAACACTCTTAAAACAAACAACGTTCCTTTGGTGTGATGCTTTATCACAAAGACAATTAGATTTTAGTTTCCATCACCCTTTTTTATCCAAATGTTTTTTTCTCAGTAAATCAACGATAATAATGAATATGTCTATCATTAGCAATATAAACAAAGATCATTAATTTTTATTGCAATATTCCTTCAAAATAACATTTGAGAGATAATGTTTTTGTCTGCATAGTTATCAGACCCCTGTTAAGTGGATAGCACAGCTGAAAAGGATAATAAAATTTAAAAAACACTTTACTTAAGATTGCTTATAAGAGGTTTGTTTTCATTTTTACTATAGAGTCCATTTTACCCTGTCATCTGCACTGTTATCCTGTACTAAGTGCATTTTATGTGGCCTACTTCTAATCAGAAACAAGCAGGAAATAACCTTAACTTACTTTTGAAGCTATCTTCCTTGTGATCTGCACAAGACAAACTTACTTGTTTTTATCAGTTCTTAAACCATGTCTTTCTTTCCCATTTTTGTTTCCTTTCAACTTTCTCCAGACATTTTTCCTTCAGCGTTTCAGTGATCTCACCAGGGTTGTATGAAACCATATGGGTAACAGGGTTAACCGAGGACACAGATGCACTCTGGAAGCTGTCCAATTTCCCTATTAGAATCCAAAAGGCATTTTTTGAATCCGTGAAATACCTGAATGGTCGTGTATGGATTTCACTGGGGTTTAAAAATAAGACTGTAAACTGGGTTGGCATTAACGTGTCCTGCCTTCGCCACTACAAAATGAATTTGGGAAGCTCAAGTTTTAAGTGCTTCCCTGAAAATGAAATATCAGCCTGAAAAGTAGGCTGACAAGAGCCGTGTTCATACAGCCTTGCATATACAAACACACACCCTCTAACCTACATTTTTTCAGTATTAAATCTAAGTCTTTCTTCAATTGAGACAACACAGGCATACTATTATTGAACAAAGACTATTGTTCTGAAATCTATTTTTGCAAGACAAATGTTACCCATCTTACCAAGGAATGATAATATACAGTCGTATGGATTCCAGTATAAACTGAGCACAAGCGGAGTGGCAGTGACGAGAATGCTTACACAACTTAAATTATTTTGGGAGTTTTCTTTTTTTCTCTAAATTATTTCAATCAAGGCACCGCCTGTTGACTTCAGTATAGTCCAATTGCTCCAGACCTTTAGAAACGGCCGATGATAAAGGCTGGACTGGGGCGCTCCAGAATCAGGGGCGGAGACCGCTGCATGATAGTCATTGCAGAAAATCACCTCATGCAGCACTTTTGCAACTTTTGTCAAGATACTAGAAGACTGCAAAAAGATTACGCACTGTTATTAACAATAAGTTATGTGCACCCACCATCTGGAACTATTTTATTGGTCTAACTACATTAATAGAGCTCATGCTTGTGAAGGTTGTCACAGGGCCCAGGTGGTTACAGCTTCCCTTGGGTCCTGTTTTCTATTCCAGACCAGGGATCCTTCTGTGTAGAGCCCCTGTGGGTTCTCGCCACAGGTCCCAGTTCCCTCCCAACTTCTGAAGACATGACGACTGGACTGGGTTCCTTGCCGTCTCTAAATTGCCCATGCATGTGTGTGTGAGCGAGTGTGTGTGAGATCAGATTAATTTGGCCCGCTCGTCACGCCCTGTACACCTAGAGGGCGCTCTACTTCTGTCCTGTTCCTAGTTCCCTGTGATTATTCATGTCTTTCTGGTGTGTCTTGTTGTGTATCCTATTTACTTCTGCTCCTGGCTCAGCATTGAGGGTACGGATGTCTTGAGACCTGCCTAATACCAGGTCGCCCCACATCCGTGGCCTGAGAGCCTAGGTTTCTAAACCAACATCGTCCGACCCCCTGAGCCTGGGCTAACCCCTATGTTTCCCTTTTTGCTGCCAAGCATAGGGTCTCTACTGCTCTCCTGGTCATTCCACGGCTTGCCCTTTCCGACATCCGTGACACCACTTATCTTGACATTGTTGGCCTAAACCCTATGCTCTTTGCCATATGCACAGAAACTTGCATGTAATGTATGAATAGGAGTTCTGCATTTTACTGTGCTTCCAGCTGAATTAACGGACCCAGCATAAACCAAACTACTGCATACCAGGCAAAACATCAAAATAAACGGATACTGTAAATCACTTCTAAAGCTCTACAACATGTAGACCTGGTCCCATACAATGGAGGCTACACAAAAACTTCTAAAGGAAGTGGAGTGCGAGATTAAATACTCTGTACGCCTGAGAAATCTGGGCCAGGACTCTGTGATCTTGAGCTGAGCTGTGGCCCTCATGTCTAATCTGTGATTTTGCTTGAGAAAACATTTGTGAAATGCGGATTCGCTGTCTAATCACTGAATACGAACCTGAAACACAAACAACATTGAAAACTGGTAACTAAGAATCCCTGTTCCACAGGCTTCTGAACCTCACCTGCTGTGTACTATGTATTATTGTGTATTGGTGCTCTCCTGCAGTACTATAGGGCTGTCCTATCCTTGCCTGAAGGCCATTGTGAGACTGTAGGTTTTCCTTCCAACTTGCCTCTTAATGAGTGAAAATGGGCTAATTTAGTGGCTTAATTAGGCAAATTTGTCTGTTTCTCCCAGCTATTGGTGCTTTTAAGATATATAAGCCTACAGACACATTGGTCCAGGACTGGACAGGACCAGGACTGGACAGCACTGCACTACAGGAACTTTCTATATTTTTGTCAATGCAGAAAAAGGGAAAAACCTCAATCCACAGTGTCTGTTGCCCTGATTTATAAATTGCAGAAACTGCCATTTTAACCAAATGCTTCTCCTTCAATGATTTACCAATATTGATTAGAGCTACGCATTTTTTTGATCGCTTTACTCTTCTGACTGTTTAACCAAGTTAAGTATAGAATCAGATGTGATCGATGAATAAAGAGATTATTTTGCCACTGCTACAAAATCGCGCTTGATTGGAAATTCTCACTGTCTGTTCCTACAAACGCCAGCACAGGAATAGTGATTTTGAAAAAGATTTGTGAGATTTTCTTTATCATGAGGTAGCTCTTTTGCATCAGCAAGAACCCTGGAGAAAAACAGAACATTTAAAGTGGTCATGTGAAATATGAACTACTTCAGCTCGGCAAGCAAGACGAGTGATATTAGGTTTAATTTTTATATATTAAATAAACATTCTCTCCATGCCTCTCAAAGTGAAAATGAACCCACAAAATCCTGCACATCTATAGGATGGCTTCCTAACCTTTCTACTGTGCAGAATTCGCTACATTTTTTTTATTACTCCAAATAAACTTGGGCTAAATTTCCAAAACAGTTTTTCTTCTGTGTCTGCACCCTCTCCTGCCAGATGGACAGAAAGTTCTATTGAGCAAAAAGCTTTGATCAGAAGCCTATTAATGGAGTAATAATACGACAGCCAAGACAACAAGAACGGAAATAAACCAAGTCCTTTGTTTTAGGTGGTTGTCTGGTAGGATGCCACACAACAGACACTGAATGACAGTTGGGAGGTTGAATAAGGACTTCAAAGCTCTCAAGAGACTGAAAAGAGCACTGATTTCGCCCCCATTCAGCAAGCCCCTTGACGCGACTCTCGCTCTCGAGTGCTTCAGGGAGGCAGCCCCACACGGTCGTATGCTTTATCGCTGATGAGGTCGCTCGTAAGCGCCACGCCTCGCTGCAGAATGCGCGCGGACACTTCCCAAAGTGAAGAAAAACGCACCTCACGAAGTGACCAGCGCCTGAACCTCGCCTGTTTGGTACCGCGTCTCTGCTTTGTCCACCGAGTACAGGCTCAGTGCTCTTCAAGGCGTGTTTAATTGCCATTTGGGGTCTGGGGTAGTTCTGTGTTCACACTGCAGGACCACCCAGCTTTGTTATGGTCGACGAGAACTGGCTTTCATATGAGACGTGGAAAAGAAAAAAACTTCAAATGATCTTGCCTCCTTAAAACTCTGTCGGCATGGAGTTCATATGTGCTCTTTGTGTTCGCATGGCTTTCCTCCTGGTGTGAGCGCGTGTGTGACTGTGACTGTGTCTGTGTCTGTGTCTGTGTCTGTGTCTGTGTCTGTGTCTGTGTCTGTGTCTGTGTCTGTGTCTGTGTGCGCCCTGCGATGGACTGGGGTCCTGTCCAGGGGTCATCCTGGCTTGACCCTGTATTGGAGGAAGCGGCTGGAAAATGAATGGACTTAAAACTCCACCTCCACATGACCCGAGTAAAGGCTAGGCTTCAGGCCTGATCTCTTTCAGACAGGAGTTTCCGTGCGGCAGTGGAAAGTTACCCTGCCGTGTCCAAGCCTCCTCTCAGAATGGACTCTCTTATGAGGGGATTTTGGTTCCTCAGTTTTAATGAAAATCACCTCCTATGTTTTGATTCCTGTTTCTCAAAAAAAAATGTAATCCTGTCATTTTATAACCAGGAACAATTGGTCATTGCTCAACACGTAATGCATATGTTCACGTTCAACCTTTGTCCGAAAGATTTTTAAGGAATGTTTTCAGCAATCCTTTAAGGTTTTAATATTAACCTGTCTATCTAGATTTGTGTCATTCTTTACCTCCATCAATTCTGACTGCTCATGCATGTCACACTGATTAAAGCTAAGTGGAAATGAAATCCCAAAAAGCACTGTTTACGGTGTCACTACTGCATAAAGTAAAAATGCCACAGAAGCAGATATACAGTTCGGTTATTCTTATCCGCAGGTTGATAACACATGACCGTGCACATGTTTAGTGACAGTAATATTGCTGCCTGGATCACAAGGGCACCCAAACTTTGCTGTTGCGCGTTTCTAGAATACAACTAATTCACAATAAATGTACAATAACCAGATCAAAGTCTTTACCTCTAAATAATTAAGTTTTAATCTGGGCATTTATCTTTTTTGCAGTATCACCGATGTCAGGTGGTTCCGTCGCCATTACCTCATGATGTGAGAGAACACAAATTCAGTGAGGCATGTGATGCGTTGGTGGGTTCCTGCAAACCCCATGGAGACAAGAGCTACAAAACACACCAAGACTGTGAAAGTGCCTAATTGGAGCATGTCAGAAAGCTACCATTTCACTTAAGAGTTTCTGTTCAAGAGTAAAGCATCTCATTTGCGTCCCTGTGTTTTACAGGAGTGCTACTGGCCTGGCTGTCAAACGATGAAGTGGGAAAAAAAAAAAAGATAAAAAACCCGCCTTCCTCTTTATTTCTGAATGGTTTCAGAATCTCTCAGACAATGTCAGCTGAGGAAAATGTCTGACCTGGCACGCTAAATGACCTCGATATTAAGAGAACTACGGTTTACTTCACAGATGGTCTAGCTGTTTGTTCCAAAACACAGTTTTTAGCTTAATTTAATCTTTTTTTAATCATTCAGGTCACATTTAGGTTTTTTAATTATAGAGCACTAATCACAAAGTTCCTACTTTGTTCCTTCCTTATAGTCCCCTTTAATAGTAATCAAGACATGGGAAAACCAAAACCGTATCACTTTCCTCTTTACCCAGTTTTACCAATTCTTCATGCGTTTATCAAGTTCTCTCTAAAAACGTGCTGAAGTTTTTAACTAATCTTTTCCTTACCTGTTATGTTCATTTTCTCTGCGTCTGCTAATTGCTGCTCTTAAAGAACAGTGTTTTGAGAAGGTTCTTCCGCTTGAAAGGAGCTAAGGAGCTACATGAAGTTTGAGTCAGTGAGCTCTTTTTTTGAAAGAAACATAAGGAGGTCTGTGCCTTCTCCCAGTTGAGAGGGAAGCGGTCAAGAGTGTGGATGAAACACACTGAAACAGATGCTGTAGAAGGTAACCTAAAGGACACCAGAGGAAAAGCACATTCTTGTTATAATGCTACGGTGAAATGAACAGATTACCCATAACAACATGTTAAGAACTTTGTGTCTGCACAAGCCAGTGGTTAGCATTGACCCGGCCAGTTAGCAGTTATGAGGAAGCAGGAAAGTTTACACATAATGATTAACTTATAGTTTTTTGTAAATGTACTTTTTCTGCAGGCACTTCAGCTATGGTATTGAAGATGCAAAGTGCCCTTTATTCACTGCCTATTAGGACAACACAGTAAAACTGCCACCATGCAGCATAGTCATGCTATGAAATTCCTGACATTAAAAAGAATCATCTCTGTGTAGGGTTAAAGAAATGCAGAAACACAGGAAATAAAATTAAACTTGCAATTTTCTTAATCAGTCTCTCAAAATATTAAAACAATTTAGGAAGTTTAAACATTACTTTGTGTGTAAAAATTACAAACCCTACTTCAGTCATTTCAACCTCTGATCTCTGTGGTTCCCCTTCTTTTGTAGACTGTGTTAGTGATGTTATCACTTTTTCTGCTCTCTACTTAGAGACACAAAGGAATCTTTGAAAAGCACTTTTCCTACACAAAACGCAATATGATTAAGAAAGAAAAACAAATACAGTCATGTTCGATGAATGGATCTTAGAACAGTAAATAATTTCAAACAAAGAATTGGGTTTGGACCATTATTTGCCTAAATATTAGTTATACAAAAGCACTACACACACTGTTACACATAACTTTTTGTTTGTTTTACTCATCATCTTCCTGAAGGAAAGAAAGGGATCCCCTGGATGAGCTGCAGTACTCGGGTGCTGGGCGTAACCCTGCCTTTCTGGTGTGGATCCCCGAGTCCATGACCATGTCGATGGTTAGTTCAGCTATGGGCTGGCATAGCTGGGCTAGAGAAATAAAAGCCTGTTCTTGGTCACAGCTCCTGAGCCAACGAGCTGCTGGAATGTTTCTTAAACTGATTCTAAGACATGCATGCGAAAAATCTATTATTCAGAAAAGACTGTAATTTCAGTCCAATCTAACATTAACAGTTTCTTACAAAAAAAAGACTTGAGTAAATTTCTACTTTTTGCAAAGGTAAGATTATTGGCCAACCAGACAACCGGGCACAGAGTTAATGGAGTAATTAATGTTTGTTTTTATACGATGGCTGACTTGCGTTTTCTGTCGAAGAGGGTGCTGTGCTTTATATATCCAAAGCACGATATAGCATTATCTTGGCATCATGTGCTCTAGCATAGTGTGTCTGATGAGATGCCATGTTTTTTTGTTTACCATCTATAATGGAATTAAACCAATCCTTTGCCCGCAGTATAACAGCAGAACCATTCCTTTTGGATAAATCACTTAAGAGTTTTGCACAGAAGCACAACGCGATGGGAACCGCGCTGAGCCGTTGCTGGTGGTTAAGGACAGAGCGCTGCGCTGTAAGGAGCTCTGGACTTGCTCTAGAGCGGTAAGTGTCTGCTCAAGGGGCTCCTTCACCAGCCCGCTCACGCGATTCAACACCAGGCTTGAGAGCAAACTGTGCTGGGCATGCTGGGAAATAAAACACTGGAACTACAAAGACCCCATTTTTGAACTCCAGAAACACAAGCAGAGAATACCAATTTGAAGGAAAATTAATACAATTTTTAAAGAAAGTACCTAGGTTTTGTGCTTTCTTCTGCATATTTTCCACAATTCCCCACTACTGCCCTGCCAAGTGCTTTCTGATGCTTCATGAGGGTAACAGCAAGCGGATGTTTGCACTCATTGGAGAAAAGACACTGGAGCAAGTCTTCGTCTTCTGGAAGGATGCTGTAACGTCTGATCAGAAAGTATTTGTGCTGGAATAGCAAGAATGTAAATCTAAGCACAATAAATGAACAGGAACACAAAGACATTGGAATCCAAATCTTCAGAAGATGGATTGTGGACTGCAATGCACATACTGTAGGAATAAATATCAGTGTGTCGGATACAACCCTGTCCCTGGGCCTGTGAGTCACACAGTACAGACGAGCTGGACAACTCCAGCCCTCAAGCTCTGGATTATCACCCCCAAGAAGATATTTCCCATCAAACATGAGAGCCACTCCTTAGTCCCACACTTACAGCAGTGGTTCTGGAGTGGCTCAACAGGCAAAGGCGTTTCCTAGATGGAACATAGGTTGCGTATCACTGGTTCAAATGGTATTAACGGACTGTGCCATTGAGCTCAGATGTGTCCCGAGTGGAAGACTTCCTTGCCTTGCTGTGGGCCAGTGACCTCTGTGACTGGCCAGGCACCTGCAAGATTGTAGTGTCATCAAGAAGAGCCATGCATCTTCTAAGTCTGGCACCTTAACTCTGCTGTTTGTGCTTTACAAATAACAATAATTATAATAAGATTAGAGGGAACAAATAAAAGAGACAGCTTCATGATGGAGATTAAAAAAAATCTAAGCCCACAGGCCAATGTTGTACAAACAGCCTGATGAAAATATTTCACGCTTACAAAAGGATGTAAGGCGGGGGGGATTGAGGGGGTGGTTGCTTTTAGAGATTTAATAACATTTTATCAGTCACAACAGTGTGAGCTGTTAAAAACAAAATTACCCATTACATAAACGAACCTTTCTGCAAAACACAAAAACGGAGATTGCTATCCACAACAAACATTTCAGTACACCGATGCTTCGTTCTCTGAAAAAACGCGCAAATTAAGTCGAAATGCTCAGGCGGCACTTTCTCAGCGGTGCCGACTGATCTCCCTCAGAATCAGGGAACTGAACCGTGTGCTGGTCCTGAGGGGAATGTGGGCTGAGGCCTAGAAGATCCCCGAAGACTCCAGCGCCCACAGACGGGTTCAGGAGTTACCCAATCGGGATGAGACACAACCCTCACAGGATGGATAAGCTACAAAAGGGCTGGCCCAATTCACTGTACAAATAAAGGTCTTTACAATCTGCTGCAGAGGGTCCTGTCCACAAGAGTCAGACTTTCAAGGCCAAAGCACAAGACCTCTATGTTTCTATGTTACGTTGGTGGTCCACTAACTTCGACAGTGTGCGAGATCTAACGCGTCCACGTGCGTGTGCAAAATGTCATCCAAAGGTACAGGACTCATGTCAGACAGCATCTCAGCAATCACACGTTATAAAACAACAATCAGCAGACAAAGCAGACCTCACCAATACAGCGAAAGTGTAAGGAAGATTTATACAGCTGGAGTAAGTAAACTCAATGGCCTTCCAGTCCGGCACAAGGAGGACATTTCCTCTACTCCACCTCCTCTCACGGACTCCATGCTGCAATTATATATTTTTTCGGGTGGCGACAAAAGGTTAATCGTTATTCGGGGGGAAAATTACGCACATTACAAAACAATTTTTTTCCCCATGCTAAATAACCTTAAGGTGAACCGTCATGAAAGCTGATACATGATGTAATTAATTACGGCTTTTTGGCTAATCAGGCAAATGAGGAATTGTCTGCATACTTAAACAAATTTGTACTTAGAAAATGGATTACTCCTAATTACACTGGTAAGGTTGTTAGTTCAGATGTGTTGGGAAGGGGGTTGGTGGTACATGAGAGGCATGAAGATGACAACAGTACATTTTCATGGGCACAAGCTGTTCCTCATTTAATCTGCGCCACAGATAATAAAAAGGCTAAAATTGGAAAACATTTCTGTCGTTGCCACTTTCATTTCTAACATGAAGAGCTCTCTGTGTGGACTTGTGTGTTCAGGTTTGCCTTTCAAGGAGGAGTAATTCAGCAGTTCCCATTGCTGACATCTTTACACAAGTGTCTCAGTGCGCAGAAGGACTACTCTAAAAAACAGACACCAAAGCCACACGGATTCATTGGAACTGACAGAAAGCATTCATCCCGTTCAGGATATCTGTGAGACTGCACCCCGAACTGTGCAAGACTCTGAAACCATAATTGCAGAGGAAAATTAGATCGTTTTGACATGGCCTGTCTGCTGCTCAAAACAAAGTATTCTGGGGGGAAAAAAAGCGTGAACATAACAATTGTCTTTTAGGACAATGAAACTCCTGGCAAGGAAACAAAGCCTGAAATAATGATTTAATGCTTGGTAATTTACTTGTACTATTATTATTACACTGGTGTTTCATTGTCTGTATCAGTGCCATTGCAAGTTTCCTATGCTACAATAATGTATAGTATACTAGAATAAACCAGGCCTATACCTCTCTCCTCCGCAGCGCAGCCCTTGATGTTTATAATTGTTCGTCTGTGGGGATCTGTGTACAGTGCAATCAAGATTCTTCAAGTGTTGCAGGGTTACAGAGTTAACATCCCCATTTTTCAACTGGTCGCTTCTGTCACTCAACACCCAGCAGGGCTAAAGTTCACATCTTTTTGGCAGAGCTCCTTCGTTTTTTTCTGGCAGAGGAAAGGGCAACCAGTGTTCAGGTTTGGAAGCAAGGGATATGACCTCACTTCCTGTTTCCCGAAGCCATCTTCCTCCTTCACTGTTCTGCTTAGTAATCACACAGTAGTTGTGAGAGATCCAGTAGTAGGCCTACATCTTACTAAACAGCAATGGAATGTTATGGGAATCAAGCCAGAACTGTATTGTAGTGCAGGAGATTTACATGGGTGGGAACAGAAGAACGAATCCGAGATTCTGTTATACCACTGCCTTTTATTTAATCACTTAGTATTTCAGTTTTATTTGGGTGACGTTCCCCGACTAAAATTCCTAGCACCTTTGAAGCCAAGGATTTTGTGTTATTTCTTAAGTCCCTACGATTTATCAAAAAGATCAAGTTCTAGCATTTTTAAGAACATGATTACACTCACTCCACATTGTGATAAACAAAGCAAAGCTCTTTGTAAGCCTTATTTACATTAGCATGGATTTGGCAGGCTGAAGGAACAGCTCAACATGTGATGTGTTCACTTTACATCTCAAAACCTTTAATTTGAGCAGCTAGATTAGCGGAACAGGCAGCACAGATTGTTTTGAATTTGCTGTTTAATATAGCAAGTCAAGAAAGGTGTGACAAAGCCAGTGAGATCATGTGATGTCACAGTCCCTACACATGGTTATTTGTATTAGTACTAGTTTTTATGTCTTTTTGAGAAAGAGATTTGAGAAAGAACATTACAAAATGCAAAAAAGTAAAAAAAAGTTAACAACCTTTTAAATCCTAAGCATTTTGCAATAATACATACATTTTTACAATACCAAAAAGCAAATGTCTGCTTTAGAATACAGTAATAACTATATTTCTTCCATAAATAAGAGAATGTGTTGGATTCTTTTTTTGGATACTGACCAAAAAACGCCTGTCATAATTTCTCAACTTATTCTCAATGACACAGATGCCCTCTTCTTGAACAGAGAAAGTTCAAATCATGCAGTTTGTCTTTGTAAAATTCAGCTTCTAATCAACTACTAAAGTGTCTATCCCTCATCAGGGAATCATTTAATTTTAATACATGGTCCCAATATAAACAATTTCTTCCAACTTTCTTATGCAAAACTGTAAATAGTTTGAAGAAAGACTACAAGCCCTCAGAAAGAAAAAAAACTTAAAACTAAACTAAAAACATTAAAACTGAAAGTATTTAATGATACAACTGTGATAATAATAATAATTGCTTACACTTATATAGCGCTTTTCTGGACACTCCACTCAAAGCGCTTTACAGGTAACTCCTCTTCCACCACCCCCAGTGTGCAGCCCCACCTGGATGATGCGACAGCAGCCATAGTGCGCCAGTACTCTCCCCACACACCAGCTCTCAGTGGGGAGGAGAACAGAGTGATGAAGCCAGTTCATAGTGGGGCCATGATTGGTAAAGGCCAATGGGAAATTCAGCCAGGACACCGGGGTTACACCCCTACAGAACTCTTTTTTAGAAATGCCCTGGGATTTTTAATGACCACAGAGAGTCAGGACCTGGGTTTTATGTCTCATCCGAAGGACGGTGCCTTTTTTACAGTATAGTGTCCCCGTCACTATACTGGGGCATTAGGACCCACATGGACTGCAGGGTGAGCGCCCCCTGCTGGCCCCACTAACACCTCTTTCAGCAGCAACCTTAGTTTTTCCCAGGAGGTCTCCCATCCAGGTACTGACCAGGCTCACACCTGCTGAGCTTCAGGGGGCTGCCAGTGGTGAATTGCAGGGTGACATGGCTGCTGGCACAGCCAGCACTGGTTAGAATAGCACAGCTGTGGTGCATCATAAATCAAACCCAGTGTCTCAAGTTTCCTGGTAGACTGTGAGTTTTGCAGGAGAGGTGCTTTTTATTCCCTGTGCAGACAACCTGAGAAAGCATGGCCACTAGTGTGAACACAGGACTGAAGACCTCTGTGCGTCAGCTGGGCTTAATGTGCAATGAGGAGCTTTTCACAGAATGCAGGGAGTCTGGAGTGTTGTTGCCCCAAACAAGCCTGCTTCAGGCCCCGGCTCTACACCTAACATTAAAACGGCATTTCTTTTCATCACACGGCAGCCAGTCAAATGATTTCCAGTCATCCCAGAAACACTGAGCCAATTTGACGCACACCCAGTTTTACTTGGCATTTCTGCTGTAATGTATTGCGAGATGGCCTGTGAAATAAACAAGTCAGGCGCTGAGTCTTGCTGCACTCCATCCCCATACCATGAAGGGCTGAGTGAGCCCAGAGTGCACCACTAGCAAAGAGAATGAGGGGCTCATGCTGCCTGCCCTTTTGGGTGTTCTACAGTAAAGCAATATGCAGACTCTATACATGAAGTACATGGTATGGCACTGACGAACAGACCACTCTCCTGCAAGAGCTCCAGACCCACTGCTGAAATATTACGGTATGTTTTTTTTTTCTCGTTGGTTTTCCAGGGTTTAGTTCAACCTTGCATCGAAGACTTGCTGTCAGATTTGCTTAAGACCTTTATTTTTCAATGGTATTTACACTCTGTAGGCTATGCTGCATTTCCAAACAAATTTCATGCACTGTTATGAAAGCTTTTAATTACAAATGCACGTAACTGACCTCTTTTTGGACTTGGTTTCTACAACAATACGTTATTGGAAGCAATAGTCTTAATTCTAATAATATGAGATATTCTGGTAAAAGTACAGGAAGAGCTATTTGAATATTCATTTAGATCGACTAATTAAAACTGAATAATAACGTGTCATAACAGGGCACAGTGTTTAACGCAACACTTAAAAAAATATAGCATTTTGAAATTTCATTATCTTTATTCAAATGCAAGAGTTACCTACACGGCTCTTTCATCATAAAATAGAGATTTGTTCAATGCCCATATCCGCCAAATGATCACTCTGGATGCTTCAAAACCATAACCCCCTGGAAACGAAAACGTGCAATGTTTGCATTCTGTCACAGACATTAGCAGGAGTAGAGCTCAGGGAAAACAGGTTGATACTGGTTTATTTTCACACATTAACCAAATGGCCGGTCACTACAGTACATCAAAATCAGGAAGTTGATCTATGAATGATTTACTCTTATATACTAGGAACTACCCACTCTCTCTCTCCCCCCCCCACTTCCCTACCAACTAATCCCCAAACACTATGAGGCAGCCATCTCATCTTAGATTCCAGTCTTCAAAGATGCCACGGAGGTCAGATCAGCGCTTTAATAAGAGTTCTGACATTCAGTGAAACTGTAAAGGTGCAGGGGAGTGCCCAGTCTAGGTTTATCCCCGTCTTCACTACACTGGAATGCTGAGCCTGAATACCGCCTCACCCTGCAACCCCCTGCTTCCTACAAAGGGACCAAAAAAATGAAAAATGCCCCCCTCTTCCATCGTCTGCCCTGCTGGGCTTCTACATATAGGCGCGATGTCAAGTAAAAATGTCATATATTCAAAATAATAATGTCAAATAACGTCACAGGTCGACAATAACACAGGCAGCTCCTGCGAGGGGTGCAACTATGAAAGAACTGGATTTGTTCTCACTGGGATAAAAGGCCATTTTACAAATAAACTAGAATACAAAAATGTATACAGGAACAAAAGGCAATTATTTATGAAATTCTTTCTTCAGTTCCTTACTTCTTCTTGTGTAAGGGTATCTTTAACGTTTATAATGTGATACCAGGCTATCATTAAATTCGGTTTCTCTTAGTGAATTTCAAACGATATGACAAACCTAAAACTAATAATACAACCCCATAGCTACTATAATGCTGCATTAACTGCATTAAAATGCACTGTCAGACAATCCATAATCCTGTTTAATACTTATTGGCTTTTCAATGTATTTCACTGTTCACACAATTCTTCACTTTGTATGCAAAGAATTTCAGTTCTTTTCTCAAAAATTGCAGAAAAAAAGACTTGAATTAGAAAGTTGGAACACCGTGAGTTATTTGATAGTCAAACAAAAAATATGATGAACAGAAACACTATGTGTATACATGGTTTCAAACGAAATACAAATGCATATACTGTGTGACTTAGAAAAGATATATATATATGAATATATATATATATTTTTAAGGGCCCAGATCTAAATCTACGTCAATTTGTAATTAAACTAAGTTAAACAGAAAAATAGGTCAACAATATTTTACTTTATGCAAGGCAAAAAGTGTTTCATAACTCACCGAACCAACTGCCTTTTCAATTCTTAAGGTGTAATGGTTTATTTGTGTGCACATACACACAGAACCTTTTTAAGAAGGTAACCATCACCAGCAAAAATACTGACGCTTCTGAACCCATTTATTTATTTCATTGCATTGTAACAAGTGAGGAGTTAAGTTCTGTGCCTTCTAAAATTAACCCCCTCTCCCCCTGACAACAAACTGCTTTCTTACCTTTCTGGCGGATGATGGAAACAAATGGGAAATGACTTTAAATCACTTTCATCTCCCCTCCTGCGAGAAAGGGGGATAATATGTAAATGTGCTGTTCCAGCAACACACTCAGACAGTCACCACTCATGCAGAAATGCAGACGATTTGAGAAAATGACCAAGACCTACCAATAGTGATCAAAGTAATGTTAGTTTCACCTCGTTGTTCCAAGGGTGTTTTTAGCCTGGTTTGGTGATCCACAAGGGGTCAAAGGTCAAACCTCAGACTGACAGGTCATCCCAAAGGAACTATATTTCTGAGGTCGGAAAACAGGAAAACTAACGAGACGGTCCAACTTGTGCAAAGTCCAAGACCGCCCAACAGAATCAAATATTTCCTTAGTTTGCTCAGGGCCGAAAAAGCTAGAATGCTGATTCCAGGAAAAATATAATTTAGCTGGCAGGGAGATAGCAGTGAACTGTGAGGTACCTGGTACTTAAGCAAATTTGCATACAAATATGTAGTTAGAAAATTTGCTTATAAAATATTCTTGGGAAGAAATTTGGTTACTAACACTATATAGACGTAATGTGAGACAAGTAGTTTTCTGGATATAAAGAAAATTATTTTTTTACAATAATATACACACCCATATTTCGTATTATATGTTTTTATTTTCTTTGCTTACTACGATCAAAGTCATGTTCAATGCTGTACAGCTAGAAAAGTCCAGGCTTTATCAATTTAATAAAAGTCTGACAATTAATTTCTACAAGCCTTCTGCATTAAATGGACTCTATATTACATAGGCTATTGAAAAGCAGTAGTTTTTAAGCGACTGTTTTTAATAAACAAAAGCTTCATATAATATTTCAAATTAAATTACTCAAAATAAAGATCTTAAAGTCTGGTTTCAAAATCCTACAAATGCAAACATACGTACTGTATATACATAAACTACTGAAAGAAATTAACAGGGTGTACATTTAGGATTGAAAAGGGAAGCACTTTCTTTACACAAAAAGTAGGAGGTGGCTGGATCAAGCTACCCTGCTATATTACGGAATTAGTTTCTTTGGGGTCAGAGACAGATTTAGTACCAGCCTCACAAGCAAACAAGATGGGCCTAACAGACCTCCTCTTGCTTGCAGCCCTTGGTGTTCTTAGGGCATTCTAACCACAAACTTCACAGGCAAGGTGATGAAATAAACAACACTTTTTAACTCAGAAACTGGTCCATCTGGAGACATAAAAATACAGGCCAGAAAGCCCAGGTTTTCAGATGATACCCTGGCGCTAAGTTTTAATGATCAAAGCTGGTTCTGCGTGCTTCTGCTCTGCAAGTAGGAGGAGTATTACAGGAATTTCGTCTCCACAGAAACCAAAGTAATCAAATTCAGGAACCTGTTGTCTAAAAAATGGCAGGGATGCATGAGAAGAATAAGCCTTGATGTTACGCAGACAGTACAGTAATCTGCCCATCATATACAAAATTCTCAGCAACAAAGATGCTTGATAAACAAATTCAAAAGAAAAAGTGGAATATAGCGCTTAGTGCAAAGGTTTCATACAGGAATTATCAAACACATTGACAGCATTAGTTGTTTTGTTCGTGGGATGAAGGGTGTTGCACTATTGCTTTGTTAAACGTACTGATCAGACTCACACTGCAGTTTCACTCAACACTGAACAATTTTTCACTTTATTGAAACCTCCGATTCAATTAGATCTTTCACTAAAAGTGCAGGATTTTCTCTCCCTAGTGTGTAGAGCTAGGCGAGCTGCTCTTCACCCTAGTTTAAAAGGCTGGTTTGGAACTGAGAAGCCACTGACATTCAGCGTGTCAAAAAGCAGCTTAGATGTACCAGGAAATTTGATCAAAATGGATTCTATAGCAATGGGACACATTCGGAATTTCTTTCAGACGGTGAATTAAAAGTTTCTCATAACAGAGGTCAGAAGGTTTATTGCTCACCTCTACTGACGAAGTGGTGAGCAATGTGTTTGAAACACCATGACAATAGTGTGCACTCAGTGTGCACTGTTACACAAACACTCATCATCAAATGCTCTCCGATACACAAAAGTTCTGGTAAGCAAGCCCAAAAGGTTAATTAAGACAGCTGACAAAGACGCTTAATGACTGCATCCAGAAGGACACTAAAGCTTTCAGAAAGGAATTTGAATCAATGGCCACAAATGAAGTCAAATTCAATTCTGGTATTCTGCTAAAGTACAAACTGATTCATATTAAGAGAGGGAGAAAATGGCACAATTTCAGCAGGAAATACCTATCTCCATAAAAGCATGTTGTGAACATTCACCTTACTGATTTTATAATTTTTTAAACCTGATACCCAAAGAATGCCAGTTGGTTTGCTCATCAGACCTTCATTTCGGTGGGCAAAGACTCGGTTTAAAGAACGTGTTTTGTTTTAATCAGCAAGCCTTTGAAAAGTCTAGAAATACATACCATGAGCCTTGGGAATACAGAACTCAGTGCAAGAGATAAACCCTTAGAAACCCCTGACTGGTGAGAAGTCACCTCCTAAGAGAACAAGGCATGCATAAGTTAAAGTTGAGGGAAAAGTTCAATCCTTGCTTGCTGCTGCTGACACATGCTGGAGAGGCTGTAGAAAGGTGTGAAAGTTATTGCTCTTATTAATAATTATTGCAATTAGAATGTTAATTCAGTGTTTCCATTCCTGTAATTATGCTATTTTTTAATTCACAAGAATAATACAGCACAAAGAAATCCCAGCTTCATGAAGAACATTTAAAAATGTACATTAATCACAAAAATCAGACATGCAAGTGCTAGAATTCCTTTGCACTGCTGCATTGTTTTGCAAAATAACCTTTGCTGGATATCACTGCACTCGGGAAAGGTAACCTAAATGTGCTACTCAGAAATATCAATAGCATACTTTTAAACCTCGGGTCCCATAACTCTGATTAGGTTTCACTGTTCCAGTTCACAAACCAGGGAACCATCGCTTTTGTTTAATTATTTTGCAAATATATAGCCTAAGCAACTCTCTTGAACATCTGAGAGATTCCCCACTATGTTAAACAGTTAAAGACAGACAGAATGGAAGGCAGGCTCTTTTAAAACTACCACACTAAAGAGAGCAGCTGATAATGTTTGACCTTCTTTTGTGAAAGATGCAGTCTTTCCTTTCCTTTGTGATTCTCTGGATGGCAATGTGCTGGTAAAGGTTAAAAGAACCCGGCGCATAAATGTGTTTAAACTAATTGAAATACTAAACAAATAGAGCCTAAACACAATAGGTGTCTGTGGTCCCATCTGGAAGGTGCCAGCCCCAGAGCTCTGACCGATTCCTATAAGGGACATGTTCTGACTTTCACACTACGAGTAAGGAGCATGCTGTGTTGACTCGATGAAAAGTAGCTTCACATAACGCTGGTGTGGAGAACTGGCCTTTGACCAGTATATGTGCCACAATGCTGTCAAGGTGGACAAGCTTATGGTGAGCTCAGTTAAAACTTTGGTACTGAGTGTGTTTCCATCTCCTCACTCAACACATATCTGAGCACAATACTAAAACTCTGAGCCTATTTTTGAAATGTACACTGTACCTTAGCTCAATGCTGTCGTGCCATGATACAGACATGCCATAAAAATCAACAACAGAGCTTAAATAGGGGCCGAACACAACAACCACAGGAGATGTAAACAAAGGCATGAACTACAATTACACAAAAATAAAACTCAGAGTTTGTGAGAAAGCTAAAAAATCAATTTTTAAAATAGTTTGGCAACCTTGCCTATAGGTTTTAACACAATATCAAAATCACTCTTCTGTGTTTATTAGTGATGGGGATAAAGATATCTTATGACAGGGCCAGAGGCCAAAAGGGGTCAGCTTTGAGTAGCTCTGTCACCTGACAGTTTCTGCCACTGGCAAACATTTCTGGAATTTATTTGTTTAAATCAAAACAGGTGAGGTCAACAGGTGATTGACTGCATATGATCCATATGTATCTGTCAATACAGTGCTGAGCAGTACTGATTTAGGCCACCATGAAAAGTACATTCAGAAGAAGAAAAAAGAAACTCTCTTCACTCCTAATGAGATTTCAGGTCATAGAGAAAACTGAGAAGAAGTGAAGTGTTTTTAAATGAGCCTAATATTTCACAGCACCTGGGTCTGAAACCGGGAATACGTCTACTCAAATGTCAAGAGTGCGCTATAGTCTCTCCAAAACTGCGAGCGCTCAGCTTCCCTTATTTGCATGAGGTTTTGTATTCCATGATGAATATTTCTTTCAGACCCGGCCATCTTGGAAAGACTTTAAGACACATATGCTAAGCTCCTTAGAAAAAAAAAAAATATAATATTATTTTATATGAAGAGAAACGCACTGCAAAACTGCCAGCTACCACCACAGCCAGTGACGGTCTTTCTGGATTGAAAGGACGCTCCGGTACTTACTGTACCTTCCCCTGTCTGCATGTCCCAAGACTGATCCTTCTCGTTCCCGCCACTCTGCTGTACAACAAACTCTGCTGTACTCCAGGGAGCTGATGTCTTCGGTAAAAGAGACAGTGTACTAGAGGAGCTAAGAAGCTTTTGATGAAATCAGGAAATTGGCGCTCTCTTATGGCTGCAGCATCTCTTCTATAGGGCTGTCTCAACAAACTGGTTTGTGATTTAAAAACATAACCTCCCTCTAATGAACATAGTCCTCCTCACGCAGTGGGTGCCCAAACCCCACCATACCAAAGTGAAGAAAATAAAATCATCTTAACATCTTAACATCCAGGGTCTCACAGTGTCTCACAGGCTATGTGGGGTCCCAGAATGAAAACACATCCCTGTCTGCATGTACTGTACATGACAGCAAAACGGATAGTCAAAGGTCAGCAGAGGTGCTCACATCACTTAAGGCTGCATGTGAGTAATGCGGTTGAAACAAATACAAAGACTAACCACACAAGATTTTGAATAACAAAAATACATCGTCAAGATCCTATTTTTTTCATCAGTCATTTAGGTTTCTAAATGTGGTGTTCAAGTGGAAAAAAACCCCAACTAAGATACCTGCCTTGTCAAAGTCACATCATATGAAACAATGTTAAGCAGAACTATATTAAATGTTAAGACGTCCACCAGCTGAACTCGGTTAAAAAATTAAAAGCAGAGATTTAGTTGCAAGACTGTATTATTTAAAAATGCAGTGCAGTGTTGTATGAAATACAACTTTCTACTTTTCTGTTGCTGTTTGCCGAAAATTCATTTTAAACCTAACAAAAGAAAACAGCTTATGAGAATTTGTAAATTCTCCCATGGAAGATAAAATCCAATACTTACATTTTTTGGCCTAGTTTGTTTGTAAGCATAAAATTGGCATAGCAAGTGGTCAGCAAAAGAACTTGAATACTTCAACTATATTAGTAAAACAAAAACTAAACAGCTTAGATGGAAAAACAAAGAGGGGGAAAAAACAAGACTTGTTTAAAATCCAGAAATCAAGCTGGGTTCACAGCAGCACAGTAATGAGAGCACTTCTGACAGACAGAAGCACGTAGAATCAGACCTGTTCTGAAATATTCAGGGAGAGTTTCAAAGCTGAAAAAGACGGTTAAAATGTAAAGGTGGAAAAATAGCGAGAGATAACACGGATATGAGAACAGAAACAACAAAAACGGAGACGTGAACAACTTTTTACTCGATCACTGTTTTGGAGTACTAGCTGGGACAGGTTTTGCACAGAAGCAGGAGTCTTTGCTAGCGATCCTGGGATTGAATGTTGCGAAAGACATGTCTCTGTTTCAGATCCTTCCCCAGCATGCAATTCTTACTTCTCAAATCAGTGAATCCTGATGACTGATTCTGTTCTAACCTAATTGTTAAATGATGCAGAATGACTTCATCACCAGCGGAAGACACAAGAGGAAACCCGCCTTCTCACTCAACTCTGCGGATGCAGACGACTGATTCGCTCTCCCCGATGTCACTCATGGGGACGCTGGATGTTCATTACCCAGCTGAGGGAGGCTGGTTAATTTTTTAAACCCTTCAAAGGCCCAAAATGGAAAGATTTCTGCCTTCCAGCACAAACCTTATCTAGATCCTGATGTGGTTGTTTTTTTATCATTGCCATCTTTCAAGGGTATAAGCTTTAAAAATAAAACTGATATCAAATCATCATGTGCAAAGAAGTTTGGATCCAAAATGGAGTAGATACTATATATATATGGTTGTATTCTTTATCTAACTGAAGGATACACAGCAATAGGTTCTCACACATGCTACTTCTTCAATAATTCACTCTTTTAAAGCCTGCAAAAAGGCTTCAGCCTCATAATGGTTTCTTCATTCTCAAGGATAGTAAAGTAGTTCTGAAACCAGACACCGGAGACAATTGTAACTCACTTCAAAAGCTTTATATCGCTTTATACTGGATAGGTTGGCTACACTCTATCGTAGCTACAGGATTGCTCTGACCTTTCAACGTTTATATATTCCAACTACAGGAGAAAAACTCTCCCACTAAAACGGAATAAAGGAATTCCACATTAAGAAAAGTCCAGTCAAAACATCTGGCCTTGACACTGTCTTATATACTGATTAGTGATACCAACATAGCACAAAGCTTAACTAAAATGGGGCCACAGGCTGAATTTGTTCACTGGCCTCCAGCCTGATGTTTCCCTGAAAGTCTCTAAAGTCTTTTATAAAAATGGCTCGAATATTAACGCACGCTTGTGCAAAGGACAAATTATAGTCCTAGATTAGTTACCAAATGTTTTAATGCCATCTATTTGTTATCTTTCGTCATTGTACCACACACCATCTGCTGCACATGCATACAATTTAATATCCATTTCTAAATTTGGAAGGGTAAACAAAACTCCTCATGATTGTCTTTGCGATTCCCATCCTCTACGGGGCCGGAGACGTGAATGGAGTTAACCAGGTGGTATGGAACACACACTGTTCGATGGCTCCACGCTCTCAACATCAAGTTAGAGAGTCAGTGATTTAACCTGTCATGCCTCATACCCCTGACTTTCTCTTAAGGCTTGGATATCTCAGCACTCATCTAAGATTTTACTATGGTCACGTTTTATTGTATTTCAGTAAAAGCCCTCGTCTTTTGCCCCCCTCTTGTTTGGTCAATTTCCCTGAATTAACCTGGGGAGAACAAGGATCATCAGATTGTTGGATAGGCAATTCTGGGGAAAAAAAGGTTCTCAACCTTAATAATTCAAGCTGTTTAAAGTATCTTTTACAAAAATCATAACTTAACAATGCAGAAACTGAGGCTGTCGTTTACGTATCATTTTGTTTATTTGGAAAAAAAACAACATGAGATCATTGTTTTAAAGAATAATAAAAAAAATTAGATTTCCATATTATGTTATATGATGAAGAAAAGAGTTTTGGTGCTGAATAAAAATCTCTCCCCCTGTAAATTAGACCTAAAAGCTTGTCAGGCTCCATTTGCCTCATCTACGTTAATCAAAACTGTCTCCATTAATTAGTACAGACCTTGCCAAATGAAAAAATCACGCCAGTTGTTTGAAATCTAGAAAAGAGTGCTTACGTTACCTTAAACAGATGATGACAATAATAAAAATATTCCATTCCATATTTATACATTATATAACGTTTGAAATGTTTGCCACAGTTATGCGCTGTTCCTGGCTTGGTCATGATGAGAAATAAGTGACATGTGATTCTCAGTCACCAGGAGATGAAGCCCCAGATCTGAATTTAAGAACAAAGCAGGAAAGCAGCCTAAAGTGATCAAGTCACCTTCTTTTAAATAAAGTAATTTTTGCAAAAAGGAAAGTTAAGAAATGGTCATGGGGGGGTCTATTCATCCCTTCAAAGAGTTACAGTAACTAAGCCTTGCGTAATTAAAGAGTTCAGCCACAATATATTTCAGCTCAAAGAGCAGAAATATTGGCTGTTATTATAGAATAATTCTCTTGCATCGCACTCTGCTGCCTGAAGTAAACCCCTTACAAGCATGAAAAGCGTAAAACGAAAGCTGTTCAGTGTTGCAATTACAAGATTTTCAGCCCAAAAATGAGTTTTCATCAGGACTGCTCTAAACCCTCGCCTAATCTCTTCTCAGGCCCACTCGAGCAGCATGGGGGTGAGGAGCAAGGACTGCACTCACACTGCTGCTTGTGCTGGCTTCACAGGCTGACAACACAAGCCAGAGATTCTGTTACAGAATATCAGACGACTATTTTCAGTATATAGGGCAGGTCTTCAAGAAAAAAATAAACAGTTTCCCTTTCAAGCCAAACTCTCTTATTTCCTTCTATTCCCAGTGCATAAAAGCAAGTCCCTACAAGTTGTGTTCAAACTACACAATAAGAAAGATGCAAGCACTTTGATCACAGTTTTTGATTTATTCATGCGAAAACTGCCGTGTGCTTAAAATGGCGACATTGCTTATTGGAGCAAGAACTCTAGTAAAAAAAAAAACCTTTACTTTCATTGTACATTATACCTTGTTTATCAGAACCCAGCAATGGAGAGCAAGCTCTCATTTCTAGGTTTCTCAAGATTTACTGTAAATAATAAGCTATTTTATATATGCACAGACAGTTATTCTTTGCCAGCATTCTCTTCAAAAGTTCAGTATAATTATGAAAACATCAAAACCCAAAATATTTTAAAAGAGTGTGTGTTTGGGGTAACAAAAAGTAAATACTGCACATAGTTATTTATACACTAGACAGACAGATCTGCAACATAAGCATCAGTATGTTCAGATATTTAATTCCACCTTATCAGCCAACAACATGTTGACCATCAGCATTCCATTGTACTTACTGTTCTCTCAGCCTTGCCTTTCCCTCTCTGTGTGAGCAACAGGATATATGTGCAGTACCTACCCCCAGCAATGCAGACTGCTCAGAGCACTGTTCCTCACAAGCCAGAGCACAAGTATCGTTGACAAACAGGAAGACAGAACCACGTGAAAGAGACACCTGATGCACTGCTCCAACAATGGCATGCATTCATTTTGATCTTACCAGAATTAATTATTACCAGCATCAAAAAGGGCTTGAGTAAATAGCAAATGTCATCTGCACAAAGCACCGAACTGGAGATGACAAGTGTTTAAAAAAAATCCCTAGATTTTGGTTTCTTCAATTTCCTGCTGCATAAATGGCAGGGTTTCTTTTTCCTTGGCATGGCATTCTGTTTCCCAGCTACTCTGTTGCATCACCTTTCATTTCGCTAATGTAATGAACATAAACCTTTATGAGAAACAGTAACTACGTGTGCGAAGTGAAGGAAAAGTGATTGCTACACACAAACCTAAAAAAAACACACAGACCTCCTTAAAGATCCCAGACAAGACACAGAGAGGGAGCGAGAGAGTGGTTTGATATCAGCGTGGGGACGTTCCCATTGGGAAAATGACAAAATATTGGCCTTGGGGCTTTTTTCACCCTGTATGGAGTTTCATCTGAGTGGACTTTAAAACAGTCAACAAAAATAAAATGAAAGTCAATGAAAAGGCCCACAAACACAGCAATTTAAACGCAAGTGTGTTTCTGGACAAAAAATAGCAAACAGTGATGCCTGGCAGCTGATTCAAATTACCCAAGAGTGCATCTCACCTGCCCTCTTCTGTGAATTCTTGTTTCAGCTTCACACACTGAAACCAGACCACACAATCACAGTGTGTGCAGTGAGGAGCAATGTGATTTTTTTAAAACAGTTCAAAATAATTTCTTGATTAAAAATATTTTCTTCGGAAGCACAGAAAGCACAAAAGATGTTTTCACTTTAAGTCTTAAGATAAAATAAGGAGAGTCCATCTGTATGACTATGTAAGATGTCATGAAGGAGTGGTGAGCAGTGGAACACAGCAGTTAGTGTCTCCAGTGTGGGACAGGTCTGCCCCAGATCTGACACACGTTCATGAAGCCAGCGCCGCCACTGCTGAACCACTGCGTCAGCCAGAGAGCTTCCCCACCAAGTGTCACACGGAGGAAATGGTCACTAGATTTTTTTTGGTTAAGGTGTGCAGCATAGTAGCTTAACAGTAAATCAGTCCACATGCCTCCAGAGTAATTTGAAAAGGAAATCCTGTTTCATTAACATCATGGTTCAATTACTTGGATTCATGGCATTTGCTCCAACGGCAAACAATAAACAAAAAATGATTACACCATCAGGCACAATACGCATAAAACATCTTGAATTTAAAACAGTGTTATTATTGATCATACTCATTATGAGAGACACATATGGAGGTTTATCCTCACTGCCTATGGACTCACACTGCTCTAAAGGAGGAAATGAATTGAGCACGTGGCTCTGCTGAATGTCCCCTAATCAGAATATGTTGTACCATGAGCAGTGACAGACACTTGTAGTGCCTGTCACTTTGCAGGTCACCAACAGAACAGCCGGTGTGTGGCCACAAGTGTGATGATCACACTCAAATTACCGTGACGACTGGAAACACTTAGATTAAAGGAAGAACCAATTTTGATTCAGTTCTTTTAATATTGCACTGATCTGCTTGGTACACATAACAGAAATACCTATCACACATACTGTATACTGTCAGGTGCTGATTGTTTCTGACTACTATGATCAATGACTTCTCTTCATTCAATCATTACCATGTTATTCACCTCCTACTGTATTATTCATTCTATATCTTGCACCGCACAGTATTGCTATCATTTATGCTGCAACTTTAGTTTATTACATCACTTGACATGCTGGACAATGTGAGAGTTTCAGTAAATTATGAAATTGTGATAATTTACTACACAAGTTGTGATTTTCTTTTAGGGGACTTTGGCTAAAGAACAACGATTTAAAATTAGAATTAATAATTAGAATTAAATTACCTGAATTCCAAATCACATGCTTCATATAAACAGACCTAGCTGAAATTATACAAACCTCTTGACTGCAGATTAATCCATTTAACAATTACAAATCACCAACATGCAATTTACAATGAATCCAACTACCCATTACTCAAAATAAAGAATGCAGAGAGAACACATGCCCACACAATATCCAAACCCATACAGGGGGCACCCTTTGTAATGCCTTGGAAATGCCATTCTGAACACATCATTTAACCTTTGTCACAACAGTAACAAAATACCTAAGCTTCATTAAATTTAATTTTGCACACCTTTTATCTGATAATTTCACATTCTCCAAGTCACTTTGAAGTAAGAAAAACATCTGGCCCCTTTTCTAATAAATGGGATTTTTTTTCAAATCTGACCTGTCTTTCTAATTGCATGTTAAATAATTCTTAAGACCAGTACGCCGATTCGAAAATAGTGAAATCTTCACTATTTACCTCATTTTTAAACCTGAACCTCTCAGTCTGACCTCTGCTTGATAAGATGAAGTAGTGACCCAAGACCCTGTGCTCTGCACTTTGAATTACTACGTACAATGCTTCAATAATTATTTAATTCCCTGATGCATCACCAATTTTTTTGTAGCCCCATAGGAGACTGTTGTGCGAAATAACTTATTTATTGTTGGCAGTTACTATAATTAATTAAAAGCAGCTAAGTGTTTATAATTAGCATTGAACATATGTAATTACAACACAACTAGAATGTAATAATATTGATTCCTCTTGGACAATTACAGAATGTATTTTAAAACTCTTCCAAGGCAGGAATAAAGACACTTGTTTACAGTGTTGCTTCAAGCGCTGTCTATTATTCTTTCAAAATTTACTACTCTTAATAATAACTTATTGAATAATTATGAGAAGAAGAAATCGTCATTATCATCATCATCATCATCATCTTTCTTCTCATTATTAGCATCAGAAGGCCTGTGTGCCACATGTGTGACTCAGTGTGTTTCACCGTCTCCTTTGCATAGAGGTGAGCCCAGCTTCAGTACCGTCTCCTTCATGGTGAACGTAATGTGTCCATAAATAGCTCTGCTAAATTCCATCAGCCTTCTTATTTCACCATTGCTTCCTTGACAGACTTTAACAACAGAGTAAAGTTCACATACTGCTTTCAAGAGTTTGGTTTCTGTTTGGTGTATGCCTGCTCAAACAAAGCTGCTGGTTGTGTGTGTGTACTTTGGGGAAGAAAAAAAAGACAAAAAGTCTCTATATCCAGTCTGCTTTGAGTTTTTAAACTTGGTAGAACAGGAAACTGTAGATGGAGGCACAAAAAAGCAACACACAACACTGGCTCGCTAGAAGATCATTGCTCTTTACGACATACACTGAATGTTTTCCTTTGGAATTCGAGTAATAAGCCAGAGTTATTATCACAGCGTGGCCACAGACGTCTTTACTTTAATAATCCATCTTAATTTCATTCCAGTTCAGTTTCAGCAGCACACACGAAATGCTGCAGAAGCGAGGACTACCTGTGATGTTGAATAACTGTGCAGTAAGGTTCTCCAAAAGCATAATTAAAATGAACATATGCTCCTACACTTGCCAGTGGTCAGATCTGTCCTCTGATGATTCCTGCCCCTGGGAACACTGCGTTTACTGTGTCATGTCAAGCACCAGCTTCTGCAGCAGGTTTTCAGACCACGACCTCCTTGTTTTTTTTAAAAAAAAAACTAATAAAAAATGCCACTTTATCGAAGGATTCCAACATGCGACACCTTGCAATAATGAACAACTCGCCGCACAGCAGACATTCTGGTGGAGTTGCTTTAAAGATAAAAATTGCCTTCACTGTTTAGCCATTCAGCAGTTAAGAACAAACCTATGGCACTGATTAATTATTTTAAGCATAGCTGTGAACTACTAAATGTAATGAAATTGTACTAATAAAACATTACAAAAAGGAAGCATGATGCTGCCAGATCTGCAGTATCAAATTCACTGACATGCAGTTATATAATGCCCCCTTTTTCCCCGAACTTTGATCTTAAAATTCTTCTTGTTTTTCCAAGCAGGGGTGTGTCTCTGTCCCACAGAAATCAATAGCAAGCCCCAGATAAACTGATGTAGACTGATGCTTTGATAAGACTTAGGTCCTTTAACAAAACTATTGTAGAGAATATAAAAAAAAAGGTTTTTGAATGGATTAGCAAAGTAATACCTCTTAATGGCTGAAAATGTGAAACTTAAGAACAAAAAGAAACAGCAAGCAAAAAATACACACAGTCCATTGAAAATAAAATGTCCCATCCATCCATTTTTGGAGTGGTGGAGGAGCCGGAGCTTGTCCCAGCACGCAACAGGTAAAAGGCAGGGTACACCCTGGACAGGACATCAGTCCATCACTGGGCAAACAATACAATGTCTAAGGACCTAAAACTAAAACTACTCATAAAGACCATTTTCCATATAAACATCCATATTTCAGTGGAAGGCACTCATTAATATATGGTTATACTATACAATATTTTAAAAATTAAAGTGCTTTCCTCTTAGATCAACATATATAGGTTTAACAGTAGATACGTGTGCAGAATCTTTTAAAAGCCTCACATAACAAAGCTCATCTTTTATCCGTGTAGAAGTAAAAAAAAATCATTACCATGACTTAAAACAAGCTAAACTCCAAAACATTTATCAAGTGCTTCGTTTGGAAAACGTGGCAAATAAAAAAATCTTCCATCAGCCATAAACAACTGATTGTTGATTAAAAATGTGGACACTGCTTAATAAATCCACTCTACAAGTATACAGATACACAAAGAAAATACAAGTCTAAGCTTTATATCAATAGCTCACTGTTCACGGACATAATGCTACAGTATTTGCATTTTACATTGTGAGCTGATAGGTGAGCTGATTGTTTGAATAGTACTGTTCCTTGCGATAAAACACAGAGCTCGAGTCATGTGATTTCATGAAAACTCCACACGCTCGGTGTTTGGTATTTGACTTGAAACTGTACAGCCAGTCAAAAATGCAAGAAAAAATACAAGCATGCCCTGCTGGAGTAATGGAGATCCCGATAGTGGATCCTATCGGTACCACTGAAGCCAGCCTGCCTGTCTGTGAGCGAATTCGCCCGAAGAATGAAACGTTTTGCTTCAGCAACAAGCAGACTGGTCCAGAGAAACCTGCTCCTATGGGACAAACCACATCCTGGAGGGCAGGGGCTCACACTCTGGCCCAGGACCATCACATCTGCCTGATCCTTCTGCAGAATCTTTTTCAGACGGTAGTGGCAAATCTCCAGTAAGAAATAACCTGTACGTCAGCAGAATTAGCTGTAGCTGGCCGTCTGCATGAAATTTGCTTAGCAGACTCCCTTTTCCACGGGGAGTTCCATTACAGAAAATGTACATTACATGAACAGTACAAGGAACAAGCAGGCACAATAAGGTAAAATATATTAAACTAAACAAATGACAATAAAAACAAAATTAAAGAATTAAAACAGTGCACAGAATTTCTGGATACAGAGCAGTGATGTAAAAACTGTGAGAATATACTGTATACCCTGTTTACACTGAGTAAGTGCAATTAGCAAGTGAAGAGGAAGAAGTTATTTGCTTTAGTAGAATGAAGGATAATTATTGTGAATTAAGAGACAACACCTACATATGCAAAGATCTACTGTATATACAATGTGTAATGTGATCCTTAACTTGGTGAACAGACAAAAAAACATCATCATCCAGAAGCATAGCAAACATCTAAGGAAATAACTGCAAACAACTATCCTACACACAGAGTGAAAAATGTATCTGCTTTGAGAGACTGCTGAGGATGAGTTGTAATCTTTGGCAAGTTAAGTCTGTGGGGTGAATGCCACTTTCATATCACTCCATGTATTTTTCCAAAGAAAGTTATCATACCAGTTTGAGAATTTAAAAAAATGAATGCAGCGTAGTGTAAGAGTTATTGCAGGACGGAGCTGAGATTCCGGTTTCTCTACCTACTGTAGGTCACTGCAGCACTGAGGGGCGAGCGTGGAGAACAGACTCTAGCAATGAGAAAACACACACGGTACAGAACTCCTGAAGAAAGAGGAGTGAAGAGGATAAGTAGGGATGTAAGGACAGATAAGATACTGAGGGCAGGAAACAATATGCATGCTTTGGGCCATTAAGGGATTTACAGCTGAAAGATGAAATCATCATCTTAGGTGGGTCAGAGATCATAAGTGACTACAGACAGAGTGGTGGCTGTTGTAGTGTTTTAATTCACTGTTGCTTTGCCCTTGCATGACCTCAGAGAAGTGTGGAACTGTCACGGTGAGCCTTGTCCTGTGTGTTGTATTGCTGAAGCCAGCTGGTGTGTTCTACAGTGTGATGATCTGGGGAAAAATCTCCTTTAACATAAGAACATCCTGGTGTGCAGGTTAAGGGTAACTTTACTTCTTAGTAATACATTGACAAAGTCCTTAAATCAGCAGTTTTTTTTGTTCTTAAAAGCTCAAAAAGGAATTCCTGACTGCTCTGGACAATGCCAGACTGCACAATATCAGGGTTACAATGGTACGGCATCTGGAAAACAGCTGAGGTCTTGCCATGGTGTGAATGCTGGTAAACATCTGGGGGGTCAACACCATCAATGCCAGTGTCATCCACTGGAAAAAACTGTGACTGGCCAACGTAGTTGAACATCCCACAGCAGTCTGTCCAGAGGCTGATCAGGCCTACAAGTCAGGAATGCCTGGAATTATGCTGATGTTCAGGGAAGCCATACCCAGTATAAGCTATGCAATGTCTTTATTCTGACAGTGTGTCTCATTTCACAATGAGAAAAAATATCAATCCTTTGGTATGAATTTAGTTCACATTTCTTTTATTTTGGTTGATACTGACATAAGATATGGGGTGTGGAGTTTTGTTTAAAAGGTAAAAGTAAAAACATAATTGCTCTCCGATATTAATTTAAGATATTATCAGATAATGTGCCCCCTGTTGTCAGTCACGTGAATGGACCACGCATTCACACATGGTTTCTTGTAGCGGAGGTAGCGGAGTAATGAAAAAGACAGCCAACTTTAAGTGACATACAAAATATTTATTGAAAACACCTCACACAAATTATTAAAAGTGGCATTTCCTGAGCCCAAGACCGCTAAGGACCAAAGCAAGCCCACACTCGCAAAGAAACACGACAGCTCAGGGGGATGAAGCTGGCTTCCACATAAGAGAAGAGACCGGACAGTCTCACCTCTTGAACGGCCCAGTCTTGAGAACCATTGAAATGGAAATAAATCCGCCTTCCACAATAAAAGGAAATACAGCCCCTTTTCAGCCCCTAAATTTAGTGTGGCCTCCTATGTGGTCAGAAATACCTGCACTGTTCCAGTCCCCAAAAACAGGCTGAAAAACAGCTTTCTTGGCTCTGCAAGCCTGTGAATACTTACTCACCAGGGGAAAATACTTGTCTTTCCAAAGGATGCAAGTGGATCAAGAGAACATAGAGACCGACTGACTTGACCTTTCACCTTCTATACTGTACCAAGCTGGTGCCACACAACTGGCCAATGACTTACAGCATTAGGACATTTCCACAGCAGTTTTGTCCTAGCAACAGACATGCCTTTGGCGTGTGAGGGGAAAAGGGACTGTAAGCCAGCACCCCCACCAACCCAACATTACAGATGTTTAAAATATTTGCTTAAATCCATTAGATCTGAGAGCTGCGTTTCTTTTGTGCATCAACATATGTACTCAGTGAATGTTATATATAAATTTGTCTATGTACACACAGTATAACAACTGCATTTCTTCAGAGGCAAAATATGCCTCCATAATTAAATTGCCATTGAAATATACAATAGTGATTAGAGAACAAAAACCATGCTTTCATTGACCAACATTTTAAAGGCAATAACAATGTGACATTTGGTTTGCACATACAAATGTACCATTCCATGAAGGCTTACCTCTGAATTCTCAAATAAGCAATGTAGTTTAATTTGCAATCTTCAAGATTTTCGATTTATTCACTGTTGTGAATAAGCAGAAGCAGCAAAAAAAAAAAAAAAGTCTCAGCCTGGACTAGGAGTGTTTTAAGGCTCCACCGAAATAAACCACAAAAAAATTAAAAATGCTTTTACACATAACCTGGTGTTAATTACAGCTTCAATTACACTATTTCATATGCAATTAGTTTTTGCCAGTACATTAAACTATTAGAGGTAAAATAAGATTGGACTGTACATTTCTGTCTTTTATTACAGAGTTATAAAACAATAAATAAATAAAAAATATGGTCCCTATCACTGAGCCCTGAGGAACCTCACTGATAACCACATCCAAGATTGGTTCTTATAGTTCTTAATGTTCTAATTCATTAGAAATGGTGATAATTAGAATAAAATGTCAAAACACTATAGCATATACAGTACAGTATATATCATTAACATTAAGCCAGTAGACTTTGGAGTTAACTATTATTATTTCCTTTCCAGTTTCACATACCCAAACAGTATATCAAATATATAGCATAAAACATTTACAGTCACAGTGAAAATACCAATGAGTTTCAAAAATGGTTGCTAACATTATAAGAAGATAATTAGATTATGTATACGGCATATTGGAATATAAAATACAGTGTAAAAAAGACTAAAAATACAATATTCCAATCTGGTATTCTGGTATTTAAAGACAGAATATTGAGTGTTAATTGAAACACTAATTATTTCAATAATGAAAAAAAAAATATTTTAAAAGGTTGGTTCTGTGCAATGTTACCAGTCATAGCAGCATATAATAGTTTGTTGAATAGTGATACTTTCATTCTAAATGTGTATCAAGTGGTATATTCAATTAATATAATTTGGATTTATTATACCACGCATTAATTCACAGAACATGTACATTAAAAATTTACATGGCTTGATTTATCCTTTAGGCAAACTGTGAGACACTGACCAGCTAGGACTATGAAAAGAAAGAGTATGGTTGTGCTTAAAATGACCTATGCACATTTTTGTAACCTAATGATCGAAACTGATCATTAGAGTTACGACATCAAGAATGATGTAACTGTTTTTTGACGAATGCTCTGTGATAATACGAGACTACACGTTTCTCATGAAGAGCACAGTGAAGTACCCAGAATTACAGGAGGACAAAGAGCATTGTGGAAGTGTGAACCCATGTTTTGAAAACCATCTAAAGTAAACCGAATAACTCAGAAAGACTGAGTTCCTGAGTTTTGAGTTTTACCATTTAAAATATTGATAGTCCATCAGAGCTGCCTTAATCCAGCCTTCTCAAATCAGTGTTATAAAATGTAAAGATTATACTAATGAATTCATATTAAATTAATTAATGCAAGTTGTTTTATTTACAAATGCTGCACTGTGTGTCTTTCACATTATAATGATGGAAATTCCATACTTCATATTGTCATTTGACTTATTTTATCATACAGCAATTAAATTAAAAAACAATGTGCCGGTATTCCTGGGAAACACTGTCAAAAACTAAAAAGATTGCATCTGATGTTATTATTCTTCAATATTTGACTTTTACAGACAAAAAAATCAATACATTTGACTCATTTTCTGAAGTCCTGGATTGAGACAGAATTTATTTTAATTTCTTCATATCCCTGTATCATAAGAACTCTTACTGTACATAACTCTTATCTTTAAACCCTACAATAGGCATTCTCACTCTTCAATACAACGCAACGTTTAAATAAGCCCTAACAATGTGGAGAAACTTTTTGCAACATTGTATTCAGTTTATGTGTCCAAAAAAGGATTTGACACTTTTGCTAAATGATTTAAGGACAAAAAACCCTCTACAACTCATATTAAAAATATTTTGAAATTAAAAAAAAGGTTTAAATCTTAGATATCACAGAATTTGGTATTAAGGTTCTGAGCCACATTGCACTAGATTTCCATTTCTAACAGCGTACCGGAAAGCAACTAATACAGAGCTTCCAGACTGCTTCTTTAACTATTTAAAATTCATTTTTAAATTTGAGCTAAACGCACATAATCAGTGCATAACAGAATCTCGACTGAAATAATTTGCAGTAATAATAAAGAATCTGGCTAGTTTAGTGATGTAAACCGTAACATTTATATAGCTATGCAAAACACTGATAATAGAAAATAAAAAAAACAAACAGCAGAAGTCGAATGGAGCTCCCAAGTAATTGAAAACTGGAGAAACAATCAGAAAATAATTTACATACGCGCAGCAGCAATGAAATTGATCCTCTTTTTTATTCTCATAAAAAATAAGGTTCTCAATTTGGAAGCACATTTATATATTTTATCACGTAATACTACTTAATTAAGAAAACGTGTACAACTATAGACTGTTCTGTTGTATAAAAACTATGTGCAGGGTTTAAAACACTTAATTACGGCTGTAAAATAATTCATATAAGGACGTCATTTCAGAACCTCTTGATGAAAATCATTACCTTGACAAATTAGAATAGTAAACCTTTGTTTTAACTCCGTGAAAAGAGAATACTCTTGATGCATAATTACATGTATATTTCAGTAATGTATCTCTGCTAATTATTTACCTTGAAAGCGTGTACTGTAAATCTTTACTGATTATACTGCTAAACATCAAATGGGTCTGACAAAATAGTTTCCCTCACATAAAAATGCACAGCCGGTAATTTCCCCCAATTCCCTTTCTTCACTTGAGTAACTTAACTTTTGAGTCGTTGTCATGAAGCAAATCGGTGCTCAAGACTGTTCCGCGGTACGGCCAACAGCAGAGGTCATAAAACCCAGAAATCCTAGAGCTACTCTCAGCTGGACTCCTGTTATAATAAAATACTACCCGTTTTCATTTTTAAACCCCTTCGTCAGATATTCTCCAGGTACTGTATGTGATCGCTACTCTTCATGTCAGACCTGACTGAAAAGCAATAATGCATCAATCCAGGCAGTTTTTAAAGGCTAACCCGACGCTCGAAACACAAGCACACCTTTCTGCACTGAGCCATTTCAACAGAAAAATCTATCACTGCTATACTGTAGTTCACACAGCCTTTGAAGAGCACACGAACTAGTTATTTTTCATTAAGTCACTTTTCACACCGGTGTAAAAGAACTGCGTCTCTCACGAGAGGGTAAAAGACATAGACACCCGTAATATAAAGTTGTATCAAAACAGAATAAAATAGTAGGAAAATATACCGCATAATAGGATGATACTGACAACAGCTCAAGACAAAGGGGAGGCAAGAGATCTAGTAAATAAAACAATAAAAATAGAAAAAGTAACAAAAAATCAAACTCATTTCAAAGTACTCTGAAATTGTGTAAAAGCCTACAAGTAAAAAAATAAACTATGAGTGCTCCCTGTACAAACGAGGCGGTGCAATTATAACATCCTATACGCAGATGTCACCTGCTCCGCAGACGGATAACAGTGAAGAGTTCTCGTCTCTTCAGAAACGAACAGGTAGACAAGCTCTTCGCTCTGCATGTAAATAGAGAGAGACACACAGTTCCAGAGAGTTTCAGATTGGCAGAAAGTTGTTTTAATATATCCAATGCCTGCGTTATATATAGTAAAATCAAGATTTTTATTTTTCATTAAATATGCAACACTCCAAAAGTTAAAAATAAATAAGTCGTTTGCTTAGGGTACTCAGCAGTAAACATAGCTCTCAAACCGGGGCTTTTTTTAAAAAAAAAATCACATTTACACCCAGAGCTTTAAATGGTTAAACAACCTTATGGCTATGATGCCGTGCAAGAATGCGTGTGTCGCTACCACCTTTCCAATAAAGTATAGCACTATACCTTCAAGGTCAAAGACACCTGTTTCACAGAGAGTGCAGCCATTGAACTGTCCACGTCGCAACTTCAAATAAATAACTGCGCTCCTCATAGGAATCCCCGTCCTTGTAATATTATAATAATAATAATAAACATACAAAATAACAATAATAACAACAAAAAGTTTGGCTTTCTTGTGCTTCAGTTATAATCTTTATCTTTATTCGTGTACCCAGTTTACATATTTGCTTTTGGTGACCAACGTAGTATCAGCGAAAGCTACACGTTAAAAATAACGTTTCCACGTTAAAACAATGAAGAGTAGTGATAATCTGGAGCATCGCTGCCAAAAAAAAAAAAGAGGAGGGAGGGAGGGCGCGTCATGATTTAGCTTGTTTCTGCTTCTTAAAATAATATATAAAAATGCCGGTAAGTTCCTGCCAGGGGTGCTCGCATGTCTGCTTCCAGTAAATGTATTTATTTTGACAAATATCGGGGAGAATGAATCTACATTTTGGCTCACCTTGAGAGCGTATTACACTAGGACCGGTGGATAATCACCCGAAGGACCTGACCCTGCCATATTCCCCACTCCCAAAACGCGAACAGTATCTCATCTTTGTTTTTCTTGAAAGTCGTTTTGTCCCCCTTTCCGTTTCGTTGGCCCGGCTGTGCAATATGTTAAGCGGAGCCCCCGCTCGCGAATATAAAATAACATTTGCGTTGGCAAAACTGGCATTTCACAACACTTCGCCTGTGATAAAAAGAGGGCATTCATTTTGTAAAACATGGCACCAAAATGTTGGGTGCTAGGAGCGAAGCTTTTCTTTCATCACCGAAAAAAAATATATCCGTGTACACCAGCTGAAGAGTTTGCAACACAGACGTGACCGCTACACAATTTTAAAAACCCGAGTATCAGCTTTGGAGAGAATTAAAGACGGGCTTTCAGCTTTTTTTATATGATTTGTTTTTTTACAGAAGGCAGGTATTTCATGAGAAGACAGACAGAGAGAGGGGTTTGCCCGTAATTCGGTAAAGAAGAGCTCGTACCCCCATTGGAAAAAAAGGCAGATCAAGAATTTGGAGTTTGATACAAAATTGATCAACAAAACCGCTAAAAAGAAACCAGTTTTATCATTCCTACCTTCACCGAGCCGAAGAAACGGGAATCCGTAAATGTATCCCTCACTTACAAATGGTAAGAAAGTTCTCACAAACGCTGGTTTGAGAAAACACACCACGGGCAAAATTAGAAAACGCTACTTAATGTGGAGGCTACAAATAGTTAATAAACATCCCCTCCCACCTTTTATCTCTTTATCTAAACTGTCGTTTATTTATTTACTTATTCCTTCTCTCTCGGAGAAGCTTCCCTTCAGTTGACCACCTTATTATAACATATTTGCTTTTTCCCAATTTTTCTCTACTTTTTTCAAGCACCCACGGCAAAAATAAACGCACTTCAGCTGTCGGCTTTCATCGCACATCACAAACAATGTAATTACTGAACAACGGATCCTGCGATACGGAGACCTTCTCCGCGTACTTCCACCAATTTTGAATTATTACAGCGGCCAAAATCTGTGTGCCCACTTAAAAAAAAAAAACACTACGCATATTCCCGAGCATCTGAAAACTGTCATTCCCATCATCTTTCTCCGCTCTGTCACGCGTTCAACAGCTACTTGCATCACCGCGCAAACGAAGTCAGTGATACTTGCAACACATAATGCTTAATCCAACTTAATCTAAATCATGTCAAAACTATCCGTAGCGAAATAGGAAATAGTTATTAATCTGTTTCTCTGCGATTATTTCTTGATGTTTAGTCCCCAAGAACACCTTGAGGCGACTGGAACTCCCCTCTCCGTCCCTGTATTTAGCGAATTAACGTACTTGTTAAAAAAAAAGTTTTTTCACCCCCCCAAAATTTGTTTGGATAACAAGAAATTTCTGTTCTTATAAATAAAACGGACACTTTATCAACACCAACCCCCTCCCCTTCCTTCACCGTTTCTTACCTTCTGCTCCCAGATCGCTCTCAAGAAGCGGCGACGCCTGCGTTTTTAAAGCTTCCCCGATTTCTTGCCCCGGCGGGTGTTTTTTCGCGTGTTTTTAATATTTTTCCTTACTTTGTGTCATTTCTCACTTCCATCTTCTTTCATCTCATCAATAAACACACGCGCTGCAGCCTACCTTTGGAAGGACACCAGCCCGTCCCACCGTGCCCGCCTCCTTTTTTTCCTATTGGCTGGAGGTGCGGGAGGGTCACGCCCCCCCAGCGGTCATTGGCAGAGAAATTCCTATCCGGGCGGCGGAAGGCTGCGTTTTACGTCACTCAACATCCAAGCGCGCCAATCACAACATCGCACACCCACTGTTTATAGAGTTGTGGAAGGTTGAAACTAGCGCCATTAGGGCTCCTCCCCCGAAACCGATTTCCCTGAAACAGGACGGGATATTGGAGCCAATATGAACACCCAAGGCGCACAGTTTCTTCACCATACCTACTGTACAAACCTTACGCACACTACCCAGCGGACAAAAAGCACTGCGTCGATCCCGCATTATCTTTAGTAAATGGATAGTTTTGCATTTGTACTACAGTTGTCTTTTCTTTTGAATGCAAGTCCGAAGTTGCAAATAGTTTTTATTCGAGATCAGAGTGATGGTAGCAAAAAAAAAAAACTCCCAATAAGCGCCAGTGAACCATCTTACTAGGAGACCGTTCATTGATGATTATACACGTCTATCATGTCGTGTGACTTCAGATTGGGTGAGCGAGTTGTCCGTAAAGCTGTCGGGGGTGATGCTCTGACGAGCATTGGGCGATTCCGCCGTCCGTCATTTTTTTCCCCCTTGCCATCAAGTTCGATTGCTTCCCGTCCCCCTTTTACTTTCTACGCATTTCTATTTTCTCATTTATTTATTTTTAAAGACAACGACCCTAGTTGACCGCAAGCCAACAGTAAAAAAAAAAAGAGAGGAAAAAAAACCACCTACTGACAGCCCGCACGGCCAATGAGACGGCGCTCAGGCGCGCCGGGCTGCCAGGATCTCCAATGGCGATGGGGAGCCTGGTGATTGGCACACAAGTAGGGCAATTGGGGCTACGAGTTTTGTTTCGCTCGGTACCTCTGTCTAGACGGTGACAGGTGTGTGCACCCGTCTGAAGTCTAGACTCGAAGCGATCAGCCTTAAAGCGGCAGCGAGCGCTAAAAGCGGGGCCGCTCGCACCCACTTTTTTAAAAAACATATTCTCTCTCTCTCTAAATATCTCTCTGTTCCCCCTCGGGCAGGGCGCACACGATCCCGGCTGCGCACCGGCGGATCCAGCCGCCGGTTAAGGGAGACGAGCCGGTTGCATGCCCTGCCTAGCGCGGAAAGGTCGAAACGGGAAAGGCGAAGCGAGCGAAAGAGGGGAGACGCGGGGCTGGCGAAGTCTGGCCGATGCGCCAGGAGGGCAGTCGTTGCGCACAATGGCATAAAAGCGGATTTTCTGACGCGCTTCTCCCCCCAGCTGCACGATTGCATGCGATTGCGTCTGTTGCCATCAGTATTATTGTAACTATACGGGACGTTGATCTCCGCTACAGGCTTCAATCAATGCATTTATTGTCGATTTTGTGATCCCGTTGCTCCTTCCCCGAACTGTTGTGCCCGATGTGATAGAACTACAACGTTACATCTCATGAAAAGCTGAAATACAAACACTCGCAACCCGATTCTTTTCTGGAGGTGAAAGAAAAGCTTTTGAAGTGTGTGTGTGTGTGTTGAGGGGGTAATAAAAGCTTTGACTACAAAAAAACACGTTCAGACACATAAATGCACAGCGCAGAGTCCCCGTCTCATGGGACTCGCCATAGTCGTAGTCTAGCAGTAATTGTTCTCTAAATCTCGAATATTTAAAATGTCCTCCACTTGGAGAGAAATGTTTGATGTACGACCGTTTGGGGAATTTTTTATCGATAGCTGGTGAGGGGGCGCCACCTGCTGCTACGCATTAGTTAGATCACAGAATAATAATAATAATAATAATAATAATAATAATAATAATAATACTTTTATTATTTTATAAAGCACCTTTTAAGGTAGCATCTCAAAGCGCTTTACAGTAGGTGTAAAAATGTTACAACAAAAAGTTATAAGAATATCAAATGACAAAATAAACACTAGAAACACAAGAGGTTAGAGGCGTAGCAGAAGATACGGTGCACTGACACAAATTAAATACAATCCTTGTATTAACAAAATATTTGGAACCTAGAAATACGTCGACAATATTGTAACATAATTGTACTATTATCTATTACATTTTGAATATGACTGATAAATTATACAGACATTTATAACTTTATTTTATTTTCTTAAAATTTTCGATAAAAAGCGAACAATCTTCACTCATAACGCCCAGTAACATCTTGTTGTGTGGCTTAGTGTTTTAATGAATGGAAAAGTCTCATCTCTAATGTTAAATACCACAAAAACCTCGTACGCTTTGGTTAAAAATCTTTCCATGCCACACAGGCTGATTTTTAAATACTATCACAACGATTTTTTTACTGAGCTTAAGAGTGTGTTTATGTACTGCTGACGTTTTCGCAAACAGTGTAGTATAATACTAAAACAAAAAGTAAAATAAACTTAGAATGACGCAGAGGAGAAACAGTGGAATCAGTCAAGTCCACTCTCCAAAGAAACTCTCTTTGTCCTGCCAGTCTTACACGGTTATCCGGAAAAAGTTCGGCTGCACTAACAGATGACAGCTCGCAATTCTTTCGGCATAAACAGCCCGAGTGTAAAAGTGAAAGGAGTCTTTGTTTACACGAGAGAGAGAGAGAGAAGTGTGGTTGGGCGTGATGGCTTCAAGAGGTGCCCCAAACAAAATCCTGTTACACGGCACCCCAGAAACATGGGGAACCGACAGAGGATCTGCACACAGCAGCGAGTGGTTTGTGGAACCAAGCAGAAAGTTCATCCGCTTGACCTAAACACAACACAAAACTGCCATCACACCTGTTGCATACCACAGGTTGCATAACCTTCACCACATCTTACTCCTATAACACACCTACAGTATACTGTAGTTTGGCTCGCTTTCCTGTACTGAGCAATAAGTTCCACCATCGTTTTTTACTGTCTCGTCGCACAACCGCTCGCTCGTGTGCTCAGCGTCTGAAGTTTCTGCGAAACCCTATGCAGTAAAAACACGAGAGTATTTCAGTTCGCCCGAAGCACATGTTAACCGCTTGGTTATTTAAAAGAACCACCTACTGCTTTGACTGTGGGGCGAAGAAAATTGCCAACGTCTGTCACTCAAGCGCCAGATCTCGTGGTGTTAGGTAAATGGCAGTTTTGCATCAAAACACAATTGTGCTAAGTGTTTAAAACAGAGTGTTTTCGGAGCAAAATCTGTGCGAAAGTAGTTTATTTTTCTTTAAGATAATAATTATGGTGAAACTCAGATAGTATTTTGAGCTCTGCAAATGACAGAATAGTGTTTCCTATTGACATTTGTTGTGTACGGTTTGTGTGGTTTTGGGGGTGAGTCATACCATAAATTACAGTGCCTGGCCAAGTTTACAGGTTTCTGGGGGAAATGTGAGGCATGTGGAGGACTCTCTCTGCAATAATGCTTCATAGAGAGTCCAGCACATACTGTACATCTGCCTGCACTGAGCTGTGCCGCAGTGTCTGCTCTTCAAACATGTGAAGCACAAACCTTTCGCCACACAGGCACCTGAGAGACAGCGGACACCCTCCCTGGCCGACAGAGCAGAGCATGAGGATGGATAGCAGGGACCATCCTCTCCACTCCTGTCCCCTTATGAGCTCGGCCCAGCTCTGAAAGCTGGGTGGGAATCGTTGTATTAGCCTCAATCGAGACAGCTGGGCAATGGTCACTTTGACCTGTCAATGAAACATTAAGATTTATTAGGAACAAGTAATGGGTTTATTCCATGCTGAAAAAAAGAAGAGAGAAAACACAATGTTTCGGCTGTGGAGAAGGCTCCACGGCCGAAACATTGTGTTTTCTTTCTTCTTTTTTTCAGCATGGAATAAACCTATTACTTGTTCCTTTGCAGCCTACACATGCTGACGCAGCTGCTCACCTGAACTATTAAGATTTATTGTTATGTGGAAGGTACACCAGAATGAGATCTAGAAATCAGTGTGGCACCAAGAGTGCTGAGTTGATCACCTGTTAGTAGATGATTGATGATCAACGTGATCTTCAAAATGGGTGGGATGGAAGGTTTGGCTGTTCAGAGCCACGTGGTAGGAGAGGAAACTTTCCTATCCTCTTTGCAGAGATGCCTGTTTTAATCAGAGCTGCACCTCTCCTGTCTCCCACTGAGTGCAGCCTGTGTGCTCCAAAACACACCAAAATGTGTTTAAATTGAAATAAAAAGCTTTTAGCATTACAATAGAGATTGATCTTCCCATCACGGTCTGTCCAGAGGGACTTACATTAGCATGATATTAATTCAGTCAGCTTTTGAATTATCACTTGACATATATTTAACTTTAAATTGAAAACAGCTCCGTTCTTAATTAGGACTTAAAACACCAAAATAAACAAAACGTTTCATCTTGTTTAAAGAGAAGTACTTCATGAAATGCAGTGACAGTGCCTTCAAAGAGCAGTTCCTGTCTGCCCTTTACATTCAATTTCCATCAGTTTTCTTCAATTATTTATGGCACTTATATAAGGCAATAAAATAGGTACTTTGCATCATGCACTCAGCTGTACAATATGAAAAAAATAATAGAATTCAGCTGGTGAAAGGAAAAATATGTTTCTATCATAAATGTTTATTACTTCCATGTGTCTTTTGGGTTCATTTTCTTTAATTTGTTACACATCTATGACAGAGAGAGGAAGACAATATAAATTAGTTGCTTTTTGATTTCAGAGTGTTCTGGGATCATGACAAGTACAGAACTTGGACACCAAACGGCACGGTACAACTGAAAAAAAAATGTTGTATAGTTCTGGCAATACAGAGGCATCGAAGGAAAATAAAAAACCCAAATAAAAACAGAAACCAGAGGTTGTCTGAAAATAATTCAGGTTAAACTACATTTAATCAAACATCCCACTTGAAAATGGAGGGGAAACATTCAGCTCTGCCAAGACTAAGCTGGCAAACTGCAGTAAGAGAGGGAGGGGTCTCTTCAGTTCTCCACAGCTTGCATATCTGTCTTAATTTCGAAGAGCATAGCACACACGTCTTCTCTCTGGATGCTAATGGGAGATCTGGCAATTATTCCCCCTAAAACATTTGAAATAGTCAATATTCCATTTTCTCAGGCAACGTTTGCAATTAATAAGATGTTAAGAAATTAAGCAAAACAGTAAAATCCACTGGGCTAAGCCCCTCTTTCATATGGTGTTATTGTTGCCGTACTGACTTCTACGACCTGGGAATAGAAAGCACCAGCAGTTCCTTTTCTGCCCTATAGGTGGCAGCACTGGACAAATACGCCCAGAAAAAAAGTATTTTAAGTGATCAAGGCAGCGAGAAGAAAACGTCAAATAAAAAAATAAATTACCAGCTTCTGAATTTCAAAGCAACATCTCAATGTGAGTCCCTTTGTCTGCCCAAGTGGTTTTCAGCACTGTGCTGTTTCATCCCCCTAAAGAAAGACCGAACGATTATCTGGACAGAAGGATATGAAAAACATTGCATATATTTATATTATCATTTGGATGTCAGCAGTAGCATGCTCAATTTAATTTTTTGAACAAATTAGTTTTCATTAAATTGCATGACTGTATCATACTCATCCGAATAGTTTTTATAGGACCAAAATAACCATTTTCCATTTATGAGGAATCTGCAAAGTGCACCACGCTCACCAGCTTCGGTTTGACTTTCCTTCTTGCTTTGTAACCTTCAAGGCCACTCACACTTCACTGTACACGACGTCTCTCTGACTCATGAGATCGCAAGCCAAAAGTGTCAATTCCACAAGAAAAGATTAAAACTCTATTGTGAAGTGTTTGCACAGGGATTAGGGGTGGGGGTAGGGAGATAGTCATTACTGGCTAGGAAGCCTTCATTGGACAGAAAAGGGATTCACAGCACAGGAGAGATATTCTGGCTTTAATTTTTATTTCAGTTCAGCCGGCGCTTTCAAAATCTGCTTTGGAGGTTTGTATGAAATATGAGTTGAGCAAAGCAGTGAATAAACAATGCCTGGTGTCACAATTAAATCCTCCTCTGATTTCAGCCCTGCATTGTGCAATGTTCTGCATTCTGCTGATCGGCAGAGGTCTTCAACTACAGATAGCACACCTGCAAGCAGACAGTCCATCCTGAACATTTAATTCAGGGAAATCTGTCATGCAAATATGTAAAGATGAAACAAAAATAAAACAGACTTTTTTATGGACACATCTTCATTGTATAGTCATATTCACACAGTGCAGCAGAGTCTTTAACGAAGAACAGTTAATGTGAAGGCCTTCAAGCAGATGTCCATTATATCAATATCAGATTAATATAATATTATACAATATGTATTTGCATGTTTGTGAATGAATAATGTAGTTATTCAGCAATCCAAGATGTCAGAACCGAAAATGTGTTGGCCAGTCTTTATTAATCAACTCCAACCTGTAACATGAAAACCTTGGAGGTTTTCGTCAGCAGCAACAAATCAACGCTGACACTTTATTGTACAGCAGGGGGCAGCACAACACTTGAGGAGTGGACTCCTGTTCCGCACAATTCGGTGAGGGAAGAAAAAAATCATTTAAATATAACCACCATTTTCTCACGCTTTATTTTTAATCTCGAAAGGGAGTCACAGTATTTGGAGCTCTGAGTGAGAACAGAAACTGGGTAGGTAACGAACGGCAGGTGTTAAATGGCGTTTTGTCTAGGAGGAGAGGCAGGGCAGTGGAAGAAATAGGCTTCCGAGTCCCTTTATTAATGCAGTATGTCTGCTACAGAGAACAACCAGAGGGCCGCTCAGGCATCATAACCGCCCACAAGAAAATGTGATGAGGTTTTATTTCAAAGTACCAGTGAACAGCAGTGCACCTGTCCTATCTACCGTCTATTCCACTATAAAATGCTTTTAACACTGTGTTGCATTATGTTTGTACTGTAAAAATAATTCCCATCGCACCATTAATATTTATTAATTGTACACAGAACTGGACTAGGAAGGCCTGCATGACATTCAGTGTTTAAAACAATAAGATCAGACCTTTGAAAAAAGGCCCATGAGACCTCATTTAGTTAGTTATTTTTGAAATTGAGAATCTTGGAAGGTTTCCTTACGTGACCGGAATGCAGACAAAGCATGAAATTGCTGACGTGAAAATGACTGTAACAGGCTCTCGGGTTTTTCTTTTTTTTTTTTCCTCTGCAAATTGCAACATGACAGTCTAAATGTCCTCCAGGATACATGACTGCAAAGATGTTCCATCCTCACACACACAGCAGGAAGCAGGTGCAGGACCACAGGTGTGGCTGTGCTGTGTTATCATGGGTGGTGGCCTGTCACCCTGGATCCAGTTTGCACACAATTCCTAACTAGGTCAGGTTTTTCAACAGCCACCTCCTCTTGCACATCACACATGCAGGACGTTTCTCCTAAACACTGTAACTCAGGTGTCTATTTTTATATTGTTGCTCCTTAGGAACAACGGTAATCTTAACTATATGGGGGCGATGACACTGCAGAATGAGAACACGACCCTCTCACAAAGACAGATACTCTGCTGGTCAGGTCTGGAATATGAATACTTGTGTGAGATCTGGAGCAAAGGCAAATTGTGTCTGGTATAGGACATTTAACCCAAACTAGTCTTTCAATCAACAGCCTTATAAAGAGAAAAATAAATGATGGCCTACAGCCCTGTGTAAAATCTAATGATATCTGCATAGCTCAGAGACATGTACTGATTGCTCAAACCAGATACAGTACCAAACATGCATTTCATTAAGTGCTAAATCTATAAAATAAGGAAAAATCTGAGTTTTTTTTCGCACCCCAAGTTTTCTTTTGTCAAATAAAGAGCAGAGCACTCTAAGACAAAGGGCCTCAGAAGCTGAGAGCTAGGGGAATGTCTGTAAATACCACCACAGGTGCTTCAGGTTCACAGGCAGCCTAGAATATAAGTATCATTTAAAAAGTCAATTCCTGTAGCTTCACAGCTGTTTCAGAACAGCCATTGGAGTGCAACTTCTTTCCAGCTTCTCAGATTCGTTTTGACAGTTGCTCTATTTGGCACTTACACTACCATTTTCTGTTTCTGATTAAAATGACAAGCTGCACAATGTCTCATCTGATGTGTGCCCTCCAGTCAGAGTTCAGGTGCTGCTGAGAGTGGCAAATACACTACCTGCTAACATTACAAAATGAACTGAAATAGCTCCCAGTCACTCCCACAGAGGACATCAAGACTCAGTGTTGCTAGGCAGAGCACGCAAATCAACAGGCTTCTAAGATTTTTACTTGCTAATAGAGGGCTGCGCATGTTTATGGATGTAAAATGCCTTTCATGACGTCCCTCCTCCAAAAGCACTCACATCATTTCTAGAGAGCTCGCAAGAAAAAAACACTCAGTGCTACGTCCACCGGTTTTGCTGTTGCAATTGGGGTGGGACCTCAGCAGTGCGAAAGGCTAAAGACAATGTTAAAAAGATTAATTAGAACTCCAGCAGATCTATAAGCCGGCTAAACGTGTTTGTATTCCTCTTTAAAAGCTGCGACTGGCATTTAAATTGTATTGCTTTCCTTGATAAGACTGAAGTGCCCTGTCAGTGCCCAGCAAATAAATGAGGAAGAGAAGAGGGAGGTTTAAAAGCAGGAGCACTTCGCATCACCAGTGAAGCAATCTGAAATCAGACCTGTGATAAAACATCACAGGCTCCTGTAAAGATACAAAACTGCAGCAGCAACACCAAAAGACAGGAATATGGGACAACAGGACAACAAATGGAGATGTAATTGTATTCGTTTACATGCTCTGATTAAACATATTCTATTATACTTGTTTCATTTCAAATGTATAACTTTTTCATTACCCTCTCATTTTGCCATACCTAATGCACTTTAATGAATAAGAATATAAAGACAACAACAAATATGGATGAGGACACAAAGTCCTTGTCCTGCATTTTTAAAGTATTATTGTGTTTTATGATCAAACTTATTTATTTTCTAATAAAGTGAGCAGAGCTGGCTCGAGGTAATTATAGTCAATGGTAATGGAGTATTTTACAGAAGAGCCTCATTAGAAAGACGGTAGACTAACAGGTCTCTGGAGTGACCCCCGTGTAAGGCGCATTACAGTGATCTAATACTATAAGAGAGGTGACATCATCTGCAGCCTGTCATGCTGATGGGAAATGATAACGTAGGGCAGAGATCAGGCATGACTCACTTCTGTGAAGCACACATACATATAACAAACACACTCCATTACACCCTTCAGGGCTGCCCTGCAAATTGCATTATGCGGCGCAGATTGACAATGTTATTGCAGGAGTGGCCACAGGCGACCACACCAAAATTTCATATCCATCTTTCTGCTGATCTTCTGCAGCCCATCATTCCCGCTGGGTTTGCAACATGACAAGGAAGCCAATATCTCCTTTCCTCCTCATCCAGGCCTTTTTGCACCCTAGCCAAGGAGGACCTGTTAAACAAAATCCAGTTTTCCTCAATTTAATCCGCCAGGGCTTGAACACATTTGACCAGGGCAAGTCATTTATTTAATGATCCATTGCCTAACTGTTGCATTTGCTGCTTTACTGGTGTGAATTCCAAATGAGCATTATTGACACACTGTACTGAAGACCTTGATTTTTCTAAACCGAAAACACGAATAGATTGCATATATTAAAACTACATATTTAAGTGTATCTGTTTTATCCCTGTTCGCAGCCTTCTCAGGCAGCACTTCTCAAAATGTTATGCTCCAAAGTGTACACAGTGGTCAGCGTATGGATGGCTTTATTATTAGGCTGGTGATTATTCTCAGTCCAGGTAGGAGCTACGGTCTATCTGCCCACAGGATTCATGTTTCCACTCGACAGTGGTGTCTGCTTGCGGTGTACTAAAATGATTCATTCCGATCGACCTGTGTTCCAGGGTATCGGTTGATAGGCTCGCTTTGCCGCCTTTCGTTACTTGCATGTAATCTGCAAATGAAGAAGAAAAGGTCACTAACTGACTTGTCATCATGAAGCCTCCCCCCTCAATGAGCCTCTCTGTCGCCCTGTCACATCTAATAAAACATCATAACACTGGGCCGAAAACAAGGGCTGGCAGGAGTACAGAAAGACACACCCCAGGACGGCATTATTCACCCTGACAAGTGGTCTCACACCTTAATTAGCTCTGGGGCAGTGTTATCCAGTACAGCACAAAGTGGGCAATGTTCACAGCGGTCCGGCGCCATACCTAAAAGAGATAAAGAACACCAGATGAGAAATTCCAACTCTCAAAAGATGACTTTACTCGATAAACGCACAGTCATCAGTGGCTGATTTCTGTCTCTTATAGAATCCTGGCAAGACACTTTTTAGAACACATTCAACTTGAATAATCAGCTGTACAGACATAAGCTTTGTCATGACGTTCTGGAAGAGAGTTCTGTAAAAGTTCATTCGGTCTCTGTAATTTTGGGAAACATTACAGTAGCTCCGTGCAGCCTGTAACCCTGTGCATTGAACAGCTATTCTTGTTTATTTGTAAGACTTAATAATAATTCTTTCTTTACAGATGTTTATTGATATCCTGCCACCAAGAGAGCTACAGTATCTTTCCTCCAGTGTGGGTCATGACCTGGCATTTCGTTCAGATGACAGTGTGCCTGGTACTTTCAGAAGGGAGCAGATTTCCCCTGGGCTGGGCGTTAAAAAGCACTTGCAGAGGTACTGTTAACTCCTGTGTGTGGACTGGAGAGCTCACAGCGAAACCTTTTTTCCTCAGACCGCTCCTTTCTATGGGTGTTTGAGCGCAGTGTTAGCACATCATTCAGCAAATCCGGGTTGTGTTTTTTGAAAATATTTAAGAGGGCACACCCACGGGGATGTTTGTAAAAATAGTGGGCTGCTCTCTCGCTTTTTGGGCAAAGGTCGTATTCGTGTCAGGTTTTAAAGTACTTCTGTCTATTTGAAATGGGCATTAAGTACATGACATTTTCCAGATTTCTCTTTTTCAAAAAAGAGAAATAACATTGCATTCTTTTCAGATATTTTGCCTATCCCCCTTATATCAAATTGCGATCTTCACACTTTTTTTGTGTTTTTTCCTACTGCTCTCTTTGAGTGACGGATAAAAAAATTCTTATTGAATGACACATTAATATCCAGAAGCATCTACAGTATATTAAGGAGAGATCTTACTGGAGACTATGAAAAGACAAGCACCCTGATGTTGCATACAAGTTTGCATTAGTTAAATTATTCATCACAAATATTCTAGCATGGGGGCACACCAGAAAACCTGTTTTCATTTTTAACAAATTAATGGGGTACTGTAATTAAATAATCATAATGCTCTACAATGGCATGTTTAATTCAGTGAATAGCGGAAGTCACATGACTGTCCTATGAATACATCATGACATTCATTTTATATTAACTGTAAAATATTGTGCAATGCTTCATATGGTATGTAATTACATAAAAAATTTAGTTTATTGTAAAGTTTTACCAATTAACCTCCTAGAAACACATAAAGCTTCATATTATGTTTGTAATTGCTTTATAATTGCAACATAAAAAAGGAATAGTACTTTACATGTGAAATTTATTCCCCAATGTTTAAAAAATATTTTTCCCATCTATCACAGTTGTAAATGCCTTAAAAAAAAAAGAAAAACTAGGGTGTATTTCTTTCTTAATGTGATCTTTAGATATTACATGATGCTAACAGAATAATCTATTTGGAAAAATCACAAACTAAATTAATCCATGCTTAAAAAAAACACAGGAGTACAAAAATCATTTTGTTCTAATAAATAAACATGATTTCTAGCAGACAAAATATTGTGATTGTATAAACAGAAGAATATACTGTTATTATTATTATTGGAATAATACAGAATGAGGAAAGTGACCTCACTCGAGGGATCAGACAGTTCACTTGCTATAGAAGGTTGCCAGGTACCATGGTAACCATTTAGTGCACAGTGACTCTGAAGAAATGTTGTTGCCATAGTAACTGCGTCTGGGCCTGTGGGAGGTAGATGGACGTTTTTATGTGTGAAACCATAAACTACCACTTGCTATGCTGCCTATTGATCTACAGGAAAGAGATTTCAATAACACACGGCAGTTTATTTAATAAAAATGCAAATGGTGATTAGTTCTTGGCATTGTGAATACGACAGAATTGTAGGAGGCTCGGTGTACATGGTCAGTTATTTAAACACAAAAGGCAACAGTCAGTGGCAACAGTGATTGCCGGGGGGAAAAGAAACAAGATTATGAATGGAGCTCTAAAGAAAGATGGTAAAAAACAGGAAGAGACGTGCGTTTCTTCTTCCCCCTTGATCCTCTTCTTCCGCCTTGAGAATCCCGATTGAGGTGGGAGTGATCAGAGGAGCACAGGTCTGTGAAAACAAAGCACACCCAGGAGACTGTCACTGGGAGTCACCCAGATCCCAGTGTAGCTCCTCTTAACTGCTCTGTCTGCACACACAGCCCTTTAAGTGTTTTATACGACAGGCGGCAGTGGAAGTAACAGACCAATTGAGCCAGCTGGTACTGCATGTGTTTGGGGTGGCAAATAATACCCAGTAACCAAGAAGGTATTAATACCCAATTATGTATTAAGAAAACATTTTAGGTGAGGATATTTCTTAGCTGGCTTTTATTCTTCCAGATGTTCCCATGAGGTTATTGGCATGCTATTTAAGCTTGTTTAATTGATAATTTGATAATGTTGATAATTACAGGATGCACTGTAAGAGTTTGTAAAATGGGATTTTGCAACTCTGAAAAGCTACCAATAGTAATTTCTTCAATCTAAGGGTCTTTTGATATCTAATTATCCCATAATGCTGCAATGTTTTATTCTAATCCCTATTTATGAAGTGTCTCTTCTTTGTTTGGATTCTTGAACCCCTGGTAAAGCGCTCTTCTGCAATTCTGTGCCATTTCTTTCTTTTGCTTCTGCCTTGAACACAGAATGTTTAGTGAAAAACACACAGAGCATCTCAGCAGTTGAGGGAAAATAACCTTGCACCATATTTAACGTGGTGACAGCTTTTTCAGCTCTGGGTTTTTCATTCTCAGTTCAATTTTCAAAGCACACATGTAAGTAAAAATGGCGTCGTCATTTATCATTCAGTCAACGATGGTAATAGGCTTCGTTTTGCAGCCTGACAACGACAAACTCTTTTTTTTCTTATTTTAAACAAGAATATCTGATGTCCTTTTATTTTTTATTATTTTGATTGTCGTTATTACTCATTTGAATTGTTTAATTCAACATATGATGTGTCTTGGTTTTTAAAAAGACGTTTTAAACTGAGTACTGTAAGTGATAGATGAGATGGTGGATTTTCTTAATAAAATTTGTCAAAACCAAACTGAAAAGAAGAATGTATTGAATTCCAATTCTCTCAGTTTCATTTAGGATTTGTGATAGAAATCAAAACTCTTGTGGCCCCTGACTATTTTTCAGCATTTGAACAACATATGAATTGAATTTTTAAAGGTTTGGACAATTAATGCATATTAAATATTATTCTTGTGTCCTTTTTTCAGGTATTAAATGTGAAGAACCTGTGACCAGGTTCTGTGATGGGGTTTAACTTTCACATCTGACTAATGAAGCTGAATTGAAGAGCTATGTAAGATCTTATCTTTTCTGTTCAATATATACTGAGCACAAAATTAAAATTATCACTATTCATGCATGCTTGTTTTCTGAAAAATTAGGTATGTGAATTTTGGATATTGATTCAATGTTTTTCAATTCATTTGGATCAATTGATCATTTATGACTGTCCGTGATACCCTTGAACACCTCCGCCTGTTAAGTAAACACTAAAGCACCTCATTTGTGAGTTGTCTGGGCTCAGGCAATGAGGTGATGTAAGCTGTTGAAGGTCAAGCCTGGGGAAAATTGAGAAAAAAAAATCAGATATCAATACTGCATGTCAGAGATTGGACTACGGGACCTGAAGTGGACAAACTAGCAGTGGAACAATGTTGTCTTTCGTGATGAACCAGGGTGTTGTGTGGAACACCCTAATGTCTGTGAGTGTTGTGAAATGGAAACATGGTGGTTATACTGTAGATGCCCTACTTGTCAAACTTGAGCATTAAATTGCATTGCATTTGTGGGACAAGCTGAGATGATGGGCTCAGAGACCAGTGAGCAGGCACATGCTTGTCTAGGCTCTATAAGAAAACAAAGGAAGCCCACAAGACAGCATCTGCAACCTGTTGGAAAGCTGTATTACTTTCAGTGGTGGTCACACACATTCCTACAGTAGCTTGGGATTGGCACAGGAGATCCCAAACTGAAAAACCCTGTTGATGTCAAATAGTAATCAGCATAATGATTTTAGCAGGAAACGGATTTAGCTACTTCGTGATAATAACTGTGCAAAAATGTTACATTTGTAAGTTATATGGTTCTTTTGGTAAGAAAAATGAATTGATATTTTAAAAAAGAAACAAGCTTGTCATTTCACATGCAAGAATTCACAGAGAGTCACTTTGAACAGTGGGAACTGGCAGCTTCCAAGCGGTTAAACAGAGGAGCAAGGGATTCATGTAGCACAGCGTCTTTGTCATGACAGCCTTTGAAATGTTTGCAGTCTTAGACTGAAGGAGCTTAATGATACTCTTCGTTTACAGACATGACGTATTATTTCAGAAAAGGATGAAGAGAAAGGCTGGTTATCCTGATATGCTGGGATGACAAGGCAGCAGTAGGCTTCATTGGGTTGGCTGGGGCCATGTTAAAATATCATCAGTAACAACACATTCTACTGCAGACAGAACAATCCCAATTTACAGCTACCCAAGGAAATCTCCTTTTATAAGATAACATGAAAAGCCCAAGAGGATCCCAAGCCTATTTATCCACAACGTTTACTATCTCAGATCTGTCAAATTAAACATAAGAAAAGACAGGAATACAGGCTTATAAAGATGACTTCTTCATTGCTGCATTTGAAGGCACAGGTTTGCCATTTGAGCACTGCCAAGCTGTGCTATTATCATCAAGATGCCGACACATTCATTTTTATTTCATGCAATGAAGCTCTGAGAAAGTCAATGAATTACTAATACTTTAGTACTGATATTATCAACATTGTGAAAAATAGTTTAATAAATGGAAACAGTTTATCTTAAAAAGAGCAATCATAAGCAGTGCTTATTATTTCTTTCTTTAAATATGCAACATATTTTAATCTCATAGTCTTCCTGCTACATTCAGCTGCTCTTGTTAAGCAAGCAATCTTGTTATTTCAAAAGGGCGTTGCCCTTTTCCCCTCTTTGTGAAAGCCTCATTAAGTTGATATAAACTCCAAGGCATGTAAAAGACAGTAGGTTTCTGCTCTCAAAGCCAGTGCTAGGTCATTAAGAAAGGGTGAAGAAGGGGGCATTCTGAAAAATCATGTAATTGGAACAAAAGACCAGAAAATCATTAGGAATCTCCTCTATGCTGCTGCAGGGATTGCAGAGCCCAGTCACCAAAGAATCCCACATCTGGAGCTGGTAAAGCCCTGCTGCATGGAGGAACATACCAATTACACAGGAAGAGATATCTGTTTACAGTCCACTAACCTTTCCCCATTGAGGTAAAGAAACCCCATCAATGTTGCGTTTTGATGGGGGAAAAAGCAACAGATGTCTCGGTTATCTCATGTACAGAACCCTAGCACTAATGAAGATAATTCTTTTGTGTTTACACATCTGCGTGAATATTTGTAAACAGTACCGCATACAAATGAAAATGCAACTGTACTCTGTACTTATTTAGTACTATAAAGGACATCTGGAGATTTCACTGTCTGGCTCATAGTCAGTGTGTGGTATTAGCCTAATATCACTGCAATGATGATGCTCTGCTCCACCTGCCATTTCCCAGTTAGACTAAACAAAATGAATCCTAGCTTTATGGGTGCTCCAAATATGGGGATTGATACCACTAAATACACACACTGCCAGTTTCTTGTCTGAAAACCCCAAAAGTAACCAGCTCATTTTCCCCTCTCATGTTTTAAGATGGTAAAACTATTGATTTGTCCATGCTCTCTTTATCTAAGTTTTTGATTTCTTCATTTTTACGACTAAAAGAGCTGTATAAATAAAAAAGAAAATGTGATGATATCAGCTTTAAATGCATTGCACAAAGGACATTGAAGATGAGGTCAAAACGGCAATAATTTCAGACATTTTTGAGATACACGTGTCTTGTAACAAGGACATGTTAATCTGCCAGCAGAAAGAATTTCAAGGCTTCCTGTGCATCGACAATTGTTAGTGCTGCCATATTATCAAAGTTTACAATGGCAAGTGGAGCATCTCCACATTCAAGGCCATGTGGTTTATATTGCAGTATATACATTTATGATAAGTCAGTAGCTGTGGGAGGACTATCTGAAAGCATCCTCAGGAGTTCTCAATATAGTTTCATTTAGTGAAACATTTTCATTCCAGAGACTTCAAACAAAGCACAAGCACAAAGCCCGTGTAGTTTCGTAAGGGGCAGCAATGTAGTGTTTTGGGCTCTGGACTGGAGGGCTGCAGGTTCACCTCCTCCCAGCAGATTGATTGCTGTTGTACCCTTCAGCAAAGTGCTTCATTCTGGTTGTTAAAGAAAATGTTGTGACTTGACTGGTAAAATAAAAGATCACCTTACAAGATCTGTTATTTGATGTCATATTTTACTTGCAATCTCATGCAATGTTTTCAATCTTTTTCGAGTGGGAGATGAGAGAAGTGTGGATGAATGATTGCCACAGTCCTAACTTTACCTTGAAGGTCTCTCGTGCGCTGCAACAAAATAAATCCATTGGCGTTATAGAATTTTTTTTTTCCAAATTCTGAATTAAGCACAAAATCGTGAACTGTGTGAAAGTGCTGTAAATCGCCACGATATCGCAAACTCACATTCGAGTTCCCATGAACTGCGCAGTGATGCGACGCCTCATGCTCACAACTCTCCCTGATGACTCGTGTGCAGCGATCTACGAGCGCACAGGTACAGCTTGTGCATCGGACATTTCACTGCAGAAATGTTCCAACGTGATCTGCATGCAGAGTTAACAAGTAAGTAGAATTTGCCGGCAAAACCGTCTCGAAATCGAGAGCAATATATTTATTGGATTAAAAGCGATGTTTTAGATATATAAGCCTGCTTCTTTACAGGGGTCAGAGGGCTGCTTCACGACACCGGAAGTTCTGTCTCCTCGTTCTGAATCGCAGCATATGGCGCTGCGCATACCTGGAAATGTCATCTGTTTTATGATGCAAGTTACAGTGTACATTTCAATTTCATTGTGGTTTGAAATACTCTCATCAATGCCGATTCTTTCTAATCCCGAAATATAAAAATAGCATTGCAGTTGCCCTTTAAAAAATGTCCCCCTTCATTAGAGTGTAGAGTAAATACTGCTCATATTTTTGGTTTATACTTTATACAATTCGATTCTTGGTACCAACAAATCTGCACACAGACACAATCTTTTCACTGTTTAGGCAGGTTCAATTTGCAGGCAGATACAGTACCTTTTTTCCCCCCAGCAGAGCACTAGAACATCATTCGTAAAGCTAGTATTGGCAATGATTGTCTGAAAGCTGGTAACTGCTCAGTGCTCATCAATTTTTTATTTCTTTTTAATCTGTCTCAGTTTTACACTTATGCTTAGAAAATCGTTTTATCCTTTTGTTTATGATTGCAGAATATAACAGAAGGCTGATTCTGACTGGATTCTTATCAGCAGTAGAGACTGTGGTAACAGTTGGGTGTGGCTAAAGAGTGCTTTTCCTATCTCATTCTGCCTTGGAGACCAACTTTTACTTGCGTCATTTTTATTGAGTCTACGGCATCTGTCCGTCAGCTCCACTGAATGCTTGTCAATGGGCATTTTACCTTCATCGACCGCTCGATTGTTGAATCAGAAAGGCTATAATCTGAGTTGACACCGTCTATCTTTTCCTGAAATAGTTCTTTATTTCTCACAATGGTATAGCAAAGGGACATGCTTGTTATACCTGGAACACATGGGCTCTAAGGTGGGGTGAAGTTCAGGGTTAAAAATTCTTGTCTTTTTAACAACAAATGCAGCAAGTGCTGCACATAGGTACCTTCCTTTACTTGAGGATTATGTGTGGTGTTCGACCACAGGGGAGATCAGTGGAATCTCATTTTGTATTAAGGATAGTATAGACTGCTGAGTGTTGCACGCAGGTCGCAAAAGAATAAAATATACTGTAAATATGAAATGGGAATCTGACCTTGCAGGAAAATGTAAACCTAAGTCTTTTTCATAAGTATAAGCTACTTAATAGTTGACAAACCCTTTACCTATTTCTAGACAATGTAGGGAAGCAATAACCAAGAAAAACCCAGTATAAAGACAAATAGTTAAAAGCGATGTTTTGCAAAGTATTAGTACAATACATCCAGCCATTTTCTAACCACTTCATCCAACTCAGAATCCCAGGGTGCATCCTGGAAGGGATGCCAGTCCATTGCAGGACACACACTGACACCATGGCCAATTTTCCCAGAAGCCAATTCCCTTACCATGCATTTTTTGGACTGTGGCTGCTAACCTTGACTTTTTGCTTATATAAAACCATGGACAGATGTTTTGCTCTTATTAAAGCTCATTACTATGACAAAGCTATCTGTGACCACTGGAAGGGAAGGATATACTGTATGTATATGTCTTACAGGAAGTACCTCTCAGGGTTATGGCTTACGTTAGGAGCATGCAGTCTCTTCAGGTTTGGGAATGAGTATTACCTCTTGACATTTATTAATGCTGGGGGGCAGAACCATCTAAAGAGACGTTAATTCCACTTTGTACATATAAATTCAAAGCAAGCAGCAAGCTGACCACTCCAATTTGCTCTCATCAGTGTGACACAGCAAACTTTGACCACTGAAACGGGCTTATATACAGAATGTGCCTCACAAGAGGCACCTTTTCCTTTAACTTTGACTTCAGACGGCTGAAGCTAATCCCCTGTGCCACCAAACCCTGCAATCTACCCAGATCCCCAGTGCCTACTAGATACTTTAGGCACAAGTGCCACATTCTTAAAGCTTCCTTGCCTCCTTCAGCTGAAAACATGAAAACAATTTCTGTACAGCCCACTTCATTTGAAAAATGTTAGAAACCCATTCCCATTTCCCATTAGTTTTCATTAAAGAGTACATGCTTTTACAAGATGTTCTGCTTTTAAGGATTTACAGTATGTGTAAAAGCAGTGCACTCGTTTAAGATGTAATTAGATGTTATTAAGCCAGCTGTGCTTACAAAATAAGATGCAGGGGGGTAAACTCAATGTTTGTAAACTAAAATTCAGTGTTTTTTTCATAGTTGATACAATCACATAAACAGGTTCTAAAACAACGCTGATCTAAAAAAATATGTGCTTTGTTCAACAGCATTTGAAACAGGTATCCCTTCTATTGTTTGCTCGTTTTTAATTTAATTTACAATTCTGACACAAACACAACATTTTCAGATGGTAAGGATCATGTACATTTTCAACAAGCCTTAGTGTTCAGATTTCTTAGATCAAAAACCACCTTTTAACACAACATCTCTTGTTCATCTCACAGAGGACTGCATGAACGAACACATCCTGCATGGCTAAAGTAATTTAAGTTAAGACAGAGGTATAGAATCTGACACCCATTAGACTTCTATCAAGCAGTGTCTGGAGGGATTTCTGCATTACTTCTCCAACTTCGATAAAGCCATCACTCATTTTGGATGTCAGGAACAAAACCTGCAGGTTTCCTTATGTGGACGACAAGAGTGTGGTGAGGAAGTCTGTCCTTTCCAATTCTACCTGTTAAACAGTTTCACCTGAATAATCCTTTTCTTTTCAGTGAGGCTCCTACAAAGTATTATGCAGGCAGTTATTGCCTTTTGAACTCCAAAACTTTTCTAGATGAATGTTTGGGGAGATAAAAGTTAGGCTGGGTGCACTTGAGAATGCAAGTGGGGGTTAGATTTACATGTAGCCCTGAGCAGCAGTGGATTGCTAGTGTGTCCCCTTAGCAGGTAAGAGAGAGGTGTGCCAAGCCCTGTGCTGTCGTAAAAGGAGCAGAGCATGATAAATAATTAGGCTTTTTTTCTCTGTGGTCTTCACCTGAGAATTTTTAAAATGTCTGCTCTCACCAGGGGAGAGAAGAAGGTGAGCTAAGGGCCAGCATGATGAGAAATAAATGAATGCATTATTGTCTTTCTCAGGTGTGAATAGGAGTAATTAATAGTGTCTTGGTACGCCGTTCTTGTGATTGCAAAGCCTAAATGGAGTTCTAATCTCTCTCACACACATTTCACTTTGAATTTCATATTATGCATGTGAGCCGGTCGATTTTTTTCTTCACTTTCCCCCTCTCTCACAGCTCTGAGCTGTTCATTTAGAGCTCCTGAGGAGAGCATATGGCATGAATGAAACAATTTGAATACAGTGATGTGAATCACAGTCAATCTGATAGCTCACATTAGAGGAACCAGTGGAAGGAAGGATGAATACAGTAGCCTTGATGCCTAGTCGATAGTTAGTTCACCACACAGATACACCCTGAAGTGTCTTCAGGAGTTGGATGCTTTTCCAGTAATGTATTTTACTGTATAAATGCTGTTTAAAAACATACTTGTAGAACCATGGGAAGCTCTGATATTTCCTCTGACAGGCACTGAGGATATCATATTGTGTTAAGGGAAATTTACTGGTTTAGCTTTCTTGGAAATGTGAACTGTGCTGTGACGATAATTAAAAAAACCAAAAGAAATAAGAAGATTTAAAAGGGGGCTTCTGTGGTTGGATCGGGCATTGTTACACAAGAAAATGCTGGATGACAAGACAATATTTCCAGCTAGGGCAGGGTAAGTATGATTTTATTACTGTAATTTGTCACAATGGCGAGCCCAGAGGAACAGTGGAAGCTTGTGACTGTTATCTTCCTGAAAATCCAATAATCTCCATTAGAAAACCAATTTCACAGCCAGCCCACTCTCACTCCCCACTCCCCCATCCAAAATCCAGAGTATAAATGATTTATATCACACAAAGACTTGCACAGATTAAAATACAGCATGAACTTTGAGCAGCAAAGGTAGTGTAAATAAATGATGACATTAAATTGCTCTGCTAGAAAAGAAAAGCACTTGGTCTTAGTTACACTTGTAAGTATTTAACAACTGCAGAAAATACTAATACTACACAACAAAAAAATAACATACAATTGCTTGGTTCAGCAAGGTGTACAGTGCAAAGGAAGTGTAATTTTTTATTTATTTTCTTCAGAATTGTGCATTGCATTGTAATTTATTTATTTCTAAACTGCAGTGATCTTTGTTTACCATTCGGTATAAAGTGAAATGTATAACATTTAAGCAAATCAATAAGCAATAGGCCTCTTACATTCAGAGGTCATGCTGGGCATTGCAATACCCCTATTTCACAGTCTAATTGAACATTTTATAATAATGGATATAATGTAAATAGTACAATAATGCACTATTTAAACATGAAAGCATAACATGAAAAATTGCAAGGAGAAAAGCTTTGCACCAATCAATGCTTGTTTCAGTCATGCTAGCTGATCAAAAGTGGATGACCACAGACGATTAGACCACAATTCAGTCTCTTACAAATCAATTAATTTGATCTGAAGAATAGCAAATATGTTATAATCTGTGATCAAAATGACCTTTCACTGATGAACCAACTCTTTTTGCATATCTTAGGAAAAGTCTCCTGGTATTGGATGTGGTGGCAGCTTGGCTTTGTGGTGGCAGTTTTTTGTCGTTCTTTAATACCTGTACAAAAGCTCACTGTTTCTAATTTTGTCAATACCTAGCATTTTCAGTTAGTAGACATTTATCTTTTCACTGAAGTGACTTGGAAAGTTTTTAATTTTGGATAATATTTCTTTCAATTCAGTTTTTGGTTTGATTGACAGGGAATTCTTGAAGCTCTCCATGTTAAACTGATGAACAGAGGTCTGTGATGTTTTCAGGCCAACAATCTGAATTAATGTGGAACAGCTCGATTGTCATAGTTGTTACAGATAACACTCTTAGGATGTGCTGTTCTCTCTATAAATGCACCAACTTAACACTTCCTGCTTGTTTTCTATTATTTACTACAGAACAATGTGTTTCATCAGCATTGTTTTTTGTCTCAAAGTTAAAAAAATGCACAAAAGCAAGGCACAGGTTTCAGACATCCATTATTGAAAGCAAGCATCGGCCAAAGAGTTGTTAAATCTTTACGACTAATTGCTCAGCTGATAGTGTGGTTGCTCATTTGGTTCTTAAGTGGTGAACTGATAGCACTGTAACATTCTTACCCTTTTATAACGTGCCTCTGTACAGAGAAGTTAATCATTTGGTTTTTGAAGGCATGGTGAACTGAAATCTTTGTGTCAGCATATTTCAGGTAACGGCTGCTTTTTTCATAAGCACATTGAATACAGATTTACAACTCGTGATTTTAGCCACTGTGACTTTCTCCCATGTTAACCTGCTCTCTCTATCCCCCAGGCTGTTCTTCACTGACCCTAGAGGTCAGCCCTGCCATCAGCTATGACCTTTAGTGAATATATTTCCATTTTAAGACAACTCTGAATTAGATTACATTCATGCTTAGAATATTAATTTATTAAAAATGAGACTATCTACCTGCCAATACATCCATTGCTCCTGGAGGTCTGAACTCGCTTTCATTAAAAAACAAAGAAATAAATATTGAAACAATATAAGCCTTCTGCAGACAAAAGTGGCTGTGACACTAAAAACTACACTAGACAAAAGCAGATTTTACATTTGCTGATACATTATAATGCGCCTGAAACACTGTGCAAATAGAAGGAGTTGCTCAATAGATTAAGCAGCCATGGAGATGGTTTTAATCTTGATGTGTTTAGACATGAGTTATTAGTAGACAGAATGAATTTCCTGTCCAACACTCACAAGGAGGTTTATTCGTTTAAAGGTAACACCTCAGAGAAAAAACATCCAAGCCTGCTCTTTTTCACCTTACAGACAGTATCTCATGTGTGGGGAAAAAATACTGTAGCCAAAGGGATGTTGTTGTGTGGTTTTTCACTATACTCCTTAATGATGCTTTATTTCCTTTTCCATACTAAAAGGGTTTGAAATGAACATTGGTCATGGCAAAAGGCCAAATGTCCATAGCATAACTGAGGTCAGTGATGTTAAAGGGATATTTTCTCAACACAAATCTTTTGCAATGCATGCAATATTTTTGATCAGGTTACGAGATAAGTATCAGAGCAAAGCATCACAGTAGCTTTGTCTTTCTCTATCACTGTTTAAAACCGAACTCTTTTTTACTAGGTTCACCTGTAGCATGTCTTGAGTATGATTGTACAGGAATGGGCAAACAGTTTCTGTTTACTGTTGATGTCATTATGCCTTGCAGTAGAAGCAATAGAAATCACAATACCCAAGAAATACACAGACTGGGGCTCAGTCCTCAGTTAGTTCACTGTGTTGTGATTGGACCTCATTGTACTTGGAAACGTCTGTAAGTTGCCCAGGATAAGAATGTTTGCAAATCAAATAAAAGAAAAAAAGAACACATAAGAAAATGCAGACAAAAGAAAAAAAAATAGAAATGAATAGGCTCCTCAATTTAGAGTGAAGTTTTCTAAATCAGTTCCTTGTATTAAATGTGATTTATACTGTGTTGTGTATTATTACTCATACTGCATGTACTGTATGATTAGATGATTAGATCATTTGTATGATTAAATTTGATAATGCAGTCAGTTAAATATATCTAACATATCAATTTTATTTTTTTAATAAAGCTGCACTTTCCGTACCTTCAAAGCGTTTTGGTTTTCGCTGCTACTTTTCTTATTAAAGATTTACTAGAGTGTACAGTAGTTGTGATTCTAGATTTAACTAAACTGAACCTATTAATTTCATCCCTGATAAAAAGTTAAGTCAATACTTTCTTCTTTGAATCTTAGGATCCATGTTCATTCAATGAGCCCACAGTAAAACCTGTATTAAATAAAGAGAATTCACATGATAATTTTTCAGAGAATACATTAATTATTATAACAAATTACAGTAAATGTTTCCATGCAATCTATAATTACAGATGGCACAGACAACTGCTTCATTGTAATAGTATTTCAAAACATTCCTGCTCATTTAAGAAGTAATTCATTTGTAAAGAAAAGAAAAATCGTACCCGGGAGAGAAAAAGGGACTAACAGAATCAGGAAATTCTTTAAAAATGGAATTAGATTTTGTAGAAGCCTGATCTGTGTGTGTTCTGTATTTCTGACAGGTATCTCTCACTATAGCTAGACAGTCTTTTCTTTAGGAAAAGCCAAGATCAAATGAGCCCTACAATCTTTAAACAGAACTTGTGAATATTAGATGATTTGATATTAGGCTATTATTTTTAGCTTTAGGCGACTGCTTCTAAATTACATCATGAAGTGGTTGAGCTTCTTCACTGCATTTTGAATCAAATTCCTTCAACATTGTATAAATTGTTCATCATACTACCAGTTTCACACTGATTGACATCTTAATAATAAGCCGGGGATTACAGAGGTATCGTGGTGCAGAAGTTAATCTTTTTGATCTGCAGCACATGCTCATGTTCTGTCAGGTGGTGTGTGAATATCCGAAAGGTAACCAGTGAGAGGAGGCCATTCTGCTCATCTAGCTGCTGTATTGCACCCTTGTGCTGTGCTATTGACTGATACCCGTGTTCCTCAATCCTTTTGCTCAAGTGTCTGTAGTACTAGCACTGTGCTCACATCACAGCATCCCTTGAAAACCCTCTAAAAATATTCAGAAGCCCCGATGTAGATGAACAAAGATGTAACATTTAGATAGCACACCTTTACTTTTCTTGGGTCATTATTATTTTGTTATTCTTCAAGAAGTGACAGTAAAAACAGACTGGCATAATGACAACAGTATTTGAGATCCAGCCATATTTAAGTTTATGTTCAGAGTACTCTCATGCAGAATACCACAACCAGGGATGTGAAAAGCTGTCTAAATAAGTGAGCTGTTCAGTCTATACATTTAAAAAGCCCTTGCTCAGGAAAGGAAAATGATGGTTAAAACCTGAAGTAGATCACTAGGTCACCATGACTAGGATCCCCAAGTGGCAAAGCATAATTAGCTCAGTGCTGCCAGGGCTACAGATTAGTCAGCCAGGGCTTTCTTGATTTCCAGAGAAACAGCAACCCCTGTGGTTACCTGGGTGCCTGCAGACCCACAGTGACACCACCATCTCCTCCAATAGGGCTGAGTCTCTTGTACACGCCTGTGGAGTTTATAATGTAGGAAGAGGTGAAACCTCATGGGACTCCACAGTGCGTTAGTGTGCATCACTAGTCACTGAGCGCTGAGTCAGATAGACACAAATCTCAATGTCAGATTGGGCAGACATAATGTATAATAAAGAAATGAAGTAGATCAAATAGGAAAAGATTTGGCTATACAAGTTATGGGACAGTGTAAGCTGTTACTTCAAAATGTCAGAGAGTAGCTGAGACACAGAGAAAGTGCATTATTAAACAGGATTTTGGAATGTTGCCTGCTCTAAACCCAAAGCCAGCAGTCTCTATTCCATCCTAAGATGGCTTTTCATTGCTATGATGGAAATTAAAGCCTAATCAGACTAAATGCCTTTGGCCTGTTTTTAAGTGTGCCATCAAGAAGTCTGCAGCATGAGCCAATTACATTGGCTCACATTTCCCATCTCCCGTACCTTTTTTTGAGTTTTAAATACTGAAGAAGCAGGCATATTCATTTTATTTGATTATCATTAATATTATTTCGAACTTCAAATTCACAATTTCATCAAGTGGGATGTGACCTTGATAAAAACAGATTTATGGATTTTGGTTTATGGAGTATGCTCGGTGTCATGCTGAAAAGATGCATTATATTTCACATACATTGTGACATGCTGGACACCTCTTGACTCTGAAGCCTTGCTTAATGGGACTGATGTTTGGAAGTATTTGAATCGCCGTTGGGTAAAACTGCTAAATGTTCTCTGCATGCCCAACATTAAAGAAGAAAAAAACTTTAAAGCATTCCTGAAATTGCTTCCAGGCACCTAATAGATTTATTAACAATTTCAAGTGCTTTACACTTGAGATTTAATTAATCTGGTTATCATGCAAACATCACAATATAATGGTATTGAATTAGCATTTTCTGTAATGTTAATAAATATGAATATAATATGAGTACATTTAAGTAAATGTGAATAAATGTGTGGTGACAATGTGATAGCTCAGAGCAGGATCACCTCACCTGTTGGTTTTTGCTCCAGCCATGCACTCAGTTGTACAGTTGAACCATAAATCTAATAATACTATTAATTTGAATTGTTCATTTTTTAATTTCTAACAGTTAACTGTTGCGTTGCATAACTAAGTCACCGTTTTCATCTTGCAAAGAAAAAGAAAAAGAAAGACTTGCACAGATCAACCAACTTGTTAGTAAGGCTTCAATTAAATAATGAGCTTAAGCACATAAACAAGCTGACAAATGAGAGGAGGCCTTCTCGTAGTTTAGAGTTAACTGATCAAAGAACCTCATTGAGCCTTTTTTTAAAAGAATCCAGGGTCCTGGTCCGTACATTTTTATGCTTTTCATTACTGAATCCTGTTGTTCTTTACTATTTTTTTTTTAATTTGGGGCTCTCTTTCTCATTTTTCTTTTTTGTTTACCAATTCATTTAATGAACCAACTGGAATACTGATCTTCAGCTTCTGATTTTCTCAATTTTGGATAAACATTGTTTTGTGCATCAAGCAGAATCTGTTTAAACTGCTGCCTTCCATTTTCCACAGGTTTCATATCCTATCATGTCTTACTGTTCTTAAACTGGGTCTCATACCTTCAAAATGTGCTTTCCACAAATGGTAAACTTTTGCTTTGGACTCAGCCTCAGCAGTTTCAAAATATACTATATTGAAATGTGAAAAATACTTCAACGCCACAACAGATTATGATCACAGCTCCCTAGTTCCCACAGAGCTGCAGGGTGGGACGGACACAAGCTTAATCCAAGCCAAATCTTGAAAAAGCCTTCAGCTGAGGTCCCGTTGATTGCTGTAGGTTTAGGTGCATTGCTAAACATACAGGGAAATGTGGACAACATAAATAAGCAATTAGGTCAGACACTAATTTGCATATGCTTAAAAAATTAATGTAGTCTGTACATGACATCATTTTCTTTTCACAAATCAAGGATTGTCGTCCTAGGCCCATGGCTGTTGAGAAGACGATTTCAAACACTCTGCCACACGTTGACCTTCAAAGAGCAGATGGGCTGTTTTCTTGATGTCTTTGTCTAGGGATGGTACCTCAAGGAGCTCAGCAGGCTGCAGCCCAGAGCACCATGCTGCTCTGGTGAGCCAGGGCAACCGTCCAACTAGCCAACAGGCTGGTGTGATGGCGAAGAGTGACACTTTGTGCCAACAGCCCCCACAGCTCACTGAAGTCGTCACTTCCATTTAAAATAAATGAATAGCATTGAATTCATAACTTTTTGAGGATAGCTTTATTTGTACATAATTATTAGACGTCATATATTGGCTATTGCCAATGCACATTTTAATACCGAAAAACACAGCTAAAAAAGTGCTTGATGAAAATTGATGCCATGGTTAAACTCTGTTTAACAAAAGGTATAGGCCATGTTATCAATATTTATTAAAGCAAAACATCCATCTGATATTCCATCTTTTATTATGAAGGCCTCAGGGAAATTATTTTGGGGGAATTTAATAAAAAACAGGCACACAAGATCATTCAAATAACACAAAACGAAAAATACAAATAGAGCACAGACAAGAATCTTGTTAGAAACGGGATCGAGGGAAGGAGGCATTATTATAGTACAAAAATAATTAAAAATTGGATTTTTTAAGACCCCCTGGAAGATGTTTTGATTCCATCTTCAGTACTTAATAAGCATTAATGATGTTAAAAACCACTGAATGTCCCACTATAATTTAATTGCCTATTGAAATTCTCAGACTTCACTCTCCCATTTTTAACCTGGGGGGAGATAATTGTCTTTCTCTTTTCAGGTTGTCTTTGCTTGATGATATTCCTGATCTCACTGCAGGTCCATTAGGTTGTGATACTGCTTTCAAGTTTATGTTTTAATAAAACTTGACAATTATGTACATTCTGATACTCATTTAAATACAAAACAAGTAAAAGCTGATACAGGACTGTACACATATAGTACGAATATACATGTAAACCCTAATTCATAAAGAACCTACAGTGTCCAAACTGAAGAACACTATGACCTTGTGTACTGTTTATTGTACTGTGACCTTTAATATTATTTAATAAGTATTTTAAACCCTGTTTAATCTGTTCCTAAACTGGGAATCCCAAACTAAAATCTAAGCAACAAACCAGCTCTTAAGAATGATTATAGAAGAAAAGATGGGTAGCCATGGGTAGCCCATACCTCTTTCCATTAACGTGAATAATCCAGCCCATGATCTATACACAGTTTATACTATAGGACAGCGAGTATGAATTAGTTTTCACTGTTTCACAATGCTCAAAGGTAGAACTGTCTGAAGTAATAGTTCTCAGCCTGATTTTCATTCCAGCCGAGCTGTTATACACTTATTGATGCTTTTAATTCCACTGCTTGCTTATTTAAAGTATTGTTTCCTGTTTCTAGGAAACAATAATTTACCATTGTCAGTACTTTCAGTTTCAGAAATGTCGTTCTTCAAGTATATTTGTTCCCACAACTTCAGCACACAGCCCTTTATGCCTTTATTAAGACTTTGCTCGTTTACGTCTGTCTACACAGCTGTTCTGTTGCAATGACAATGTATTCAACACCCCCACAAGAGGCCCTGTAGGTCATATTTCAGATACCACACCTGAATGAAAATTGTTTTAAACTGATACACTGGTAGTTGCCAATTTCAAATCTCTTTCATTTTTTTAAGAAACTGAAAGCAAAATTAAAAAAAAACCTCAAATAGTGAATGCAAATAATGAAGCTTTAATTAAAAACTTAGCTCAGGCAAAAAACAGGAGGCACAGAGGTCCCCAGCAATTCTGCATTTTGAATCTATAAAGTCCAATTTACAGCGGTTCCCCCCACATTAGGGCTTATCAGCAAGACACACAGTAGCTGTGACTGACGAAGTGGTCTCATGTACTGTATGTACATAACATATACAGTATGTAGTATCTCACAAGGAAGGTCAGTGCTAACCTACTCAAATTCCTTATTTCTTCTGCTTGTTCCTAAAATATGCTAGTCATAAAAGTTTTCCTTACAACATTGATGTACGGACATGTACAGTGCCTTGCGAAAGTATTCGGCCCCCTTGAACTTTTCAACCTTTTGCCACATTTCAGGCTTCAAACATAAAGATATAAATTTTTTATTTTATGTGAAGAATCACCAACAAGTGGGACACAATTGTGAAGTGGAACGAAATCTATTGGATTTTTGAAACTTTTTTAACTAATAAAAAAATGAAAAGTGGGGCGTGCAAAATTATTCGGCCCCTTTACTTTCAGTGCAGCAAACTCACTCCAGAAGTTCAGCGAGGATCTCTGAATGATCCAATGTTGTCCTAAATGACTGATGGTGATAAATAGAATCCACCTGTGTGTAATCAAGTCTCTGTATAAATGCACCTGCTCTGTGATAGTCTCAAGGTTCTGTTGAAAGCGCAGAGAGCATCATGAAGACCAAGGAACACACCAGGCAGGTCCGTAATACTGTTGTGGAGAAGTTTAAAGCCGGATTTGGATACAAAAAGATTTCCCAAGCTTCAAACATCCCAAGGAGCACTGTGCAAGCGATCATCTTGAAATGGAAGGAGTATCAGACCACTGCAAATCTACCAAGACCTGGCCGTCCCTCTAAACTTTCAGCTCAGACAAGGAGAAGACTGATCAGAGATGCAGCCAAGAGGCCCATGATCACTCTGGATGAACTGCAGAGAACTACAGCTGAGGTGGGAGAGTCTGTCCATAGGACAACAATCAGTCTTACACTGCACAAATCTGGCCTTTATGGAAGAGTGGCAAGAAGAAAGCCATTTCTCAAAGATATCCATAAAAAGTCTCGTCTAAAGTTTGCCACAAGCCACCTGGGAGACACCCCAAACATGTGGAAGAAGGTGCTCTGGTCAGATGAAACCAAAATCGAACTTTTTGCCCACAATGCAAAATGATATGTTTGGCGTAAAAGCAACACAGCTCATCACCCTCAACACACCATCCCCACTGTCAAACATGGTGGTGGCAGCATCATGGTTTGGGCCTGCTTTTCTTCAGCAGGGACAGGGAAGATGATTAAAATTGAGGGGAAGATGGATGCAGCCTAATACAGGACCATTCTGGATGAAAACCTGTTGGAGTCTGCAAAAGACCTGAAACTGGGACGGAGATTTATCTTCCAACAAGACAATGATCCCAAACATACAGCAAAATCTACAAAGGAATGGTTCACAAATAAACGTATCCAGGTGTTTGAATGGCCAAGTCAAAGTCCAGACCTGAATCCAATCGAGAATCTGTGGAAAGAGCTGAAAACTGCTGTTCACAAACGCTCTCCATCCAACCTCACTGAGCTCGAGCTGTTTTGCAAGGAAGAATGGGCAAGAATTTCAGTCTCTCGATGTGCAAAACTGATAGAGACATACCCCAAGCGACTTGCAGCTGTAATCGCAGCAAAAGGTGGCTCTACAAAGTATTAACGCAAGGGGGCCGAATAATTTTGCACGCCCCACTTTTCATTTTTTTATTAGTTAAAAAAGTTTCAAAAATCCAATAGATTTCGTTCCACTTCACAATTGTGTCCCACTTGTTGGTGATTCTTCACATAAAATAAAAAATTTATATCTTTATGTTTGAAGCCTGAAATGTGGCAAAAGGTTGAAAAGTTCAAGGGGGCCGAATACTTTCGCAAGGCACTGTATATAAAAAGAACACACAATTTGTGTGTTTCCATTTTATGTATTACCTTTCCTCTTTTGCAACAAAACAAAGTGTCACTACTAATGCTTTGAACTGTTTCAAATCCGAAATTGTGCCAAGAAACCTCCAACAATGGGGACTAGCATAGAGCAAATCGTAGTAAATTGATTGTGTTGACTAAAACTTAATGAATGTGCCTTTGAAAGTGCTAGAAATAAGTAATTAGAAAAGAAGTAGCTGGATGTATCCTTCTGACAGGACAATCCGGCATCTAATCAGCCTGTCTTGTATTAAGGTGTCAAACTCTTCGGGCGTGTTTATGGGCCACCTGTGGACTTGCAGTCTACGGGTTTTATAAATGGTTTGTACTTGAGATTTCAAGCTCCCACTGCTGGCAGCAGACACTAGATATATGGGTTTAGGGATTGTGCGACACTGTTTATCACTCTTCACAGACACAGGGTTACGATATGAGCTAATGTCATCGGCCATAGCATGGCAGCTCCTCAGGGCTTTCACGTAGAAATGCTTTCAGACACATTTGTAAACGTGGACATTTGTGAACCCCTGATTGAAATCAGTTGAGTTTTTGTTTCTCGAAAGCTCACACTGCGACAGATGAAGCCAAGAAGAAGGGGTCTTGCCATTAGATCGGGGCTGACGATGTGGGGGGAACAAGAGGAGGTTTTTACCCACCTTGGGGGGGTTCATGGGAGAAAATGCGATCGCTGTTTTGATATTTAGTCCTTTTTCTTTTTCAACAAATAATTAAAAATGCTCACACGAAACTGATGGAAGCCAGAATATCACAAAAGCACTGTCACAGTGGGATCTTTTTTATTTTTTAATGATTTGTGCCCTCTTCTTCCTAAGAGTGGCCTTGATCCTTTTACGGGGAATAAGTGGCTTTCTGGTTTGAGACTGATGGACTGGAGTGGTGTAACGGCCGTGGGCAGCAAGCACTTACAAGGAACCTCAGACATGAACCACACATCAGGCCTAATTAGTCCTTCTGCAGTAAACCTGAATACTTCTCAGTTATGTTAAATAATTGAAAAAGCACTACTGTTTCACACTTTTTTATTTCGAGTCAAAGGAGATAATGTGGCTATTCCTCATGACACACTTTGAGTCATCAGAAGCTTATGTTTCTTTAGCAATTCGTCATTGAAGGTTTACTTTGTTCCTAAGCAATTTGTTCCTAAGGATCAAACGTCCACAAGAGAGAGAATTACTTGTGCACAGATTCAAATTATATTTTTTTCTGATATAAAATCCAATATGCAATATTTGATAGGAAGTGAACCAGATAACTAAATAAATACTGTAGAAGGTATTCCAAATGCAACAATCCAAATATTCTGCAGCCCAAAGTCAAGATCTTAAGTCATTTTTCCTTTATATAAAATTATAATAAACACAACATATCATACAGATATTAACCAAACCAGTGATACATTCATATTCTTGTAGACAATATTTCATTTATTTTTAAGCCCCTTCTCTGTTGTTTTAAGGTATATAAGATGCTCAGTTAAGAAGAGTTACTATCTTTCCATTTAGTACAATGTACTACAGACAGCATTCTATCAATTCACAGTAAATGATGTGTACGGATTGTTGTATTATCCATTCTGGACAGCTGCTGTGAGATCAGATCAGGAATGACAATATTTAAATTATATCAATGATTTAAGAATGAAAGCTGAATTTTGAGAATGAAGCTCAATTTTAAAGATTATTAGATGTCAATTCATGGAAGGAGTTTTGCGTGAAGAGCATGTCGGTATGTCGGTAGGTTTTTCTTTTGTATTTGAGATGATCAGTGACAGGAAAACCATTTAAGGGATATAATACTGCTGTTGGTTAATGTAAACAGCACACAATGTGTGTACACATCCGATGGAATTGTTGGAACTGAACATAGAAGCACTTTATAAATCATGCAGTAGTTATACACAATATCTCGATAATGTAAAATATCATTACCTTAATTTACATTAGAAAACACAATTCCAACCTGGCAAAAAATACACCAAACTATTAAAGAAATGAAAGGAATGCTTTGTTCTGCAACCATTTGTGTTCAAAATAATTGAATACATATAAAATAGGGTTTGGCAATAACTGGGGTAAAAATGCTTTGAAACAAGTGAAATGTAAATCTTGCTGTCTGGCCTGGAGCTATTAGAATCTCCCTCGGGAAGTGGCTTTTGTCACATAGTAACAAAATTAGGATTGGTTTCCCTTTGCGTGACTTGAAAACTGTACAGCAAACACCAACCCCAGGGATGCAGCTCAGAGGCATGATTTAAAAAAAAGAGAAAAAGCCATTATCTGGGAGACAATAGTACTCTTCCTCCATCGCTTCCTGGATCAGTGCTGCATTTTGACGTAGTGCCCAACCTTAAACTCTTCATTAAAATTTTAAGATAATTAATAACGCAATCAGATAGCCTCATTTCACTCTACTAGTATATAAAAGCCTGGCTTTCATTTGCTTAAAGCAGATGTTCTGAATTTGGATTTAGATTTGCTTATGGCTTATTTCAGTTTTTAAACAAAGTGTATTCATCCTTGTGCTGATGACCTACGTACTGTGGGAAACTGATTTTCAAGAAGGAAGAGGTCATCTTGAACCTCCCAAATTTCAGCATTTGCAATGCAGGTGATCCCTCACTTCAATGTTTTAAGCCAATTATAACAAAAGAAACAGCTCTATCTAAAGAGATGCGATTTGGAAGGTCAGTCATATGGTCTATTTAATTTGACCCAGTACTTCTGCTCATTGTGTTTTGAGTATATTGGGTTGTCTTAGATGTACTGTGTAAGTCAGACAGATATACAGTACAGTGTGTTATTTTTTCAAATGCTTTGGACTTTCCTATTATAACTGATTGTGCATTCAGGCTTATTTCATTAAGTATCAACTGGCAGGTTACATTGAGTAGACATTCAACATTTTTCGATTGACATGCGGTGTAGCGTGAAGTCATTTCTTTAGCTCAGCAAAGTGTTTTGGGGTTTGCCCAATCTGCCGACTTTAGAATAACTGGAAGTATTATTTGGGGTTTTAGGCCAGTCAGGCTAGACTGTAAAATAATGTTGTCCATTACCTAAAACCACTCAGTCTGAGTGGTACTGCGCTGTGCATGATGAAGCAGGCAGATTCAGATTTTTGCCTACAGTATAAGATGCCTGCCAGAAAGATTACTTTTAATTAGCCATTGATTCAGGATCGCAATACTCTGGAGAAGACACGTTCATTACAACTCTTTCTCTTTTACACGGCCTGGCGTTTAACGGTTAAAAAACCCAACTTTGTCTCTAATTAGACTTACAATATTTAAGGTGGATTTATGCCATTTTATGAATTGGCCTTGGTCATTCAGAAATATTTAGAAATTTGTTCTGTGCATTGATGTTTTTTTTTGTTTCGAGGGAAATTAGTTCCAAACCAAAATTGGCAAGAATGAATGATAGAAACTGTAATCAAATTATAGGATTTAACATGATTACAATTACTGATGGTTGGGGATCAGGATATTGTAATGAGGTGCGTTTATGCTGTGGGTCTTCAACACAATTTACAATAGGTACTTAAATTCAGTACAATAAATGCAGTCCACAGGATTTATAATCCATGTTGTTATAATATTCTACAAACCTAATCTCATAACCATGGAACTAAAATATTTAATCGGTTTAAGTCCACTCCTGCTTGAAATTACTGTTAAGCGCAAGGGCATTATTAATGCATAGAATAAACCATTGAGACTCATTGTGGAGGTGAAAAAATAAGCCAGACACTGCTTCCCAATTTCCCAGGTCAGCATGCAGGAACGACAATGGTGTTGAAAGGCACGGAGTCACCATAAACCCTTCTTGTCTTCTGAATTTGTTAACAATATGCTGATTTAAAATCCTTGTTATTACAAGGCCAATAACAGCCTCAACAGAAAACAAGTAAATATTTTAATAACTACCAACATCAGGCATGGGCTGTATTTGAGCCACGCAAAAATTTGCCATCTGCTGGAAAACATGGTTATTCTAATCGTGGTATTATGGCAGATTTCTTGAGTTTAGTTCATGGATGTGATAAAACTACTGTGTTGTTTCTTAAAAAAACCCTTTACTTATATTTTAGGGTATTCATTGAACACAGGCTTTGCAAGGTACAAGGCAATTCTTTTTTATTTTTAGAGAAATAATTGTCCTTCTTGAATCCATATAAAAAGAAAACCCCTCTCCATCTTTTTTTGAAATTTTTATTTCTTGGTATTTAAAATATTTTCATTCACACCTTGGATACCAGCGTTGGCCCTGTCGAGATTGCAGAAAGTTTACCTCAAGGACATCAACTGTTCATGCAATCCTGAGCGCTGACAAGTAAATCAGAATGATATTTCTCCCTGTGACTCTTACCTTGTAAGCTATTGACAGAAAGCATTTAAATACAACTTCTGCTCTGCAGCATTGTTTATCTGCTTTGACTACCCCTTATCAACCTTTGCTGTTTTCCTTCTGAAGAAAAAAAAGCAGCATATTTAATGAATAGAGGCAAATCCTACAGGAATGAAAAAATGGATGTAAATCTCATCCTTAGATCTTCCTCACAGGTGGAATGGAATTTCACTATGGCAACAAAGAGGCGATGAGTCATACTGTACATGCTCTTAGAATGTTCTTAAATACTGCACAAGCTGCCCTGTGGGCTGTTATAATGGGGAAAAAACAACAATGGTATCATCTTATCTGTGGCCTGTGCTCCATGATTTGAACAGGACGTCGTCATTCTGTTTAAAAGCTCTCAAATTATTTCTGTAAATCTCTGCAAGGTGTTCAAAAGGCTGGTGCAAAAAGAAGCGTTGACTTCTGCTGACGCAGTCCGATATTTCAAAAATATGCCGTTCTTACAAAAATGACACGAAAGTATGTTTAATATACGTCGTGCCCAATCGCCGCTCTGTATTCCATTTTCATTAAAAATCAAAGACCTGGCGAAATGAAATCAGAGAGAGAATTATCCCCCATAAAGAAAAATTATATATTGATTACCATTGCTTACGTTTAAAAAAATACTGAACTTTTATGAAAAGATTGCTGAAGATGTACTTCTAACCTATTCGTTTTTAGATTGGATATAAGGTTGCTTTGCTTGCTTTTTGCTGACAATATTGTTCTTGTTGATTCAGCACATGAAATTGACGAGTCACAATTTAAACTGGCACATTCTAGAATCACCAGGAGAATCACCCACTAGTCCCTGGAGTCTAGAGTTGCACAACCCATTTAAAATTCCAGACATGGTCACACTTTGGCTGACTTATGACACACATAGATGAAATTAAATCCCACAGTCCAAACACAACGGGTTTCAGATGAGATCAAGCAGTTAGTGGTGAAAATAAGCTAAGAACAAAGAGCCAGTAACCTGCAAATATTGACTTTAGAGACACTGATACAGTATACATAAAACAATATACAGTATGTGGAAAAATTTGGTTATCTGGTAATCTCCTTTTCCTATACTGTAAATAGAAAATGTTATAATATCTCATATCTAGAATAGGAATACAGAGAACATATTTGCAACTAAAAATAAACTGAACAAATTATGTATACTTATTTTGATCATTAATTTCACAAAGCATACATTAATAAGTTAATGAAATAATAACAACAGAGCAATGTGAATAATCAATATAACATGTAAAGTAATAAAAAGTCAGGGACGTCTGATGTCTTCACTGCTATAGTAAATAAAGATAACGAGTTTATTCCTGAGAAGCCAGGGTATAATGATGTTAAATACTGTATTTCTTGATACACTAAGTAATACTGGCAGCATGCAAATGCCTTCTTGTCAGAAATGACTGTTTGTTTACAACGTCACATTTCATAAAGTTTTTCTTTCTTGTCTACTTTCCTTTTATCTGAGGTCTCTGTTGTTCTCCACCCCACTCCCTGCTGGGAAGGGTGTTTGTCGTATTTAACATTGCTGTAATCACATGCTTTTATCTGCCTCTTCATATTTTGAACCCTGATTAATCCTGCAGTTGAGAAAAGAGAAATACCATTTACTGTTTCTTAATGATTATTACTTCTCAGTCTCAGTGAAGGAGCTTTCAGTTTCTCACTCATATTTAATCTTTTGTTTTGCTGGTCATCGTTAGTAGTGCAGAAAATAGGAATCTTACCAAGGGTCCATGAAAAAAAAAACAGGATAACATTTTTTTCTCACACACCTCAATACTCTTCTTTATATTGAACATGCAAAATATTATAATAATAATAATAATAATAATAATAATTGCTTACACTTATATAGCGCTTTTCTGGACACTCCACTCAAAGCGCTTTACAGGTAATGGGGACTCCGCTCCACCACCACCAATGTGCAGCCCCACCTGGATGATGTGACGGCAGCCATAGTGCGCCAGAATGCTCACCACACACCAGCTATTAGTGGGGAGGAGAGCAGAGAGTAATGAAGCCAATTCATATATGGGGATTATTAGGAGGCCATGATTGGTAAGGGCCAATGGGAAATTTGGCCCGGACGCCGGGGTTACACCCCTACTCTTTTCGAGAAACGCCCTGGGATTTTTAATGACCACAGAGAGTCAGGACCTCGGTTTTACGTCTCATTCGAAGGACGGCACCTGTTTACAGTATAGTGTCCCCGTCACTATACTGGGGCATTAGGACCCACATGAACCACAGGGTGAGCGCCCCCTGCTGGCCCCACTTACACCTCTACCAGCAGCAACCTTAGTTTTTCCCAGGAGGCCTCCCATCCAGGTACTGACCAGGCTCACACCTGCTGAGCTCCAGTGGGTTGCCAGTTGTGAGTTGCAGGGTGATATGGCTGCTATGTATATATTCATCGAAGGCCCCTGAAATACTAACACGTTTTTATATATAATACTTTTTAGGTCATGCTACTACCTACTTTCAAATTCCTCTAAAAGCAAAACCGAATTTGTGTTCTTTAAAAATGGCTAACTCCGGTGATACTGCAAGTCCTCAAGGACCAGCCTCCACCCCTCTCCTTCTGCCTCAGCCTGAAACCATTTACAAACAGACCTTAATCTGTCAGGCCTTTTCCTCAGCATGGTGTGCCGCACCAGGCTGGGTCTCCAAGCGCAGGAGCAGCAGATCGTCAGCCTTCTACTGTCTCCTGTGGTTACAGATCATGAGGAATTACAGTGACACTTGTGTCTTCATCTCATTTAAACTAATGTTACCGGTTACAGTGCACTGCCACGTCACAGGGCAGCCGGAGAGAGGAGAAGAGAAGAGGTTTTGGACTCTAATGAGAGCGATTTGTAATCCTTTTATCTCTCATTCTATAGCATAATCAGATGAACACGGGACTCAGCAAATAAACAACAGGGGAACAGAAGTCTGGACCCATGCGCTCTTGGTGGCCTATTTAAACACTTCCATGAACTCATTTCCACCACCCTCTGCACTTTGCTGTAATGAGACAAGGCCAGCACTCATGCCTTTTGGAGTACCTGAGCCCAAGTGATTTTACGACGATGGTCCTATGTGAGATGTTCAAAGCTTTAAGTTAAAATGCCTTGTTATCAAAACGACCAAAACAAGTGACTGCATGATAAGGATTAATTAAGGCACACGTAGATTCCAAACAAGGTTTCATTAAGTAAACACAGAATAGAAACAGGTCACTAGACGTTCAACTTCTCCAGGCAACCAGAGGAACTGACATTTCCTCCTGGGCAGCTCTGTGGAGCCTCTGTTAGAGCTAGCTGCTCTATCCTATAGGGAGGCAGTTTCTCCGAAATATGTTTGTCTCCTCATCTACACAAGTTTATCTTGCTAAGCCATGACCCAGCTTTAACCCTTCCGTCAGATATTTTCCATGGTCTCCATGCAATGATTTTAAATTTTAAAAAACCCTTAAAATGCTCATGCAGTTATTTAGTTTCTCTTTTGCAGCTGTGCAGAAAATGCCTGTTTTTGCAGAATCTGTATCTCTAGTATCTCTGTGGATGAAGAGCACCATGGGCTCTTTTTTTCAGTTTTCTATGGAAATGTAATTGTTGGCAAATGTAATAGGACAATAGACACCAAAACAGTACTGCAGCTAAGAAACAATTAACTACATACTGTATGGTGACAGTGACAATGCTCACTGAAAATCACTGTCATGGTGAAACAGTGACACTGCAAAAACCAATGAATCTAACTGTTGTTTCTTTGATGTGGATGGGAAAAAGGAGTAACAAAATGACAGTGAAATCATTCTTTTGCTGTAATGATTTCCTCCTGTTGTACTGTATGCCATGGATCTTTATCTCTTCTCTTCTCGGAAAGCCAGTGACTTAAAATGTTAAAAAAAGAACAAAAATCTGGGGTAATTCCTGTAATGTTCAAGATATGTTGTCTTAAATACTGAAAATGCAGTGTACAATTAGTCTGTCAATGTGTCTGTCAGCACGTTGAACACTATTTGCAATGCAGAATGTAGAACAAGAGGACAGAAATATAGAAAATGCAAACAGAAAGTTGTTGCATACACTATGACCTGAGCAACATAAATCACTTTCGAAACTGTCTCAGTAAACTCGTTATAATGCAGCTACTTGGTCATCTAGAGATAGCTATAAAATTAAATGTGACTAGAATAACAAGTTGCTACTTCTTGTACAGAAAGCCAACAAGTAATCAGCTGTAATTCCAGGAGGTTTAACCAAGTGCATTTTCTTTTGCACAGTAAGTCAAAGGACAAGCCTAGGGAAGATAATTCTGATCCATTGCAGTAGTGAATGGATATGAAATTATTAAAGATTGTCCAAAAATATCAGTATATACTGTATTAACAACATCATTTACTCTGCACATATAATTAATAGTATGAATACACAGGCACACATACTACTTAAAAACAGAAAAATGTATATACATGTGCATTTTATTTTTAGCATGATCATGGGTTATGTTTGTTAATACATGTGTTTCATTGTATTGAACTCTTCTATTGTAGTTCATGTATGATGTTGGGTTTAATGACTCATCTAAATTGTGAATTCCAAAAGATTCCCTGTCTAGTTAGTTTAAATAGTACTAAATGCACACATGTTGTTTTTTTTTTCAGAATCCTCACTGGATTTGAGAGCAGTTGCTCCCATTGAGTACAGCCTTACACTGTAAACACTAGAAAATATTTACCTAGCTAGGCTGAAATAGAAACCAGATGTAATAGCAAGTGGTCTTTTGCTGGCCAACTCTTTAAAAAAAAAATCTTGTCCAGCTTTCCTGCCTTCAGCAAAATGGAACTGTAATCTTGGCTTGAAAATGACTTTATTGCCCTCCTGTGATTTTTCTAATACTGTACATGTACACCAATGTGCAGTGGAGCCCTGTTGAAGACCTGGAAATAAACTGTATGTGGAAGCAATTCTTTAAAATAGCGAAGAGGAGCCATGAATATGTTAGTCAAGCTTTAAACTTGTTCTGCTCTTAAGCTTTCACAAGTGCAGTGAATTGCTTTTTAAGGCCCTGCTGACAAATCCACTACTTTATTGACACAGAAGTGTCTTTACAGCAGTGGATACAAGAAACATTACTGGCCTTCTAAGCTTTAAAGCCCTCCTCACACAGTGCAGAGTGCTTTTTAAGGGGAGTGACAATCATGTTGGACTCTTATCTGAGATCACATAAGACAGTCTAATTAGATCTGCCATGCTCACCAGAAAAAAAGTCACTGGCTCAAATCAGAAATTCATCTCTTTTGAGGCGGATATACATTTTTCTCTTGCATTGCACACATGTTCACAAAGAAAAAAAAACATGACTCAACTACATTGACAAATAAAGTTTTTTTTGTAAGGATTTTACACCTTTTCTACTGCATCAGTACCCAAGCATCACATCCACTAAAGGTGGGAACTGAAATGCTTTTCTAAAGGAATTAATACATTTTAACATTAGACCTGGTTCTTCGTAAAGGAGCAGCTTGTCTAATTTGAGAGAGGATCCTTCAAAGTGTCTGTGCAGCTTAGACTTGTGGTTATAAAACAAAAATAATACTGTATGTCTGTCCTAAGCACTTCCATAATTCATAATGTAACTTTTACACAATTATAAAACTACTTCAGTGTTGTTTTGTGTGTGCTAACAGGAAAGAAAATTCTAACAGGGGAACCTCCAATTTCCCTGTTCTAAGTTATGTCGGCAAGGTTTCAGCAGTGGAGTATCGGATAGCATTGGGTAAGAAAAGACAATCTCATGGGCTTAGCACACTTAACCTCAGTCATTCCCCACTCAACTCAAATGTTCCCAATTTGTTGTTCTGCCTATCTGTCTTCCTGGCTGTTTCCAATAAGGCTTCAGGAATGCAAATTATCTTCCCTTTATTTTATTTTGTACATCTGTGCTCCTGTGATAATGTGACCTTTCACTCTCACAGGGTGTGTAGAATGGAACCATTGCAGTTCAATTGATACAGCCAAATGACACAATGAGCTAAATACCGTAAGCAGTCAGTGTCTTGCTGTCTTCTCTTGCATATAAATGCACCTTTTCCTATGCAAAGACATACAGTAATATTTTGCTTTGTAACAAATTACTTTAAGAGTACAACATTTTAAACAAAGGATGTGAGTTTTTTTTTTCAGTGATATACAGTAGTAATGGTTGAAAAGCAAGGGTGGTATTAATTATGGGAATGAAAGGCGTTCCCTGTCAGAGACCAGGATGTTATTGTTTTACTTGCAGAGGTGGGGAGGTGTTGCTGTTGAACAGGATGTCTTGGAAATCTGCTTTCCTTATTGGGTATGATTGCAGGGAGCGGGGGTGGGTCTCAATGGTTTTGGCATTCACAGCATTATTGCGTTTTCAGTCCCTGGAGCGTGAGTTTCTTTTCTTGATGTGCATTTAAAGAAGCACATTCATCAGCACTCTCTGAAAATATTCTCTCCAGAAATCCGCCGTCCATACCTTTTAGTGAGACATCAGCCACCTCCACCTTTAATGATGCCACTCAGAAATCCACCAGGGTTATTCAAAGGTTGTGTTTAGAGTGTTGATCACCATGGCAAGCAAGGAGTGTTTCAAAATGTACGCTCTCAAAGCAAACAAGTGTCTGTGTTTATGGCTGGGGTAGATGCTTCATTCTGCAGAGGCAAGGAATGATGTTTATTATTGAAAAACTCCTGGTTGCAAAATATGACATACAGCATCATGGTTTTGTGATCCAAAATCCATGAAGTTCCGGATGGGGTGTAACTACATACTTATTAACTACACCAGCCCCCAGCTAGAAGCCCAACAGGGACTAGATGAGAAAAATAATTCCGAATTTTGATTCTTTAAGGATCAGTGATGCTTCGAAGGACCGTTCATTCAAAGCTAACATATTGATTCCTGTGTAATTGCAAGCAGGAGTCGGTGGCATTTAGAAATACCAGCTGCTGCTGCAGTAATCCCTCTCAAGGTAGATCAAAGCACACTAGCATTCATGTCAGACCTACACACGTTGTTTCAAGATCCATTTCTGTTAACCTTCTACCGCCCAATCACTTATTTTATAATTCTTGGTTAAAAGCTCACGATAGCTTTTAATGTGAATGAAAAATGATCAATGTGGCATCATCTGTCTACATGAATACATTCGGGTGTTTAACCAGGATGATGTTAATTGTAATACTGTCTGGGGATTTACCTTTTTACTTGCTCCACATTGTTCCTGTGACTGCCTGCCAATTTAAAGGCCCCCTTTTCCTGAGAATATTGACTTCTTGCGTGAGAGGCGGGGTGGGAGGCTGCTGTAACGTTGTAAAAGGTCCTTCAAAAAGACGGTAATGCACATTGATGTGAATCCAGGCTACAGAGAAGTTTAAAGTAAAAGCAAGGGTGATATATATATATATGCTAAGAGGGCTTAAAAACAAAACAAATGAGTATGGGAACCTACAGTATTTGTGACAGCTTTAATGCCTCAGCTTATCATTCAAAAGATCAGTCATCAGAATAAGTTTTTATTTGTCAGAATTGTTAGAATCTTTGTGTGTCTGTGTGCGTTACTTAGATCGTGATTTATGCTGTGTGGATCTAACAGCCTAGTTTTTTTTAAGAGACTGCTCTAATAGCTTGAATGTTACACAGCCCAGTGGTTGTTGTCAGAACATCCACAGGCTCAGAGAAACCTGCTGCGTCTCGGCAGTCCTCTTCAGGGCTGTGTGACACCAGTACTGCTGTGTTTCTCATTTCTGAGGCCCCACTCTCCATTCCTCAGCAGGAATAGGAAATCCCACTGTCCAGGTAGCTGGTACCTCAGGGCATCCAGCAAAAGTGAGCAGCACATCCTGCTGAAAGATCATCCTTGTCTGCTTTTGAGTCCCAGTAAGACAGAGGGTAAACCGTACAATGTATTCACATTACACGCTAACTTCTACAAAATAATTGTGTATGTGTTGTGTCATTTAGTACACAAGCCTATAAAACATAGGAAAGAAGGTAAAACAGGAATTGAATGTTGTTAAGTGTTATCTATTTATAAGTGTCGTGTCGGCCTTAAGCAAAAGCACCTTGGACCTGTGATAACTGTATAACACCAATCAGTAATGAGAAGGATATCTCTTAGGTCTCGTTAGACCCTCTTGCTTGGGCTTGGATAGGTATCTTTGGCTATGGTTCAGTAATGTGATGTTCTTTCAGTAGAACATAGCAAGAAAAAACACAAAGATGCACACATCTACACACAGCCAAAGCAATTGCATCCTTCACAGGAACATAACCTGTAACAGGTCTTTTAAGTTAAAGAGATGCCATCCAAATAATGCCCTTTTCCATGAATCCTCTCAGCATGACTAGAATTTTCCTCAGCATCTTGCATTCTAATATGTAGCCGGATATCTAAGTCACTAGTCTTTGTGAACTGTGATATCAATGAGATTGTGAGTGTTAGAAAAAAACAACAAAGTCACTCTGGGCCACTTCTCTTTGATCTCCACCTCCTCCTCAAACCCTCAGTATCACAGCTCTAAAAATTCAAAGCAGACTGCTCGCACTTTAATGGAAGTGCCTGTTTGACACTCAGGTGTGAAGTCTAAACATTTATAATTCTCTTGAGCATATTCACCCTCCATATTACAAGTAAATCTTTCATTTATAGAAAGCCAGGCAGATTACAAGTACTGATTTAAAACAATCATTATCCACAAGAAAATCCTGCCCAAAGGGTTTGAAAAAAGCAAACTTAGTTTTTTTTCCCACTCTGCCTTATCTATCCTGCCTCCTCAGTCTTTGGGATCTTGGCTGTCGCCACAGCCAGCTGCTCCGGGTGGGTTTCCATGGCAACACTGGCATGATGTAGAGCACAAAGCAAAGAAACGAGAGAGAAAGGGAGTCTGGGATTTTCTGAGGAAGAATACCTGCACTCTCTCTCTCTCACACACAATAAAGCAATTTAGAGCTCTCTACTCCAGCATAGCCAGCTCAGTACTAACTGAAATAAAGGAAAAAAAGGAGGAAAGGTGTGGACTGCCAGGCAATTTCATTCATTATCCTGTCACTTATCCTCGGAAAAACTTCCATAGTGCAAATGAACTGCATGCAGGCCCTGTAGTCTTGTGTATGTCCTTGTGAGGATAACAGAGGCTTAAAGATATTAATTACTCTTTCTGAATGGGGGAGAATACAGCCCTGTGGATCCTCCACACTAGTCTAAAAGTTTGTTGAAATTAAAGGAAGTCATTTACATGCATTGCTTTCTAATGCGGGTTTAGTCTTCAAATGTCAAAAGGGCCGCAGTGTTAATAGAGTGAATTGTCAGTGCAAACTGGAAGCCGGCTGGCACTTTCTGGGAAGTTATTTGACAGTAGCACAGCATGCCACATAATTCATCCTGAGTCTGCTTTAGCATTTACTGGAAGTTGTCTTCTGGAAACGATGGATTTCTAGGGACACCAGTCCAATAATTTGGGAGCTCAAACCAAAAGTGCAAAAGGAATAAGGATTTCAGGTTCTACAAATCCCCCCTCCTCTTCATATTAAGTAAAATGAGCAAAAAATTGAAGGAGGTGGTGATGCATGTGTAGCCTTATTTCTGAATTTAAATTTTGTTCTTCATGATTATTAGGAAGTAAATCTAGGTTTTTCCTGCCTTCTGTTCAGAAAAAAAGAAAATATCAAATGCAGCAGATTTCAAAGTGATACGATTTCAAAGATTGCTGTTGATTCGGACACCCCTTTGTTTGAAATCCAATAAGATAATTCTGTTTGTTATTATTATCTTAATAAAGATCTTAATAAGGAAATGTAAACATGCTACCCAATCATGTACATATATTCATACATTCATGCACACACCCAAACAAAAAAAGCTACCTTACATTAAGAGTGATTGGACATCTTTGAGGATGTCCCTCACATGCTCATACTACAATCATTATAAACCATAATGGCAATCATAACTGCAATTCTTGACAACCTGTGGCTAAATAGAGCCATTAGCACTCACCTGAATTACCTGAAGTTCTCCTCTGTTAACTACAGGACATAATGTAATCATTTTATTATTTCTTTGAACAAGGAAGCCAGGATTGCACAACACTGCACAGTAAGTGTCACTTAGACTGGAGCAATCATTGATGACACCATACTACAGTACTGGAGTAAGGAACCTGGAGTGAGCGAAGCGTAGTTCAGGACCCTATGCAGACAGTATAATCCAGAAGTAAGTGGAGAAGGACAACAGGGAGGAGACGACGGTGATCAGGAGGGGTTGACAGACAGGAGGGCGTGATGACGATGATCCGGTGCTCAGGGGGCGTGGCGAAGGCAAACGAGTCCAAAGAGTCCAAGGGATAAATCTGGGGTGCAGTCCAAAGTCCAAAACCGGGTGATCCATCCAAGACGAGACATAACAGGGAAAGCAATCTGGAACAGGGAAAGTGAATAAAACCGGGAGAACAAGGCCAGGCGCTCCGAGCCCTGTACGCAGATGGTCAGGACGCCGTGATGCAGCAGATGCCGTCGGGTCTCTCCTGGACCCGCTGGTGGGTGGGCCTCCGGGCGTCCATCTCCCAGTGCTGAGCCAGGATTAGCGAGAGCACCAGGTGTAAATAAGGAGAGAGAACAGGGGGCAGGTGCACGTTATCAACTAAAATATGAATGAGCCGGAGCGCCCTTAAGAGGAGGGATTACGATCGTGAAAAACCCTGTTCAACTCATTGTTTCACTTTTGTATTTTTAAACCAGTGACAAAATAATTTTAATCCCGGGCGTCAGACTGAATTTCTAATACTTATGGCTCCTCGAAGAATGCCAACTTCAGCAAATCTTAAGTTTGTGTAGATGTCATTAATTGTTCTAGCTTTGGGTGTGTAATTAGAACCCACTGTGAGTGCAGATTGATTCATTATGCCCACAGAGCCTATTAGTTCTTTGCATGATTACAGGCTATTCTTCTTATCTTACTACATAAATCATCATACGGTGTATTGGTGATGAACTCTAACTAAATAGCTCTTTATCTTCACTTCATATATTCTGACAGCAAAGCACATTACATTTATTGATCCTTGAGCAAATATCATTTTCAGTGTGGGTAAAAACCACCGAGTGTATAATCATCACAAAACATTCCTCTTTCTATTATAAATAAAGTCCAGGCCGAGAGATGAACAAGTGTAAAATAAAATCACTGCAGGACACGCCTTTAGGCTTATGGGAGAAGACCACGAGATGATGTGATTTACGCATCCAAAATCCTCCAAGGTATTGACAAAGTCAACTCAAAGGCTTCTTCAGGATCTGCAGTAAATCACAAATAGAAACTAAAGAACAGCTACTCAACTATATACGAACAGATTTACACTATGGATGATTGGAGTATGGAAAAAAAACAATGAGTCATGATTAGAATCTGAGTATCTTGACTGTAGATCCGTAGATCAGCTACCAGATTAGCTAGATGGTTGAAATGGCCTCTTCTTCTTTGTGATCTTTCCTGTATTCTTAATACAAATGGTTTCCAGATTGAGAGGATCCATTTCTATTAGACAAAGGAAAAAAGGACTACAGAAAAAAATGTTATTGGTGCTAAGAAAAGAATACAAATTCAGAAATAAAGAGTAGTAGAAAATATATAATACACATACAGTATATGTAATCCATAATCCATTGAACCTTTTATTTGACCTTTTATAGTATGTGACATTCCTGGTGAGGAGACAGATATTATAGTCAAATAACAGGTTCAAGGATCAAGGATATATTTAAGGAAGAGAATATATTTGTAAGAGAATTTTGGTGGGGAGTTGCGTCAGTATGTGAACTACAAGAAACACATAGAAGTTAGTTCCCCATTGAACAGTAAACAAAATTTAAAAAACACCACTGCTCCTTTGCAGAGTTTCTTCAGGAAATATTTTAGGTCACCATAAACTACTGTACAGTATGTGCTAAAACAAAATCTTCTTCTTTTCCTGTAGACAAGTGACTTCTAAAGAGTCATCCATAGTCTGGAGCCTTTAAATGTAAATTTCCTGACATTTTTGTTTGCCTGCACAAGAGTGCAAGCCTGAAATTTCTTTTTGGGGGGGGCATAAATAATTTAGCAGCCCAAAGCAAGTTGCTTTGTTAACTCCCAGAGGCAGTCTTGTAATTAGTAATTAATTTGAGAATAATGCCTAGAAACTGCTTCTTAAGAAGTTGAGGTTATAGCTTCCAGGAACAGGAAAACAAATACTACTGCAAATTACAAATCTGTAGAATATAATGATGAATGTATAATACGGTTTTACATCCAGAAGTGACAGTTCCTTATCACATTTTCTTAAAACCTTATACTCTGTCCTCTGTCTGCAGTACACTAGATTTTCATCAGTAATGTGTGAGTGACACTTTCTTCACAAAGCCATTTGAAGTAGTCTAAGAAATATAAAACTCATCTTTCACATTCATCTGTAAGCCAGATTTTGTGAAATTCCGCAGTGACAACATCTCAGCGACAGCAGGGAAAGAAATGTTATTTCTCTCCACTGCAGAAGAATACTAATAGAATTCCCACAGATCTTTGATGTGTTGACTGGAAGGTACAAGTCTTACTCACTGATGCACACATCCCCACTGTGACTGAGGCAAAAATATTTTAACTGCATGACATAATATAAAACAAAGTGTTAATAATTACTTTAACAATTAAGTGAGTTTAAAAAAAGAGAAGTACAGTAGATCACAATGCACTTTGAAAACTCTGTTTTGAATTTCTAAGTGCTTAGTTGTCAGACAGTCAATGTGAAATTTGACACTATCCTCACGCTGAATCCTGAGAAATTGAAACAAAGATACCTAGTGATGTAAATCGGGTTGTAGAAATCATTTAACATTCCAGTCCTTATTTTTTCCTCTTAGTAATCATCCTGTAAATGACTCACCTTAAATTGATTTTACTTTTTGTATTTTTCAGGGATAAATTCCTCTATGATACCACTAGTGTACTCAGGCAAATTAAATACATGCTAAAATGAGCAATAAGATTTTGTTAATTTTTTTTCATGGATTGACCGAATGACCTCCTACAGTTTGTAAGTGTTCTTGCTTTTCTTTATTTATCCACATGCAACATGCGCAAACATAAAAAAGCAAGAGAAGAGGTCATTCAGTCTTTCTAGCTTGTATAATGATTGATCTGATGAACTCTGATCCAGCTGTGTCTCATGATACCTTCTTCAACAGCATGCCTCAGCAGCTCTTTGTGTAAGAAGGTGCATTGGATTGTCGGCAATAGAAAATCTTCCTTTTGATCATCCTGACGATATTGTGAGAAGTCTAAGGATTTAGGTATCTAAGATTTTGCATGATATCTGTATGTTTCAAGATTTCCTTCCAGTATCATGTAGCAAGCTTAAACTTTAACCACTGAATATGTTTTCATTTATAATGGTATTAAATATCATTACCATTGTTTCCTTTGGAATCAATTTGCTTTCCAATATTACTTATTTTCACTCATTTTAACATTTACAACAGTTTTACAATTTATCACGTTTTTAGAGCATTTACTGTGCCCACAGTACACCTACCTTCAATTTGTTCTTTGTAGAATTTAGGAATGTTTAGAGAGATGCACTCTGAAAATAGCACAGCCACTACTGCATTCATGTACTTTACCCGAATAAAGAAAAGGAGAAAACCCATCCTTGTTATTATAGGTAAAATACCAGTGTTATTGTATTCATGTGAAGTTAAACATAAGCTTAGTACAGCACAGATGGTATTTAATGTGATGCTTAAGTATCACTTTTGGTAGTGTGGCAGCAAATGTCAGACAATGTTTAATTTGTTGTAGATTTTCAGGTTTGTGACTGGAGCTGCCAAGACAATGGCCAGTTTGAGAAAGGTCAAAATAACCTTAGCTCTGTTTATTCATCTTTAACTTTGTTTTTTTTTATGCTACAAAATGTTTACTTTCATGAAGATCAAATTAACATTAGAGGTAAAGCGATGTGATGATTATGACATTTATTGTGTATGGATATTTTGTTTATCAAATCGATTGTACATTTAGTAGGTTTTTATTCAACTTAGGCCCGTTCAGTGTCTTAATATGAGAGATGAAAAGGCAAATAAAATGTCCTAAACAGACAAGTTAAAAGGAACTGCAGTCCCAATTTCTCAGACCAGGTATTAAATCTCAGTAACAAAATAAATTAATTGATGGTATAGAAAACATTTACAAATTTCAGAATTAAGCACAAAATCTTGAACTCTGTGAAAGTAGTGCAAGTCACCATGTTGTTTCAAACCCCTGTTCTCGCCAAAGGTGCGAGCAGAAGTACAAGAGAATTGTGACGTGAAACGGCCCTTCCTGCTCACTATGTCTCAATATTTCTATTGGATTTAAAGAGATGTATTCACAAGCCTGCTTCTTTACAATGTAGTAGGGCCACATCACGTCACTAGACGTTTGTTTCTGAACTGCAGAATGTGGAGCTGCACATACCTGGATATTTTGTCGGTTTTGTGATGTAAATTGGAGGTTTTAGATGTCACTGTGTAAACGTTACTTTCAATGAGGTTTGAGATGATTTTTTCTAACCCCGAAAAATAAAAATAGTGTTGCAGTTCTCCTTTAAACAGCGTGAGAGCACGTGCTTCAAGTGCTCTGAAGTGTATTTCAGGCTGGAGAGGAGAGGCACATCTTTACAGAAGGGTCAAGGGAGTAGGTTATGAAAAAAGCTGCCTTGCCACATTGCTAAAGGTATTACCCTGGCTTTCTTCAAGAGATCAGGGAATTAATCTGCCCTTGCATCCAAATGAGCTTAATGTGTTGAGCGGCCTCAATTTCTTTGGTACCTAAGCTCTCATTGAAAAAGAACTGTATTCTTATTCAACGTAGCCCATGTTTTCATTATAGGGAGAAGAGGTCATCATGGGAAATTTTAATTTTCCTTCTATAGAATGGGGAAAAAATGAAAAAGAAATGATATACAGTACATGGCCAGTGGCTGCATTTTTATGCAGTTTGTATGAGGACCTACAGTACAAGAGGGACGTCCTGTACTGATTTAGCCTCTTCAAGCAATTAATAAATATGGTAAGGAAAACAGAGAGACAGAGTGTAAGAGACATTGAAATGGATGTAAGTAATATGAAATCAGCATTGGATGGCCACATTTTAAGGCATTCGGTGTGACGCAGATTTAGCCCGTTAGGGAGAAAATGAAAGTCTAACAAACAGTGGCCCAAATTAATTAACAAATCAATTAAGAAAGATATAAGGAATATTTAAGCACATTATAAAATTATTTTTGAAAATCACTATCCTGTTAAAGAACCACAGTGCAATGATTTACAGTCCATGGATGAAACGAGCTGAGAGAGAAAAGAAAATTGCAATCGAGGCTAAAAGATCATGCATTTTCTGTATTACATCACTGAATGTTACGCATTCCACACGCGTCTCTGTCCTGTCTCGCATCCCAACAGTAAACGATGAAGAGGGGTGTTGCAAAAGACGACAACGGAAATGTTTAATGAAGAAATGGAGATAGCTAATAAAATGCAAGTTTTACACAGGTTTTTACAAAGAAAATGGAGAACTTGTCACTGTCTAATGAAGGAAAAACATCTATACTAAGTAGTATTTGTGATAGGTACTGAAAACACCAAAGATAAACAAATCTCTAAGTCTTGATGGTATTTTCCTGATTAAGCTACAGGAAAATTAGATGTTACTCAAAGACTGATAACAAAACCTATTGACTGACGAATTGCTAACTTTAGGACCCATTCTTATCCTTCAAAAGGATGACTACAATCAAGTAATTATAGACAAGTATTATTTCTATTACAGGTAAAGTTATAAATATATAACATGAACTAAACAATTGGATGATGAGTGTAGATTAATTCAACAGGATAGTCAACATAGATTTAGAAAAAGTAGTTCTTGGTTAACTCACCTCACAGAGTTCTTTGATAAACAACAGAGTTAAAGGTACAATCAGAGCAGAGGATAAAGTTTATTTAGATTTTCTTATTCTTTGAAGTTTATCATTCTAAACTGCCTGTAACATGCATTCAAGATAAAGTGTACAGTATATTGCATTTGGGAACTGGTTATTGGACAGAAAACAGAATGCAGATAAAGGCTGTTCAGTTTGAGGTGGCATAATTTGTGGAAAACCACAGGTATCTGTGCTAGGGCCACTGTACTTCCTAATTTGTATTAATACAAGATGCCAAACTAACTAGTCCAGTTCAAAGAAGTCACCAAGATGGGAGGCTTCGCAAACACGATAGAAGCATTAAATGAAAATCAAAATGATTTTGACATGGTTCAAGACAGGACAAACATCTTAATATAAGCAAACAATTTGTGTTGCATGTAGGTAGCAGGAACATAAATTATAAACATAAAACTGGAAAAAACTGAGCTTGAAGAATGTAGTTAGGCTTACACGTTAATGTGATGCTTCATTCACATATTTAGGCAATGAGGGGAAGCAATAAAAACATCAAACAGAATGTTGGATAAAAGCTTACAATTTAAATCGAGGGTTGTTATGTTAAATGTGTACAATTTGTGGTCACTGTGTTACAAATACATTGCTGCTCCAGATTTAGTGCAGAGAAGAGCATCCAGATGCATTCTTTTGCTCAAAGGAATGCTTTGACAGGCCAGACACAGGCTTCTGACACAGAAGATTATGAAGAGATCTAATTCAAGTAGTCACAATCCTCAAGAGCACTGATAAAGTCCACCCGATGGACTACAGTGAAAAATGGACCAGAGGACACTAATGAAAACTGTGGGGAAGTGCATTTAAAACTGAGAACAGGAGGTATTCTTTTACACAAGTGGTTGAGGGAGTATGGAACCATAGCCATGCTGTGAAAAAGAGCCATGTAATTGAAGCTCATACTTTGGTTTCTTTAAAGAGTCAGTAGGATGAGATCCTTAGATCATAGGACCTTAGATCTTTTAGCTACCAGCAATCCCAATGAGGTATTGTAGATGGGCTGAATGGCTTCCTCCTGTTTGTAACTGCTCCTTATGCTCGTGCGTTCATCCAGATGGATGTAGTTTGTGTTCCGTAACAGCTGACATGAATTGCCAATGAAACACTGAAATGAAGGAACAACAAACACATTTACATGAGTACTTAATTGTAAACTCTGGACAGTAAAGACATGTCTGTTAATATGCTAAAACATGTACAGTAGCAGTATGCTTTGATAGTAGGTTTTAGCTCTCCATAACATTACTGTCCCTCTACCCATCCTCTAAACTGAGATGTTTTAGATGACTAGAGTGGGTCCTCTCTGTAACAGATGCTTACAGAGTTTTGTGGTGTCAATGTAATCTTTTTGCACTTTTAGATTCCATCACTTATTATTCCTTTAGAGCAGGTGTCCCCAGTTCTGGTCTTGGAGGGGCTATCACTTTGGCATATTTTCGTGTCTCTTTAAAACAGCAGAAGAAGAAGCTGGGAGAAGCTGGTAAATTGCTCTTATTTACCCAATAATGAGCTGATTCAAGCTGTTAAGTGTTCAGCTGAACAGAAAACCTGCAGACAAACTGTCCCTCCAGGACCTTGATTAAGATTCTGTGCTTTAGAGAAACATAAAAAGGAATCCATTTGAGGTTGGTAGTGACAAGAGTGACATCTTCCTTAAATACTAGTTCTAAGCACTGAAAATGATGTGCAGGAAGGCTCAGGAAATACTCCACATAGGAATACAGGGGAGAGGTCTACTGATGGGTAGCCAAAGCTCACTGGAAGGTATCTTTATCACTGCAATTTTATACTTAATAGTTGAGAACGCTGTTGCATAACCTACAGATCCAGCCATTCAGAATGCGTGCCGGATACCGCAGCACTTTGCAGTGCGTATGCTCTATCAAGCAGTAATGCAGGGCTTTTTAAAAAAGAAATCTATATTTGGACTGCACTGTTTTGTAGAACTACCAGGTGGTGCGGTGAATGCTTAGCGTGGCATATGGAAGCATTAGGGCTGTCGCCAGAAAACACCTGGGTTCGAATCCCGGTCAATCCTGAGCCCCTTGAAACAATCTTTTTCCAATTACAGAATTTAAGTTGTATACTGTTTAGATGTTTATTCATTTTAAACCATGTATTACAGTATGTTAAATATTAAATTCATTATAAAGTAGGTCTATTTTATGAAAACAAGATTACTCAGTTGGATATATAAAAATAGTTTATTATTATACTGTAGCTTGTTGCGAACACAATGTGCTTCTTTCAGGTTTACATCCGCATTGAGGATGGATTGAGATGGATTGAGGATGGATTGAGGAGGATCCGCATTTTTTTGGTAGCGGAAAATAAAAACAGAAGTATAATGTAAATATGCGTAATACACATGCAGTAGGTGGTAGTGGCAGCTAAATATAAAAAGGCACACAATAGTATTCCACTTTCTTCCTAAATATTTTATGCATCAAAGTCTTTAACTTGGTAACTTACGGTGGGTATTTTGAAAATGTTTTGACTGCACTTCATAAAAAGCTATAACGTTTTATCCTTTTCTATGAATACATATATAGTGTTAATTTTCCAGTATATCCCTTATCCTTGAAAGCTATATGTTGTGTTTCTAAATGAAACCCATCAATCTACTGTAATAGGTAACTATCAAACCTGTATTTGTAACACCTAAACATCCACTGACATGCAGAACCTTTTACAAATCCCACAAAGCGCGCAGACTTAATTTAATGATTGATGCCTTCTTTCTCATTTGAGAAATTAATATCTAGAAGAATAGTATTTTCAGTATAGTAAGGTAAAAATCACAGCGACTTGTACACAAGCAATTATGCACTATATAACCAAGAAGCAAACATTTCCTCAGAGGATGTTCTAGGAAGTGGCAAACACAGTCATCTGAGCCAATTAAGGATGCCAAAGGTCATAAGCAATACATGGACACTCTGCTAAATAAGATGACAGCTGTTTTGGTAATTAGAATAACAAAAACAACCCCACCACCCACTATTTTAAACTGCACTTTAGGACTTCAAGCTTTTGTGCTGTGTGCAGCTGGATAATGATGTTGCATTATTTTTGTTGTAAAAAAATAATATTTTTAATGTGATGTAATTATAACCCTGCTCCTGTCAGTTCAATTGCATGTCACAGCAGCAGAACTCTATTCACACAAGCTCTGCTTGATAAGTGCTATGATGTTTCAAAGGAAAACCACAATACCAACAGTCGATGAGCTGTATTTCTTTCGAATGAGAATATCAAAACCGGGTAGTAGCAGGAAAGAGGATTTAAAAACTTTAAAGCTACAATGCCTTTTTTAAAACAAATTATGCAAAAATGGCAAGATACAGATCAAATTAACTGCCAAGAAAAATACATCCTCCAATAATATGTGTTCTGTATATTATGATAACCAAATATTTTCTAGATAATATCATCAATAAATCGGTTCCATTCAGTTTGACATTCATGAAGATATTTGACCATTGAATACCATTCAGTTGTATCCAACAAATCAATGAAAGAGAAAGCTCAAAAGGTTACAGAATTCTTTCTAGCCAAATAAAACATGCAGTAGTTAATTGTTTTTGATCTCTGTAGCTTTTGGCCTCTGCTGTTCATCATCAGATTAATTGAATAAATACCGATCGCTCTCAAAGTCATGGGAATATAATCATATCTTTACAAATGATTTCTATTCAAATGGTGAGAAATAAAAGAAGGGGAATGGAGGTGTAAGGAGGAAACATAAAGGCAGTTACATGGAGTTTATATAAGAAGTTTATTAATCTGTGGTACACAGCTGCTACAAAGTAAAAGGTATGTTGTAAAGCTATTTATTATATGCAACAGTTATAAATTGTGCCATCAGTTAATATGAATGTTAGGTTGATGTGAAAGGCCTTAAATTAGTTTTATTTGCTATGAATTGGTTTAGTCTCAAATAGAATGTGTTTGAGCTAAGATGTAATAAAATAAAATCAAGGTATTAATTGATGTTAATACTATTTTTGTCATGACAGGATATTGCTGTAAATAATTTAAACAAATATCTTAAATGCAATCCAAAAATAATGAAACATATTAACTATAAAAATAAATGATATATACTTTCCTTTTTATTTTCTGCAGTGAGCACACAGCACCTTACACACACCTCTGCAAGCAGTTGGAAGGGGTGTGCCGTAAGCTTTAGAAAAAAAAATTGTCAGGTTAATCTAATTGCGTAATTGAAAAGAGCATTATTGCGATGGGTTTCAGGTTTGGGAATAGTACGATGAAATGATGCCTTTTCTGAGAAGGGGTGTGGAAGTCTGTACTGTAGCCACTCTGACACAGTCTTACAGTAAGCATCCTTCTAGAATCCTCGTCGAATATCAGAGCATTATTCTTTCTGCTGTGAGTCATACTCATACCCAGAGGTCTGAGACAAATGGCTATGCTTTGTAGGTGAGATTTACAATGTTAATTTATTAAGACTTGAATCTGAGCAGGCGCCTGGCACTCATTTTTCATTATGTATATGTCTAGGAGACTGGAGTGCTTGCCTGGGCTTATTTTTAAAATCCACCTGCCAAACATTCTGAGAGTTGAGCCCTGCTTTGGTCTCCCTTAGCAGTGGGGCTTGACTGTATGAGCAAACACTTTTCAGAATTACCTTTGAAAGATGCATTACTTTTTACATGATGCCATTTGGTTTGTGATCCGGAAGAAAGAAATCCCTGCAGTGAGTCTTGAATAGTAGCACGTTAATTTTTTGGTGCAGTCGGATGAGAGAACCGTTGCAAAAAAAAAATACTTTGTGACCCAGCAGCTCCTACGAAGCACATGGACTGTCTGCATAAATGTTTCAAATTCATCATGCTTGTGCAGCATAAAAAATTAAAGACTGATCCCATGTTTGTGTCTTTGTTAATTTAACTCATTACAACGTGTTTTAAGTATGATTCAAGCTATGGTACACTACAAACTCAAATGTGTCTTCCAGCTGTATCAGGCAAGTCAGTGAAACAACCTCTGCAATCAGGCAGATCAGAATCCGTGTCTTAGCCTGTTAATTGCTTTTCCTTCCACTTTTAATGGCAGCCTTTCAAACCACTCTGCATGGGCAGTTGTGCCTGAAAATGTTGAAGTCCCTAACTGACTGTAAATTATTACTGAAGAGAACTAAGATACATCTTCTTTTGTTTAAAGATGATCGTTAATGGAAGTCTTACCATAAGATAGTGAGGCTTTTAAATAGCCATATCCATTTTAAAATGTGTCCAGTTCATTGGAAACCTGCAAACCCATTGATTTATCATTTGGTATAAGTACAGTAAATGTTGTCATCCTGTCAATATCAGTTTCTGTTTAACATACTAAAATGTTTAGTTCCAGAAAAAACACTGTATAAGATTTCTGACAATAAAATATGAAAACAAAAATATTCCAAATACTCTAAGCATTTATTAGTTGGTGAAATGCAAAGAGCTTTTTCCTGATTACTTTTTAAACAATAAAACAGATGGACCAGAGGATACATTTTTGGCAATGGAATGATGATTTTAAGGGAATGGTAAATAGTGAAGAGATCCAGTATACTGGGCTCTGTGTTGCTAGAAGGAATACATCATTAATGTAATAAACTAGAAACTACAAGTGTCAGACAAAGATGCAAGTAATAGGTAGTGTAACTGTTACATTAGAACAAATAAAGACACAGGATACAGTTAGACTTAGTAACAGCTGACTTTTGGTCTTCCTCATTTACTTCTGGGGAAAATGCAATTTAACAACACTTCAATTTGACTGCAATCCTGCATCAAAATTCCAACCAACCATCAAATTTGAGTACTACAGTGGCTGTTTCTAATAGAAGTATAGGGAGTTTTATTTGTTTTAACACTGGGTGCTTGCTCCTTAAACAACATATTGAAAATTATATCACGGTTATTCTCTGCAAAATCACGATCATGGCAAAATAATGTATTCTCCATAGAAAACATATTTTGTTTCTCATAGATCTGCTTCTTGGGTAAACAATTACTGTATTTGTAAGTGACAGTTGACAATTGTGGTTGAGGCTGCATTGAATCTATTTTTGAATCATACTGCTAACCTACAGTACATTGTGCTTACAGTACTGGATTGCAAATAGGTCCCAATTTTCAATATCATGCTCACACGTTATTAAAAAGACACTGAACTCTGATAAACAGAAATCCAATCACACACGGCAGTGCTTATTTGATATAATCAAATACCGAGCGTGTATGGTGTCCACAGTTATTTGAACGTCATTAAAAATTCAAAAGCATTTGCTGAAGTTATGTAAATGTACACTGAACATTTCACTAATTTTTAGGTTGCAAAAACTTTTAAGAACTAAGGTGCAATTCATCTTAGTCAAAGTGCATGTGATACACTTTGTGAGTCCCTGCAACATCTTTGCAGGAACTGGGCTGCTGTCACCACCAGCACAATGATTTAATTTATTCTGCCTTGAACAGTGTAAGCCTCATAAATGGAAACAATAAATAGCCCCAGGACTGTGATGTGACCCTCTACATTCTTCCAGAATTTTAAACTTCAACACACTACATAAAAAAGGTATGCAGGTATGTTATACAGTACATCCCTTTGCTAGGATGCTGGGTGTTGCAGAAATAAGGTGTGTCTGGAAGATGCTTTCAAGAAAATTCCTTAGTGAGATCGATGTAGGTGCTGTGTAGCATAGACAGAATGAATATGTGCAAACTGAATCACACAGGATAAATGTATGGATGACAACACAATAAGGCCTCTTCATGTGACGTATCAGTTCCATGTTATGTGAAAAAGGTGCAGAATGAGTGTGCCTTGATACATTAGCCTGTTTATAACTTCAAGACTGCTGATCTCTTACAAGACTCGTAAGAGATCAGCATGCTTCCTCTTGACTGACTTGTCCCAATAGGATGGTTATTGTCCCAAAACACACGTCACTTAGCAGGAAAGTATCCAAATACAGTGATCTTGTGAGGTGTGGCCTGTCCAAAATATGCATTCCTTTTTATGTATGAGATAGAAAATAGCCTTCTATAACCAAGTGGATAGAACCACACCTGTATAACAGTAATTTAATTTAAATAATTTTAATCTTTGCCATTTATTACAAATCGAGTGATATCTTGGAACAGCTGTCGAGGAAACACCCTTCTCATTATTGCAAGATTTGCTAAATATTCCAATTTCATTAAATTAACATTTAACATTTTAAGTCAACATTTAACAAATGTTCAGTCAAAGGCCATAGTGGTGGTGGTGGAGTGCTGTCGAGTCGGTATCGACTCATGGTGACCGTATGGACAGTTCCCGCGTCACTATCTGTAGGGTTTTCATGGCAAGATACGGAAGTAGATCGCCAAGCCTTTCTTCCTTGCAGACAGTGCGAGTGTTGTTGCCGTGGTCGCAGATATGTGACCCTCTGCCACTAGTACCGCCCCATAATGCTGCTGCCCGGTATGGGTTATTAGAGAACCCGGCACCTGACGTGGGACAGAAACCAACTACCCCGAGATTATGAGTCTCACGCTCTACCAACTGAGCTAGTCGGGGCCCTAAAGGCTATAGTACGTGCAAGGAATTGGTTGCTTTTTATTATTTCAGATTTCATCAGGAACACAAAATAATTTTACATCAATTGTGATCTAAATTTTTATCCCGCCCACCTTCATAATGTCAGCCAGCAATGAGGAACAGTGCTCACGGCTCTAGACTCATGATTGGAAGGCTGTGTACTGAAATCTTGAGTATTATTGTACCCTTGAGAGAGCTTTAGATAAATAAATAAAGGTATCCAAATACATTTTTTTTTAGAATTACTTTAGATAGATAAAAGTATCTAAATACATTTAAAAAGAAAATTAAAAGTGACAGTGTATTTCTCTGGTAAGACCTATAGAAGAAAATATCCTGGCTGCTACCCTGCCACTAGCTCTTTAACTTCAAATATCCTATCTTGATTAACTTGCTTTCTTCAAACACTCTATTGCTGGCATTTAATCCAAGTGTTTGGGAGGAGTAGAAACAGAAAATGAAAACATTGGACAAACAGAAACAAAAATACAGCCATGATCATAAAGTTTTATTGCAAAAAAGTAATAAAATATTAATGGATCAACACTGAGGAAGCATTTAGATATAGGTCATGTCCAGAATGGCAAATTAGTAGGAAATAGATTGCTTCTAGCAAGTTATCACTACTATAAATCACTTAACAGTGTTTGTCAAAAAAAAAGACTAAAAAGCACTACTAGATGAAGGAGGATGTGCGATGTAAATGGATTTTTAATTTGTTCATCTGACTCTTTCAGTGTCTCTTCTATGCTCTAAGGGATTGCAGTCACAGACTTTAACTAATCTTCCATTAAAAACATTTTTCCCTGTTTGACTCTGATACATGCACTGCAATTCTGGGACACGGAAAAGAACAAACGTGATCTGAAGAGCTATGCGTTTCAGAAGTAAGACATCTGTACGTTTAATACATATTAATATTTTACATGTAGAAATGCAATGTTAATGTGAGGAGCCCAAGCTGCCAGAGGAGTTTAGATTACTTTGTACTGCAAAACAAAAATGCCACATCGACTGCTGCAGCCAATTAGTGACTACAAAAATCCTCAACACCCACAATTCTGGCTTTGCTGGGCTTCGAACGTTATGATAGGTCTGTCTACAATAGCTTGCATGAGAACTTGGATCTGCCTGCTTACAGAGGGCTTCTTCAGAGAATCCGAAGTGTCACAGGAACTGCACAGCGAGAGACTGGAGTTCTGTTCTCCAATCTCTGTTATACCCAGCAACACCAAGTTGTGTCCAGAATCCTCCAGGAGTGCATTAGGCGACAACCAATGCAAAATCCATTTCCCTTTTGTTTGTTCCGCCATGTTAATCAAAATTTATTACTTCCAGGAAAGTACTGGAAAGCAGCAAATCATGGTCAGTGTAAATTCAAATCGCTTTTCTGACCTCTGTAAAGCCCCGGATTGATTCAAAATGCATTTTGTTTTCTCACTGTCTCAGTAGAGGTCAGGTCTGTGGGTTCTTGCTGTTTTTAAAGTTATCTAGTCCTTTTTTGTCTTGACCCTGCTAGCCAAACCAGTATGGCAGTGATCACTGCCATCTCTTTGGAGGAAAAGTCACGATCAGATGATGCGGAGTATCTATTCTTAATTCTTAAAAATTTTGTTAGTTGGTGGTTTCCAAAATCATTTAAAAATCAATTTAGAAATCAATTTCAAAATTATATGCAGAGTTAAAGGGGGGAAGAGGAACATTAACAGTATAACATAAGCAAGGCACTTGTTAATGTTCCAGATATGATGTGGATGAGTGTGTAAATATTTATTATAACTACATACGTTTGGTGCTGTTTGAGTATTTGCTGTTCTTCATTAAAAATCCCTAGGATCCCCTTGAGGTCATTAAGCAAAGGGCACTCACCCAGATTCTGTTTACTTTAGGTGGATCGGTGACAATACAAAGCTGAATATGTTCCAAAGATTGTTTAGTTTTTTTGGAGAATTTCATGTTTAAAAAATAATCTCCGTGGACTTCAATGCAGTTTTTTATGATAATGCTGAATCACAGAAACCCATAGAAGAACTATCTTCACTATTGCTCTAGAGATTTACATCACATCAACTCATTTATCATCTTTTATTATTAAGGTAATTTCTGTACTAAGCACCAGAAGTGAGTTTCAGAATATTATAGAATGGCAGGAGAAAGTGTTTTCATTCACTTTCACTTTCATTCCAAAAAATAACATTCCAAAATGCTCTGCCCTTCTTCATTAGGGAATATCTATTATGATATTAAGTATTTAGGGTTTTGCAGAAAAAAAAACATCCCCAGGTTTATGATGCTGTAAAATATGTATTTGAATGTCCCTAGTGAAAACAATTTCCTGACTGAGACACCAAAGTTATTTATAAACTGTAAAAGAAAATTAAACATAAATTAGTTATAATGTTATCCAAAACCCTAGCCACTGAGATCAGGACACTGAAAACATCATTGTAAGTGCTCATATTCCCTTTAGTTGTTGTGTATTTAAAAATACAGGGCAAAAAATGCTTTCAAAATGATGTGAGAAATGAACAAATAGAAAAAAGAGGAGCTTGACTTGAGAGACGCCCTGTCTCCATATGGCAAGATTAGTTCTCCTAGGTTTGTAACAGCTGAGTGTGAGAAACGGGGAACAATATCATCTCCTTCCCAAATGTAAAATCCCTCAGTAGGTAACCTTGATAACCGTACTCTCTCCCTGAAGAACAGGCAGTGATTGAGTCTGAACTCAGCATTAAGAGGGAAATGTTAAGCTTAGTTTTTACAGGGTGCCTGTAAGAAACTATTTTCGGGAGGGATTTGAAATTCCTCCAGTGGGAATTCAAATAATAAGAATGTGCCGTAATAAGGATGTGTTAGTCAGACCAGTTGGGAAAACTTTACTGCTTCAACTGAGGGACTCACACTGTCTTAAACCCTATTCACAGCAGTTGCGATGCAAAGAGCAGGTGTGGTGATGTGATTAAATAAACAGGTCAATACCTGTTACACTTGAAGTGAGACTAAGGTGTTGCCGATTCAGCTCGGGGGGGGGTGGGGGTGGAAAAAATAGAAATGAGCTCTACTTTTGTGAGTTTTTTTGCTTAGAAGCTATGAAACTGAGCAGTCTCCAATACCAGCTATTAATTAGGCAAAGAATTTAAAGTCATAATCCGAGACCTCATTTCGAAGGCACTGGTTAACCTACTACGCACTGTATGCATGACTTTTCTTTTGTCACATTAAAAACGTGGAAGCCTTAGGTCTTTGTCAAATGGTCACTCTTATCTCTGTTGGAAGTGGCTCCCTTTTCTGTGGTGTCCTGTTTTGTTTTTCATTTACAAAATGGTGAATATGAGACATAATTTGTCATCAACATGTAACATCACAGGTTCAGTGCACTGACAATGCAAGGAGTGTAGAACTCTGCGGTGGCACAAGACCTGGTGTTTTTGTGTGGTGGAGTTATCCATTGCCTGGGGCATGGTGCAGTACAACACGCGCTCAGAACCCGCAAATGACAAGAACTGAATCCTGGCAAGGGCAGGGGGACCTGCACTTTTTCCACACACAGTGCACACTTTGTTTAACTCAACAATTTATTCAAGACCAGAATGCCTGAACTGAATATTTCAAAGGGGGAGATACATAACAGTGAATGACAGCAAAACTAAAGGTAAAAAACTGAAATATGTTGTCATACCGTAAGTACTGTATGCAGACCTGTGACCTCAATATTTGGTGGAAGCACCTTTGGCAGCAATTACAGGTGTAGGTCTTTCCAGGTAGGTCTCTTCCAGCTTTGCACACAGTTTTGTGCAATTTATGCCCATTCCTAGCAGATTTGCTTATCAGTCTCTCCCCGTCGTGCTGACTGGAATCTGAGAGGGAACACCAGGCTGACAGGAATGCATGAGGGCAACCAGATGGAGTTCCAGTGCAGACCAGGACAGACAGGCAGATGGACAGATCAGGCAGGGAGACACAGGAACCAGGCTTGAGGGGCTCAGTGACAAGGCAGAATGACAGAGCCCAGAGTGCTTTCAGATCCAGGACTTTGTTGAGCCCCGCACCCAGCTGGGGCATCCCCGAAAACCCCTTCCAGGTGCTCCGTTTCCTGAGCAACTGGTGTGGAGAAGCCAGGAGGCGGTGATGTAATTGGCTGACGGAGCACTGCTAACTCCACCCACAGCGCAGCCAATGGGAAGGACATAACAGATTCAAGTCAGGAAACTGACTGGACCACTTAAGGACATTTACCTTCTTATCCTTAATCCACTCCAGTGTGGCTTCCGCCTGGTGCTTTGCGTCATTCTCTTGTTGCAGGTAGGTTTTCCTCAAAGACTTGCCAATACTTTGCTCCATCCGTTTTCCCCTCAGTCTTGACATGTGTCCCAGTCCTTGCTGATGAGACCACTGCATTGCTTGACAACAGGACCAGTGTTAGCTGGGTGCTGTGGAATGTTGTGTGCACTAAATGTAATCTTGTGCATTTTGACCAAAATGTTCCAATCTTGTCTCATCTGACTGCAACACAAAACCTTCTACATGTCTTGCTGGAAACTCCATTTGAGGTTTGAGCTGTTTTGTTTTTCCTTTATGCCACTCTGCCACAGAGGCCAAAGACATTTTCTCCAGTCTCACACATTGAAACTCCATGGCGCTTTCAGGTGTTTTGTCAGCCTCACATCTAACCAATTCCCCAGTGACCCAGCTGCTCGTTTTGGAGGGACGTCCTTATCAAGCAGCACCTTCCACTCCTCAGTGACCAACTTCACCGTGTCCAATTCATAAGGGATATTCAGTGTCTTTGAAATGGTCAATACCCTTCTCTTGGCCTGTGCCTTTTTACAACTTAATCCCAGAGATGTTTTGAGTGCTCCTTGGTCTTTATGGTAGAATTTTGCTTGAATTCCCTTACAAATTCCTGCTTCAAGATGTCACATCTAAAAACTTTAAAGCAACAAACTGAGGAAACTGTACATGGGTTGAGGGAATAAATAAAATACATTTTATTCTGTGGTCAGTCCATCACCTTTGAGAAATCACTGAGTCAGCAAATTTAAGAATGAATTGTTCGCATTTAGACCCATGAGATTTAGTATGTTTTAACACATTGTGAAATGCTAAATTATTCCATGTGCATGACTTCAATGTGGAACCTTTCCCAAAAGTAGAGTATCTGTGAAAGTATAAATTCACATTTGGAATTATTATGCTGTATTTTGAAATCAATTTAGGATTAAATCCAATAAGGATTCCAGTCTTATATTTTAGCAATGGGTCTCCAGCTGATGAAATTGTATGGCATGTACATCAGCAGTGCTATGTTACCCTCACTATGTCCAACAAATATTGAGCCTTCAGAGGGTTCTGAAACACCGTTGACCTAAGAATTATGAATAACTTGGTGATTGTGGTCAAAGCTAAAAGATGAAAACACTGTGGGCTTCTGACAACCTCTTAATCAATACAATAGAATTACACATTTTCATTTCCTTTGATATAATCGATGATGTATTGTATAGATTTCTCAACATAGCCAATATATTTGAAAGCTATTTTTTCTGTTTTTCTCACTGAACTGTCATTACTCTAGTTTCCATGAGCAGTCTCTTTTAAATGGGAAAACTCCTTGAACTGGGCTGCCTGAGTACTTCTGATGGCTGTGATCCATGGCGCTGACTGGAAGGCAGCATCTTGTGAGGGGGTAACGGGACTGAGGAACAAAGGAAAGCCACCGCATTCTCCATTATGGACTGGAAGAGGAATGGAAATGTAACAGCTGAACCGAGCACAGGTCTGTGGACTGTGTGTCCATGCTAATGGAGACAGAAATGACTAAATGTTCATGTTGAAAATCTCAGCAGAGGAACTGCACTTCTTTTTTCGGGGGGGGGGTTAGTCAGTAAGCTCTGCACAGAGGGGAAAACCCAGGGAGGAAATCTAAAGGCGTGTGGCGTCTCGAGCAGGTGAATGTGTGTGTGGACCGGCCAGAGGGAGGGGTTGGATGGGAAGGCGGTTCAGTTGCAGCACATCAGGAAAGAAAATCTTTCGCATACTAAAGACTAAAGCCTTTGCTACTTTCTAATGGGCATGCTCCCTTCTGTGAGTGAATGCATATGTGCCTGTGCATTGTCGATAAATATGGTGTGTGAATTGCTTGCTTTTTACATATATGTCTAGATATATAATTGATTCCTGTTGAAGTGTTTTGCAAAAACTCTACAGCATAAAGCAGTAAAAATAGGTAATTGCAACAGAGGGCTGTATTGTTGCTTCTTTAAAAATATAATGTACAGTATATTGTCATAGACATTTTAAATAGCTCCAACTGTGTTTCCAAAATTATCAAATGATTTAGATGGGGATACCCCTTTTCCTGAACAGGATTTGTTCACAGCCACCACCCCTTAAAAAGCTTGCAAAATGTGAATTGTCTGAATCCAGATTGGAGGCATTCAATAATTCATAAAGACAGCAAGACTGGGAGGGGTAGCAGCTCTGGGAGTAGGTAAATGTGCAATGGAGGAGGGGATTGAGGAGAAGGTTGGGTGGGTTTCAGCTCAGTCAGGAGGGGGTGAGGGGGTGGGCTTGTAGCCATTGTAAGCCAGCAAGTCACAGTGAGGCGCTGGGAGCCAGACTGTGTGAGAGTGTGTGCGCAAATTGTGATGAGTAAAAGCATTAGGCGACTCAGCTGCTGATACAGCCAGGGTGTGTGTGTGTGAGTGCGAGCGAGAGAGAGCGAGAGAGAGGGAGGAAAGAGTGAGAGAAACAGGGAGAGAAGGAAAAGAAAGGAAAGGAGGATACTACAATCATGTTGTGCTGCATTAGGAGAACAAAACAGGTAACTGATCCAGATCTTTAAAATGTGACTTCTGCCATTTTACATGTATTCATTTTATTTTCTTAAAATATTTGACATTCTTGTTAAATAATGCATGTATATCTTTTAGAAGCATGCTTGTTAATGGTTGTACATTAGATTGCAGGCTACATTGACAGTACACTGTTTCAGAAATAATTCAGGGAAGAAATAGTCATATTGGAATATTAACTTCTGGTACTTGTGGTTGAGGCAGACATACTGTTTGCTGTGCCGGTATTAGCAGTAGGCAGCATGTTTAAAATGATTTGTGAACCTAGCTTCTACAGTATGGGTTTTTACAGTATATCTACAAAATGAATATTAGTCCTATTTATTTTAATGTGCCTGATAGGTTGTTTGAATTATACGATTATCACCCACACCTCCCGTTATTATTAGCGTTCCTAATGTTCAGTAACCAGTAAAGTAATAGTAACAAATCAGTTTTAGAAAACCATGCTAATGTTTTCCGATTCTCCCCTCTTACTGAGCTATATCACAGCTCAGGTTTGAGATGTAAAAGTTGAAAACACCAGTAAACCTTTCGATTGCAAATTGACATTACAATAGTAATATACTGTAATGTGCAGTATCACATGTAAAACATACATGGGAAAAAAGAAATTATATCTGAATTAAAATGTACGTGCACAGGACTTGGTGGTAGTCTGGGGAAGCAGGCGTGGACAAATGAATCAATGTCTTGCAGGATTATTGCTTTAGGTTAGGATCTTGAATAACTTCATTATACCTGCATCTGGTTTTGGGTGTTGCTCTTTATTAGCATCTCATATATTAGGGTTATTGCTTCCTATAAAACGATATGCATTGTGGAAGCATAGGGCAGATCTTTGAGAACTGAAAAATGTCTTCATATGTGATTTAATTTGTAATGGTTTACCATTTTAATTTATGTACATTGCTGTATCTGCAAATTACTTTTTGGATGCTTGCTAATTGTTGGATCAAAGAGTGTGATTTTGTGCATGACCATTTCTTACTTTAACTGCTACATGGTGCATTTTTCATCACAGATGCCTGGGTTTGCTTTAAAATTGCAATGCTCGATTGACCATTTCACTTAAGAGCCAAATGTCAAGGCTAATATTGGAGGGTTTATAGCACACCTGATTGTCTTTTAAATGTCAGCTGGTATGAGTCATGCAGTGCACTTTGCAAGAGAATGGGTGAGGCATCTTTCTTTCAGTGTACCCATACTGCATTTAACATTAGACACTATTTAAAAAAAGATGTCACATTCTTTTTTAAGAAGAAAGTTATGCATTGTATATGTGAATTCCTGTTCTGTTCTTGAATATCCAAGAATTCACTGAAATTTTTTTGCTTTTGCATAACAGCCAAAATTGCAATGCAGCTTCAACAGCATCTTAACAGCTCATTTAATTTGGAAATGCAGCTGTAAATTCACTTAGCCCAGTATTCATTGTTGAAGGAAAAAAATCCATCAGGTTGCAGTTGTGGGAGATAGAGAGGGCTGAGGTGAGACTACAGATATCTGAAGGGTGGGTGTGGCACCTTTGTTCCTGGCAGAGGTGCTGAGCCTGGGTTCAGTTTGTCTGTGTATTGCTGAAATAAGAAACTAATAATGAGAAAGTAGTAAGTAAGTAATCAGAAAAAAGAAGATCAAGTTTTAACAGTGGTTTATTCCAAGATTATTATACATCTTCATTTTAAAAAAGTATGTACTCATACATGCATTTATAGAAAAGAAATAAGAAGGAAAAATGCTGTTTTGTAAATTAGAACTGTTTGACCATGTTGTTAGAGTCCTAACACAAATCAGCATAAAATCTTTCCAGGACAATGTGATCAAGCCCCCTGCTCTTTTTTCCTGCAGAAGGCATCTGGAAGAAAGGGTGTGGTGCAGTGTGAGTAGGCACACTATACAGCACACAGCACATGGAGGGCTTCAGCTGCAGACTGCATTGATTCTCTGGCAACGCGTTCGATTCACATACTCTCATAAAACACATTGTTTCAATCAAATTGAACAATTCAATGTCCGAATAAAAACTGCAAGTGGCTGTACCAAAACAGTATCCAATCCATACATTAATGTAAAGCATGAAACATTTTTTTAAGGATCTGTTAATTTTAATATGCAAAAAATATAAGCTTCATTTGTACAATGTCCTGAAACAAAAAGCAAAAAAAAAGAGAAACTGAATAACTGTGATGTTCTGCTATTGATCAGGGACTCCTAACCTTGCTAACCTAATCCTAAACAAGGATTAGAATTACATCAAGATCTACGGTAACACCCAAAATGCTAACAGAATCTCTGGACCTCTTCTTCATCGGATACTGTAGCACATGATTAATACAGCAGAAAGCAGAGGGAGAGGGTCTATGCAGAAAAGCAAATGAAAGCTGATCCATGCATGTTGTCTCTCGCCATTTAATGGCAGTAGGATGATTTGTAACCAATGTGAATTCCCAGTAGCAGCATCAAATCTGGCATGCTTCTAGCACTCGGTGTGACTTAATACTGCTGTCTCCCACAATGAGGTCCCCATTGGAGGCCTCAGCCGGGCGAGAAGATGTCATTGCAGAAAAAGCTCCCCAAGCCTTTTTAATGGAAAGCCCAGCCTCTACACAAGGGTGTGGTGCGTTCCTGCTCACTTAGTCCCCACTGTAAAGACAAAGGGCTTCAAGATGCTGAGTTTTCTCACAGGAATTTAAGCCCCAATAAAATCAACACCATACCAATGTCCCTAAACTACCTTTTCTTAAAAAATGCTGTGTACGCAGGTTGTCTTAATTGAAACCCCCAACTCTTTTAATTACGAACGAATGGTATTTTTCACATTGGAAGCACTAAGAGAAATGGGCCTTACATACAGTAGGAGTCTTGCAATTTTCTTTATCATTTTTACCTTTATCTGATTTACATGACAATGAAGGGACTAAAATGAGAAGTGTCAATAATGGCCTGGTTACAAATCAATATGCTCCTTCAAAATGAAGATAGGATTAAATGATTCTGGCTAGATGGTTACTTACTTTCATATTTATGATACTGGTACACAACATCGGTGACATGTATTTTAATATTGTGATTCATTTTTCATATGTATGTAGCAGAGTTGTAGAATTAAATATAAATGTGTATCTTCTTTGAAAAAAAAGCTAACAGAAACACACAGCCTTTAACCATAAGACATTATTATTTAAGCTACATGCTATTATTTTTTTAAATGTTCTTGCTATACGGTGGTGTGAACTCAAATTTAAATGGAAAAATTTAAATACAAATAAATCTTAACTATCCTTTGTGAAAGCATGATTAGGAAATCCTAGCTTTGAGACACCAGCACCAACATGGCCTGTTGAAATAATCCTTATACAGCTTGATCCATTTAAGATATTTCTACTGTTTTAGGAAGATGTTTAGGATCAGGTTCTTTAAAGCCACCAGCTTATTCATTATTTGCACATTTCCAAATTATGACATGTGTTAAGTTTTGAGAAGTTTAGGTGGTAGGAAATTTAGCTCAGTTTTTTAAGCCTTGTTCCAAAATGTTGTTTTTTTCAGTTATTTTGGTGTAGATGTTGTGTACTTCCTGGGAGCAGAAACAGTCCTTCCCCAGGGAAAGTTTCTTTCTATTTTGATCTTTTTAACAGGAACAAAGGCTCTAGTGAGCTTTTTGCTACATGTGTCAAACTCTTTGTGGAAATCCAATTTGTTCACAGTTTGAGAAAAGTATATAAAGATACTGGTGGATAAAGTTTTTTCCAAAAAAATCTATTTTCTATTCTCGGTTCCTCTTGCGTGATGAATATCACACTGGCACTTTATATTCATTCATTCAATTGGACTGTAGTGCATAATGCTATTGCTGTTCAAATTGATTTCATTACCTCTCTAATTTAAAACAGAGTATAAAGATCGGACAAAGACACCTAAAAATCCAATTTAGCAAAGCTAATGAGAGAATGAAGGCAATGGGATTTATCAATGTTATCAATAAGTAACTGATGGATAAATATTTTTTCTACATCTCTTAAATGCGTGGGCTGTCTTGTGTGCTGTAGTTACTGTCCCATTTGTATATTCACTTATATGTAGGATAACAGGAATTAATATATAACTGTTATACTGTATATTTTTACTGCATTAGCTGAGTGACAGCTGGGACAGCAGCTTGGGCATCTGTGACGTCAATGACTAGAAAAATAGCTATCATCCACAAAAGACCATATACATCTTTTGTAGTTGTTACATTCCTACTAACAAATTAATTTGATCCACGTGGTTTTTGGTTGCGTTTTGGTGTTAAGAGCAGGACCTTCACTGAGCTGTCTGTTAAATTTGCAAAAATCAAGTTGATTCATACATTAACAGCACAGATCCTTTATCACTTGATTTACTGCTCCAGTATGAGCTACTCTGATACTGTGCTACAAAATAAGAACGATACTGTACAACAAACGCAAAGTGGTGAACAGTAGCACAACCGTAATACATAATAGAAGGAAATGAAAAGTTGTGGAAAAGAAGCTCAGCAGATTAACGACCTCAAGTAAAACCAAATCACACATTAAAAGCTGTAGATAGAAGACGGGTCTTTAAAATGTCACCGGTGGCAGAGGCTGTAATGGGTTTGAGCAGTGAACTCCCTGGACGAAGTCCTGCACACAAGAAGGCTCATTCGCCCACTGCATCTCAGATTCAAAGCAGGACAATTCTGAGAGCGTGCAGTAGATTCTTAAAACAACCTTGAGTCACATCATTCAAAACCACAAACATGAGCAGGTAAAGCTCGCAGAGAGCACCTGCAATGTAGAAAGGACTGAATCTACTGTATATGCAGGTGTAGAGTAATTTTAATGAGCAAACTACAATATTGTGGACACAATAAGCCTACTTAATGGCTAGGAGGATACCCCAGTAATTGGGATGGTATAGAAGAGTAATCTTGGTGAAATAAAAACACATACAGGTATGAATGTTTTTAACTTGGACAGGTAGTGCAATGACCTTAACCATGCAATGCTTGGCTAGATAGATGGTAAAAATAGCATTCTGAACTTTCTAATATATGTTTCAACTGTCAACAAGAATACTAAAGTCACCCCGTTTTCTGAAGATGAAGTCTTGTCAAAGGAGCCGGAAAACAAACACCTATGTATTGGCTTGCTGGTTTAAGAACCAAATGGGATCTTATATTATCATACTGTACTTCCACTGTTCCGCTGGTTAGCTTGAATAAAACTGCAGTCAGCATTATGATCATCTTGACATTTCCACACACAGTATCTTTCATCAGGTCTAAAAAGGATAAAAATAGCAAAACTAGTGAATATAAACCTCCACCATGTTCTCTGCCGCCACCCTAGAGGTTCTCTGGAAACACAGAAGATGGTGATTTCCTTTCTCAGCAATTTCCCATGAGTGGTCTCTGAGTATGCAAATCACTTGCATGCAGAACTTCTGTTGATGTGTGGGTTAATATGTTCTGGAATTGCTCGTGCTCTGACCACTACAGCCTGTAAATGATTCTGCAGATAGACTGGACGACGTGCAGCCACATAGTGTTTGCTTACCATTCTGCCTTCCATGATGTGTCATGGCCATCACAGGACTCTCAGAATGAGTCTGTTGAAGTTGAAGCAGAACTCTAGATCTCCTGGCATCTTCTTTCCCAGACAGGCTGTATACAATAATGCTCATAACAGCCATTCATGTTCATTCAAGATATGCAAAAGGGACATGGCCATATCTCTTGCAGTTTTCACATTAACACCAAGCACTTGACATTGCTGTGAAATTACAGGACTGGAGCTCAGTATTTTGTTATCCAAAGGAGCAATAATACTTAATCACAATCTCCTCACTATTTACAATGTAACCATCATTAAGCATTATGCATGTATAGAACTAAGAAAGTGCTGACTGAACTATTGATATAAAATGTACACTGTTCCATTTTCTTTGTGTGTCAGTATACATTGTTTCTTTTTTCTGCCAGTTAAGTAATTGCCCAGAAGCACACACTGATTCTGCTTCCACTGACTGGTCCACCAGTGGATTGGCACTTGCAGTTGTGCTGTTTGTATGCTCGTTATTTCATCTTGCACGCAAAGTTTCACACCAAAATTGTTTCACATTACATCCCAGTTTTCTGGCCTGGAACATCTCCTCTCTCATGCATTGGAAGCATTGGAAGATGTGTTTGAACATATTCCTTGCTAAGTAGCAATTTATTTCAGCTAAAAATTTCATGAATTATGTCTTCATTTACTGTTGTGATCAATTAAAATGTCGGCAAAAGTAACATTTTGAAACAATATTTTTTAATTTTTATTAACAAATAGATCAAATAGCTGGTGAAGGGACTTTAGCATCTCATCTTTTAGTGCCCTATAGAGTAAAATATCATGGTACATAATTGTGTTTTTTTTTCTGTTCATAAATTTGTTTAGGATTTTTCTTTATCATAAACAGTTTTCAAAAAATGTAATGCACTTTACACAGCATGGGTTCTCAATCGTTTCTTGAGATGTCTTTTTCTTCTAACCTTTCACAGTCATACTGTGTCTCTAAAGCGAGTGTTTGTGTGTCCTGCACATTTTGGGTGTAGTCCAGTCTGGTTCCTGGTTGTTGTGACACAGGCCAGGAATAAGTGGCTTCATGAAATTAGAAGGCCTTTTTAAGTTAGCTGTTAAACATTATGTTGCTATTAATTATTCGAAAAAAAATTCATAGAAGAATGGCTGGCCTTGTCAAAAGTGAGTGAGAGCCTTGATTTTACATGTTGCTCTGTAAGCCTGGAAAAGACCATTTGCAATGGGAACCTCATGTGCAGTCCCCAATAAATAAGTCCCCACACATCTGACTGGGAACCATGACACACACACATCTCTCTGGTTTGTAATGATTATGGGGAGAGGGGTGGTGCCCCAGGTTCCGGACCAAAAGATTAGAATAGTGCCAAACCCAGAGAATTTCTCCCTCCCACTGAATTGAAAATACAAACCAGTACAGGTAGTCTGTAGTCAGGCATTTTTCAGGTTTAATCTATCATGCTAAGCCCAGCCTTGATATGCGGTTAAAGCAAAGAAAAATCAAAAATCTGTAATGCAAACATGGTGCTTCTAGAGGGAAGAAAAATCAGCATATTGACTCAACTCTAAAGACTTTATTAATAATAGATCACACACCATCACATAACAGTGTCCTTTTAATTATCTTTCAATTAATACTGATAAAAGACTTTACTGCCAGGGCACAGTGTAGATAAAAGTCTCCACACTTTTCTTTCTCAGCCATGATCTGTCAGTAAGTAATGCTCTGCTTTCTTAGAAATGCTGATCCAGGTGATCAGATTCACAAAATGGGAACAGATGGTCGAGCTGCATTCACAACCAGCCCAGGTGCTGTAACAGGGCGCAGTGGAGAATGCCTGCTGTCCTGAATCCTTGGCAAGGATCAGATCATTCATTCGTGTAATGTCCATGGCTTTCTTCGTAATGCTTCAAGCATGTAATCTACATCTAAAGATCTTATCACCATAATGTGAAGAATAATATCCTTTAGAATTCACCAGTTGTAGTATTTAACAGTGGAAAGTGTGTCAATGTTATCAATGTTTCCTCAATGTTAATTGGGGTAGCAGTTGAATTCAGCTCTGCTGTGGGTTTGTAGCTATTGGCTAGGCTATGATTTATTTAAATATACTAAAGTTCTGTTGATATACAATACTAGCTCCTTACTTAACAGATAACGTATTGAAACCTCAATAAATATATAATATGACACAAGTAGTTCAAGTAGGGAGCTGCGTCAGCATGCGTAGGCTGCAAAGGAACAGGTAAAGGTTTATTACATGCTAAAAAGAGAAGAAAGGAAACAACGTTTCGGCTGTGGAGAAGGCTTCTTAATATGACACAATACAATCCGAAAAAACATCATTGCAGATTATAGGAAAAAAAAAAATTGAATATAATTGGCTTTACAGTGAAGCAAAGAAATTATACTGTGTAAATGCTGTATTTGGGGCTTGGAGAGGATGTGTGTGTTAATCATTTTAAAATAAAAAAGGTGTAGCCCTACATGTTTTAAATGGATATATAGTAAAACCCAACTGCTACCAGTCTAAACTAAGAGAATAATGGAGAACTGATGCAGAACTTGTTCATCTCACCTTTTGGGTGTGGTGTTGAAATTTCCCCATATATACATTTTAATTTATCTACCTGCTAAATACACAAGTAAAAAAGCCATTTGACTTGAAAACTAAACAAAATTTCTACTAAAAATTTCATCTAATACTGCCGCTACTAACAGCAACAGCTAGAGAAAGGAAAAAGCCAAATTATATTAATTACCAGGACCCAGCTATTTACAGTACATTTCCTAGCTTTATTAAATTTGAAATATAAATATATTAATCAATATAAATATTACAAAAATAATTCAGGTTTTCTTGGGTAAAACAATGGATCTCGTCTCCTCCAAAAGGTGACAGACCGAATGAGCTGTCTCAACACATCCTACTTACAAAGCAGTACAGATTAAAATAGCGAAAAGTATCTTTAGTATCTCTTTATATATTAAACAGTTCCGTCTACTATTCCGCCCCAATAAACATGAATGGGTTTTTATTGTAGCTGTATGGTGCAGATGAAAATGAAACATCTGAATACATCATTCATGTCTGTGACACATGCAGGGCTGCCTAACAGCCGAGGGGAAGCCAGCAGCAGGCATCCCTTTACTGCGCCTAGAGAGAAGTGTCTCTCCCACTGCTCTGTCAGCTTCACTTCCTGCTGCAAGCATCACACCAAATTCAGGCCCGGTTATTTCTTTTCCAGCTTTCTCCTCCTAAACCTGCTGTCAGGCACTCGGTTTAGATTCTGACTAATTCCCCTTCTTAATAATTTTAAACTATTCCTTCTGGTGAAGGCTGCTCAGATCAGGTTTCATTTTTTCCTTAATCAAATGGAAATTTCAATATGTCTTTACCATGCTATGCAGTACACTGTATTATCCTATCAGATGTTTCAATCAGGTTACATGTGTTGCCACAGCTTTATTAAAAAATCACACTCACAGATTGTTAGTAAAATATACTTTTTGATTTGAATTTTGATTGCTTGATTTTCTGATTATTTCACTATCCAATCTCACTGTTAAACAGTGAACAAAAATCTTTTTGTCAGCCACACAGATAAGTTGCCACCATTTACATTTTCTGCTTAAAATTAAAATTTAACGTATTTGTTTCAAGCTGAGATGGGAAAGGGGTTTCTCTAATGAAGCAAATATACTGCAGAAATATGTTTAACCTTCTGTGCTTTGCAAAAACATTGGGTTGATGAGCTTCAAATCTCAGAGCTCAAGTGGGAATGTGAGTTATTGATCTTCATCTTGAAATGATGCCTTTTTATTTTCTCTCTTCTATCTCTTCCTCCCTTTAGCCCTAGGTGGTGTAGCTTTGAATGACAGTGAGACGTGTCACTTTCTCAAATTAAGAGGCAGCATTCAAGTGTTTATTCCTGAAAAACCCACAGGAATGTGCATTAATAAAAACAGAATAATTAACAACAATGTCAGAAAGAGAAAGTCTCTGCTGAACAGTCTACGTGCACCAGTCATGAATTAGTGTTTTATTTATTTTTTTAAACAACACTAATATTTGCAGTTGTTTTAGCAAATAATATTGCAGAACTAATTGGGGGAATTATCTGATCATTTAGATTCCTTGCAATGTCTGTTGGCTGACAGCTAATTAGATTCATTACACTGCGTCTATCATATTCACTCAATTGCTCTGTACTGCACCATTTGAATGAGTGCATTCCAAGGACTGAAAATGCATATATTTCTATTTATTCATTAATCTATTTCATGAGAAGTGTCTTCTTTAAAATATTAACTAAAATGGCACATTTGGGTGATTTGCAATATTTTATTTGTTAGTATTTGTTTTCAACTGTACAAAACAAGTACACCTTTCTTTTACAGTACAATGCTGTGCTGAAGGCTACAATCTGCTTATTAGTGCTTTTAGCAAGGCTTGTATCCAGCTTCATGTGCCAAAGTGCTGTTTTGCATTTGCTGCGGCACATGTGTGCTCATGGACACTACAGTGTGTTTGTCTTGTTAGTATAACGTATGTCCTCATAAGGTGGCCCCTGCTCCGGTCATTGATCTTCTGTTGGGAGGGGAGGTCCTGGCCTGACACCCCTCCCCCAGCTGGCAGTGCTCAGGTTGCATCAGGGCCTCAGGGGGAGGATGCTAATTGGCGTGGGCCGCACTTCCATGCTGAATCTTCCCCGCCGCACGCAAGTCCTGATGCACTTGAATCACCTGCCATTTATTACAGGCCGGCGCTCACGGAATTAAAGGCTGACAGTGGGAAGTATCTTTCGATTTCTAAAGCCGAAACTGGCCCCATTTGTCAAGGCCTGGAGTGTAAACCTGATCGATGGCCAAGAGACGGTGTTTAGATGTACGTGCTGGTGGTGGGGCACAAGCAGGACCAAAGGGAGGAGCCCCTTTCCCTAAGTGCTTTGGGTGCCAGAGTGTTGCCCAGGCAAAGATGCAGGCCTTGTACACTGACGACCAGCAGGAATCTTAATCCAGGTATCCGGAGATCTGAAACAGTATTTTATTCTCCTGACTTGCTACAGTAAATTCTTTGGCTGACACTTTGATCCAAAGCGCCTTTCATTGGCTTCTTCTCACTGGGATAATGTGTATCATGCAGAAGTAGTATAAAGGGAGTTTTTAACCGTAATAAATTGAAATTAGGTTAAAATTGGAATATATATTTTAATTAATATATTAGGAACAATTAATAGGTTTATTCCATGCTGAAAAGAGAAGAAAGAAAACAACGTTTCGGCCGTGGAGCCTTCTTCAGGTGCGAGGAACACCTGAAGAAGTCTCCACTGCCGAAACATTGTGTTTTCTTTCTTCTCTTTTCAGCATGGAATAAACCTATTACTTGTTTCTTTGCAGCCTACGCCTGCTGACACAGCTACCCACCTGAATTAATATATTATATGCTTATACAGCATACATCTGGAAGGAATTTTTTTTTTATGTTAGCCACCAAGTTGCTTTTTTTGAGAAACCTGAATTGATGACTGCTTACCTTGAGTTTGCACACAAGGCCAAAAAACACTGCTGTTGCTTTAGCTGTGAAAAAAGGATTTTAAAAGTATTAACTCACATGCCAAATGATAAATGCACTGTATTTGATCAATATTGTTTTGACTGGGGAAAAGATTAAAGAAAAAGATAAAGCAAGGTTAGCAAATTTTGTATGCTTCCAGCTTTCATCTCATTCTGAACATTTAAGACAATGGTGACTGTTTTGCTAAATTTACATAGCTGTCATTGAATCATGAGGAAAGTCAGCATGGAGGAAGACAGGGCTGATCAAAAGGTGTTGCTCCAGTTAAAGAAAGTCACCGGTAAAGCATTAAATCAGCCATATTGAAATATAAAATTCAACTCTGACACGAACATTCCAAGTGAGGTTATTAAGTCTCTACCATTAAGTCTATGGTACATAGTGTAAATACAGGAATAGCCTTTATAAAAAGGAAGAAGGAGGAGAGAAAACGAAGGAGCATCCATCCTCCACCTCACTAAATTGTAAAGAGCTGTGCACAGTGTAGCTTTTGCTTACAATGTATGTTGTATAATGAATATTAGTCTTATCTACTGTAGATGCTGACTTTCAGGGGTGAAATTATCAATCTTTAAAACTTGCTTGACGAGCAGATTGGTGGCAGAACCTGATTTGTGCATGTTAATTTAATAACCTCCTTATTTTGTAGGTTCATCACATTCCCCATTTGTAACAATGTAATAACTGACAGCGTATTGCAATATATCAAGCGCAGCAATTACTGAGTGCTGCGTGTTTCCGCCTTGTAGAGCCAGTGTGGGACAACAGCATATGTGATGCAATTAGATGCCAGCTTGAGGTTGGGACAATAAAGGCAACATACCTCAGCAGGCTGAATGACCCTCCAGTTTATTCCTTTGTGTTTATATTGAAAGCCAGGGTTATAATAAGATCAATCAAGAAGCAGAGATCACTGGTAGCTCTTCTGTTTCTTCCAAACCCCAGATTCTGAGAATGACGGGGACTCTAGCACAAGTGAGCATGGAGAACATGCGTAGCTTTTCACTGCGTGAAACTTGCTTTTAATCTCGAGTTTTACTTAGGATGCTTTTTACCCAATCCTCCGTTGTGCTGTTAACATTCTATGCTATTCATTTAATTACAAAAACCGAAAAGTTATTTTTAAAAATAAATTGCATGTCATCTGTCCAGCAGTGTATGCAAAAAAATCTCCCAAGCTGTACTCTCTCCTGTGACCAGGTATTCTTTTTGTCTGTTCATTTATATTCAACCATGCATCTGCTGGCAAACGTAGCTGAATGAAAATCACCAGTTTTTCTTCGCCAAGAGACAGTCCTGGTGAAGTGTTAATCGTATCACACTTTTTAACAGTAATGTAATGTATTGTGTTTCTGCTGTACTTTCAAATAAACAAGGACTGACATTTTGTTTCCTGTAGCCATTGCACTGGTGGATCAGTGAAGTGAGCTGCTGTGATTTACTGATACTTTGCTCTTTCTGTAGATAATGAGATCCACTTACTCTCCTGTTCTGCTAAGTAGTAATTCAATTTAGCAAAAGGAAATTTCCATCAAATCTGTAGGCTGCAGCATGAAGTCGGTCCACACCTTTGACCCTGCTTGAGGCCAAGAGTTAGAATCTGCAGTGATAACACACAAGAACCAGCTGGGATCATAGTTGCCAAAACTGAATGGAAAGAACAATGGTCTAACTCCAACCTCATATCCATAAGGTTATGCAAAACTTCAAATCCACAATGGAATGTCTCCATCTAAGGGATGTAGAGATGGACACCTCCAACAATCCTTGAATTCTGTGCAATGTGTGATTGCAATTGCGTGTATCTCAGACACGGTGCGAGTGTAAGAAAATATACTGTAAGTAGTGTTTTAACGACTCAAGAAGCTGTTTATCTACAGTACTGCTTCAGTTTTTCAGTAGTTCTGAAAAAAAAATATTACCGAAAATGGACTGATATATTATTTTTTACCAGTATGGCATGGTAATGTAATGGTGACCTATGGTCTTTATCAGACTATACGACTACAGGCCATGAAGAAGTGTGCTTCAGTAACACACTGTGTAGCAGAATGATATTATAATGGGAATGTATCAGAAAATGTCTTTGGGATAGTGAGTTCATCATTTCACTAATATTTATACAGAAATGAATCAGTTATGCACTTGATGTTGGAAATTTAGTGATTTAAGCCACATCTTATCTTTAGCTTTATGGATTCTTCTTCAGGATGGAGTACCAGACACGGTACCCTTCCTTCCAACACACCACCTCCAAAGCTCAGGGCTAAATTCAATACTTTGCCCTGCAGTTACACAGTCTTTATTACTAAGGACATAAATTATTGCAGCAATTTTACACTGGATATCACAACTGTGTATCAAATTGACACAATGTAATAAAGCAGACTAGCACGCATGCCCTCTTTAGGAATAGAAAATGATAGCTCAGGGGCTTGATTGTAGTGTAACACTCATGGAAGGTCTGGGGTAACAATGTTCAGCACTGCAGTCATGTGGTAAGTTGTTATATGTTGGAATGCCCTCAGCAAAATTTTATGTGACTGTGGGCATCAATAATAAGAATTAATTTTTTTTTGTTCTTCTTAAGTTTCAACACGCTCCTGTAATTATTTGAGTATATAAAACATATATATATATAAGAAATGCTGAATGATTTCTGCTCCCATGAATGCATTTCTGCAGCGCAGGCAGTCCCAGGCCCGTTCTAAACCATCATTACTACAGGTTATTAATAGCCCTGGCACTGTGAGACTTCCATTGTTCAGTAATCAGTTTTCAAAATAATAGCCACCAAGCGAAAGCTTTTATAGACTGTAATAATGCCTGATGAGCCTATCAGACAACACAGCCCACGTCTGCAGTTTTACATTCATATCCCTTCTGGATGGATAAGATCTTTGGTTTAGAGGTCTTCCTTTTTGTCCTATACTATTTCATTGAGAAGTGCCTTCATGTTCATCAAGAGCAGCTGAAGCTCACCCATTTTTATAATTGCTTCTTGATTAATCAATGATAAAAATAAATACTCTAGAGTTCTTTTCTTTGCCTTTTCCATTACCTAGGCAATCCATGTTTGAATCTTAAAAGGATGAAAGCATATGAATTTCCCACATTGGCTAAGCAAACATAATAATGGTTGAGTTCTTGTAACACACATGAAGAAGAGAAATAAAAGGTTCAGATTACATGAGGAAAATTCAAAGCCCATCTGAAAATGAAACACAGCTGCATATAGTGCCTTCTAATAGTGTGGTTTGAATCCTAATTTACTGATTGACCAGTGAATGAGAAATTTACATTTGAATTTTCATGCGACTCCATCCATCAATGAATCTACACTACCTGCTGACAGGTGTTTGCAAAACTATTGATAACTCCAATAATGTTAGTGCAGTGTTTAGATACAGTACCATGACTTTGTGTTATTGCTCTTAATAATAAAAGTTGTATTTCTGAAATAAGCTCCAGTCATTTTGCTGCAAAAATTATATAATTCATTTAATTATTATTGCATCAGTTAGATACAGTATATGGAGGATTTAGCATAAGTACAATGAAAAAAATCATTAAAATGATCATCTGAAATTATCTAGAGATTACAGTATTAAAATGACCAAATAAATAATTGGAAGTTAAGGAGAGGGCAAAACTAGCTGGTCAATTTGGATTGAAGTGACCCCCTTCATTTTGTATTGCCATTAGAAGCATTAAAACACTTGTGTGTTGTTGCCCAATCCACTCACTTACAGGATACTCACGAAGCATTGTCTGTCACTAACCTTCTTACACTTCACAGAGCATTAGAAACAGACTTCAAACGTTAAAAACTGAGTACATCGCCTGTGAAGACTCGAAATTGGGAACCTGAAGGATTATATGACATTTTTCCACTTCGTTGTGTCATTGCGTGTTTAGGAAAAGCAGGTGTAAGCTTGGTGATAAACGTTTAATAAATTGGACTCCCCTCCTCACAAGGAATAAAATGCAACTTGCAAGCACCAGGTGGGAGCGTGTGGTTCGGCCGTTTTCCAGCTCACATCTTTCACTGACATCAGTAAAAATGGACTAGACAGTTACATCTATTCCCTACGCCGGGCAAAGCTGTGGTGCTTAATCCTCTCTTCCAGAAAGAAAAAAACACAAGCTCATATCAGATCTGCTTTTAAGGATAACATGCCTCAGCTCTATCAACACCACTGGTTCCATGTATTTCCTTCTGTATCATCTGGAAAAGAAAGCGGAACGACATTTTTTAAGGGAAATGAATTGAAGTCCTCATAAGTAACTATAGGAAAGGCGCTAATTATGTATGTTGTCTTTCTGGCAATATGGCTTGCATATCACACTGACTTCAAAATAACTGAGATAGTATTACACCATGATTCTCTGGCATACCTATTCCCATGTAACTGTTTTTTCAAAAAATCAATTATAGTGAAGTATTATCTAGAGAATGGGAAAATAGCATTATCAAAATATTCTGAGAGTGAAGGATTTAGCACTTCTCAAACAGCTAATTAATTAGATTAAATAGATGAATATGTAATCACTGCCTACTGGATAATTCTGATGAATCTAAAATAACTTCATCCTATTAAATCATTAATCCCAGATGTGCTTGTATCTTATTCCTCAGCTACTAATGGGTACAACTTCATCAAGATTAATCACATCTTAGCAATACAAACTTAATTTTCCAAATAAGGGAGCTAATTCTTTGACTTATCTGGAGAAATTGTGGTATTGTTCTCAAGCTGAAAATAATTACTGCGATAACTTTACAGTGACAAATAGGTGCTAGTGTTTGACGCAGAAACAATAATACAGATATTCTGACTTGCTTTGTGTAATTCTGCTCTTTTTAGGAATCAGACAATAGCAGGTTTGCTATAATTGGCTCATGGAACCTTAATTCAGCATATTCTCCTTTGCCATAATTCCCACTCCATGTCTCGTTTCTGTTCACTTTCACTCAATCACTCAACATCTCTGGTAGGTATTGTATTTCAATGGCTTACTGTCCCTGGATGTCGTGCAGGTGGAGAAGAATGAAGAGGCTGACCAGAAAATCGAGCAGGATGGCAACAAACCTGAAGATAAGGCCCACAAGGCGGCCACCAAAATTCAGGCCAGCTTCCGCGGACATATAATCCGGAAAAAGCTCAAGGATGAGAAGAAGGAGGATGGCACGGCCGCCCCAGAGGCGGCGGCAGCGGCCGACGGCGTGGAAAACAAGGAAGAGAAGGCCTCTTCCCCAGCAGCGGAGAGCAAGGAGCCGGCAGCTGAGGCCGTGGACGAGCCCAGCACAGCAAATGCTGAAGCCAAAAGGGAAGAAGCCGACGCCGCGGAGACCAGCAAGGAGGAGGCCAAGCCTGCGGCCGCCACGGACCCTTCGGAAAAGGCCAAGGACGTAGCTTCCCCCGAAGAGAAGGCAGCGGCGGCGACAGAGGGCGAAAACAAGGAGGCCCCACCTGCCCAGGAAAGTGCAACCACCACCAGTGCTTCCACTGAAAGTGCCCAATCGCCAAATGCTGTGGAACCCGCGGAGAAGAAGGAGCCCCAACAAGCCGACGTGCCTGCTGCTGACGCCAGTGAGACGACACCCAAGGTCCAAAGCGAAGAGACTGATTCTAACCAACCACAAGACAAACAAGGTGAGGCTGTGTTCCACGTTTTGCATGGATACGTTCTTTCCCAGGGTTTTCAAATAAGTCACACTATATGCCCATAGTCAATCAGAAGTCAGAGATCCTCCTTAACGTTATGAGTAAATGCTCAGAATGTACTTTCCAAGGTAAACCAAATTAGATGTGGACCTTTCCTTCTACAAAAAGGGAAAAGAAGAACATACAATCAAAATTCACACAGGTGCTGTCCAGCAAAAAAAAGCAAAAAGCACAATTAATAGGAAAATCTGCTGGAAGCATACTCATGCTTAACCTCTACCATTTGTTTAAAAATGCTTTAAAACACAATGCACTAAACTATATATTAATGAACTATAAATTGACTAATAGACTACCATGGGTTTCGGGGAATGCATCTGAGATGTAAAACAACATTTCTGATTAAGGTTTAACCTCAGTACCTACATTGAAAATACTGATTTATTTTCCTTTTAAACCTCAGATGGTATATAGTTCGTCTGAAGAGGCCTGTGTGCAATGATTTTGCATTTGGATGAAAGAAGAGTTTTCCCTGGAGAGGAGACGGAATGTGAAAATATAGTACAGCACATATACAATGATTGATTTTTTTATCATGCCACTGGCAAAGGTGATCTTTTGTGACATTTAACGTTTTTTCTTGGAGCTTTAGGGAATTATATGGAGCATGGAGAACATGTGGGCTAATTGTGTACCTCATTCCTAGTTTATAAGACAAACTCCAAAAAGGGTTAACCTGTGAAATACATTATTGATGCAAAAATTAAAGAATAGCACCTCTCACAATCGCATGAACATTTTGGAGAATATTTCAAAATACAGCAGGGGAGAAATGCACGCCCTGGGTATTTTAACAATGTGAATCGTTTATGTTAAATGTAAACTTACAGACATCGCAATGTCTGTGTCACAAGAACAATTGCAATCTATCTGTATAAAAAAATACTGAAAACATGTTAAAAGTATAATCATAACATACTTTGTTTCATTCAGCTGAACTAAATGTTCAAAAAAACTATAACTTTATCTCTAGTTAGGTGCAATTGTCTGTGTGGCAACTTCAGCTATTTAGCCAACATTTTGTATAGTGTGTAGTCAGAGAAATGGGCCTATAATTAAAATGGCAATATGGTAATTAGAGTCTGGTGTTTGCAAATAATTTACCATCAACCCATGTGTAAAATCAATAACTGAGAAAATCCCTATTAGAATTCAACATCTATAGTGCAGGTTTCTAATAATATCCAATGTGTTTCAAGACTACATTCATTCTGAGAAAAAATAAAAATCGGAAGTTGGTATGAGTCTCAGGTGGGTTGGTGTTTATTTTTGTAATAGCTTGACACACTTCATATACTCGTGTCAAGACCTTTAAGTGGTAATCGCACACATAGAGACCTGATCCGCTCATGCATATCAACCTTTGAACAGCACCACTTTCTTCCTATAACAGCACCATTTCAAAAGCTGTCACTGTATATTTTCTCTTTTGTTCCCTTCTGTCTTTCAAAATGATCTTCTTCTTTTATCTTGGTTTTTTTTTTTGAAGTGGCATGGACTGCTTTTCAGATCTGTTTTTTAATTTAATTTTCAATGCATCATACATTTTCTTATCCTTTGAATGTAAAAACACAGAGACCTGGAATTCCAGTTGATTTGCATGCAGTTTTAAGAGGAAAGGGTAACACTAGATAACCACATAAAAGGAACCAGCTCCCAAGAAGCTATTTGCACAACATTCCTCAGTCTTTTTCACATCTGTGGAGTAAAGAAGTTGAATTGTTTTCCATTTACAAAATATAGGGCAATTTATCTCATAGCTGGTGTTAATCAAAACTGAAGCTTGAAAGCTTTTGCTAACAGTACACCCAAATGGTACCTTTTCTTGGTTCGATCCATAACTTTGTGACAATTTAGAGAGCGCGGAAAATGTGAATGCCTAATATTGCCCAAGATCACGTCTGATCGGCTGTACCTCTTGATGTAGAAAGGTGCCATTACATTGGTGCAGTGGAATGATAAACCACAGGCTTCTATGCTTTGTTCATTTCAATTGCTCTTTTACTATGTGTCAGCAACATTCATGAAACGTCTTGCTGGGTGTTGCTTATGGTAACATCAATGGCATCCAAAGTTTTATGTAGCTGCCTGTTAAATTTACTGTTATAATTTGTAGTCTTTTGATTGTTTTATTGTAACTTGAGATGCTGTGTCATTAAAGGTACTATAGAAAATTCATTCTTATTCTTATTCTTTTTGAAAATCACTGAGGTTAGATACTGTAGGTTGTAAAGAAGATATTTCCTTAAAACTACAGCATGAGTGGACACAAACATATTACTCTCGCAGTGGATTCAAGTCCTCTGTAATCACAATTAAAAATGGAAAAAATGTTAAGAAACATAGCCTGAGTTAAAAAATAATGACCTTTGAAAATACGTTTTTATACTCTATTTCTAATTCTAACTCTACCGGAAAAGCACAATAATATATTTTTTTAATTTTATATCTTATTAATTCCAGAGGTACTGTATTGGTTCATCATACAGTAAATGCAATGAGGCTATGCAGCAGACGTGCTTATCTGTACAATATTCAGTTTTTACTGTGGCCACTATTACCTGGAAATAGAATTACCTACTGTATAAGATTCTTATTTTTAAGGTAATGGGACCAATTACAAATAACATATTGGTTTGTTTCTTTAGTCCTCATAAATAGCTCCCACAGGAACACTACTATAAGCATGTGTTTTTGCCTCATGCTACACAAATATATATATTTTACAGAAAATCTATTATGCTGACGACTCTAATTTCTGTGAATGGGAGCCTACGTACTCTAAAATATACCATTTCATTTCAATGCAAGCTTTCTTGTTGGTGCATAAAGAGAAGCTCTAAATCTAAACTCTGTCTGTTTGTGGTTTGTGTGACAGTATCTAATATATAAAATCTATCCTATATCTGAAATTCATAAAGTATACTGTATAATCTATTCAAATGAGAAGCTGCATTTTAAAAAGGTTGATACTGAGAGCTGAGTTAATAATAATCATTGCATTCATAAAGGGATTTTTCATTCTAAACAGATCCCAAACCAATATATGTTCAGTTAGGGCCCCACAAATATTAATGTATGCCTATTTATTTCTGTTTATATGTTAATCACTATATGTGAATATATTTAATATATATATAGTTAATAATATTTGCACTTGATTGAGAGTCCCCCCGACAGACACAGGTATCATTGATAGAATACTGTGGAGGTGTAGTTCACAAGACAGCATAGTACATTTTCTCCAGCAATCTTACTGCTTGACTGTGTCTTTGCCAGGTAGACTATCATGCTCAAGCACTGTATTAATTGAAAATTTCTAACACTGAATAATTACTGTTGGAATGCTATGGCCGTGGTAAACAGTCTGTATCAATTAAATATTCTGTAGTAACTATAGCGGCAACATCGACAGATTTTGAATAATGACAAAAATAACACAATGAATAGATATTCACTGGTTTGATATAAAATGCTTAAAAATAGAAGCAATAGGAAAGACATATTATTAATTCTATTCTAGTAGAAACACTTGAAAATGTTACCTGAAATCTGAAAAGTTAATGTTAGCCTTACAGATGAACATTTTGTTTAATCCAACACATTTTTAATTAATAAAAAAGGTAATTTATAGAACACACTAACGTTTAGTACACATACTGTACCTAAATTTATTTGTATTCAGTGTCGGTATTCTGTATTCAGACATAAATGCTTTTTTAAGTTAATTATGACCCAATCAACTGATATATTAGTGCACTCAATGAATCACTGGGACATACTGTGTCTGCATGCAATTACCCCTTAGTTTAAGAACATCTTACACACATAGAGAAATCTATAATCACATATAAATAGAAATAGGCAGGCATAGATATTATGTGTAGGACATGGGGGTTTCATTACCACACAGAACAAATGTAAATGCACTTGAGTTGGATTCCTGTCCCTGTAAGTGAGGGCACTGGGTGGTGTAAAATAAATTAACATTACTTATTAAAATCAGGGCTAAGATTGATCTAATTCAGTCATTTTAAGGGGCTGAAACAGTTCCCATCAGGGGCTGATGGCATTCCCTGCTGTGGTGCTTGCAAATTCCCCTGCTGTTCCTGAATCACATTGTATCTGGATGGGCAGTTTCCTTTGGAGAAGGGCTCAGACACATCTGTGGCATGAAGATACGATGCAATCTGCTCTTTTTTTGGCTCTGGTCATTGGTGTGTTTCCTTTTGAAATGAAAACGAAGCATATGTCTTCAATAATTAGTAACATTTTTAATGTGTGTTCCCAGATCAGAGTTCTTTTGCTATCAATGTCCTGGTTTTGTAGAATTTTTCCGCAGTTTTCTTTTGTCCTTCCCAGCAATGTAGTTGTCTAGTGTTGACTCCTGATAAACCTAATTTGACTTTACACTTGGACCCTGCATCGTTTTCTTCTAAAAATGCTTAAATTCATAAAACGAATGACATTTGCAACACAATAGAGATCCAATTAAATCATTCCTCCTTTCTGTAAAATGGCCTGGAATAGAACTTTAATTATAACCACACCTATTGATGATCCTGGAACAAAAAAAACTGAAAATACATAAATGATGCACAGATGTAATATGAAATGGACAGAAACAAATCTTCTAAAAATCATAGAGGATTTCATAACTTCAAACAGAATCTATATCATGATCTGACTTTTATTTCATCCTTAAAGGATGAAAAGAAGTTTATATTATATTTGCGTTTTCTGGCAGTTGTTCCTGCACAGGTGTGAGGTGGCCCAGCACAGTGGCTCGTCACAACACCTCTCTTAAACACAGACATCACCTTGACAGCCAGCTGAAATCCTGTACAAATGCCAAGGAGACAGAAAACATATTGATCACATTGTCCGCCGTGATTTGAGACCATTATCTGTGATGATGCGGTGAGCCAGTTAAAGACGGGCCTGCTCAAGTCTCAATGGGGCCTTGAGTCCTCAGTCTGGGCGAGGCTACAGGAGCACCCCCTCAGCATTTCTGATGCTTTTGCCCCTGCCAAGACAAGGTGGTATTAACAATAAATTCCATTTCCTTCATTTCACACATTATGACATCCTAACTCCATTTGAAGTACAGCATGCCTCAACAAGTTACACTAACCGCTAGCCAGCAGGGTATAGGATATCTTGCACGGTGTGAGTTTCACAAACTGTCATGTCAATTTATGGGTACGGCTTCAGATAATCGTCCTGCAAATGCCACAATTTGCATTCACAATAAGTCAATTTCTTCCCATATTATCATTATTAACACATAGCTGTGTAGTGGTTATTGAGATTGGCCTGTTCTTCCTACAAGCTGAGTACAAAACATACTAAAAAATAAAATAGCGCACCAGTGTTCCATCCATCCACTACACCCCCAAGGTAACAAAGTGAAGAGATGGAGGTTGATTCCTATGTTATGACGTGCTAAATGGCTGTGGCAAGCTGCCCCTTGAGTAGATGGGGATACCTGTGTTCTGGTCATGTGAGATCCTATTAAAAAATCTAAACTTTAGAAAAGGCAAATCATGTTTAGTGGGCATGAAGAAATTAGGGTCTATACCCAGGCTTTTGACTACCTGTCAGCCTGTGTAGTATTTATGTCTTGAGTGCTGATGGCTCCAGTGTCTCTGCTCTCTCTGACAGGTGAAGGTTGACCTGTTCCCTTTACCAGGCTCTCCCTGCTGGGTCTGCATGCTCGCGAGCACGACAGGTGGCTGCAGACTGCTGATGGCGATGCTGTGTGTAACACATCGGGTGCCTCAAACAAGCCAGAGTTGTCTTACTCCCGCTGTCAGTGAGCTTGCAGGGAGAGAGGCACAACCAGTAGTCCTACTGCATGTCTTTACACATCATTTCACCTCCATCCATTTTCTAACCACTTCTTCTACGTCAAGGTTGCTAGGAGGCTCGAGCCTATCCCGGCAAGCAATGGACACATGGGAAGATACAGGACAGGACACCAAACCATCGCATGGCAGACACACACACTCACATCTCAGGCCAATTTTCTCAGAAGACAATTAACCTACCAGTATGTTTTTGGACTGTGGGAGGAAACCAGAGCACCCAGAGGGAAAAACACATGAATATAGCATTACCAGTGCTAATCACTGTGTCACTGTGCCATTCACATGCAAATGATTAAAACTCCATAGAGTCTATACCGTAAACTACTGACACTGGATGTGCTGGTGCCATAGTGACTGGTTACTAGACAATTAAGGAAAATCAAATTTTCCTTTTTGATTTTGATGGCACTGTGCAGACATAAGTGCTTGTCAATTGTGGACACAGGTATTTACAATACAAATACACGTGTATAGTATTTATGCTGAGAGCTAGGGCTCACTCACAAAAATAATGCTGTCATGCGCTAAAAAATGAATATACAGCATGTTGGCATCAAAGCACTTTCCTGCTCGCACCACAACTTTGTTGCTGTAATTATTTTATGTTTATTTAAACTTCATTAACATCATGTTCTTCATTAAAATGAAGGCACAAATCCAGACTCTTTTATGCATTTTGTAAAGATAAGTAAGATGAGGGTCTCCTAATTGGTTCTCTGCAGTGCCTGTTGAAACAGCTTGTTTTTAACTTCTGTAATGGACCTTGGCAGTTCTGCCTTCAGGCCTTGGATGACGGACTGCAAATATTTATTTTTAAAATTGCCTTCTAGTTAAACAGTGCAAAGAAATAAACTACAAATCAGGTATGAGGCACATAAACAATGACACGGGAAGATGTACTGTGTTCAGCAAGTATGTTCAGCTAGCCCTCCAAGGGGTGGGTGGGTATATTCAGATAAAAATGGTATCTGCTGTCTGACAGCAAATCCAATTAATGCTTTATTTCACAGACCCTCTGAATTTCATTACGGATGCGCAGAAACAAAGGTCAGGGGAGCCTTCCTCACAAAAGACAGCTGTCAGGATCGAGAGGGGAATGGAAGAGTATCTCTGGAGGCAGGAGGAAATGAGACTCAGACAGGTTGTAAATAGCTGTGGGGGGCTTGAATTTCACACTGCCATTTCTTCACAGCTTTTGCTGTCAGTGGAGCAGGGGAGCAAGTCAGGAGTGGGGCCTGCTGCAGCACCACTGGGCTGGGTATGATTAAGTAATACCTCCTGCTAACACCTGGTGGATTCACAGGGGTGCTGCCTGTTTCAAGGAATTTTTCCTACAGACAGAAAGCTGCATTCATTTGTTCAATAACTACCCATTAGGAAGATTTTCAGTGAATTGTGAATAAAGCATGACGATCCTCTGGAATAGAGACCGCAAAGACTGCCGTGTGGATCTGTGGGATTGATGTGCTGACAGAGTGAAGGGAAATGGCGGTGAACCTGTACGTTGTGTGTTGGTAACGTGTTGCACCTGTAGGTCATAATCAGGTTCCTCAGTAGAAGGTAGTATTAAATACATCTCCAGTTCCCTTGCCGTTGGTTGAATTTAAAAGGACGATCTGTAAGGGGATTTAGCAGAAGGAAGAAATATTCCACATCCCATGCAATATTTTCAGTCCGTTTTTCACCTGTGCACAAGGAGAAGGACATGCTACACCAAAGTTGCTTAAGTGATTTTTATTCTTCTGTGAAGACCTGTGTTTTAGAAAATAAATGAAAGATAATATCTGGAAGATAACCAATGACTATTGTTAAAGTAGAATTATGATTCTAAGTACACTGCTAAAGTAAATTCTAAACGAATAAATGAAGAAAATACTGGGGGCAGATTTTCAAAAACATACTGGTGAATTAATTGGCTTCTGGGAAAATTGGCCCTTTTTCAATTTTTCCAATCTTTGGTAAAATAAATAGTTAACTTGTTGTTAATGGACATGTTGACTTTTTAAATATATCCACTTAAAGATTATTCCCTTTTTCCTCCATTTGGTCTCCAGGTGATTGACAGGATACACGTTATGTTTTCAAACAAAGATGGTTTATTTTACCCTTACTTGATGAGGCTTTCTTTAAATTTTGTTGTAGGCTCAAAAGTAAAACATTGTGCCTTTTTGAATATTTCAACTGCTATCCTGTCAATAGATACTGTATGTGCTGTATCTACTGCAAATAATTAAACTGCAAATAATTAAACCCCATAAAACTAAAAAAAAGGCATCATGCATTTTCGTTTGCTACCATTGCCCTGTTACTGTAATTAGGAATGACTATTTCTGCTCTTCTCTTTAAAAATATTTTTACGAACAGTAATGCTATTTAATTGTATAATTTCCAGATACTGTTTACTGTGCCTCTATATACATGACATTTCCAAATATTTTTGAAGTAAAAGTCTTTTTGAAAATCTTATTCCAAGCCCACCCCACCCCCCACTTTGTAATAGAAGAAATGTGAGTCGCTACTAGTGTAATCGCTTAGGTTTTGGCCCATTTCTGCTTCATTTTTTATTGCTTTCATAGCAAGTGCCTTAGGATTCCCTTGGGCTTTCTGTATAAAGTACAACTCTCTACCTTTTCTCCTGATTCCCACTAATGGTTTCGACAGCAGAACGGTTTCTGATAGAAGTCAATGTGACCAGTTTCAGATCACAGCAATCTGCCATCCATTGATATGTTGTGAATTAAAGAGAATTCAGTTATGAGGTTAGTAAGTAATTCAATCTGCTGCTTTATTACTTTGATGTATCAGGCAAACTATTACAAGTAGCACATTGTTCTCCCTAATTCGCTGTGGAGTAGATCCTGATTTCCAATGGAAATGTTACTTCCTGCTAGGAGTGAATCCTGACACAACTCCATATTTTTAAATTACATTTGCAATTATTACCAAGATCCTCTGATTTTCTCAAAAGTGGGTAGGATTTGTATCAACTAATAATGATTTGAGCGGTATCATTCTGAAGTTATAGAACATTCACGTCAAATGTGTGAAATATAAATGAACATAGGAAGAGTTATGCAAGAGAGGAGACCATTAGGCTTATTTAGCCTGTTTGGTGGTTTCATATTTTAAAGAACCCAGGGTATTGGCTTCATCAGACTGACTGGTTAGCTTATTCCATACTCCCATGAGGAGTTCCCTATTTCACAGAACCATGTGAAGAACCATGTTTAGTGCATTAGTACAGTAGGTATTACTGGTGACCTGTTTATAAAAAAATTGCAAGATTAAATGCCCCGGGACCTAAGGAAAAATTAACTCTTCTGCAAAAATGACAAAATACCCCATATTTTCCGGTGCAGCACAATTCACACCGAGGACGGTAACAGATCATGAAATAAACTGGTGTTGCCACAATTGCTTCATTGAACACCCAGGATCCTCTTAAAACAACACCTGTAGTGAAATAATGCTGTGAAATGGACAAGATAAATGGATTTTTCCATACCTGCATAAACATGTGCTTAAACCACTGGGGTCAGGGGTGACAGACGTCGGGCAGCTGAAATAAATTGAAATTCTGTTTTCCAATTTAGACTCTAATCACAATCTGTCAAGGTCAAAAGACAGAACAGAAGCTTTTTTAGAGCACATAATTTATAAAAGCTGGAGATACTTTATCCACAAATTCAAAGACTCAATCGAAACATAATTTCCATTTCCACGAACTGCAAGCTTTACTTTCAAAGTTCAAGGGGATTGAACACCAAGCAGCCCATTTTGGCTGGGTGAAATCTTAAAATCGTAAGTACTGCACCTTTTCAAACACAATACACAACTATATAGACATCTCCCTGACTGTGAATAAATCAGATGGCAACCTAAATTACTAAAAAGACTTAAAGGTTTTAATCCTCCCCTGAAGTGTTACAAGTTGAAACTCCTGAAAACTATGGATGAATATGCCAGCTTGCATTCTCAATCTTTGTCATGAGCAGTTACCAGCGCATCTGCACAGTGTGGTTCTTGGATCTCAAGACTTTGTGGGGGTCTCAGCAACCACTGATCTTGCCACTTGGAGCCCTGATTGTCAGACATCCTCCACTGGAATCAGAAAGCAGCCGGTTATTAACGGCTTAGACTTGCTCTGTGTGACACTGTATTTCCCTGGAAAAACGAAAATTCTCCCTTTTAGTGTTTCAAGGAGGGAAAGGGTTAATTAGTTCTGCTTATTATCAGGGGACATTGCTTCAGCATTGCTGGAGCTCAGGGGACAGCTGTTTTTTTTTTCCTCTGTCTCTCTAAAGAGAGGATATGGGCCTTAATTCGTCTTCCTTTGTTGGCCTATCAGTCATTTTGATTGATTACAGGTACAGTAAGCGCATTGCGAGAAGTAATGAGGGGTGAAAATAATCTGACCATTTGAGTGGAGCATCCTCAAGTGTGAAAGAAATATGGTTGCAAGGTTTTGGACTTAATCAGGAAAAGAATGACCACTTGTGGTAATGTGGAAGTTAAACAGATGCTGAATTTTTTAAAGAGCACAGGTTGGTTTGCTGTCTGGATGACCTAGATATTGAAAGAAATCTGGGACAGTTGCTTTGACTATTGTAGACAGAGAAATCTCTGTGTTATGCTAGATTCTGTCTGAATTCCATGCGTTCAGTCGGAGTGCAATATGTTCAAGTATGTGCTATACCAGCCAGTTTGTGATGCGTTTCAATGTGTCTGTCGGCTGTCTGCCAGTCCTGCTACAGGCCCATTGTAGGCAGTGCTGCAGTCTACGCTGGCAGTGTGCATAGTGCAGCCACAGCCGCAGCTCAGCACAGCTCCAGGTCACCTGTCCTGCTCCGTTTTTATACTGTACCCTTCAAGTCTATTTTTATGCCTCTAAGCACCTTAAGTGGAGCGTAAAAACACATAAATTATTAATAGAATGCAATGCAGATGTTTCTGTTTTTTCATTCTACTATCTCAGTTTTGTGTCCCAGTAGCCCACTTCCCCCCCCCCCAAAACAAAAGAAGGGGTACGGGGTGCCAATGAGCCCAGCTGCTGTCAGTCGAAACTCTACGGCGGAGGCGAATGACTGGCCAAGGTCATGGCCAACCAAACCAGGAGAGGTGTCAGCTGACATCTGGGATGCCAGCTGCTTTCAGTGAAAAGTTTAGTTGAAAACATTATTTAAAAATGAACAATGTGAAGCTTGCTGTTGAAGTGGAGAAGTACAATGAGCTCCACACCCCCAGACATTCTTCATACCAGGGCATCACAAAAAAGATCTGGTCTGGAATGCTACAGTATTTCATCTGCCGTCACTGCATAGCGCCATTGTATTTAATAAACTCCGTGACACTGAAATAAAGGAACTAAAATAGAATTTAGGCAATTAAACAGTGTGACGTGGTGCATACGGAATTGAATACGTTCAAAAATACGTTTTGGTCAGGATCTGCGCTATAGAAAGAAATTTCAAAAAAAGTTGAGAAGGCCATGATATTTCCACAGCTGCAGACCAGAACACCCTTCAGAGATGGAACTAGTGTGGCTTAGCAGCGGTGTAAAAACTGCTAGTGAAACGCACATGTGTAGGAAGCTGTGTAGACTCTCATGCAGCTGACAGACCAGAGGCAGTCTGTCTTGATAGCTTACAAATAATCTGGGGGAAGTAGGTGACAAGGCAGGCCTCACCTGCAGCAGGCTCCCTGAACTTTCAGATGCTAGTGCTGCAATTATTGGACAGTGTATATGGAGATATTTAAGGATACTTGGAGCTGTCCTACAGTGCATCAAGGCAGCAGCCACAACTTCAAAGGTATAGTGTGGGCATCCAGCTCGTTTGACCTTATCCTGATCAAACACATCCAGGAAGAGGTGCACAGATGAAAGTGCCAACATCAAATACAACTGCATCTGTTGAGCCAACTGTTTCAGTGTCTGGAAGAACGGCCTTACGAACAGAGGCCCTAACTCAGGAATATTACAACTAGGCTGTAGCTGACTGGTGAGGCTGACACCGTGATCATGTTCAGATACTTAACTTAACAGGCACTAATATAATAATAGGGCTATTGGACACTTTTAAACATCCACCATCACTATGCTATTAATATTATAAATATTATTATTTGGAACTACTTTTATTTGTTTTGATATTATAAATCATATTTGTTGCAAAAAACACTATATAAGATTATGAAAGACAACTTACAGTTGCATTACACAGGACAAATGCATCCAATTAAGCCATTCGGCACATACTGTATGTTCTTTATTATTAAGTTACAGACTTTTATCATTAAATACAGATTATTTTAAGTTACAAAAATATTCTCATGTGAACATATTTATGTAGTGCTTTTGATATGAATCCACTTCTAACTACTGCTTATACACTTGAGCTCATATGAGTTGCATTATAATTTGTTTGCACTGTTGTCAGAATGTTTGCTACACTTACACTGTGTTCCAAGGCAACAGAGAAAAGACATTGCTGGGTCTGACCTTGATTTTGGCTCAAAACATGTTTAATAATGAGCACATTCATATCTATTTTACAATCAATAAATCACAATCAGTGTTATTAAATCAGAATTCATAACTTGAGGGAAATGTGAAACTGTGTCTTAAAATCACAGTTCTCCTTCACATTTGCCCTGCCCTGGTGAAAAGTCTGAAGATGAAGTACTGATGACTGATATGTACAGCTCTAAAATATTTTTAATGGGATTCTATACTCTTGAGTCAATTAAACAAATTTACAAATGGCTGGCAGGTGTGTCTTGTTGGTCAGGTGTTTGTTGTTGGGACTTTGGGCTAATAAAAGAGTTGTGAACGTTTTGTCAGCTTTCTGTTGCTTTGAATTCAGTGACTGGAGTCTGTAGTTAGAAAGTCAAAATGAAAACCAAAGAACTTGATGTGAAATAAAAGCCATCAGGATTGAAGTTGAGAGCAAAGAAAAATTTATCACACACACCAAATTGAATAATCTGGAATATACTGATGAAAAAAACCCCATTGTAATTATCAATCAGCTAAGATCAAGCTAGCCAAGAAAAAACACCTGCAGTTGATGACAAACAAATTATCAGAGCTAACAAGGAAAACCTTAAAACAGCTGTCAGTCAAATCACCAATGGCCTGTAGGGGTGAAGGTATCAAAATTCCCCAATTCAGAGAAGAATAAGGTGGCAGAATTACAAAGGCTACACTGCAAAATATAAACCTCTCCTCAGCACCTAGAATAGAAAAAACAGATTAGAGATTGTTCAGAAGCACAAAGATGAGCCAGGATAGTTTTGGAACAATGATTTATGGGCAGATCGGATCAAACAAACCTTCACCAAAATAGAAAGAAAGGTTAAAGTGTGGAGAAAGAAAAGAGCTGCAATTGCTTCAAAGAACACTGTCCTATCTGTGAAAAATGGAGGAGGTAATGTCATGGCCTATGACATTAAATCCAATTGAGCGTGCGTTTTATAGGCTGAATAAAAAAGTCAGAACACCCTCATAATAGGCAAGAACTCAAAGTGGCTGCAGCAGAGCCTTGGCAAAGCATCTTAACTGAGTAGACAAAGTGTTGGTGAGCTCAGCAATCCACAGACTTCACACAGTTATTGCCTCACAGGGATGTGCAACCAAACTTTTACACTCTCAGACGGGCTTCAAGCGAATGTGTCCCAGTACTTGAAATCACCAGGTTAAACACAAAGGTCAATTCTGTTCTAATGTGGCCAACATGTATGCACAGAATTTCTCAAAATAAACTGAGTGATTCCCACCAACATGACTCGTGTGATTTAAAGGAATGTGAATCTGGGTTTCTTTTTTAACCTACAGTACTATTGTTAAATGGTCATTGGCAAAATCTATGATGGAGTGTTTTCTAAATATAGTTTGTTAGCAGTATGTTCACTGCGTCGATAAAGAAAGCCAGCTATTGAAACTGCTCATTATAATCATTCAACCATAAATATTACTAAAGAAAGAAAAATATTGATTTCAGAAATGTTTGCCCACTGTTTCATATTTTCCTTTCGGAGGTCAATACCTGTCAGAAAGCGTTTCTATGGCAACATGGCTCTGAGAAGCTAAGCCTACTTTGTCATATTGAAATAGCTTTAGAAATGTGTGCGGGTGTGATGAAGGAGGGGCAGTTTTTTGCAGTCATATTGTCACTTGAGAATTTCAGTCAGGGAATAAAAACAGTGCTTATTAATTAACACTTAAATGAGGGAAACAGGATTCTGTATAAAACAAACAAAGGTTGACATCAAAGGCCTTCAATTTGAGTACCTTAACTTTGAATGTGAATTATTTTTGCAGTACAGATTTGCAATCATGTGTATATATATATAATATTTTGCTTTTGTTACTTTATATAACAAATACAGTAATGTAGCACATGTTCCAAAAAAGTGGCTAGCCTCTCAGCTTTATTAAATGCAACAAAAAAACGTCTTTGTAAATTGCAAACACCATTTTGTACTTGACTAACGATTCTATCAGACTTAACAGTTCACAGTGTTTTGACTTAGGTGTAAATACAACAATTAAACATTTCCTGAAACACTTTAAAGCAACACTTTCATGACATAGTTTACAGTTTCTCCTAGCTGAGTTATTATTGATTAATTAAATTGAGAAATGTAAAACATTTGTTTCAAACATTCACTGATGTGTATTAACTTTCCTGAGCGTCTCAACAGAATTTTAGTTGATATGGTGAATCTGATGATTTTTGTGTCTTAGAGAAAATGGGTGTCCTGGCAGAATGTCTGTCTAAGAGTTTGTTGATAGTATTTCTATTACATATACTAAGATTTAAGCAATTAAGGTGTAAAAATCATTCCAAAAACCAAGATGGCTCTAATGTAATGACATCTTCCACGGCATTTGAATGAGTCATGCCATATGGTTTTAGTTTTTCTGTCAGGACCTCTTTGACAAGTACCGTCAATACAATATGGAAAAAAAAAAAAAAAGCAGGTGCAGATATAAAAATCAAGTAGACCATCAGATTAAAATAGAAATAAGAAAGGATAAGAGGTAGATACATCTTCTAGGATGGAGAATCCATCAGGAGTAGATGGTCATGTAGGGTAAATTTCTTATGTGGCAACATTCCTCTGGTCACCGAGTTCACTTTGAATTTACAGTTTTTACAATGCTGTCCTGTTATCCCCAAACAACAGCAGCTGATGTGCTCCCATCTTCACACATAAATAGCCTCATTTTTTGCTGGGTGTACTTTTTAATTAACTCAAATTAATTTGCTTCTCATTCCTTTTAATCAACACCTTTTCAGTGAACAACACTTGTCAGCATGAGTCAATGGAAGTGAGGAGCATATAAATAAATGCATTTTCGGTCTGTCGGATTTTGAAATAAAGTGTATTAATTGTGCCAAGTCCTTGTTTTACTTTTTTTTCTCCGACTATGCATATTCCATTAGACATTCTGTGTGACATTTTCTACAGTGGTATTTGTCACACCAGTAAAAATAGTTCAGTAAAAGACTCCCTAGAGACTGTGCAGCTGAACACTGTACAGTGGAAGTTGATTACATTGAAACCAAACTGAAACCCTTTATCAGATGACTCAGGACCTGGTGTAACACTAATTACTGTCCGCACTTCACTTCCTTAGTTTTTCCATGTGTTGATGTCAATGATTTGTAAGCTGTTCTATTTGTGTATAGAGAATTGTACACAGATAAATCTAATGTTATTATTAAGTAGCTGTACAGTTCCTGTTTAAAATAAAACATTATTGTACAATTCCTTCATAAATGCACGAAACACCGTAACAGTTTAAAATTTGAGTCCATGCCATCAATTAATTTAGGAATCCATAGAAAAGAACAATAAACGCGTAATTATGACACAGAATGCATCACTCAACACTCATATAAGATTGGAATTTTCCATTACTCAATACACCCATTCATTTATCATCAGAGGGTAATGGTAACCTGGACCCCATGCTGGAAGCACAGGGAGCAAGTCTGAACTAAGCTCTGGGCAAAAAAAAAAGATAGCTTAAGAACATTTTTTGCATACTACACATACTGATAAAGATGAGGATGTCCATTAGCATTAAATATAATTTCAAATGGCAGACTATACAGCATGGTGGTCTGCAGCATTAGGAGAAGAAACACACAATGCAGACTCTAAATGTGCAATATTGGATTGTGATGCCTCCTTAGCCTTTGTCATGGATAACTGATTGTTACAGAAGATGGAGCAGCCTTATCTGATGGTCTGATGGCTGTGCAAATCTTTGCAGGGGTTCAGGCAGTTTCCTTCTTATCTTTCAGAGACATGGCTATGCATCTCTGAATGGTTTGCCTTACATTGACATTCTCACACTGCAGTGACATTTTCATTGGTGCGGCTATGAATTCCATTACCTTTACCCATCTGAGTTGTGGGTTTTAAAAACATCTAGGGCACAGGTCTTCTTATGCCATCAGCTGTACACAATGCAGGCAAAGAGACAGGAAGAAGAAAGCACAAAAAAGTCAACTTGCTACTTTCTTCACTGAACAGAATTCATTAAGTTAGCTTCTTGTAGAGATAATTCCGTTATGAAATGAGGGACCTCCTTTGGAAAGTTCATTATCTTACTGTGGGGAATGTTCAAATCCCTTCCAGCTGCTTATTCGCAGTGCTACTGGCATAGCAATTATGATTTTTTTAAAAGGACAAAGAAAAAGCATGCACACAGAAAATGTGTGAGAAAGGACAAATGGGAAATGTTGTGAGAGAAGCACACTAACCTGGCCAAGTACAGTATTAGCACTGTAGGGAAATGACGATAACCTTGTGTATGGCTGACGTGATGATCATTACACTGAATACCATCTTCTTCTCAGATCAGGACAGTCTCCAGTCTTGGTGGAAAATGGTGGAACGTGCAATTCAATCCCATACCACATGACCTGCATCACAGCCTCAGCTGAAGGAGACCTTGTCAGAAGAACGAGACAGGATTGGTCTCCAAAATGTTCCAGACTTTGCTATACATCCTGCTTAAAGAGGCACCTTATTTACAGTAGATCTGCTGCCAGTGCCTCTGTGCCAGTCTCAGCATTGTAGTAGAGGGGATGCCGAAGAAAACCCAAGAGTGTAGGCGCAGTGATCTGCAGTGCATGGCAAACCTGCAAGGGCAGTTTTACACACACATGGTGTCCCGCCCAAGGGCTGAAACTGTGTCTCGTGCTATCAAAGCTTTCTGTCCTGTTTCTGTGCTTCCTGGTGTGCAGTCAGCTTTGGTTACATTTTTTCCTTTACTGCAATTTACAGTACTGTATATGGTGCATCCCTTATTCCAGCCTACAACATGAAACAACAAAGGTCTTATATTTGGTGCCTACAGTAGGGTTGGTGATTTATTTTTAAAACCGGAGTGAATGGCAATGTGCCGAGCATGTCAATGCTTCGTGTTTTTACATGCTCAAGGAGAAGGCCTCCGTCAAAAGGCTCCTGTCTTTGCTCTTCGGCATGAAGAACACTTCTGAAATGCTTTGCATCTGTTTCATGTTTAGAACTTTATATAAATGTGTTTATAAATATACAAATGTACCCAAGGTGGTTCAAACGTTTAGGCAATGATACTAGGAAGTGGTTGTGAAACCATGGTGTGCAGAGCTGAATATAATAATAATAATAATAAACTTTATTTTATATAGCGCCTTTAAAGGTGGCTTCTCAAAGCGCTTTACAGGATGACAATAACAATAAATAAGAAGACTAGAACAATAAATAAGATGAATATTCAAAGCATAACCTACACGGTGTTTCAGTCATTTTCAACTTATTCCTCTAAACAGGGAAAAGGAAAATCCTACAATTGTCTGTCTCTGTGGAAACCTGAAGCTAAATTGCAGAAGGTGTACAACATCTAAAGGCCTAAAAAGACCACACTAGACATTAAAAACAGTTGCGATGAATTAGGCTAAAACTATGAAGAAAGAAAGCCAGTGGCATTAAAGAGTCCAGTGATACAGTGAGCTGTAGTGGAAGCAACAAGAGTGGAAATTGAATTGACGACCTAATGAATCTCCTCCAGCTCCCAGGAGACACCTCAGCGCACCAGCCAGAGGTGCCCTGTTGCCGTGGTAACAGTGCTGTCGGTGTCTAGACAAGGCAAGATGTGCCTCGCAATTAAGCCTCCAAAGTCTGGCTTCCCTGCTTCCAAGATGCTAATTTACTGTACTGTTATACACAGCAATGGGTTTCGCACAGCTATACACTGAGGAAAACAATGCAACCATTTGTTTTATTGTTATTGTTATTATAATTATTATTTAAAAAAACATGCAAAAATATACAATGCATAAAACAAAAGAATGCAACATGTTACAGTTATGAAGTTTATTACTCGCTATTAAATTCCCCAGCCTATGCTAAGAGAAATAGGCCAGCAAAACCGGGATGTGCAAATACTGTACATGCTCTTTACTTTATTTTATTTTTCAATGTAATCTTTTGTTAAGCCAGATAAGTCAATGGAGAGCAAATTCTCACTTACAATTTTTAGAGGAGAGTTTTCACTGAGAGATTTGAGTGAAGTACCTGCCTCAAGGATATGACAATCTGGAGGTCAGTGCTTAACCACTGTTCTACGGCTGCCTCTGTTAGCCTGTGACTCAAGTTAAAAGCAAGCAATTGCAATGCTTACAAAACCCTAAGGCCAGACCAAGAAGGCTGGTTGCCGATTAAGAACATGCATGACCATTTCTCAATCGGTTCTTGCTCTGCTGAATGTAATAAATGTAGTTCTAGCTGAGTCACCAGCTTCTTCAAGTGCATTCAGCCACTTTGGGATGTACTTTGTATTATTGGTTTCAAATGACAAATGATCAATGTATTATTGCTATGTTATTAACATGTTCTTACTATGGTATAATATATTAATAGCACTTCCAAATACTCAAGGTCAATGAAACACAATTATAAGTAAAAATTAAACTATTGTTTTTAATAACACATTGATATGTACAAAACAAATGTTCTGGTAGTTGAAACAGTGAAATCCCAGAGTTTTCAGCGGTTTCTTAGAAGTGTGTCCCTACCACAGACAGACAAACATTATTCTGCCATTGCACCTTTCTACTTTATATTTTTCTTACACACAGTTATATTGTGGGCAGATGTTGATTTGTTATAAAGAATCCATCATTTTTACTCTTAAATATTCAATTGGCTACATGTGTTTCAAAGGATCATATGGTATTGATTTGCATTTGTGGAATAAGTCTCCTTTCAACTGTTATCTTGTTATACACTGGAAAAAGGACCTGAAACTTAATGAAACATGAATTTACAGTGCTCCTCAGAGTGAAACTGAAATTAAAGCAATATGAGAGGAGGTGAAATACTGTATGTGCACAATCTTCTCAAGAAGGTTTAAGAAAATGTCTCTACCATAAGGAAATCCTTTAAAAAAATTCTCTGTACTGTATATTGCAGAGTGATACCTTTTCATATCAGTTTTAAAGAACTCATACAAAAAGCAGAGACGATCCAGCCACATAACAGACACATACAGTACTGTATGGTACTGCACAAGTACTGTTGAATCACAATCTGTGGAAGTACAATTTATTCTGATTAAAAACCCAAAGACGTCAAAGGATATAAAACTTAAGTTTTTCAAGTAGGGAGCTGCGTCAGCATGCGTAGGCTGCACAGGAACAAGTTAAGGTTTATTTCATGATAAGAAGAGAAGAAAAGAAATACAACATTTCTTCACACCCAAAGAAGGCTCCACAGCTGAATCGTTGTGTTTCTGTTCTTCTGTTTTCAGGATGAAACAAACATTTACTTGTTCCTTAACATGTATTAAGATCTACAAGCACTGCTTCAATTAAACAACATACAGTAGCTGCACAAACTCTCTGTATGATGGTAATAATTTGTCTTTTTTCATTGCGTAAATCTTTACAGACCAAAAAATGTAAAATTATTGAAGTTTTATTAAATCGTAAACCTTTATGATTTCCAGCAGAGAAATACTGAACAGCTAAATTTTATTGTAAGGTATAGCAATTGATCTGCTCTTGTTTCTTCCACGCACACAGTATATAAACTGACAGATAAATATTTTTTGATTCACCACTGCATTTCAGACAAACATCTCTACCTGAAAACCATACGTTTTCAGGCTGTACTGTACATCAAATACCTGCACTAGTTTCATCATGTGTAGCTGACAGCTACTCCAAAAGGCTTGTAGGCAGAAGAAGTCTGAGCTGGCTGATAGCTTGTGGAAAAGAATTAAAAATTAAAAAGCCTCTTAGTCAGTTGGCAGCTTCTCCAATGTGTTTCCCAGGCTTGAAAACCCACTCGTCATTAACTTAGAAAGGCCTCTGTTATCTTTAAATGGATGTCGGGGGTGCTTCCCATTTCCGGCAACGGACACCCTCATTACATTATTTATAAAGCTGGCAACATCTGAAAACTCCCTCAATTCCCACAGCTTTGAAAGCTCTTTCCAAGTCCTTCATTGTTGGTGTTGTAATGTCTCTGAGAAGTATCTAGCATAGGAGTGGCCCTTCGGAAAAGGAACAGGCAGAACAGCCAGTGCACTGTGTGGGACTTGCCCCCTAGTGGCCACATAGACTCATGATCTCCAGCCTGGTACTGTCCTTAATAAAAACCACATTACATTTTTGGTTACACCTGCTACACCTGAACTAGTATCTTGGTGTGACATATCAAATATCATATATACAGCATATCCCATTAAGACATATTGTGATGAGAGATGTTAAACTTCTTTAATTAAACTCATTTAAAGGCAAGAATGTCTAAAATAAAAAAAATTGAATCCTCTTGAGACACAGATGAACTTTTATACATGATTAAAGTAAATCGAGAATAGAAAATATTTAGGACCTGTTTGTTGTTGCTCTTGGTGAAGAGGGCTTTGGGTGCATGTTGTTGAATAATAAGCATTGCACATCATTGCGACCTTGTTTGTATTTCATTATGCACTTGGTTCTCTCCAAACAGGAGAATGTGTGCAGTGATTTGCACCAATACCACTCTAAGAAAGGCATATTGAGAACTTCAGAACAGGGAGAATCAGTTGAGGAGCTTGACTGGAGGACACAAGCAGAGAGATAGTGTCACCCTGTGGCAGGCAGGCACATACAGGCAACAGAGGCAACTGAAGAAAGTGGAGGGAGAAGGATTGCAGCCGTATTTCGAGGGATTTAAAACAACTACAAAAAAAAGAAAAATGTAGCACTGCCACCCCTACTTTTCTGTTGTAGATTTAGTATTTTGTGTCAAAAGGGAATTTAATCTCAAGTGTATTTTACAGCTGTACTGTTTTAAAGAGGAGAGGTCAGCACATGGCTCCATCCTCTCTTTAATTGGCCCCACGGTGATCAGAGAGATTCTCGCAAGAGGGCATTTTTGCCAGGACTCTGGCATTGAGTGAGGCCCAATTTCAGCATTATTCATTAATTCGTTAGAGAATTGTCAAGCCCTGGGAACAAAGCCCATTGGAGGCATGTCTGGTAGTTTTAGAATGAACTGATAAGCCTTTTTTCCCCAGCAAAGAAGACTAAGAAAATAATGCTTAAGTACTGAGAAAAAAATATGCATTTTTCCACCAGAAGTACAATAATTTCTCATTAAAAAAAAGGTTGGAAACCAAAACTGCCTTTCTTACCCCTTTGTGATTCCTTGAGGCTTAAATGTCTTGAATGATTAATGTGCTAAAATAATGGATTATTGGGTCATAAATGTATAGTACTTGAGTACATTAGAAGTCTGCATTAATTATGTTTTTGGACGGTAGTTGCTGTAATGATTCTTCTTATCATGCATATATAATTACTTTAAAAATGTAATGCATTTTTTTTTTGTTAAAATTAAGTAAGCCACTGTGCAATTATACTGTAGTTCAAAAGCTGAAAACCAACAGCACAGAGATACAAGAAAAAACATTGAGCCCCAGTGAAAAAATTAGTCCCTGTTAGGGATTTTCTCCAATGTAAGGAATCTGCAGATTAAGAAGCTTTTTTTAAGGGTTGTTTATGGGTATAACTGGGAATTTCAGCTGCTTGGGCTAAACAGAAAGTATTTTTGTTCTTCAGATGCTGTAGAAGAATCCAAACCAGCTGAAAGTGACCATACAGAGGAAACCAAGGCGGAAGACATCAAGGCTGACCAAGAGAATGTCTGAAATAATGCTACTACTAATAACAAAAATAAGTAAAAGAGTAGGCCACTCTTAGCCTTCTGATTGTGAGGACGTTCGTATTTTTTTTTTCTGTGTGGCAAAGATTTTTTAAGAATTGGCGGAAAAATTTTGCAGTCAAAAAAAAACGTGTGGCTTCATTTAGGTGTTCTTGGTGTTGTTATGACAGTTTGATATGACCAATCATTTGGAATTATTCTTGCACTGTAAAAAAAACAAAGAAACAAAATTATCCTGGCTATTTTCTATGTTCCAGTGCGTGCAATGTTCAGTTTAAATATAAGGAGTTCAAACTGTTAGTGAACAAATGGTTTCATTTCAATGTGATGGGAATGAACAACTTTTTGTTTGTTTTCAAAATAAAGCAATGTGCCAATTATTCAGAGTGAGTTTCGTTTTTCTGTCTGAAATATAGCTGTTTTTACTGCTCATCATTATCATTAATAACTCTTGTGATACTCTTTTCCATTGTTCTGCTATTCTTTTGAACTCTCTAGATCAAAGAAAACTTTTCATAAAAAGTAAAAGAGATTTCATAAATACCCAGGAAGTCTACACACTGAAAGAAACCAAATGCAAGTGTGAGGGCACACTAAATTAATATTGCTTTTCAATGGTAACATTAAGATACCGTTATGGTCATTCCATTTTTGTGATAGCAAACCTTCATGATTTCATTGCAGCATTTTGTTTTTCAAACATTTATTTTTGGCCAAAAAAAGATTTGCACTTCTTATGTTGTAATTAAGATCATGACAATTTTAAACCAGCATCGGGAGATACCATTTATATGGTATCGTTTCATTGAAATCTAAAGCGTTTTGAATTTTTCTGCAAATAATGCCAGTGACTCTTGAAGTAACATTATAGTTTTACTTTATAGTGTTATTTAACATCAACAATAGACATTTGAGGGAAAGTCCAATTCTAACCTCACACTTGCTCTCTCCTCGATATAAACACTCTCTGGCTACTCAGAACTTGTGCTCAACTTTTCAAGCCCCCCTCCCTCCATCCAAACTTCAATATGGCAGGAGCTCCCTAATTCATTTCTTGAAAGAGGGTTGTGACTCACTGGATTGTCATTTGCTCAGCCAGGAGAGTTAAGTACTAAAGACATTATCCCTTTATCACTGGCTTCTTTCATCATTATTCGAATATGACCAGATTACCAGAATTATGGGTATTCATCAGTTAGCAACATCTCTAAGGATGACAATCCATATACAAAAATAATCCTCCTTCATGCATACATGTATAATTCCTGATTCTCCATAGGAATTCTGCCTGTGAAAGAAAATGCCGAACTCTAATTTCTGAAACCAAAAATGGGGCCGCACGCATAGGGGTACAGATTCTTTGCACACACCGCAAACACAAAATTGAAAGGGAAAGGAACAAGTTTTTATTACAAAATAAGCCTGGTCCTGTGGAAAATAAAAAAAAAAGTCCACACCAGGGGGGGAAAATAAACACAACGCCCAGCTGGAGTGCCGCTCTTCTTGCCTAGACTGGGAAAAAAATCTCTCACCAGCAACACCGCTCTCTCCGCAGTGCTGGAGAAAGCCATATTGAGTAGCAGCAGCTCTTCTTGTCAGTGCCGGGGAAATAACGCTGCGGCAGCGCTGGGGGAAATAAACTTCAGTAGCAGCACTGCTTTTTTTATCAATTGGGGAAACAACACGGGGTAGAAGAGCAACTCTTCCCGTCAGTGATGGGGAAGTTACTCGGCAGCAAGGTTGCCGCACTCCTCACCCGAATTCGGGCAGGTAACGCCTCTCTGCAAACCCCCCGATAAGAGAAATCCGGGCAGCATCGCGTCTGTGAATCAACTCGTCGCCAACACCGTCTTCCACACGGCGCTCGATTTGTTCTGTCTGGAGCAGGATTTATAGCTGATCCTGCTCCAGTGATCGTTGGGCCCATCGACTCACCGGGATCTGCGCGCCACCATCTTGGGTAGGGGGAAAAGCTTAGTTTGTTTTGTTTTTTTATTGATCCTACAGGACGCGCCCCGTTAGAGTTTTCACACAAGGACCACAACTATGGCGTTCTAAAAAAAGAAATGGCTGTACAGTGAAATCCTTATGGGTGTACCTAGGGCTTACAAGACACCCTCAGTGCATTAGTCTTAGCTTCATCCATGTGATATACTGCTGGGAGCCTGATCTTGTGGGCTAAACAATTCTAAAAGAACCAGGAACACTTCCTGATGAGGATGTCTCATAATTTGTAGGTAATGTGTTGATGTTTCCTGGCAGCAAGAAACCTACTGGGGACCAACTGAAAGGGCCTCCTGGAGAACTGTAGTTGCAACAGAGGAAACTGCAAGGCCAAGGCAGTAGCAAAATAATTGTGAAACAGGAAAACTCTTTGGATTGCCTCAGAAGGGAATCTCTGAAAATACACTACCAGAAAAAGAATGCTAAAAGCCAGCAGGAAACATGAAAAGGCACAGATCAATACAAAACATTTCCAAACTGAGACCAAATGTGCCCACTTAATAAGTTTAAATCTACCCACTAGCTTGGGGCAAACTCAAACCCTGATGATGATGATGGTCATGATGATGATTGTTCATTCTTTGAACAAATGTGAAGTTTGTGGGAATTCTGTAAGTACTATAGGAAAAACATGGCTACAAGACAACAGAAAGAATTGACCTTTGAAACATACATGTGATAACATAATGTAAAACAGATTCCTTCACGTTCACAAGCATTTACAGGTCCGTGATCAATGTTCTAATTTTGTAAGGTCAAGACCACAGGAACATGAGAAAGGTTAGAAAGTAAAGAAGGGCTTTGGCCCATCATTTGGTTGTCAGTAGTTCTTTGATCCAAGGTTCTCATCAAGCCTTATCCTGAAAGAAGGGATAGTTTTGACAGTATAGCTCCCACAATCTGACTTCCACCTGTGTCCTTTACTGCGTGGTCTGCAGGAGGGTTTGTGAGGATTTTAAATACTTGAATCAGGGTCTCACATAAGGTTCTGTGTTCAAGACATTCTTTCAGTTCATTAGAGTTAGAGAGGCAGCCTGGACTTTGCAGGCAGTGGGCTGCTCTTTTCTGAATGTATTACAGAGCACCAATATCCTTTCTTGTTGAGTTTTTACAACACAGTAAACGCAATTGCACACATTCTAAACTACAAGTTGACTATTTTCAATATACCTGTAGGTTTCCCGGATTCGCGGTTTTACAGTTTTACTCTTGAATGTTGTTTGTTCTCCTGGATGGACTGGAGTCTCATCCAGAGTTTACCCCACATTGTGCCCATTGCTTGCTGAGCTAGCATCCGACTCCTCCGCAACCCTGTACTGGATGATGTTTAGTGAATGGATGGATGGAATTTCGTTTGTACAGTATATTTTAGAATACTTGATTATTCTCCTATTTTGATATAATCTGCAAACGTACTGTAACTTCTTCACTAGACTATGAATTATATATACTCCACTGATTACATCACCCCAATCTGAGCATTCACCTCTTATCTGAACTCCTTGTTTTTTTTTATCCTTTAACCATTCCATGTGAATGCAATCTGAGCACTAATAGGTGAGGATTATGCCTTGTGAAAATCTCAGTATCACATCATATGTGCTGCTTGTACCCAGCATAAGTTAATTAAAGTGAGATCTACCTTTTCTAAATCCATGTGGACGACCCTGCAGAAGAACTCTAGTAAGTGTTCTGACAATCTCGGTAAAAAAAAAAAAGCCTTAATTAGTCATTTCAGGTTCACCTGCTGATGTCCCAGTAGACTTTTCCCAAAATCATGGAGGGGAAATTCATAATCTCCAATGATGATAACTGTTTCTTTATGCAAATATATTTTCCTGATTTCATACTTCTGCGTTAAAATTGATATCTGAATTTGGTGGTCTGTACTGTAGTGTACACCTAATAGCTTGATGTATGAATATTTATTCTAAGTTTGAGACACTTTTTCATCTGGGTTAGGTTGCTGTGCCTGAATGCTTTTTTGAGTCATATTGTTTCACCTCTTTCATCCGTCCTGCCTCTCCGAAATTCTGCGTTTCCCCTAATATTGTATTCTTCACCATCACACTGGTGATGAATCAATATCGCAATCTCAAGCTAATGCAGCAGCTTCTGCCTGTTGCGTTTTGTTCTTCTCAATCTATAAGCACTTTATTACAGTACATGGACTTTTTGGGGTGGGGGGTTATCAGCTGTATTTCACAGGTTATATAGTAACAATATAGTAGCAGTTTTCACCAAATTAGTAAACATGGCCTTACACTGAAATAAAACCAAATGGTTTCTGTGTAACCTTTTCATTGGATACCAGTGAATGTAAGAAAGAAAACAAAATATTGCTCATTAAATAAAAAGAGGTACCTACTACTCCCAAGGAAACATCAACAACCGCACCCTATGTTCCATGAAGGTCCTGGAATCTGAAAGGTCTGGCGTTATGGTAGGAGCTGGTCTCCTTCACCACATGTGAAGCAGAAAGACCCGGAAACACGGTGTAAAAATATACCTTATGAGGTGAAAGACCGAATGTATCAATGAGTAATAGAAACAGTGACCTTTGTAACACAATCAATAACATCAGGCTGATTCCTTCACGTGTTTCTGTATTGACTAGAGTCTGACAAATGTTTTCTACTGGTAATTTGGTCACATCAGCATCAATCAACACAAAGAAAGTGTTGCCTCAGCTTTCTGAATGATCTGACTTCAGACTAATTGTTCAGTAGCATTACAGCTTATGTTCTTCTGAGGCCTAAACATCTTGTGCCATGTCAATCTCAGATGTATGAATGACCATCTAATCTGTCAGGGGAGAGATCTTATTTCTTTTGTGGTCACAAAGAACACATTTGAACTGACCATGGGTAGTGCAACTTGTTTAATGTTCTGTTTGGCTTGGAATAAGAAAATGCATGTATACAGAATAAATACACATATGTATTCTATGTGTTTGCACTAAGTATACTCTGGCCATGGTACTTTTTCAAAAAACAAAAAAAAAATGCTTATACACATCTTAAGCTCACTGCATGAAAATATGAGAAAATCATTGTGCGGACATGTGCTTTTTTAACCTAAGGCAAATGTTTTAACCTCATTGTACTTTAAGCTTTCCCAATTGATCTATTTTTTTTTCATTTTAATCATAATGTGAAATCAGAATCAATACAGAATAATGGGTACTAGGAATAATGTTAAGGTTGGTGGCCGTTACATCCCCTGTTTCTAACGCATAGAAAAAACAGCGTGGACAAGCAGTGCAAGAAATCTTTCTTTAAAGTAGATTAATCTAAACAATTCATTTTAAACCTAACTGGAATTTTACTGTATACAATATTATTAAGGCCTAAACCTATATCTTTTTCAGTGGTACTTGTAATAGTTATTTCGAATCCTCAGTCTGTTGGTTGATAAGTCATTTGCAGCCTAAAAACTAGAACTGTACAAAGAAAACATTCTGAAGTAGATAAACTGTGAGCCTTTTGCTCACCCATGCTTTGATCAAATGCTGCGGTATTTTGATATTCCCTTGATCATTTCCAACTCCTTTTTTTCTCCTTTTTTTTCTCGTCTCTCGTTTACAGTGATGTATGCCAAGTTTTCAAGTCTTGTGCCAAGGATTGCTCTTTACTTTCATCTTTGAGAAAAAATGCATTTCAATAATGTTCAAGGAAAGATTTATAGCAGAAAAAAACCCTACAAAGCCAGGAGCCATTGAGTGGTCAGCATTTGTCTGTCTTCTGTGTTTGGCTTCATCACACGTCTGCACCATGTTGACTGAAAGCAAAGCAATTAAAGAAGTGAACTATCTGTCTCCTCTCCAGGCACCTGTAATGGCTTTGCATCTGTTTCCACCCATGGTCTGGAGGTTTTGCAACTGTTTACAGCAATGTGTAAAGTGCATTTATTGCACAGATTATTTTTAAAATGCTTCTAAATGAAATGAGTGTAATGTTTCACGAAGCACGTACTGTATTAAGACCTTTCGGGCAGACATACTGTAGTGCTTGATTTCTCTAGACAATCATTTCATATTCAATCAGGAAAAAGATAATAAAAAGTGAACTGTTTTCTTATAAGCTTCCTTAAATTACAGCTTTGATTTCCATAAGCACCTACTCAGTTTATTCTTACTCATTTTTTTTTCTTTTCTGTGTTTGGTAACTTAACTGCAGAATTAGATGTATTCTTTCAGCTCTCTTGCTTTTTTTCCCCCACTGTAAACTAACCTAAACTATCACGCTCAGATTAATTTATTTAAACAGTTGGTGCGACTGATGAAGGCCAAGATGCCAAAACATCCATCCATCCATTTTCCATCTGCTTTATCCAGTTCCGATTTGTGGGGGAGCCGGAGCCTATCCCTGCAGGCGACAAGCACGAGGCAGGATACACCCTGGACAGGACGCCAGTCCATCAGAGGGCACTCACAAGCACAGACATGCACACACTCACACCAAAAAGCCAATTAACGAAAGCCAATTAACCTACCAGTATGTCTTTGGACTGTGGGAGGAATCTGGAAAAATGCGCCACAATGCTGCCCAAGCCAAACCATATTTGTACCTATTCCCATGTCCTGAGTTGGAAAATGTACCGCAAAAATATTTTAAAAAAATAACACTGGATAGGAACAGTTGTTTTTTTTTTTGTGCAAAGGGTTTGATTAAGCTGATTACTTTTAATCTGAGAGAGAGCCGTAAGCAAAAGAAATGGTGATTTAATTTTATTACTTTTAAAATAACATTCCTGTAGTTTAATGAAACCTATCATAGGAGTTTGTCCCTGCAGCGGATCAATTTCAAATAATTATTACTGAAATAATCATTAGTACTCAAGACGTACTCTAATAGCCCTACTATTCTTTTATTATAATTATTAGTTTAGGAGCTACTCCTATTCACTGTTTTTACAAACCCTATTGTGATGATGTCCTGTATATCTCTGCAAGAGATGTATATGCGCCGCCTGTCTCCTAATGAAAAAACCAAACCCCTTGCTCTTACCCCCTGCGTAGGCGAGTGAGGAAGGAGCTGTCTGCTGCAGCATGTGGTTGTACTGTTAATGACGGACCTGCTGGCACAAAGTGCTCTGCGAGGGAACATGCGGGGCCGGCGCTTTGTTGGCTGCTGGGACAGCAGGAATACTGCCGCTGGGAGGGAAGCTCAGCCTCCTTCTTCATCCTGTACCTGCATCGTCCTTATAGGGCCTCCAGGGAGGTGGAAATACCACCTCCACTTCCTTCTATAAACAGACAAGGCTAGTCTGATAAAGTTATTCCTCCTCTGAGTTACTCAAATAAGGAATACGCAGTGTTTCCCTCGAACAAACTGCTCTGATTGCCGACTGTCTGATCACCCCAAATCCCTGAACACCTTTTATGTTCGTTTTTATCAACTGTATTATAGTTAACAACTTGATTTTATAGAGTAAATAGAAATAAAGAAATTCCCCTTTTGCATGAGCCTAAAATGATGATACAAGTGTGCTTTTGGGGGGGGCTATCACTTTCATACAAATGGCATTGCTTGAAAAAAAACTAAAATAAGCAGCTTGAAATGAAAATCTCTCAAACAGTCCAACAAGTCACCTGTTACGGGCTGCGCCGAAGAGCGGTAAAGTGAGAACGAATGTGTTCTATCTGAAGTACCGGCATGTATTCGTGAAGTACTGTACTGTACATCAAAGCAAGAACACTGAGGAAATCTGATAAGAAAAAAATTATTACTTGTATACCTAGAGTTCTTATTTAAGGTTTTTTTTATTTAGCTAAGGACAATATATCATTGCCAAGTCAAAGCTTATCGTATGAAAAGATAAGCTGCCGTGTATTTGGGAGTTAACTTTTTTCATTTCCTCACAATGCTTCATCCTCAAAATCATTCAGAGAAAGCGTCATTCCCAGCCTGACAGCTCCTCATTGCTTTATGCCTTATTACGTTCATGTTTCCGAGCAAAGGTTTCTTCCAAGCATGTTCCTGTCTTTCACAGCTGCTAATTGACGTCTACTGAGGTCTTCAAATTTCGGCTTCAAACAGCTTAAAATCCTGTAATTCAACATAAAACATTCAAATATGCAATTGCTGCCATATAAGTTAAACACCACGTGCTACTGAAATGAAAAGGCAGTGGGATTTATTTTAATTTTGCCGCATTGAAACACACTAGGGTCAAGCCATGTAATCAAAAATACAAATGAATAATATTTTACCTGTGAAACCAGACATACTGACTTGGTAACATAAAATGTCAGTTAACCTTTTGTTTCCTTGTTTTAAAAACTCTTCTTTGTTCACTTTTTCCTGAATGTAATGAGAGATGCAAGTTCACCCAAGTTCACAGAGATGAGGCTTTAAGAAGTTATAAATATATGCATTGAAACCTGTTCTATCTGCTGTAGCATCTTGCTCCAAGGTTATGCCAGAAACATGTGAATGTGTCATGACAAGAGAGGCGCAGGAAGGACAAAAAGCAGGTTCTGGGAAGCTGGGGTCAAAAGGCACTGTAAAAGCTTGACAGCTATTCAGTCAGTTAATTTCAGAACAAAGCTGGAGAAGAGAACTCCCTTGGCTCCTAGCACAGAAAACTGGGACACAATGGGGCAAACTTATCAAGGGCATGAAAAAAGTGCAGTTTGTACTACTTTGATGAAAATGAAAATACTGGACTGAAAATGAATACAGTATATCAAGAACACAAAAACGTCTAATGGTTGATTAAATTGACGAGAACTCCCACATGCTTCAGGTATTTACAAGACTCAGGAACAGGGGTGGCCACACCTGCTGTACTCTAACAGGGATCATGTGACGCAGTCCTAATCCATCCAGAAGAAAAATCACGTAAGTCACTTTAAAACATTTTTAAAATTTATTTATGTTAGCAAACCCAAAGCAACACAAGCCCGTGGAAAGCAGTGAGAGTAGAAAAAAATCCACCCACTGGAGTAAAGTTTAGAGTCACACACACACAATATACATAGGAATCGGCAACACACTTGTACGAAGTGGATGTTTTATTGGCAGCTGTACAGAGAGTGTAATATACTTCTGCGCTAGGGGTAAATCTGGAAGGATGTGGGTGAACTAGGCCTGGTAGAAACTCACTGTGGAAACAGAGAAGAAGGAGTAAACCTCTGGCAATAGCTTTTGTCTGCTTGTAACAATGTTGCCATTGGGGATGTCCATCTTGGAGCTAGTGTGGAGCAGTGCTCCTGCCCGAGCTGGCTGGCCACAAATCTTGGCTACTCGGGTCCCCAGGTTTTTCAATATCAGCATGTCAGTCATTTACAGTCCTTCATTCACAGATTCCAAGAAAAAAAACCCATCTTCTCGACTTTTCACATGGCTTTTCATATGTTGTATTTTCACATGATCAGTTTTTCACATTGTTCAGATTCAAATGGCCAATATGCAAGGTTTATGTTATTTAACAGTATATGTAGATGTTCATGGCATTTACCCATTCTTTGTCTTTTATTGATTATAACCTTCTTTTAAAATAACTGAATAAAAAAGACACATCTTTACTATTATACAACATGTGACTGTGCATAATAGGCTTGTTAAGAAATTCCTGACTATTCAGGATTAAACTGTTTTGTTAGTACAAAGAATAACACATAAAGGAATAATGAAATGAGAAAGTTTGAATCAACACTAGTTCCTGTCAGCCTTACTGAAAGTACCCCTTTTTATTTATTAACAGCTGCATATTTTTTTCTTGATTGGTCAAAGCATGCTCCAGATATCAACATTTTATAAGTCAGCTATCCATCCTGCTATACACAATTATTTCTACAGAATAAATTCTTCATCACACAGAAAATCTCACAGAAACTGTGCAAAGGATGCTGGGACACAGTCAGGGTACACAAAAAACAGCGCTATGTTACAGTAGCAGTAGAGACTCGATGTTGTACCGCTGACTACCTGTTTCAAAAACTATTCTTTTGGTAGGAGCCAAACCTTTATACTGATGAGGATTAAGCCCATTACAATGAAATCGATTATAAAACCAAACATGATTCAGGTGGTTCTCAAAGCTTGTTTTTCGAAGATATCAAGTTTTATACCAAACAATCTACATTTACAAGGGAAAGAATCATGTTTCATTTATTCAGTTATTAGGTTACAATATTAATACATTTATAAGAGTTAAGTTCAAAAAGAGAAAAAAAATAAAACTGGCTACTGTATGTAATCCTTAGCTTAGCGATAAATTAGCAGAAGAGAAAAACTGAATGTCTGCTGATGATATTATTTGTCAATGCTGGTCATGCAAAGTATAAGAGTAACACTCATCATTCTTTGAAGCTAAACACTCTGTCCAAATAAATTATTGAAATGTGTGCAATGTCAAACTGCAGTTCACAAATCTATTTTGCCAATATTTCTGTGATGACTGCGATATTTCAGGAGAAAGAACGTGAACTTATTAGTTACAGGTCTATGCAAAGCTGAAATGTGAATTTAACATTCTGGGGAAATCTTTGAAAGCCACAGCAAACAAAATACCCAAACGGTGAAGTCCAAAACTGTGGGCGTTGAAGAGTGCCATCCTGACAGCTTGGCCCTAGAGCTGTTTTTTGAGACCATGTCCCATTATCATTATCAAAAAAGCTTTACACCAATCACAGATGCTATGCATAGCTCAACCAAAATTAAAAAAAAGACAAAATAAGACTTAATCCTACACTCAAAAAAGAACTCAAACTGATCATAATATTCATATTATTCATATCATAATATATTGTTATAATTAATTCTATTTAAGGAATAAAGCAAAATAAAGACATTTTATGGCCTCTAATACTTTTTCTTCCACTTCGGAGCCATAGTTCACACCCAGAGACCAAAAAGGGAAAGAATTACACTGAAAATAATTACATAAATGTCCTTTTCAAAACTGGCTCCACAGACATTTTGCATTAAATTAGTTTTAAACGCATCTATTTTCTGGATGTTTAGTCTGTCAAATTTGGTTCCATCATAATCTCAGACCAGTTCTGTTATTTTTACGTTTGTTCTTCGTTTTGTAACATTACCACATACCAGGTGTTCTTATGACTGAAATTCCAAGTTATTTTTTAATTCAATGCTTATTTGCATGTTTTCTACATAGAAACTATTTCACGGTAGTAGTGTAGCACATGAATCAAAGACTACATTACAGAGGGCTCATAATGCAGAATAAAATGTAATCAGGTATATCAAGATACTAATATAAATATACCTTCGGTCACTCAGTCACGCAGCATACCTGCAATTACTGCAATAGTTACTACACAGATACACACAATACAATTATCACTCAAACGCTGCCGTTAATGAGGGTGCACTTTGTGACCCAAAAGCAGAAAATAAAGGATTTATTTTTTGCTAATGTCGGGAGGGTGGAGACAGTTTTGAAAATGAGTAAAAATCATTTTATTCATACTTCATATTTCTCTGCAAGTAACAACCAAGCAAAAATGATGGCACTTCAACACACTTGAATTTAGGGTGAGAATTAGAGATTCAGAAGATTCTACATTACTGTAATAAAGATTTGCAATACACTGCATGCTTGCATTTGCTTGTCCACTAAGTAAACCATCACAATACATTATTTTGTGTATGTATTATTTATAGAATAAAGTGGGGAAAATAATATTTGTACCAATAAAATTTCAAAATATCTAAAGAAAAGGGAACATATCCGAAATGGGTTCTGTTAGGCCACATGTATACACTGTACTGTATACTGTACATATACTGTATGTAAAAAGACAGATACATGTTCTTCTCTCATAACATTTGAGGTCTTCCATGTAAACACAGAGAGTTCAATACTAGACATGAATACTCACAAAAACACAGACATAGTAGATGGGGTTTGTTTGAACATCTCTTAAAATCCTTTATATATATTTTTTTCTACAATCACCCTCTGCAGTATCATGTAATATAACTACTAGAGAAATGTACTGTTAAGCATGTGAATCTGAAATAAAACAATCAAACCGATGCTGTGAAAACAGCAGATAAATAACAAATAACTTTCACCTTCAAAACAGCTGGACGTTTCAAATGAGATCTACAATATGCATTTATTTTTATTTGCATGTTCCAGGGCACTAAACATTTGTACCTTTGTAAGACTTTCTAGCTAACTTCATAAAGGAAAAAAATACTACAGTATTTTCTTTACTCCTGTATCAAAATAATTCAGACTGAATGTAAACAGTCCTGTTTTTAATCATGAAAAGGGTCTTAAGTACAGTATTTTACTTCCAAGAACTTTTAAAAGGTCAACAAAGATTTTGTTCAATATGAAAAATAGGGAAAAAAAGGAGATGACCATGACAGGATTTGAGATCTACCTTTCAAATCCCCATTTCAAAGACAACATTGTGTAAAACAGAGGTACTGTATGACATTCAACACTCTTTAATGATTATTTTATAGTTTTAAGTCCAGGCTCAGACTGAAACCTAGAGGTTTTGTATTTTTTGTGAACCCCTCTCTTTGCATTTTAAGAAAATTTAGAGAAAAGTACGTTCATTTTTCTCTCATTTTGATTGGATTTATTTTTTAAATTGAGAAAAGTCTAATATTTTTGCAGAGAAAATGCTAAACAATACCACATTTGGCCTTCCAGACAGTAAAGAAAGTCTAAGGCAAAGATTTGCATTTCGTGTCTTAAATTGCAAATTCGGTGAAAAATAGAGACTTACTTTTTGCTTTACAGGCAAGGGATGATATGGGTGTAAGTAACCTCTTGAGCAAGTGTATGTATGTGTGAATATGTATTTGCTTATTGTTTGAAAAAGATTATGTGTGCATTGTTTTGAATATAGATTCATGATACTTTATTTTTATAAACATTTTACACTTCTATAGAATAATGCTTTTTGACAGAAATTAGAGAACAAGAGATTTTTCCTAACCAATATAGGGCTCTGCTGTACACTTGAAACAACTTTATTCACAGTTTATTCTGGCATTTGATAAACTTATGCTAATACTTAATGTGATGTATTGTATCTATGCCAGGTACTATTCTCAGCATCATATACTGTATAATGTATTATTTCTTTCAGTTGGATTAACAGATAATCCAGATCAGATTTTCTTGTAATCTGAAAGGTACAACTTTGACAAGCACAAAACATAACTGCAGCAATCCCATTTTTAAATGTTATTCCTTACAACCTGTTAACAGATGGTGCAAAATTATGCTACCATAGACCACTAAAGGTTAATCTTCAACATAGTACTAACCTAATCAGAAATGTGGACATATATTAAATCTTTCATTTGTATATATGGACATTGTTTTCAAATATGTACATGAATAAACGGGGAAAACATTCCTTAAAACTTCAGTATTCTCAGTAAGTAAAAAGTCCTAGGTAGAGAGTAATAGGGGAACAGTGTAGGTTACACTGATATCTTATGGGTTTACAGTACGTCATTCCAATTCAGGTTTCTTACAAATAACCTGTCTTAAGACGATTTCACCTCACTAGCAGGCATTTTCAAGGAGCAACAGCAAATATGGCAGGCAATTTCAGAAGCTTAAATACAGTTTGCCAGAGAAGAATGCACAGAATTGTTAGCCTTTTCCTTTAATATCTACAGCAATTTGACAACTGCAATTTTGTCAATGTTTTAACATGGATTGCTGCTCTTAAACTGGTCACAACCTGTTTGCTTTTCAAATAAAAACTTTTTTTTTTTACAAATTAATTCTGTACAGGATTGTTAATTGTTGCAAGCCCTCTTCACAGGAATGAATCTCACTGTTAATAAAATAATAGGCTATAGTATGTGCAATTCAGATATACATCACTCAGCTTGTCCCATGCTAGTCTATTTGTGCATCACAAATCACTCTCCACGTACAGATGCTGCAGCCCCACAGCTTTCTAGAGCATTAAAACATGAGGCCTTTCTGAAGTGAGGAACTACTTAACAAGCACCATCAGTGAGCTATATTCAACAATATTTACATCTATTTAAATCAGGATATATGACTAGGCTAATGTATGCCCAGAGTATTGTTCTTTTAAAACCTCACTCTTTTCTTTCAGTCCTATAATGCTTTCCAGTACAATACTGTATGTTGTATGCGGGTTTAGATGCTATTTTGCTTCTTATTCAACTTCTCAGTTGCTCTCATTAGTTAGTAGCCTTTATCTTTTCTCATATGGTCCAAAGGCAGAAATATCATCACAGAAATGTATATCCATAAAATTAACAACATTTTGAGTGATGCTCAACTGCTCTTTACAAACTGGGAAAGAAACTTAATGACTGCGTGGAGGCGAATGAGACTGAATTTACGACTGCAGTCACCTTGTTTATAAATAAATGTCTATGATCTACCCCTTTGAAACTCAAAAAACACAATGATTTGAGCTGTCAGTCATGGCTACTGTACGTGACTTGAATTCCCTGCCATATCTGAGTTGACAACATGTTTTCTTATTACTTTAATTTACTTCTTAATCTAAACCAGTCAAATAAAATAAAACTGAAAGGATCAGGAAAGCACGGTGCTAAGATTTTGCAAAATGAGGGAAATAAAAAGCCTGCAATAACTGAAGTTCAAGAACATCGCCGTTTGTTCCTTAAGTAACCTTTGTTCATCCGTTTTGTTTTTGTGTTTAACTAAAGGATTATTTTAATAGACCATTCTCTTTTTCCTCATGTTGATTGCGCTTAATCGCAGCAGGTTGTTGTTATACAAACAGTCTCAATGTAACTCCGTACGATGGGTTTGTGGTATTATTAACACTTGAAGAAAAGGCAGGCAATGGAGGCCAGTAGAAGCCACATGGACTGGGCGAGGCAAGCCGACCCGTTAATGTCCTTCCCTGTCCCCGGTCCTGAAAAACAAGCACAGAACAGAGGCCAGGTGTTAATGTAAAAAAAACTGCTTCCCTTTCCAAGTGTAAACTTTGAATTTGTACATTGTGCAAACTCCCGGGTTCCTGAAGTCTGGTGTTAGGAACAGCAGGCATGAGATCTGCTGGGAAAACAGTAAGACCAGACTAGCGCCCTAGTTTTTAAGTTCAGTCTGCTGTCCTGCCCCTTTGTTGGCAAATCTTTCCATTAATCAAAGAGGAACACTGACTGACCACCTTCAAGAACCACCCAGGAACAGGAACACAAAGTCCATCTCATGTCAGGCTTGCCTTGTTATCTAAACACAACTCGAGAGCCACCACCACTGTGCCGAGATCTTGAAGTACCAGATGTGATCTAGATGACCAATACTACTGTACCTGCTTCTTTGCAAGTGCTAAGCACTACAAAGACTATATTGGTAATAAGCATGATTGTTTTAAATTTTGAAACACATACCTGTTCAATAATGAGTCAAATGCTTTATTTATGGAAGGTACTGCAAACCCATTTGCCAGAGATGCCCTGTGGTATCTGTGCAATAACACCCTTTTTGTCAGCCTCACCCTGCTCTGTAGCTGCTCTTCTACATTATTATTATGCTCCATGCTTAAAGGCTTACTGTACTTGCTGCTTGCCAGGACACACAGTTCAAAGTTCAAGAACATGTTGGCACTATTGCTTCTGATTAAAATAGAATATGAGATGAAAACAAAACCAGAATATCAAGTGGATATTTCACAGCTTCAAAGTACAGAAGAATAAATAAATGAGAACACTGAAAATGACAAATCTAACCTTCAGGACTTCCATCTTAAATTCATTTAAATTCATAAATTGTAATTATAATGGAAAATGAATAACATTAAAATGAATATTCAGAATGATAAGAATGTTTATAGTTTTTCAACAGGTTTATGAAATGTGAAGCATATTCATATCGAAAACACATTTCCTTTACTTAAGGTGTACTCATTCAGACCAAAGAAGATGTACGGTCTTAAAAAAGGGAAAAAGACAAGATCATTTGCCATTTCACAGAATTTTGTCTTAATGAAGCAGAATCCAAGTCCATTCATTCCAGTCTTTTGTGCAGTTTAATCAACACAAATTAATGCTGGGCGAAAATGACGAGCAGAAAATTGTAGGTAATAGGAAATGTTCAGTAAAAAACACTACATTCAGAACTGATGCGATAGACTTACATACACAGTTCATGTTCACAACTTCGATGATAAATTATGGAAAGAATGAAACGCCACCATGCTGAAACTGTTATTGTATCTGGCCAAATGGAGGTGAAAGTAAATGCAATTGATACCACAGGGAGAAACAGGCAGTTCACTTTGTTTTTAGCCTGAAGCCACAGCCTCTTTCAGCCTGGTCTCCTCAAGTCAGTCAATCTGACGGGATGTGTCTGCACGAAAGAAGAAAGACCCCCCCCCAAGAAAAATGAGGAGCTGCTCTAAAAGTAGAGAGAATCACAGCTGGGGACTCTGGTCTCCGGTCTCTGAGACCTAAGGGCTGCCAGACTTGGAAGGAGGTCCCGCTTGGTCAGATCATATCACGTATCCCTTTACAATCACCTTGAAGAAAAAAGCAACATTACAGGCCCATCAAATCACCCAAGGTCTCTGATGTAATTGGGAACTGGATATCACTATAAAATATCAAATTAGGTAACAAATGGATTCAAAGATAATGAATTTCCATCTGTTACTAGAAAGTAACAGAAAGTAAGGGTTACAGCAACCTGAAACCTATCTTGGAAAAACCAGCACAAGTCGAGACTACAGCTCGCACACACTTTCACACAAGCTCACCAGGACAACTCCTGGTCCAGCGAACGTGGCCAGCATGTCTCTGGGAGCACAGACAGGAACCGGGGCTCTGAGCGGTGCTGTGAGGCCACAGCGCGGACTGCGACACCACACGCGTTGCAGTGATTTTTTTCAAATTCAGTAACGTCCATACTCTGGATACAAAAACATGACTTGGTGTATGTAACCCTTTCCGTCATGTGTACTGTATGTCTGCAGTCAGACAACAGATCGATGCTTCCAGAATGGTTTGCATTGAGTCTGATCTTTTCTCCGTGCATTTATGACTCTGGAACTGGCTAAGCAATTTGGCACAGTATATCATGAACAATTACAGTTAAATGCATTAGTGGCAGCTCTGGCACCCCCATCCCTCCCTAAATAAACCTCAAGAGGACCGGAAGGCTTCTAGTTTTGGCAGGAACGTGTGTGGAACCACCTGCTGCTGTGCAGCTCTGCTCTATACTGTGCCAGTGTGACATCTCCGTTCCAGTTCAGCGCAGCGCTGAGCCACCTCACACGTCCTCATTAAAATTCTGCTCACTGATGTCTGTCTTTGTCCAGACAGGAACCCCCTCGGGGACTGTTAATCACAGCACTCTAATCAATAAAACATGGAACCAATCACTGGGGCTCTCTGCTTCCACTCTGGACAGTGGGCAATTATTTATTCTTTAATGGGGAACCATTTCACTGTGACACCAATGGCATTTTGCCAAGATAGAAAGACGTTTGATTTAAAGATTCAAATATTTTTTTTTCACTGTGTGGTAAATTGTGGAGGAGTTATTTATGGAGATTGCTTCAGAGACCAAACTGCCTTTAATTTTGTCAGCGATTAATACAAAGAACGCTTTGGAGACCCAAGTAAGGTGAAGGGGTTCTATTTTGCAAGTCATTTTAACAAACGGTTAAAAATGTTCTACAGTAAAAAGGGGAAAATGCTGTTATATTACTGTTACCATACTGTATATACAGTATAATAATAAAACGCTTTTCATTTTCCTACAAAAAAATATAAATTGTTGTGTAACGTTTACAAAATATAATAATTCATTCATGATTGTACTTTCAAAAATATGCGAATAATTCAATTCACTTTTCTGAATATATGCCTGGTACTGTATATACTACGGGCTTATCATAGGACAATAAAGACTTAGAAAGTTTTATTTTTAAATTACCCAGAGCAATGCAACCAATGTGACAGCCCTGCAGCTGCAGTTCCAAGACAATTCCAGAATATCATAATGACACCCATTCATTTGGCACAAGGTTTGGCAGGAATACAAAAAAAAAGGATTACTAGCAGGGGCTGCTTCTTAGCTTTATATAGAACTTTTTTTTAAGACAGATTATTTTTCAAAAAAGATCTTAAACTGAATGTATTTGGTGGTGCCAAACAACATGGCACATGTGGTACTAAGGAGCACACCTTAACCCTAGTAAGGTCAACATGAGCCCCAGCTTCAAAAGCACATTGACTGGGTTGTATTTCTTTAACCTACAACATTCTTCCTTTCTGAGGTGTGGTCCCAAACCAGAATTCTCCAGAATCTTCCTCCTTAACGACAGTGATCAACATCAGGAAGCAAGGAAATGTTCACGGAAGATGAGGAGCTAATTTAGGATAATGTTCCTTGGTCTGCTCCTCCCTAATAAAAAAAAAAAAAACATGTTGGTTCTCGAGTTGCTAAGCTACTCTGGTAGGGTCTCAGGGGACAGCACTCCGTTAATCAGGGGTGATAGTGTCCCTTTATCTCTTTCCAATAAAACATTTGGTCTCTTTGTTCGAAATAACCATGTTTATACCACAGAAAAGGTATGGGCGAACAAACTAATTAGCTATAACAGCAGTTGTGTGATAGATAATAGGGGTTTAGATATTCATTTGCCTGTACTGTTTCACAATGCTGAGAAGCAAGACTGCCTAAATGCCTAATAAAACCTTTAATTCCACTTTGCGATGTAAAGGCAAAGTTAGCAAGCCACAGTTTGCTTTCAAAACATACCATAACCCTAGAAGATGCAGAGATCTATTTAATTCAGCAATTCAGTTATCGTAGCTCAACCAAAATGCCTATGCACTGAGATCAACATGGCATTTGATTAAAGCAGCAGGAATTTTGTTTCTCATAAGGTAATCCGAACGCTCTTTTTCTTAGGAAAGTAAATTGTAGCTTCAGCCTTCTTGACTTATTCTCTGTCTCTCCTGCAGAAGTAGACGCATTACAGCAGGGAGAAACGCCCTGCTGTAGTCTGGTGCTCTTTGTTCACATCACACCAGCCTCTCCCACTGTTACAATGAGATACAGACAACGCCCCATACAGCAGAGGTGACCTAAGCCGTTAATCAAAAATCCGTCTCGGCTCAGAGCTCCAGCCTTTAAAAAGGTATATGGCGCCGCCTACTGTCCAAAAGCGGCAACACTATTTCTTGTGCAATTCATTCCCAATGCTCGCATCTCGAATGCTATTTTTTTTAAAAAAACAATCACAATCACAAAATCACAATTTTCATTTGCGATCAAATTAAGAAATAGTGTACTACCAAATATAAAAAAGGCATCTATAAAATATTATTAAGCAGTGTGGTAGTTTATTAAAATAATGTAATAAATCTGCAGTTTGAACGAAGAGTACAGTATAGAACACATTTAAATAAATAAAGTACACGCCTCTTCCTACATCAGAGAACACCAATAAATAAATGAACAGTAATAAACGTATTTGTCGTAAATCATCGCATTGAAAAAGACGCATTAGGTTATATACCAAGGCTTCCCCCTGCTGGTCAGGCAAGCTCATTACACTACATAACGGATGAAAATGTGTTTTGTGAAATGACATACAAACATTAGAAAGTTCAAAACAATAAGAGATATATCTTTGTATGTGCTTAAACTTATCCACACGTCTGCACTAATTCCCCACTCTCTGGAACAGCCCCTGTAAATAACCCCTACTTCAATAGTTAACAGACGGAACTATTCCATGAAAACTGGCAGCGCTGAAAAAAGGAGAAAAGGCAAACAATACAAAAAACTGCATTGTTTCTGTTTCCAGGGGAGAATTCTGATGATAAAAAATTGATACGGAACAGAAACATTACCTCATCCCCTCCCCCTGCCTCTGGCTGTTATTGTACAGGTCCAGTAAGGTTCATTTAGGGACAAGTTGAAATACAAACCCCAGCAACACTGTGCCAGGGCCATATTTCATATAAAATATAGAGAAGCCCATGCCTCAGATTTCACAGGCGCTGATCTGGCAGCGGTCCCAGAACAGAACCAGCAGCAGATGCCCAGAGTCAGTCCTCCCATTCGAAACCCCTCAGCGACGCAGCAGTTCTTAGGAACATTTTCCCTTCTTCTTACATCTACTGCTTACTTGTCGAGGGTTAAGCCTTGTGTGTAGCTCGTTCAGATTCGAATCTTGTTGTCACCTGAACTTGTCACCTGTGGTGGAGCCCCTGAAGAAATACATTTGAAGAAACACACAGTTTCCTTTTTAGTTCTTTTGTCACTGTTTGAAATATCAAGAAAAAGAGTCAAGTAGGGAATTAGAGCTTCATTTAAGGAAGCTTATAGTGGAAGCTCAGACAGAACATCACATCATGACATTCTAGACCCTGGGCATAGGTTGTACATATTCTATAAGGGATAAAGGAATGAAGTTGAAGCTCACCTAGACAAATATGCACAATTAGCACAACCTTTTAACAGCACATTTCTTAGCAGCTGTGCCTAATTGCATACGATTGAGCACAATCTGGAAGATATTGGGGGTTGTTCATAATAGATGGTATTTCAAGGTCGAGCCATTAAAAACAATGACTTCCAATGCTTTCCTTCCTCACTCATAAAACCGCCTTGAGGATAAATAATGTCGCACCGGTGTGGGACTGGATTGGTTTAGAAGAAGTCTGTATGTGGATGAAACTGTCCAGTTCTGACGAGTCAGATCCAAGTGAGGTTTGCATTGTGATACAAGCTTGTTGTATTCAAAACAACATCAAAGAAAGGCAACAAAAGAAGACATTGCCACTCTCAAAGAAGAGCTTGTGAAGAAGTGTTATAAATTATCTGTAGTTAAAATGATGCCTGCATCTACTGTATAAAATATATATATTTGGACACAGATATGAATGCAACTATGATATACTGTAGCAATATCAATGCATAGATCAATGCAGCCATTTTCATTTGCTTTGAAGTGATTGTGATTGAAGGTATTAAAATTAGCATACACAAATGAAAAAAAGCTATGTGGAAAAAGAATCACACGTGTTAATCATTACATTACTTTGCTTTTGCCTTGTTGTAGTGCTTCATTTTCCCTCAAAAAAGGAATTATTGCTTTAATTAAACTCTTCATTTAAAGAGTCAAATTTCTCTTTTGTGACAAAAAATATAAAAATATAAAGAAATAAGAAAAACAATTTATTGTTTTATATTTCATGATACTTTAGAAGTTTCTGAAGTAACAAAGAGTTGCACAGAGCCTTTTCTATCAACAGCAAATAGGAAACACATCTGGAGGTGAACAAGAGGGGCTGAGTGCTGTTCCCCCTTACAACTGGGGGTGCACCTCCGCGACTGAAATCGGTCTTATAAAACAGCCAACAAATCGGGTGATAAACTACCAAAAGTAAGTGCTGTTCTTTGGTCATGAAAGATATATACAACCCGTATTCTCAAATGACAATCGGAGACACAAAACTGATCAATAATATGGAAAAGGAATAAAACCTAATAGCAAGATCAATCGCAGATAAATAGTTTACTATGACAAATGCTATCACTGATTCTTCTATAAACATGAACAAAAGGCGTATCCCAGAATGCAATCCCAAGTAGCTCTGAGATAATGTAGTAGAAAGGAAATGCAGGGAATTGGCAAGTTGAGCAAGCAATTCCATGATGTTTTAACCTTTATAAGATAAGATACCTTTATTGGCCATATACAATTTCTTGTATTAGGAATTTGTCTTTTTTTCACAAGCCCCAACTTGCTCTCCATGAGACACACAGACAGGGAGAGAAACTTGCAGTCAGAGTGCAGGGTCGGCCATTTCTATGGTGCTCCTGGAGCTGTTGGGGTTAAGGGCCTTGCTCAGGGGCCCAACAGAGCAGGATTCCTCTACCGGCCGTGGGATATGAACCGGCAACCTTCCAGCCACAAGCGTAACCATAACCACCGAGCCTAGCCCTGGTTAAGACGTAAAGGTATCTTTTTAAGCTTAATGTCTTATATCGTGATCAGGAACAGTGAGTGATTTTGATGTTGTTTAAAGGTAGGGGGCCACTGAAATGAAGTTGAAAGATTTAACAGTCAGGGTTATTTGTACCCATCTTACTGTCTGAAATGAACATTTTCACTTCCCTGCTGACACAACAGCACATGCCCTAGATAAACATGCTAACAACAACAAAATGATCATGCCAAACATTAACACATCAATCACATGAAAAAAAATAATACCAACAGTTCTCATTGACAGCCTATGCTATTACCGACAGCAGCTGGGTATGTGCTATTTTTCATGCCAGTAAAAGCCATCAAATTATTTTATGAATCACTTTCAGGGTATATAAATGAAGAAAAGGGAGTAGTTTTGATAGGATTGCCTCCTATTACAATAATGTCAGCACCATGCCAGCAAACCCCATTAATGAATCAGAAAACAGAATGTGAAGATTGTGTGATGGGAAAGGAGCAGACTTTATAACTCCAACTGCATTGACTGAAGACTTGTTTTGTTAGGGATACACCGACTGTCTCCTTATAATTGGACCAAACATGGGTAGTACAGTGAGCGCATGGTGAGATGTAACCCAAAATAAAGGTTAAGATTTAATTTTGTTCTGACATTTAAAGGGTAAATCTCAATATTGTGTACTTTTGGGAATTTTATTTATCAAGCCATGCCACAGCGCCTTAAAATATGTTTGGTCCCAGGACTGATCTATTAACAAGAAGTTAATATTGCAGCTATGGCAATCTCCCTATATGAGCAACAGGTGGTGCTACATCTCTATATAGTCTCTATATAGAAATACACTGGAAGGAAGCTCCACAGTCAAAATGATATGTTCTGTCTTAATCTTCCTTTTTACTTTCCAGCATGGAATTTACCTCTAATTGCTCTTTAGCAGGATGCACTGTGATGCAGTACCCCCTCTAACCCACCTCTATAAGCTCACTTTTCCACCCTGCAAGAAAAGACTCACCAATCTATCAGGTATTTACACAATTGAATCTGAGTCTGATAGCACACCGTCTGTGAGTCTTTGTGAGTGAATCTCAGCGACACGAAAAAGTTGGGAAGGAAGCTGAATGTCCTGCTTCTGCAGGATTGCAGAGCATTGAAAATGTGCAGGTTGATACAGTATCATAAACAGTTTGTGCTGCAGGACAGCATTGGAGTGGAACAGTGTTTTGAAGAGCTATTCTCTGTGAGAGGCACCTGCACCAGTACCGCATGTACAGTACCAGATGTAGTCAGGATGATATAGTGTCTTAAGGAAAAAATAGCAAATATACAACCTAACTTTTTACCCTAAGGGGTTAAAAAACAGAAACCACGGATGGAGCTCAGTGAACTAATTATTGAAAAAGTACTGATTTTAACATCAAAGAGTCGTGGACTTTCTTTTAGTAAGAATAAAGAGGCAGACAGCAAACAGCATTATTTAATATCCTTTGTTTGTCTTGCTGTTGGTCGATTTATTACTTTATTATTCTAAAATGTATTCTTTTTTCTCATTAGTTCTTGGAAATGACCAGTGTGTCTGCTTTAAACACTTAGAGCACCTTGTGTAGAATGCTTGAGAACAATAAAGATGACAAAGCTGCTGATGTGAGTTTCTGAGTCACGGGTGGGCACTGTTGCATCCACACTCCTTATCTCCACCTCCCTTGGATACAACTCCAGCTCATATTGCCATGCCCTTTGTCTAGCGGTGCTTGAAAGATGTGCAGATGTTCAGATTTCCGTTGGATTTTTTCCATCCACGATTAATGAACGTCCAATCAGTAGAATAAATGGCTTCTTAAAAGGCATGTTAGTGTCTAATGATGGGTCAGCAGATTTCATCAACTGCTCTGCAGCCATCAGTTTCACACAAATTCACTGAACCTCATTTGACAGTTCTAACAGCGGCAGGACCACCTTCTAGCCTGCCCGAATCTCAGCAGCAAGGCTGTTGCAGGTCAGTACTGGGATGGGAGACGTCTAAGGAAATCCAGCTGGCTGCGGTATGTGTTGCTGGCATATCAATAGGAGGCACTCATCCATCTGGACCAGAATATCCAAACCATTTCCTCAGTCTCCTGTCCAGAGACGCTGTGCTGTAGGAGATGTGGTGATATGAATGGGATGCTAAACAGAGGTCCTGACTGCTTGGTGTTTAAAGGTCCTAATGCTGTTGATAAGAGCAGGGGTGTTAACCCTGGTGGCCTGGCTAAATTCCTCACAGGAAGTTTTTAATCTGGCCTTCCTAAATTTACTCCCTTAATTCAGAGGGTGAAACAGTTTCTCACTTCTCTGTCTGGGCTGCTGTGAGTGGAGGTGCTGGTGCAGAAAGGATTGTACCCCAGTGAATACTTTTACTTCAAAATCTCCTGCATGGCACAAGTTACTCCCCCTAGTGCTTGGGCAATAAATTTGCATTCCGCCTCCAGCCCTGTGTTTCACTCTGGGGCTATTACATTTGTAAAGGTGTCGATTGGTTAATGATCGGTGGAGGAGCGCTTGTTGGCTTTATCCTTTTTCTTTTTCATATCAATGAACCACGTACAGTACATACTGTATAAGAAACAAAACTGCAGAACCAAAAAAAAAGCTCCTTTCACCTTAATTTGTCAAGTTTTTCCTCATAACAGTTTCACATCAAGCTAACATTAAAATATCAGATGTGTTCAAATGACAGGCTTAAAGAGCAAGAGAAAATCAGTCACAAGAATATGCTTAACAGTGCCACAAAAATGCCTTCCTTAGGTAGCAGTGCTTGCACACAGTTAAATCATTGATTTGAAATGTTACTGTCCATTTGAAGGCTGAGTATAAAAAGCCATTTTCTGCAGAAATCTTATTAATGCCTAATTCAGATTCGCTCCTACTCTATTATGTATGTGGCTCATTCAAGTACTAGAATAACATATGCGCCTTTCCATGACAATAGTGGAATTGATCAGACAGCTCAGAGACCATTTAGCTAGTTAGGCACGTCCTCCCTGCGGAGAGCAGCAATGTAAAGGGTAATGTGTACTCTTTTATGCATTCATGAATGCATAGGAGGTAACAGCATTACGCTGCACAATTTAGTGTACAAAGCAGGATAACAAGGGGTGCATGGAAGACTAGTGACATCTGGTGGCTACACAGTGGTATTTACTTTCTTGCCTGCTAACAGTTTTAACCAGGTTTTTTTGCCATCATTTTTAATCAATCAACGTCTCTGTAGAAAGCTTACAGGCAAATGGGGAAACTGGAAAGTATTATTTCGTTTTTGCTTTTGAAAATAAATGTATCTACATTTTTCCTTCGATTGGTGTTTTTTAGACCAGATTCTAAAGCTGCTCCATTAAAATGCATTGATGCATCATAGCATTGATCTAAGTGTGTGATCAACAGAAAAGCACTTTGAGGAAACAGTGGCCACCTGGATTACTCATTGAACTTATGCATGACACCAAAGAGAAAAGTTTCCAATACATGAATTACAACACATGTATACAAACCTGGACTCATCAAAGTCCACACATTCTGTTATTCTGTGCACCACTGAGATGTTAGCTTGGAGACATCATTTACAGTTTCCTATGTTACCAAATAATGAAAAGTTTGAATTTTAGCAATGTAAACGGTTTAAAATGATGGAATGAAAAGCTCAATCTGTAAAATAGTCAACTGTTTGAACAGAAGTTATGCAATATCAATATCTGTAAGCATCAAGGCTGTGAGTCAGAAGAAAATAAACTCTTAATCCTATTAAAATATCTCAATTTTGTATATACTTAAGCACTTTATAATAATAATAATGACAATAAAAGAACATAACATGCAATGTGTTCAGCAAATATTCTACTTTGTGTATCATATTGTCAGTTCATGAACCTGGATGACTGGACTGTGAGCTGGTGTCTGCAATGATGCCTTTTTAAAAGCTCTTCATCATGAACTTTACCGTCACTGTCTCTAAGATATAGAAAACGCTTCAGTTAGGGCTTGCAGGGGTTCATGCCATGACTGAAACGCCCCTCCTGTATGCCAGGCACCTGGGGTTCCTTTGGGATGAAAATGCAAGGAATTATTATGTGTCCTTATGACAAACTTCCCAAACTCCTCTAGCGTTTATCCTTTTCTAAAAGAAGTTCAAGGTGGCTCCCTGGGGGTCTGGGTTTTAATAGGAGCAGTCTCAGTGTGCAGCCGGCAGCTATTACATGGAGAGAGAGCTCACTGCCTGACAGGACCCTGGTCCACACCATGAATTTCAAAAGTGGGAACCAGCTGGGCAGAAGATTAATAAAAAAGGATCAGTCTCCCCAGTTGCCAATGAACTACATGGACTGTCACTGATTAGAGGCCTGTGTTCCTTTTCTTCTAATAAACTTATTCACAGAAGGAGTGCTACCTGAAATTTTGTACATTTAACCACTGGCAAAAATGACATGTGATGAGTCTAAAGGGTCTCCAGTGGGATGGTGCAGGGCAGCAGCTGAAAAAGCACTGTAATTGAATGGAACCATGTGGAACATCCTGCCTTGAGAGGTAGGAGAGAAAGGAGAAAGCACAAGAAACTTAGCTGATGCATCCCGTGCGTCGATTCCCAAAATGGAATAAAATCAAAGCCATGACTTCTGATCCTTGAAATTCCACATTTGCAATGGTGAATCATGCAATTCCCAAAGACTAAAGATTTGAATCCTGTTTTCTCAGACCAGACTTACGACAGAAACAAGAACGGGCAGCACTTCTCCTTAAAGACTGTAGGTGGGTCCTAATCTCACTGCTCAGGTGTGTTGCCAGCTTTCTAATGTCGATCTGCCATTTGTAAACACTGGCTGAGAATACATGCGTTTCTCATTAAGAAGTCAAATAAAAGGAATGGCTGTGCCAACAATGAGCAGAGCTCAAGAGCACAAAGGGCGTCGAGAGCAGAGCTAAGGGTGAAGCAGAAATGAGGTGCTCAGATACAGACCTGAAGGCAATGCCATCTGAGTTGCACCAGTATAAGACACAACAGTAAAGCACATAAGGGCCCAACCTTGCCTTTGTAGACCCAGTATGAAAAGTGTCTAACTAAGTGTACCTGGAGCAAAGCTACATTTGTAAATACAAACCACTTGGACAATTTCTAATCCTATTTTTCTATGTTTAAATGAACAAACATTCACGCACAGTCAGTATACACTTTGAGAAACTAAAAAAAAAGTTGAAAGGAAAGAACAGGAACTATTTCCCCTCGTGAAATTGGGAAAGGGTTAAATTTTAGCATTTAAGTTGTTGATTGATTTTTGCTAGCGCCATATTTTCAACTCAAGGCCTCGGATGACAGTGCCTAAACTGTGAGCTGGAGACACCGATGAATGGCTTTAAAGGCTCTTCATCATGAAATTTACAGGAATAATCTCTAGGATATAAAAATGTTTTACGTTAGGGATTTGCAGGGGTTCTACTCATGACACGGCTGAAACAGGAAATCTTTCCCAGATGCCACTAAAAAGCTAAAGGTTAAATTTTTGTATTTTATTTGTTGTTGCAACAGCCCCAGAGGTGTCACTGAGCTACAGTATATAACTGGTTTTCAGGAATGAGCCTCTTGCTTTGAACAAAGCCAATGCATTAGACCACAAAATAGCACAATAACAGTCGTATATCACCAAGTAATTCAAAATTACCAAGTGCATAAAACATGAGACATCTAAGTCAAAATCATTGCATGCTGAATTAATTTCCTTTCATTCTACTACTGTTACTATGGGTTTGCTGTTTTGATGGATTATCTTCAGTTGAGAGAGAAAATGATTCACTGAAAGATTTTTATTTTTAATAAAGTAAGAAATTTCCCAATATAATAGGTGCAAATACTGTTTTGCCAAAAGGTAAAAACATGTTACAGGTCTCCCTTTGAATTCTCTCTCATTTATTTTTATATTGTGCAGTGGTAACCTCAAGTCATAGATTTGAAAGAAAGAAAAATGTTTAAAATGAATGATGAAATAAAATGACTCTAATCTGTGAAGGGAAGGACAGGTTCAGGGAGAACTACAGACTAAAATTGACCTTGTAATGTTCAATGCACTTTATCAGCTCCACTCTCCAGCTCTAATTTAGATTGCAATTTCTGTACCAGCCCTAGGGTCTGTGTTTAGCAACAAGGAAACCATGTTCTCCTTTGATGAGAATGCTACAGGGCTGAACAGCTCTGTCTTGAGAAAGAGAAATCTCCCACACAAACTGAGAGCCACCCTCCCAGAACAGGTCATTTTGTGCTGGGAAAGCACACTGCAGATTTCAATTAAAACACAGTAAGACCTCTGGAAAAAAAAAAACATTTCCAGAAGAGATAAAGCATGGATTCAATTTCAGAATGTGAAGGGTGATATCATTCTGAATGTGTATCTGAAAGAAAACATCCAACACAAAATCACAGCCTTCTGAGTTGAAAGGAACACGGTCCATTGGAGATAATTCGTTCACAAGTTATGATCTACAGAAATTAAACAAAGACTAAAATTTAGCCACAAACGTGAACTCTTAGCCACAAACGTGAGCTGATTGCTCTTCATAAAAGACAGTTTGTCTTTTATTGTAAAAGACAGTTCAGTTACTGTGTCGGTTCACGTTATTTGATCAATGCGGTATGGAAGGCCAACATACTGTCTGAATATTGAAAAGCATAAAGTGATATTTTACCAACATAAACAAGTGATTGACCTCACATAGAAGAATTGTTTTTGTTCACTTTTGCCTTGGAGGTGTCCTGTTCTCTGTAAGAAAAACTAAAACCTCGATATCGAAAGCTAACTATGGAAAAAAAAGCAATCACCTTCCCGTCGACTACTGGATCATGCCATTAAGACGTGAAAGTAACTTTCATGCAGATAATTAATGTAAAAAATCAGCACAAGTGATTGTCACATTCTGTTGTGTTCAATAATGTGTCTCACTTTCAAATCAAGAAGGAAGTAATGTAACTTTGCTCGTGTTAGTATTTTCCTAAAAATAGCATAGCATTCATTTTCCCACATACCTTTCTTCTTTCCATTCTTAGCCAAGTGTTCTGTTGTTTTTGGCATATTCACCTGCCATATGAGAGGCTTTAAGCTGCCAAGTAAAATCACACTGCTGTGAAGAGAGAGACTGCCAGCGCTGGTTAAGACTGCAAGCGGAAACTTAACAATCAGAGCGAAAGGCTGTGATGGAAGAAACGACCCTATAATTGAGTCGATAGGTAATTGACAGAAAGCTGCAAGTGTTAAACCAAACAAGAATACATGGCAGGAAATATTGGAAAATATCCGGTTTCAGACAGGAATGCCGACTGCTAATGCACCCATTTACAACAGCCTGAAGGCAAACTGATTCGAACAACCTTATTTTAATGGTCTAGGAGTGTGAGCATACAGTGCAAAACACAAAAAACACTCGTTTTTAAAGCAACTTCAGATTGCTTGTACGACCTTAGTATAGATCAGTGGCCATCGATTTTGCTCTTTCTTTTTCTTTAATTAGGTATCAGGCTACTTCAAGATTCCAGAAGCATTTACAGAGGATTGAACCGCAATTTCAGACTCAAAAAAGAGTAGTTTTCTGCGGACTGCGAAAGTTATGGAGAAAACAACTTGCATTGAACCCTTTCGATACATTTAATTAACCTGAGGCAAAAGGTTGAGTGTTGACTTGAAAACTGATGAAAAGTGAAGGTCTGTTGCTCTGACACGATGCTTTTTAAGCCAGTACGTTCATCCAGCCAACAGACATTATTCATTACCGTCTGGATTTTTTTCAGCCCATGGCTGAAGTCTAATATCTCTCCACTCACATCTAGTGTTCCACTTGAACAGGCCCACCTGAATCTTTAACCTAAAGACTATCCGAAACCCTTGCGGCAGCTTAGGTTATCTGAATAGTTCTGTAAAGAGAACCCAGTAGACAATCCCTACCAGAAGCTGACCGTGCTGTCTCACATAACAAACCAATGAACCACACAAAGTGGAAAAATTATGAGAGAGTTAATTTAAAGTTCACGTTATTTAGGCAGGGATTTAGGGCAGAGAAGGGTACCCCTTTTTCTTAATGAAGGCAAACCAAAAAGAGAAAAACGGAGAAAGAAATGACAAATCTATACTGAAGGCATCCCAGTCTGGAATCAAGCCCAGGACACAAGACCACAGAGGCAGAAGCATTAACTCTCCTGCTACCTGATATAAATAAAACATATGAATCAGTATATCGTGAACGGAGATTTTGCTCATTTTTGCTCTCCACTCAATTTGCTGGGATGTTGGTTACAAAAAAAATGTAGGCTAAGACACAATGCTTGGGGGAGAGAATATAATCTTTTCACACAGATGCTTCCAAAAACTTTCTGAACAGCACCTGTGCTGGTCTTACTGTGCCTGAGGCTTTTCATTTTGATGTACTCCTTGGTGGCTTTGCTAGACTTTGCAGTATTATGTCACAGCACAAGCAGTTTATTCTAGGTGCCAGAAGAGAAACATTTAAGACTTTGCTATGAAGAACATTCGGCATTTTTAAATTATTATCGAAGGGAGTGAATGTGAAACAAAAGCTGCTGGTGGTTATACTGACATACAAACTCTTTAATCAACAGACTCCGGCTCTATTTGCAATCCAGTCACATAGGACTTTTATACACACTGAACCCAGTCAACTACCAAGGATTGTGCCATTACTGTAAGAAGATAATTAGAATAAAAAAGTGACATCTGTGAGATCTATTCAGTTCATATAAACAATTCTGGCATTTAATTAATTGCACTACCATCTCAGAGAAATAAGGTTGTCAAAAACTAAAATGGTGATGCAAACTTATTTAATTTAATTTGATATTTCCCTAATAAACATGCACATTAACATCTAGAACGGTCCTACAATACTATTAACAAATAAAGAGGACTGAACCAGATTCCACTGAGTCTTGGGCATGTCTCTCTGTGGTCCATCGCAGTCTGCTGGCTTCTTGGGTACCAACATTAGCTCTTTTTTACATCAGGAATGAAAAACTTCTTAATCATATCATTCTCTTCTCTGTGCTTTTTCCATGATTTTGCTGAATAGACACTTCCTGCCCGTCAGATTGTGAATTCTGAAGCTGGCGGAGCCTAGTGACTCAATAATCAACTGGTCCACATCTCTGTTACACAAGGCGACATTACAGACTATGTCATACGCCTCAGTTCCAGGAGTTTCTGTTCACGTACATGGCTGAAGGGCTTAGGCACACTTAACAAGTGGATCCAGTCATGCCAATCTGTACCATGGCCACAAGGCACAAACTGTCAGCACAAACACCTCTTAGTCAGACAGTGCCTTTGTAGTCGTCTCTCACATGTGCACGCAGCTGGCTCATCAACCTGCGGCATTTCCACAAAACCTGAGATATACAGCAGTACAGAACTGATCAAGTTTTTTACATCCATAAGTTTTTCCAATTTGAATAAACTAGCCATCAATGCCTGAAGACTTACACCAAACAAGGCCAGCTCTACAAAATTGATTAATATGCAGAAAACGTACACATATTTACACTAACCCAAGGAAGTCAAACAAAATTATATTATTTCTATGTTGATTTCCAGAATGATTTCTTACTCATGCAAACTCTAAGAAACATACTTGATAACAGTTCTAAGAAGTTCATTATATTTTTTAAACATACTAATTGGCTTAAAGATGGAATTGCTCTGTTTGTAGAGATTAAAAATATGTTCCAGTAAACTCCTTAGTCTCAGAAAGATGTTACTATAAAATGTTCCCTGTGAACAATTAATTGATCACAACGTGCAAGACTCCTGATGTGTCTGAAATCCTGAGAACTCTTTCCAGAGTTCAAGTGGTTTCTTGCTGACTTCATTTTCATGATGTTGCTCAATTTGAAAGGCAAAAGACTTCATTGAAATACAATGTCTCAATGTTGTTTCTCCTGTATGCTCTGTTGTTATCACAATCCAGGGAAAGATCTCACATCAGAACACCCTATGGTGAAAATGGCTAAATTATGCAATATCATCTCTAATTTCAGTGTGTAAAAATATTCCATATCGTTGTCTCTACTTTCTTTATTTCATATAGATTCATATTTGAATATCAGAAATATTCTATGCCTTCAAATTCTGATAATTTATTCTTGAAATGCAGTATGTAATACATTAATGTCACAGACCTGTGTTTTCCATTTCAACTAAACCAAATCTATATTTTATGAGCTGAAGCATATTCAAATGAAAAGCTCCTGGCTACAGAAGTGTTCATTGATTAAACAACGAATATATACAGCAACTGTATAGAAAAATGGTAAGAAAAAAAAACCCTTAATATTTCCTTTATTCAATCGGCCCTAATGATGCTATTATAAATATAATTTCACAAAACTTTCAGAGAAAGGAGACAGATACCAAAGGCAGAAAGAAGCGTAATCGTAGTGAGATGTTGCACTTTTCACAATCTCTCATGTCAACCCTTGTTAGTGCAAAACGTGACACCTACCCACAAACGCAGTTACAGTATATTTTTTTCCAAATACTGAAAAGGTGCAAAGCATACGCAGCTCATACTGTTTCACCATGGCACTGTATAATCTGTTTAGCCATGGACTTAAGAAGTGTTTTTGCACTTCACTGCTATTGTTTTGTCCTTAGGACAGAATCACAACAGGCAACAACAGAACTCTCTGTGAACCCCATTCTTTCAAATCACAGCACTGATCCATGAAATGATATTGCTGATGCACCCTGAAACACTCCCTAAGGAATCACATTGGCTTTTTGATGGCTAGCACACACTGTATGTAAAAGCATAACTGGATTACCACACTGTTCCCTGTCTCACACAGCCAACATGAATATAGTTGTCTGGGACTGCTCCCAGACCTTTGGCGAATATAAAACTGGAATCCCTATTATATAATTTAAAACAAATTTGCCAATAACTGCAGGACAGTCCTGGAGAATCCTAACAAAAAGTGTAAATTATCGGTCAGTTTGGAACAACACTCCCCTTTCTCTCCAGACACTTTGCTGCCTTCTGTCAGTAGACCCTAGCTGTGCTGCGAAATGCAGTTCTGAGATTTACACATTTTGTATACTGGAAACGCCATGTATAATAATCAAGACAAAAATCAAGAAAGGTAAAACTGATTAAACTAAAAAAATGAAGCTTAATCCTGCTTAAAAGACCAAAGAAGGTGAGCAAGGCCACATTCCTTTGCAGTATAATGTGCAGAGAGCAGGTGACTGCCATTTTAGTTTATAAGTGAAGACATGCTAGTCATGAACGGAAAACCAAAGAGTAATTACGCCTGACAGATGTCAACTAGGCCCCAAGGAGACAAAGGACTGGAGTGCAACTGTTAAAGTAGGACAAGGCTCACATATATTTTTTAGTGACCAGAACAATACATAAGACTGTTCTTGTGAAGCACCAGAAGATCACTCTTAATGTGAAAGAGGGGGGCATGCAAAGTTGGTTCAGTCTGACTGTAATGCTTTTCAGAAGTGTAGTAAACCCTCACCTCATCAATTTTTTATTTACAACTGAACATTTTCAACCTCTAAAACACATACATTACATTAAGGAACACATTGTGGTAATTAGCGTAATTATTCACTACCCCTGTAGATCTCGGATTGAAAATGTTTTCTGCTTCAAGCTTTTAAATTCTACCGGCATTCTGTCTGAAACTTGACATCCATCATTCAGTTTGAACTTTGTTACTGCAAATAAAAATGCTTCTGGCAATACTTTCAAAAAAATTAGTTCTTTGGCTGTAGTGCTGTACATGCTTGAAAAAGGTGTTTTTTTTCTTCTCTACATAATTAAAAACAACCCAAGCAATTTCAGAGTTGGAAATTCAAGACTATATAGCTCCATACTACCAATTGTTTCTGTCATTCATGTTTATAAGAATGGCAAGTGTAACTGCCGACAGAGCACAGTGTAGCAGTTAATGAGTTTGCTAAATCTGGCATCGGTAACGCAAGGAAACGGGACACCTTACACTGATGTCTTCCATTTACATGTCCCCACACCAGACTCCTTCACAGTCATTATTAAATACATGGCAGAGTTGAAACTGATGCATTATGAATCTACAGCTCTGAGTATGTGGTTGAGAGTATTCATGAGCTGGAAAGAAACACATTTTTATGCATCACATATACTGTAACTCTTTCCACCTCTGTGTCATCCTTCTTTAAAGAGCAAAAACAGGCAATTATTCAGTCCCATTTCCACAGTAACACAGGATGAGGATAAAATTGGTGTAACACCGCTCCTAAAGCCGTATGTGACAGTCATGGAAAATCAGGCAAGCATGCCACTGTTTTACATGATGCGCAAAACGCAGAAAAGCATCCCTGAAATGAAAATTTGTACATACGGATACATTTCACCAAGGAAGATAGTTCTTGCCTTGAGAATACCAACAGATGTATAAAGAACGAAGTTAAAGTGTCATCTGTTCCATCTGCAATGCATTTCCAGTCTGGTTTCTATTTCCTCGTGATCAAATTAAGCTGTCCAACAAACTATGGTTTTGAATATTTAAAATGTGGCTACATAGCTAGCAGCTGTTTAAAATGAGCATGTACTCATTTAAAATGCATCAGACCTACAGTAATTCTTGGCCTGGACTTGTCATTGCGTGTAATTGAATCTAGTGTCTTCCAAGGCCTGAAAACATGTCATCCTGGATGTATTGCAGCTGGAGACGCATTGAATTGTGGACTACTTGGCCCAGTAATAAATCGAACTTCATCCAGATGTTTCAATTCACTGGAACACTGCAAATGTAGATGAGACAAGTGACATTTTAAATACAGCTGTGGAGTACATTCCAGAAATTCAAGACCCCAGGTGTTAGTTTCTATGAAAAGATACGAAAAGCTACTGTAGTTCTAAAGAGCAGGTTTCCATCTACCTCTCTTTTTGTGTTGTGCTGAATGTTCACGGTAAATATGCAAAGTCTTCCTTCAGTGGAATTTGCAGGGCACGATTTGTGATAGCAACAAGAACAATGATCACAAAGAGCTGTTTAATTTGGCTGGACAAACTGCCAGCTATGGTTTGCTCTTCGACAGAAGCCGACACACTGTGTGAACTGCCAAAACAATCGGTGTCAGACATTAGGAGTTTTGGAGCTTTCACTGCTCATGAGTAGATCTAACTGACTAACAGTCAGCCAAAGTTTCTAGTTTATGAATAAACATAAGGGCCATTGATATCTGCTTTCAAAGCTCCTACTGATTGGAAGCTTAGAGTGCAAACCCTTCCTTTAACATCCATTTTCTTTTCACAGTCAAATCTAACGTGAACATTCAGATTGTTAGTACAGAATTAATCCATACTGACCTCGAGCAGGGTATTTGATAGTGGGTAAAACAGCCTCTAGAGGGGAATAAAAACATTTTGTGTTCAACAGTTCCAGATATTTGATAAAATACATCGACATGTCACTTACATGTACATGTCACAGCTTAGTGGCTGCATTGTACGAGTATCATTTTTTTTTAATTTCTCATCAAAGCTTTCCATGTGACAAGATTTAAGTGCTGGGTCAAGAACATGTTCTGGCATTGTTCTCATGTTCTTGCCTTCTTGCCTTAATTTCCATCAAGTTGAAAATCTTAAGATTTTCAGACATATAAAATATCTGAATGGTAAAGGCAGATGTTACCTTGAAACTGCGGCTCAGTGAAACAAAGTCTGAATAGTGTTACTTGCAGTAGTTATTCCAACAAAGAATGGCCTTCGAGTTCATTTTTTCCAGGCTGACAGGGTTATACAGTAGTTTCTAATTAGATTTAGAAGTTAAATCACCCTTGAAAAGCCTATTCTGTTACTGCTTTGTTTTACTTCCATTTTTATTTTCAAACTTTCATTGTAGGTGTTCCTGAAAGGACTTGGCTCCTACAGAACCTCGACTTCCACAGACTAAGTTCCTTCTGTAGAACAGGCAAATAACATATCAGGAAGCTGGCTGTCTTTTCATTGTGTTTTAAATACCAAGCATTCATCAGAGGATTAATTAATTGCATACAATAAAGTGAAAGGGTTTTTCACTGTGGGCTCTGAATTTACAAACCCATCAGCAGTGAAATTCTTAATTTCAGTGTGATATGTCTAATTAGAGGGATTAACCCATTTATTTCTACTTTATTTGCGATTGTACTTCATCATGTCCTTGTCTTTGCACAAATGGCTTAATTGTGACATCTGCAGAGGTAACACACCCTCATTCTGTTCCATGTTGGCAGGAGACATTCAAGACAGTATGACTCCTGTCTTCACAGGTGTAAACCCTCTCAAGTTGATTTAATCAAATACCACAAAAGCCACATACACATGGAAACAATCCCAGTTTTATTTTATGTCATACCACCACAGATTTTTTTTCCAGGCTTGTAAGCATGGCATACTTTTCCTAGGATCCCAAATTACCTTGAAATCCTTTAATGGGTTTCCTCTCGGATTCTCCTAACCTTCAGTAATACTGTAAGTACCTTTCCGTAACAATAACACCAATTGAAATAACAAAATAATAAAAAACAGCCACTTGATTTAAAATACAGTGGCACTCTGTAACAGAAACAAGATATAAAAACAGACCATGAAAATATTAAAAGTATTATTGTTAAAATACTTTATTACACTATCTAAAGAAGAATTAAAATTGCCTACTAAAAAGAATTCAGATTTTTGTATTGCTGACAGTTGCATAAATTTTAAAGTACAACTGAGGCTTCCTTTCTGATGGTTAAATCGCACTCTGTACAATATTTGGCATCTGTAATCCATGCATCAGTTCCCACTCTAACGATTTCTGATTTTAATAGAAACTTCAGTTTAAGCTATACTGTAGCATCAAGCTGTTCTTCAGCGATTTGCTAATGTAGTACAGAGCTTAAGGGTTCTGACTTGAAAATGTATGACAAAGGAACAAGTAAGCAAAGCATAAAAAGCTGACAAAACATTAATATAAGCTTTACTTGATTTATACTTTATAAAAACAGTTATGACCTTGCAAAGCTGAAATATTTATTACTACGTTTTGGTTTGTCTCTAGCTCCTATCTCTCCTAAATTGTAAGTCATAAAACTGTACATTGTTTCAATAATTGATGTTACATTCGGTTCAGTGACAAAAATAAAATAATGAAAAATACTTTAAATAAAATATTAATTTTCATCAAATACTTTCTTTTGAAAACTTACAGGTGCCAGGTTTTTTTAATGCAGGTTTCTTTTACACTTTTTAGCTTAGAAGCTTGGAATTCCAAGTGCAGACAATTTGAAGAGGGAAGAAAATAATGACCATTTGTCCATTACAAAGTAATCCTCTCTGTCCAGTAACTGTCATGAAAAGTTGTTTTCACACTTTTAGTGAAAGACAGAAATACGGATGTTTCCTTAAAGGTGATGTTTTGACAGCGCTGGCAGAGCATCGAGGTAAACAAAACACTTGTCTTTGATCTATAACTCACTGCCTATCTACTCCATTCAGGGAGCAAACAGCGCACTGCTTGCTCAGCAAATGGGCTGGCCCAAAGACATGTGCACTGGCTGCTGAGAGAGCACTTAGAAAGGAAGCTTATCTCTCTGGTAAGACAGCTACAGCATTCACAATGACAAACAGGGTGGGAGCACACTTGCCCCACTCTTGGATGCAAACCGCTGATAACCACAGAAGATGAAGAATCATGAGAACGGGGAAAAAAATATCTAAAACCATTGTTCTGCAAGTCGCTTTGTAAAGTTTTCGTCTGGACGAATTCCACCTCACCACCCCTCGTGGCCTGCAGGCATTCAGCAGCCTGTTCAAACGGAGTGACTTTCTTTGATATACATTCTGAGTGATTGCAGAAATATCCCTTGGATTCATCCACAGGCATGGTCAGTGCTCTTGAGGGCACTGAGAGCGTGTGGTTCATCCTCATACATAACTCTCTTCACATGCACCAGTAGCTATTGATCATGGAGGGGAGAACGGGGGATCTAGATAGTTATTCCTCTGTGACCGATCCATCTGCTTACTCGCCCAAGCCCAGAAGAGGCTGTGGTGGAGGACAGATGAAAAACTCTCCATGCGTTTTGTATTAGCTTAATATCCCCATCCGTCAGTGATAGAGTAACTAGCAGACCTTCTTCTACCTTCTATCTTTTCTGTATGCTGCATACTCACAATTGTTGGATTTGAACAAAAACTACAGCTCAGAACACTTCCCACAATATTCAGAGATCACCTTGCATTTGGAGACAGTGACAAGACTCGCACTGTAAGCATTATTTCCTTTTGACAAGCACTTTCACATGCATGTCTGCTCTCTATGAATGAAAAAATATTCACTGAAACCACGTAAGTGGCAGGGAGATAGAGTACTGCATTTTAAATTGGGGGAGTGCAATTTGGCTTAAATTTCAGTTTAATAATGCTCATTCTACACACCAGTTGACTGAAAAAAAAAACGACAGCTAGCTCTGGTAAGTTGAAATGGGATAATTAGAACTTGGATCTTTCTGAGCTGTAAAAAATACACACATTTTAAATACTTTTCCCTGTAGAATAAGGATTAGAATTTTGTTGGATTATCTCAGTAGCTTCAGTACTGAGTGTAAAAATGGTTTTGCTATTGAAACTGTTAACAGATGTTACTGTTTGCGGTCCTTACATATTTAATCATTATTAGACAGATGTTCTGTTACCTAAACCTAAACAGTAAATCATCAATTTATAAAACATCACAGAAATTAATATTTACCAGTGATATGAATACTACAAACACTCATGGAGTAGGTATATGAAACTGAAATTTCAAAACTTAAGACTTTGGTCAGTTCCTCCTGAAACAGTTGTGCAAAAATAAATTAGACAAAGAAACAAGAGAGAATCCAGCCACGACTTTTGAAGGAAAATGACTGTAAGTAGTTTAGTCTACTGAGATTTTCCCACACAACACAAATACAGATTTCACATTTGGAAGGGTATTGATTTTGTTGTTGTAGTTATATACTCTTTTAAAAATGTTTCTGACTAAACCATGCTGATCTTTATAATCTGTCAACTGTGTGGTTATCTTTGTGAAAATGAAAAGTTCATAATAAAACAATAACAAATTTAAATGTAGTTATTTGCTGTAGCTATCATATGTATTTATATAAAAGACAGCTATAAGAGTTGAAAGCTATTTTTAAAAATAGCTTCTGAAATAAAGGAAATGATTACAATGTACTGGATGTGCTGTCAGTCATTACCTTTTTTCTATTATAGCTAAAACTAAGATAAATTATTTAATAAGAGATTTAAATTAATTACAGTTACAGTTTAAAACTGCCTGTTATATTATACAGTATACAGTATGCATGTTATATATGCCTATGGTATATTTTATAAAACTGGGTGATACAAATACTTCAATTAGAAAAACCACAGCATAAAAATGTGTGCCATAATTGTACCGGGCAAGCGATAATAACTGAGGTGCTTGTGGATGAATGGAAACTCTTGCTCTATGCACTTATTGTAGGTTCCTCTCTGTTTTGAATCAATGAAATACTGTATATAATAATCACAAGAGGAAAAGGGAAATGTTAAAGAAGAAAAACAGACGTAAATCAACCTTTAGCACTGTGTATTAAAGTATTTCAATATTAATGATATTAAGTCCTGGCCAAAATTTCCCATTGGCCCTTATCAATCATGGCCTCCTAATAATCCCCCTCTATGAATTGGCTTTATTACTCTGCTCTCCTCCCCACTGATAGCTGGTGTGTGGGGAGCGTTCTGGCGCATAATGGCTGCCGTCGCATCATCCAGGTGGGGCTGCACACTGGTGGTGGTGGAGGGGAGTCCCCATTACCTGTAAAGCACTTTGAGTGGAGTGTCCAGAAAAGCGCTATATAAGTATAAGCAATTATTATTATTATTAAACTCCAGTATTAAAGGTGCTTGCCAATGTATCAGATCCTGGTATATTCTGCTTATAAGAATTTCTATAGTTTCTCACTGCTATCCAGAGGACCTCTATCCAGGTCTTATATGCATTTCTTTCTTTTTAAGCTTTCAGGTGGTGCAAAAAGTTGCTAGCTACATCTGAAGATGACACATTAAAGCTGCATTCTTAAAACTGTTGAAGACAAATTTAGAATACCAAATTGGGTGCTGAAGCAAAGTCAGTCAAATGCTCTGGTGAATATTGGAACCTTTTACACCTAACGTCAGAAATATCCTGTGAAGTCACAGAAATATTCCAAGGGACTAAGCACTAACATGCAGATCGGTGTTTGCTGTAGAAAACCTAGCCAATATTGTGGAGGAGAAGAGGTTTAAACCTTTGATGGACATTCTTTCAAAGCTCTGGAGTGTCATTTGTAAGCATACTTACTGTATAGGAATAGGCTGGCATTGTGAATCCCCATTTTATTGGACGCCACACATGTGTAGTTGCCGTAATCATCCTCGGTCACATTGGACACAAACAGAATAGTGCGGAATCCCAGGATCTGGATTTGGATTCCCTGGGTATTGGATAGTCTAGGAAGGAAGCAATAACCTTAAGTTCCAATTCTTGATTGTATTAAATGTAAATTAACTGGACTTCACTCTGGACTCTACTCATTTTCATATTATATTCAAACTGACAAACTGGGCAGAGGCCGTTAGTTTTGGAGCAGTGACAATCTCAACAGAAAAGGAGGATATAGCAATTCAACAAATGTCAGATCCAAAACAGCTGGGCCGCACACTATACAAGCTTGCTGTTGTACATACATGTAGTACAACTATAATGGTTCACCTATTTTGGTTTCAAATAGGATCTTTAAATCGGTGTAGACTTCCTTACTGTCAAACTGTAAACATACATTGACTCTGAAATTTGAAATCTGAAATGGAGTAGGGAACAGGCCTCACGGAATGACTTCCTGAATAACTAAAGTAACAAAACGATGTAATTGCAAGAGAATCTCCTACCTCTTTTCATCTCTGTACCACGCAAACTCCGGAGTGGGCACTGCTGAAGCAATGCACTGCAGGACTCCTGTATGTCCCACCTGGGTTTCAGAGCTCTTGACATCCTTGATGAAGGGTGGATCTGAAGAAAAAAGAAATGTTTTAAAATCCAGTCCTCGAAGAGACTGTGTTCCATTTTACCAAAGCTCATCTGTGTTATTTACACAGTGATTACATTAGCTATTGCATTAGTATCACATTAGCTATGCTGTAGTTAAAGTATGGTCCAGAAAGTGAGGATATTAGCTTGTATTTAGCATACCTGATATTGAATGTATCTTAAATTGCAAGATAGCTGTCAGGTCAATAAACCTTTTTGCCTTGACTGTATTGACCGATTTACAAATAATAATCTTTGCTGATGAGGTCACTTTATATAGACATGCACAACACATAAATCCACGCAAACACAAAATCTTTACTCACCTGATTTTGAAATCCCATGTCAAGGTCACAGGCGATTCCGACATGTGGAGAAGAAAAAAGGACACACTCAGTACACATTCCATTGACTGGCGCACAGAAACAGACGTGTACAGCAGCACACATTTATGAACAGTGCTAACACAGAGTAACACTGAGTATATCACTGTCGTGTCTTAAGGGCGAGTTCATTTTGCAGCCTGTGTCTTATTCACACCTTCTTTCATGTTACTGAATGCCCAAGATTTCACATCTACAGTATGTATTTTCTATTTTTCAGGGAACCATGTCAGAGATGTGGGAATCAAAGATCTCTCCAAACCAGTAGTTCTCCATTTCACCTCTAATGGCCACCATCTCTCTGTTGTCCTCATAGAGGGGTTTCAGAACTCCTATTGCAGAAAAACACCTGAGACCCAACCTATTCTGAAATTAGGATCACCCCTTCCCCCTTCTGTTAACGACAGACTCATCTCCTTCTAGATCTACTCTATTCATTTGCAGATTTTGGTTTTTCACACCACTACTGCTGATCTCCCTGAGTTTAGACCTTTTTTCTCCCTGCCTTATTTATCTGCTACTTTCTCTCTCCCTCACACCTGAAGAAGGCTCCACAGCCGATATGTTGTGTTTCTTTTCTTTACATTTCTGGAATTAAACTTTACCTGTTCTTTCACAGCATCCTGATGCAGCTGCCTACTCCAATTACTATGAATGTTCTTGTCTGATATCATTTGTCTTTGTTGAATTGAACGAGTGAACCTCAGAGCTTCAAAGTGTGTGTGTGCATGAAGTTTGGGGAGCCATAACTGAGAGAGCACGAAGGACAGTGGTTAGGAATGAGCTAGAGGGAGCGTTTGTATGTTTGTGCTGTGTAAAGGCATATAATGCAACTTCATTGTCACATATACATTTCAGTTATCATAAAAAAAGTAAAAGAATCAGACATTTTGACACAGAAACTCTCATCACCAAGTGCCACTTTTAAGTGTTTTAGAAGAAGAAATGAAATGCAGATGTAATATTACAAAATACATGTATTCCACTCCTAAATAACTATACCTTATATATATGAAATGAAAGAAGCGTTTTCCCTCGAACTGTACTTACAGTAAGTATGAAGTACCTTCACACTACCTCTGCATCTACAGTATATCTCTGTATAGATCTGATCAAATACATGCATACATAAAAATGTGAGTGCAGAATGCATGTCGTCAGAATGGAGGATTCAATACAAAGACATAAATAGCAACAGGAGAGGACTACAATGTAAATACGATCTCATGGAACCTACAGTATGTCAGCATTATCGGCACTAGGTGCCTCAGAGTGCTCCAAATTATATGAGGCACCATAGCTCCTCCCTCAAAAAGTACACTTTGAAGTACTATTTACTATTTAGTATTTAGTATACTATCATGATACATAGTGTCATTCTGAATACATCAGCACAAAACCTAAGGGCCTGATAACATCACACTTACACTTAAAAAATAAATATGATTAATTAAGAAATATTAACAATATCAAATCAAAATCAGTGTTTAATGTTTTTTTAGGTATTTTGTAGGTATCCACTTTCTTTTTTGTCTGTTCCTTTAAGATCAGTAAATAATAAAATATACAAGTGAATAAAAAAAAGTACTATTTGAACGCTATTGGTAATTTAGCTATTAAGAAAGAACAATAATTTTTTTATGTTATATTTCACATCTTTAAAGGTGTTGGGTGGGTGGGCTATCAGCCCACCAGAGATAAGCAAAAAGACAGCAGCGCTCACTTCATCCAGGTTTGGTATCAAAATCAGACCCCAGAGGTATCTGATGAACAGATGGAACAGCAATTCTATTCCCCAAACTGCATCTCAAGGCATGGTTGTGGAAGGAATGTGCAGAATTATAAGTACTTACTAAAAAAAAAAAAACTATTATAATTTCTTAAATTAGAACAGTAAAACTAATACTTTATTCCATGCTGTTAAGATTTCTGACTTGTGACTGCCGGAAACCGCTAACTGCACATTTTTGTGGAACACTCCTAATTTCACACTGCCTGCTTCCTCTTGTGATGTCTTTAATGTTCTCAGAAATTACAAAGAAGCCTGAGTATCCACAGAAACTAGAGTTGATTATTTTCGCCCCAGAGAATTTTTTTCAGTGCATTAAACAATTACCACAGTGTATTTTAATATAATTCTAAATCAAAATATGGCTTTGTGGGGGAAACACACCAGAATACACTGAGCTACAGATTTTGGAAGTTACACTGTGGAAAAGTAAAGCAGGGAAGGAAGAGGGGTGATTCACAACTACTGCTAAATGCAAGTCAACAATACTGGGTCACACTTTCCCATTAACCTTTCAGTTCCATGTTTGTTTTTCTGCTATATTTATGTATCAGGTCCTGCTTATAGAAGTGCAAATAAAACATTCTATTTGGAGGAGACGCAGAGCTTTGATTTTTGTGTGTACTTCAGCTTACAGAGTAGCAATACATTCTAGATTTCCTTATAGTCCCTTTTCTCCTTTTGGCAATAATGGCATTTTCAGTGTTTATTTTAAATTTTTTATTGCGAACATTACAACTGAGTAATGCTTTACCCTGCAGCCATGTTCTATAAGTGAATTTGCAATCTAAGATGTACTTAAAAAATGGGCAAAAGTTTTGGTTTTCCTATTATCAATATTTCATTCCTCGCCTGCTACTGAGATTCACTGATGCACACTGCAGAAAACACATCTCACTAGAAAAGAGCACATTATTGCATACTCAGAACAGATGGGTGCACACACAATTAAATGAAACATACCATATGTTTAAGTAAGATTCATTATTTGAATCCATTACTACATTTCAGACTCATAAGGACTTTTTAAAATCTTTGGCACTGGGGAGAGGTTTTGTGCCTTTTTAGATTGTTTGCTTGAGCTGAGAGGTCTCTTTTCCTAAGAAGATACAGTTCTTCTTCTCCTTTTCCCTTTACACTTTGTCAGTGTGTACCAACTGAATTAATGTCCACCGTGGATTTGCAGTATCCCACCCTAAAGGCGCTCAAACTGTGTACGAGTGATGTTTATCCAGAACGGCTAGGCAACTCCATGAAGAGTGAAGTGTGACTTTAGAAAGCATTATTTCTGTATAGTTACCCTGCTCTAGGGACACAGTGTGTGAAACAACAGTCCCCTTCTGCATCATACTAAAACACTTCTAGTTTTCTTCCTGGTAAAAAAAAAAACACCTCACCCATTAAGTCTTACAGAGGGGGCAATCGCATCAAAAGGCCCCAACAACATAGAATCTCATCAGATAAAGGTAGCACATGAATCTGGCACAAACTCCAGCTGCTGAGATTGCGATCTATGCTTGATTTTCTGCAGATCTTGCAAGGGCCTGTCTGTTGACATCAACATTTCACTTATGAGAGCACTACACTGAGACTCTTTGTGCAGGAGTGGGGAAGGCCTGTGACTGGAGTGCAGTTATGCCAAGTATTCTGCATATAGATGCATGGTGCATATTAATTAGGTGTTTGCAGAGGATTTCTGTAAGTACAGGGATTGCACATACATTTGATAGTCTGTTCACTTTACTTAATGGCAGTGTTGTAGGGAAGCCTGGTGGTCTTAAAATACATTAGTTTTTAAAGTTTTAACACAAATATGGTTAAGTGATGATTGTATACGAGAAAGCTCAGGACTATTAGGGCAGCATACTGTATATTTCTCTGTCTCTAAATACAACGAAACTAAATTCCTAGTTGATTTGTTTTATCCTTACAGCAGCTGAGCAATAAACCTTGATATTTTCTTGTTTAAGTACCAGGGAATTTCCTTAGCGTATTGTCACACGCTGATGTAATCTCGTGACAAGAGCAAATCCAGACTTTGAAAACATAGATTCTGCAGGGCAGAAATGGATTTAAAAATAAAAAGGTCACATTCTGTTCAACATTTTCTCTGTCTTACTTTTAAACAGAACCTTTCTGTTCTGGTCTGGCCGCCCCAGAAATGAATTATATCTAAAAGGTTTGATTTAATGAAAGATATCGACAGAAACCTTGGTGTACTTACAGTTGACAACGATGTTCACGTATTTAACATCAGGTGTAGATACGTCATTGGTGGCTTTACACTCGTATCTCCCAGCCTGGGACCTTGTTATCCCTGTGATCTCCACAAACTCATCACTCTCAAGTGGCTCAGCTACAGGAAAAACAGAAGACAAACAGAAGACCATGAGTCTGGAACGAGCTACCCAGCTGATGTTGTTGAAGCCGACTCCTTTCAAGAACCTTGTAAATCTTTTTCACCTTACAGGACACCTGTGTCAGACGATGCAAAAAAAAAAATCAAAGATCTCTCCAAACCAGTATTTCCAGAGTTATCAGTGCGGGGCCCCAAACTTCAATAATTACTCATTATACAAGAAAACAGCAGAATGAACAGTAAGAATGAAGAAAATAAATGTCAAAGACTGAAGAAAGAAAATGGATGAATGGTTATTTGGACACATGGTGGGTGGTCGGACAGACTGACAGAAAATAGAAAACAATAAATTACTTGATATGACACATTCCTCACTGTAATACTGAGTACACATATTTGCCATCGTCATAATAAATGAGAAATAAATATAATTCTTATCATTTTCAGTATACAAAGTCAAGTCTTTTCCTTTGTTTTCTGTTACTTTGTGCTCCCTCCACTCTTCAGTGAGGACCAAATGCACAAGCTGTCATGACATGAAGCAGGACAGGTATTATAGAGGCAAAACTGACCCTGTTACACCTGTCCATGGACCAGCAGTATTCACAGTTTAGCAAAGCCTGATAAGACTATGCCCTTATGAAAGAGGCCTGAGGAGTGCAAAATGTAACATCTTCTTGCAATTTCACAAAAAAATATCAGCTTCATTTGTGCTGGTTTTTTAAGGTTTCCCCCTTAAGTACTAATACAGTACTAATAACAGCCATAACACTTATATAGAGCTTTTCTGGACCCTCCACTCCACCAACACCAGTGTGTAGCACCACCTGGAGGATTTGACGTCAGCCAAAGTGCACCAGTACGCTCACCACACACCAGCTCTCAGTGGGGAGGAGAGCAGAGTGCTGAAGCCAGTTCAGAGATGGGGATAATTAGGAGACCATAACTGGTAGAGGCCAGGAGGAATATGGCCAGGACACTGGGGTACACCCCTACTCTTTACGAGAAAAACCCTGGGATTTTTAATGATCACAGAGAGTCAGATCTCATCCAAAGGACAGCGCCTTTTTACAGTATAGAGTTGCTTTAGTGGGGCATTAGAACCCACACAGACTTCAGGGTGAGTGCTCTCTACTGGTTCCATGAATACCTCTTCCAGCTGCAACCTTAGTTTTTCCCGGGAGGTCTGGCCAGGCTCAGACCTGATCAGCCTCAGTGGGTTGCCAGTTGCAGGGCAATATCACTACTGACATAATATTTATAGAATTTGCAAATCGCAATTTTTTTAAAGATTTGGGTTGGATAAAAGCATATACTGCAAGAGCTCTGGAAAAGCAGCTTGCTTGTTGATCACTAAAAACTTCCACTTTTCATTTTCAGAGTTTTGAAGGAGTCAGTCAAAGAATTCAATAATTTTAGAAGAAAATAATTTCTGCATTTTTGTTTTAAAGGGTTTGGTGATGGCACAACTTCAGAATTAATACTGTTTTTAAGCGAGGAGCAAAGGGGGAAAAAACTTTAGTAAATAATAAATGAATCATTGATTGAAGACCGACCTTTTTTCTTTGTCTCCTCTCAGCAACTTTAAGGATTGGAGGTTCTTCAGTTATGGCACTGAATAATAGAGCACCAGAGGAGAAACATATTCATTGTTTCCACCCACACATGTCATTTCTCTCTAACTCTGCCTGTTCCAAGGATGCAGGACTGGGTCGGATTTGTTTTGCTTCAGAGGTGCAGTGAGATCAGGCTCGAATGCGGTATTGCTGCAGTCCCACTAAGACTCATCAGCTCCTCATGAAGAACAACAGCTGATCTGCCTCACAGTATGTGGCATGAAAGAGTATAATACACAGCGGTCTGGTGCCCCGTAAGCCTCCTCCAGAATTAGCACTTTGTGCTTGCTTATCTTTCAGAACAGAGGTCTTGTCTATTTATTTCCAAGCTTATGAAACATTCAGTCCCACAGGGCATGTTTTAAAGAACAAAAATACCTTTTTATAATAAAGGAAATTCAAACCGTATTTCATGTTATTTACTGGTCTCTGTAAGACTAAGACTGACAGACCCCTTTTAGCCTGCACTGAATGGGAAACCCCCTAGCGCCTGTTTGATGGGAGCTGATTATTTGATGATTTGATTATTTAACGGTTTGATCCACTTGAGAGCGAGTTTCTAATGCCACACAGTAAGTTCTCCACGGCAGATTATGACAGACGCCTCAATGCAAGGCAGCACAAAACCAATAGAGGCAAATAAAGCAACCTGAAGTGATATTCTTAAAAAAAGCAAAACAAAACATCAAACTAGAAATAATAATTAAAAAAAAGAAGAGAAGGAATTTGTTTCAGCCCAACAAATATTCACATGTTGGAAAAAATAAAAAATAAGTTCTTCTGTACAGAGTTTTCTTTGTGTATATATCTTTTCATTAATTTAAACAATTACTGTCTTCTCAGCCTTTTGAGCCTACGGTTATCTTTATTTTTAATGTTATATAATTAATCAAATTCATTTCTTAATAACTTAATTATTCTGTGGATTGATTTACCATGACATCTTGGTTAACTTAATTATACATCTTCTTGGTTGTTACACATCTGCAGGCTATATGGCTGAGTTGCAGGCAAATCCGATCCACTGAAAGCGCCTGAGACTGAGCTGTAGATGTAACATGCAATGGTTTCAGTGATGTGGAATGTTTAACGGTGGATCAGGTCAGATTTGGTTGCTATAATCTGAGATTTGTACTGCTTCTTTTCAGGGTCGAAATGAATCAGCCATTTAGCAGCCAGCCTTTGCTATTTTTTATATTTATTCATGCATGTGGATGCTCAGTACTGCAAGAGAAATTAACATCAAGATCCTGCAGGATGGAAAAATCATGTTAGTACCATGGCGCTATTGAAATGATCTGAAGTAATAACACCAAAAGGACAAAGACTAGAATTTCATCTTAAACTGTTTTATTGCTGTCTCTTTGGAGATCATTTTCCCAAAGAAAAAGAAAGCGTATGTAATGTCACAGAATAAATCAAATTAATTAAAGATGAATGTTATCTGGCAGTTGGCACTCGATACAACAGTTGGTTATGATTTTACAGATTTGGTATGATAAGTGTATAACACTTCCACACTGAGTTAAAGAAGGAGTGACTATGTAGCAGTTACAACCAAATTATTTAAAAAGACTTGAAACTGTTCACTGGCATGAGGAATAGTTGAATTTATTGATTTAGAAAGCCACTTTAATCAGGAAACTGAGTTTCAAAGCACTGCTGTACCACAGGATATTTCATTTTCATGACTAAGAATAGACTCTGTGCTATTCAGCTTTTAAAGGTTTCAAGATTCCTAACACAAATTCCTAAGAATTTTCTTTCCAGTAATAATTGTTTTAATTATAAATTGTCATCAATAAAACTACATTTCAAGTAACATAAAGCCATTGTTTTCATCCTGTTCACACATTTCTACTTCAGTTTAAATAGAAAAAAAAACTTTTTTGTAAAACAGATGTAAAACCCCCTTGGGTTTTAAAAAAAACTGCTCTAATGGACTACAAGTCTTTGAACAGAAAGCACCAATGAAACAATCTGTTCAACAGAAATAATTTGTCTCAATAAACATTTCAGGAAAGTGAAACAGCGAAAAAGGTTAATTAACCTTTCTTCATCGACCAAGTATGTATAAAATACAGCACTAGTTAAACAAATCATTACAAATAACTGCCCCCTTTGCACTTTTGTACAGAACTACAATGTTAGCCAGTGTGCTCTGGCTAAAGTCCAATAAAGATGTCAAATATCCTCCCCTGAAAGGAAACATCACTGCAGTTGAACATCAGCATTTTTGTAGTCTTGCCAATGTATGAATAATTTGCCCAGAATGCTTGACAGGGGTTCTTTGATTAAACAAATAGTATCTGATTTACTAAAGACGCTTAACTGGAATGAAACATGATGAAAATGAGAACACAGGTGGAAAAATATCATTAATTGATCTAAATTTGTCACAAATGGCAGCGCTGGTATAAACATCAAAAGTATGTGTTTCACAGGCATTTTAAATCACACAATTTAAACAATCCTCCATGAAATAAACTGCCAAACAAGACACTGCAATAGCAAGACCTAGGTTAGTTTCAAATGTACTGAAGCATTGTAACACACGAAAGAGACCTTGAAGATGGTATGAAATAATATTCAAGTCTGCATGATCTGAAAATAAAAAGAAAATTAAATTCAAGGTTGGGTGAAAAATATTTTTCTTTGCATTTTTTAATAAAGTCTCACAGTCATCAGGGACCTTTCCTTTTGAATAACAAAATAAAGCTCACAGCATTTGACTCTGTGCTCTCTATGTTAAGCACGCAGTTATTGAAACTCATATCTGGCTCCCTGCTAATGACCTGGCACCTACAAGACCCAGTGTCTACTTCTCCTCTTCCGGGAAGGTAAAGAAGAAGCCTTCACAAAGCTTTTTCTGCCTTCGAGCAAGACAGTGGCACGGTGACTTGTAAAATACACCGCCTTCCTAGCATCCATCACACTGATCAATGACAGGGATCAAGAGGAGAAGAGTGTTCTTTTTTTTTAAAAAAAAAAGACTCAGGCAACAGTCAAACAGTTCCCCCCTGCAGCTCTCATCCAAGGCTCTTGGTTCATTCAGATAAAGAAAACCAATCTGTTAACCAGAACAGGAAGGGCTGGAGGGCTGCTGAGTGCCTCTGCAGGACATCCTCCAACCACCCTTCAGGCTCTGTCAAACATGTTCAGGATTTTTTTATTGTCTTTTTGAATCCCAACTTATTCATCATGACCTAAACATACAGAGCCTGCAATGAGTGCTCATAAGCAGTGCCAGGTGCACAATCACCTGCAATATGATGAATACTAAAAACCTGGTTAATAATTCCTTAGAGAGGGTCGTCTCACCACTCAATACCCATCCTGTACACCTCACTTAAAAGATATACAATTTGTCGATTGTTTCTACGATTAACTTGGAACTTATTGATTTCAATATTTACTTCATACTTTGCGTAATAATTTAGATCACCAAGCATGTAGATTTCATTCAACATTTTGGCTTTGCAAGACACCTTATTTTTAGTGAAATCAACTCCATTTACGCAGTGCAATGTATGCATCCCTTCATCACTTCCTAATTACTGACTTTATGTAATACTTGGGACACTTCAGACATCTAAAAATGGTCTGTTCTACTAAACCGGTGGTTTAGAATAGAGCAGTTTGACTGTAACAAACAGAAAATTAAAAGCAAAAGTCACATTTGTCAGTGAAGGCAAACATTGTAATCCTTTAAAAGCTCTCACAAATGACATAAGGCTTGCTGATGAAAGTGGTAATTATTCAAGATGTGTTCATCCGCACAATCAGTGAATAACACATAGTTCCTATTTATCTGTCTTGCTGGGTGAAGTACCCACAGTGATGATTTTTGAACCGAAGGCATATTCACCTGCCTGGAGGTCTGTATAGTACTGAATATTTTTTTATATTTACTGAATACGTTTTTGTTTGGCATAACTGTGTTAAAAATTTGTTTCGTTGAAGTAATGGTAACTTGTTTTTTTTATACATTACAGGATACAACAGTCGGAGAGAAATGTAGATATTTAAAACAGATTTCAGAAAATACAATTTCACAGTAATTGCATTGCATTTTGCTACATCTAGGCATGTATGAAATTGGAGCACGTCAATTTTAAATATATATTTCACAATTTGTGTAAAAATTGTACATTATAAAGTCCAGAGCATGATCACAGCAGCTATAATAAACAAGATCACTATTCATAGAATGAATTTGTTGTGGTAGTGATTCTAGTTAAATTATTCACTGCATTAAAGGTGAACATAACATTTTTTATTTTTATTAAATATTTGATCATTCCCATTATTTCAGAATATTCACTTAATTAAAATAAAAAAGTCTACACAAATATATTAACAGTCAGTATATCAATATCAAGGCTGGCATGTTGAGCATATTTCAGTACCTTAAACCTTTAAAGCTGAATGTTCATTTCAGCTATTGGCAAGTAATGTGTAATTCATAAACCCTGATCCCAACAGAAGCTTAAAGATATTATCCTTCTGGCTGTAGCATACATATTTAAGAAGCCAACATGAATATCAGAAAGGCAATAAATAAAATGTGCAGACAGCAGAGCAATGTTTAAGACATTAAAGCTTTGCATTTCCTATAAAGTTCATTTGCCAACTGTCGCAGAGCAAAGCAGGCAGAAACCTGATGGGATGTCAACAAGTCCATTAAAACCAACCACAATGGCTGTGACCTGTGTCTACACGGGCTGTGGAGGTGGAAAAAAACACCCTCCCAAGTTCCCTTTAAAAACTATTTTCCTTGAAGAGTGAAACAGGTATTCCAGGGTGAAGGCCTTCTAAGCAGGAATCAGATAATACTCCACACAGTATAGGGTAGTGAGCTGGTAATGTGTAAAACTGTGGGCAGCAGACTGTTGGAAATGAATGCTGAGAAACATACAGACAGGTTGATTTGAGTCCAGCCTCTTCTGAAAGCTTCCAACAAAAACTTGCTTTTTATGTTGCCCTGCAACATTTGTTGCCATTTGATGACTTGCAAGTGGGAAGGGAGAAATATACGGGAGAGTGCCAGAGGGAGAGCAGGAAAACAAAGGATCAAACAGCCAGTCAACAATGAAAGGTTCAGCACCATGAATCAGCGCAGGGATGGTGGACAGCTCCACTAAAAGCTCTTACACGTTCAGCACCACCGGGCACTTGGCAAGCTGGACAGCTCCTCTTACTCAGCCTTCCTGTGAACAGGTTAACAATAGGCTAATGTGCTTGACCTGATATCTAAAGCCGTATCAAAGGATACAATACGGCCTCCCAACACGTATTACAAGCCTGAGCTGAACTTAGAGAATAATGAGCCAGCATTACACAGCTAATGGCAGGTACTCTACGCCTCTTAACAAGAAGGAAGAAGAGCTTTCTAAAGCCTGTCCCATCATACACAAGTCTTAATACATTGCATGTTGACCTTTTTGCTGTACAGTGACATTATATACAGTACAATTTTCATGTTTATCAGTGGCAGACCACTCTCCTACCGTGTAAGTAGCAGAAAGGATACAAACACAAATGTTGGAAGTTCAAAAAATTAACACAGTGATAATAATAATAATAATAATAATAATAATAATTGCTTACACTTATATAGCGCTTTTCTGGACACTCCACTCAAAGCGCTTTACAGGTAATGGGGACTCCCCTCCACCACCACCAATGTGCAGCATCCACCTGGATGATGCGACGGCAGCCATAGTGCACCAGAACTATGATAGCTCACCACACATCAGCTATCAGTTAGGAGGAGAGCAGAGTAATGAAACAAGTTCAAAGATGGGGATTATTAGGAGGCCATGATTGGTAAGGGCCAATGGGAAATTTGGCCAGGACGCCGGGGTTACACCTCTACTCTTTTCGAGAAACGGCCTGGGATTTTTAATGACCACAGAGAGTCAGGACCTCGGTTTTACGTCTCATCCGAAGGACGGCGCCTGTTTACAGTATACTGTCCCCGTCACTATACTGGGGCATTAGGACCCACATGGACTGCAGGGTGAGCGCCCCCTGCTCTCTTCCAGCAGCAACCTTAGTTTTTCCCAGGAGGTCTCCCATCCAGGTACTGACCAGGCTCACACCTGCTTAGCTTCAGTGGGTTGCCAGTTGTGAGTTGCAGGGTGAGATGGCTGCTGGCCAATAAAGGTGATAAAGGTGATAAAGGTGTTATACCATATTTGAACTGAAATATCTGCTTGAACCCATCCGACACTCTCTTCACAATGTTTTCTGTGGAACACTGTGGAGCAAGCTAATCTTCCATTTAAATTTAAATGACGAGAACTCAAGTTCCATTGATTGCTCCTAGGTAGTGCATTCAGGAATACAAGAACAAACAAACAAAAAAATAAGTTTATGCAACTCATCTCACAACCTCAAGCAGTTTTCATGCTAAGAATTCAAAATCACAGAGGGACGCTGAAGTAATTGCTTCTGATTAAAGCCATAGTGGTAACAATTATCAGCAACTTTTCCATCTAAAATGTTTCCTTTTTTTATTTAAGCCCTGTAATTTGTTATTTACTCATATTTAACACAGAAAAACCATATTCAATACCACACAGTGATATCTACAGTGGGTTTCTCTGTCTCAGATACAACTGTGATGGTACTGTAATTCACTTCAGCACTATGGCAACAAAAAGACCTAAATAAAGTACAAGTACTACTGCCACTGTGTACCAGTGTGTGATTCCTCACAATTAAAAAGGCAACACAATTGTGGGTATTAACAAGGTGACATAAATTTTCTTACCTTGTTAAAGATTTTTGCCTCAAATGGAAAGCTTTACTATGATATTAAATAGTGTTGAAGGTAAACCAAGAGCCACTGAGACACCCCTGGGCAGAATAAAGCAGCTGTGCTTTGATAATGAGCAACTGACCTAAGATGGGAGAAGGGAGGAAATCAGGAAAAGGGCTGCTTCTTGGATTTTACAAGTGCGCAGGGTAACTCAACAAAACACATTTTATTAACACTGTTAATGGAATCAACAGTAACACTGTGGGGAGTGTCTGTGGTTCTTTATTGTGAATCAGGAAGAATATTTAGATTACAACCACCTTAGAGAAGCTTGAAAATTTTACAAGATCGTGGTATGGATGTTTGTAATAAAAGGTGTCAAGCATTACCACTACTGCTGTTTCTGCGACTGCTAATCAAAATAATAATAGTACTTAAGAAATGCTCACATTTGTATGCTGCTTTGTAAAGGCCTTCATGCAAAGAAGTGAAAGCCCCACCTGGGAGACACACAGCAGCCCCACCTGGGAGACACACAGCAGCCCCACCAGGGAGACACACAGTGATCATTCTGCACCAGCAGCCCCACCTGGGAGACACACAGCAGCCCCACCTGGGAGACACACAGCATCCATTCTGCACCAGCAGCCCCACCTGGGACACACACAGCATCCATTCTGCACCAGCAGCCCCACCTGGGAGACACACAGTGGCCATTCTGCACCAGCAGCCCCACCTGGGAAACACACAGCAGCCCCACCAGGGAGACACACAGTGGCCATTCTGCACCAGCAGCCCCACCTGGGAGACACACAGTGGCCATTCTGCACCAGCAGCCCTTCTCCAAAGCACATCAGGGAGTGAAGCAACTGTTAAATTAAGTGATACATTTACAAAAGGTAAGTATGAAATTTAGCCACGATACAAGCTCTTACACCTTTACTCTTCAATTCTTCTCCTAACATGACATTTGTGGTAACTAAAGAGGTTGTTCACAGCCATATCCAAGGTGTAAAAAGCACTCAGAAATGTCTGCGCTTTACAGGTGAGTGAATGAATGCACCTTGACGTTTCTTTGCTCAGTTCTCCAGGGACCTTCACAATAAACTTATTCCACCACTGCACTGAACTGCGCTGTGACTTCCTGCCTCCCTGTGTTACAAACAGTAGCATATGATCTTTAATGACCAAGTGGTCAGGACTCCAGTTCAACTGTCTCAACTAAAGGGCAGCATGTCCTACAGCACAGTGTACATGTTCTCCATTCTGGGGCATTAATTTGAAAATTCAGGTCCATAGGAAGAAGGAATTATCTTTTTGTTTCCCTTGTTGGTCTTCCATTCAGTTCTGAATTACTCAGGAAAATGTTTAAAAGCCATAATGTATTTCCAACAGGTCCTCCAGACTCTTTATTTGCATACGAGCATCACCATGCAGACCAAGACATAAGGCTACGTCTTATTAATATTTCATAAGAAAGTGTTTCCTATTGCCTTGGAAATACAGGTGAGACTGAGGAAAGGACATACTGTAGCCTTGGGTCTGGGGGAAATTATTGTTCTTACTCTTGTAAATTTAATTTGGTCTTCAATTTTACTTCATTCCCGAAAATGAAACAATATGAGAACAGAGACAAAATATTCTTCCTTACCCTTCTACCTGTTGTTTGAATCAATCATGAAATTTAATGATCACTGGGAGAAAAAGAGAACAATAATAATTTCGATAATGTTCATTTTGTTTCCTAACTTGTTTTGGCTTCTACAGGGTTTTCTACAGACCAACACAAAAAGGGTGGTGATGTGATTTCGGCAGAACACTGAGAGTGGGAGGGAGAAAAACCAGAGAATTTAAAATACACTGTATATCTCAGTACTGTATATTATCATATAATTCCCCTGTCAGTGTCATTTTTAAGTTATCTGGAAATTGATTTATCCTATTAATTTTAAAAGAAGGATTAAAAATGTGACAGCTCTCAGAACAATGACTGTAGCTTCAAACACTTCAAACATCTTCAGGCTTGTCCTTAAAAATAAATGATAAAAAAAACATACCTGTCTCAGATCCCCTGTTTTCTTTAATATCCCATGAGGCTAAGGAGCTTTATCATGTTTAGATGCTCATTTTCAACTGCCTTGGATATCTGTCTCGCAGAACAGTCTGAATTAGCTTCATGACATAAACATCATCCAGACTGCCAGGCTTCCCCTACCAATACGTTCTGGATAATGAGGGAATGTTGGTTTAACTCGGATTGTTCAGGACTTTCAGTTTTCTGAGTTTTCTATTTTACATTCATTTAAATGTTCAGACTTAAGGCATCTAATAGGTTTCACAGAACAATAGGCCTGAGTTCTTTAGCCTGCTGTGCAGAAGGATAAAATACTGCAAATGACAGTGGTTGAGTAATATGCTGCCTTCAACATGTCCCAAATCTGGGACGTAATGGCGCTGCCAACCAGTGTCACAATAGATCTGTCTTCCTGGTGGCAGTTCCAGCACTGATCATTACTTTTGTTTAGACTGGTAACAGTTTCCTCCATTTATTAGTCTTCTCACTTACACAGTCTCTTTCAAAATGCATCACTCCTCTACACTTACCATTCTTCAATTTATCTTCCTCTCGGCTCAGGCACATGGCTCCAGGCTCTCTTCTCCGGAGGTCCCCAGTGCCCTGGCATACCTTATATACCCTAATAGATAGCTTGAGGTGCCGTTAGAATCAAGGGATTTTGGTAAAAAGTCATAAGCTTTATCAAATGTGAAAGGCACAACTCGAAAGACAGAGCAAATTTCTACCCGGGATCAGAGAGAAACATCATAAACTGCTGAGTTTTTAGAAAATTTCTGCAAACTAGCTACCTAGCCTCAAACAGAATTTACACTACCCCCATGATCTAATGTTTGTGATTAGATAACACAGTTATTACAATATAAGATTTTTCACCATCCTTTCTTCACAATCACGGACATGTGCATCCAGAAAATCAAACATGCAAATTAGGTACTGAGATTCCAGCATCACAAGTCTATTCGGTTTTTTCTTCAAGCTAAGATGACAGCCCTCAAACTAGCACTTGGCCTGGTGCTTATGATCACATGCTTCCTCACTCATAAAATTAATGACTGCTGAAGGGCTGATACGGACAGGGAGCTTGAAAGCAGATTAAAATGAAATAAGAAAAAAATGAGACAGAGAAAATTCAGAAACATGTGTTGCTATCTCACTTAGCAATAGGATAGTTAATTTGCATTAATTTGCATTTATTATTATTTACAGGACTTTATTTGTACAGTCCATTATGCTGCATTACCTTTATGAATACTAATGTAAAATCGTAAATTTCACGAGAATAACATCAGAAAGAAATACCGCTGCAAAATTAACATTCTTTTGTCTCCATGGTGCTTTATATTTTTATATGCATATATTAATCTTCTTAATAGTAAGATAGTTAAAATTAAAATACAAGCTAGTATTTATAGACAACTATGTGCTGCTGGAACGAGTTCCACAGCTCAAACCACAGCATCTAACCTTTAACACTTAATTACTAACAGTGATTAAAACTGTTGAAAAAATAGTTCTTCACAAACAAGTCCATAATCTAAACTGTGGCTAAATGGAGATAAACTTCCCTTTCAAATTCAAAGAAGAGTGACAGACTTTGCTTGGCCAATTAAAACATGGGAAAATAATATTTAATAATATATAATATTTATAAATTTAATGAGAAAAATTGCTTTCCTTAAATTGAAGCGGAGTCTCTTCAGGGCCCGATATCTGATTTTTTGATTCATCAATAAGAGATCAGTGGTGCCAGACCCTCTCATGCCAATACCTCAGGCCTCTTCTTCCTTCTTTAGCATTCCTCCTTTACAGTGTTTGTTTTAAAAACAGCTTTAGCTCATGAATTTGGTGGGTCAGGTCTAGAAAGGCCTGCCAAACTCCTGCTGGAAGCCGCTTACCTGATCAGATTACCTGAGGTGATTACCTCAGGCTTACCTGAGGTGTGCAAACACACCCTGATATAAAATAACCATATCATGTTTGACATTACAAAACCACTAAGAAAATGCTTTACAGGTATACGGTGATTAATTGTAGTCGTTATTTTTGCTTGCTTTACAGTATATGACAAACAGAACACTGCAGATACAGTTAGCAAGTAAAAAGCTATAAAATCACAGTCTGCACAATCTGCCCAAAGAGTTGAGCAGGGAATCACGTTCTCTCCTTCCCACAGTTCTTTTATAGGAGCTTTTTGGTGCAGCACGAACAACCTCTTGTGTTTGCTTAGAAATATGAAAACACTGTGCTGGAACAAAGACATATATGGGACAAATATGGAAAGAATATCTGTAAACCACAGGAATGCTGACCATGCAAAGTCCAGTTGCTACACACTGTATCCCCCATAGCCTTCAGTCTAAATAAAGGCTTCTTTACTACTGAGATGACATATGTCCTGCCTTTTAACATGTAAGAAAACTAGTCTAAGCAATATGCAAGCATACATTCGTGGAACTGAAGGTTTACGAAAGCACAAATGCAAATGCTGTACTGTCCATAAATCACACAGTAACAGAACAGCAAGTACTGCATGAGCCATTGCAACTTAGACAGGGAAAAATAATCAACACAAATGAATCTGGATGTTGATGCAGTAGTATGCATCTAAAGATGTCAGTCCTTGATGGATTCCTCATAGATTGTCTTGAATGTACTGTATTTCTCATGAGCAAACAATTTCTGAGTGCTTACACTAAGGCAGTGAAAGAACTGACCCTTCTTAGTCCTGAACCGAGAAGACTACGAAGGGACCGGATACAGGTATTCAAAATCCTCAAAGACACTGACAGACTGAAGCCAGCAGTCTTCTTGGAGATAAAATGGATCGGAGGACACAAGTGGAAACAACGTGGAAGTGCATTTAAAACAACGGACAGACAAGGCTTCAACTAAAGTGCCGTGGGAGTGTGAAACAAGGCACCGAGCCGTGCTGTTGAAGCCGATATCCTGGCTTCTTGGCGATTCTTGGATCAGTCATTTATTAAGTGCCAAATGGTTTAGACGGCCGAAAGACCTCCTCTCGTCTGCAACTATCATTATGCTCTTACAGACCACATCTTTGGAAAATGTCTTTCTTGCTGACAACCCAAGATAATATGTCAGCCTACTTGCAGTAACGTACACTGCACCTGGTTTTATACTGTACAGTAAATGAACATTTGAAAATCGTGGGGAAGCTTGGTGGCCAGTCCTGGTAAGAGTACCTATGAATTTAGAAAAAGTCTGCAAAAGATCACTAAACAGTTCTCTTTTTTGTGCCTCCTCACATAACCTGAATATTATCTATGATGACTGCCATATCTGATTTTATCTTCCATCTGAATTTTTCAGGTTCACAAAAATGAAATTTTGGGTAAGGATGTAACAAAAGTTTGCTCTGCCAGATTTTTTTCTTCTCCAATTTGAGTCCTTACAAGTTTGTGCTCTACAGAAAAAAACAACACATTAAAGTAAAAACACTGTTTATGCAGTTTTTAGAAGATGACATTTAATAGCATGTTTCCAGTAAACATTGGTTAATTAGTTAGGGATTAATTTACCTGATGGTAATGCTTAATGGCTACAACAATCTCTCAACATGTTTAATACATTTCTTATTTACGAACTACAGGAGAAAACCACAGACTGAGCTTTCTGTTTCCCAAACATTTGTCCTTTTCAAATACAATGGCAAAATAAATGCATGATACATTTTTAAAACTATGAAAAGAAATAAGAAATGTTAGTAGTTTGGCAATAAAAGATTTTTTTTCCTCCCTGAATTTTATTGTTTAATTTGTTTTGGTTTGTTTATTTCATGAATGCCAGAATCCCCTACTACCAAGGCCACTGATTCAATTCTGTAACAATAGGTGCACTTTGAGATGAATTGCCTGATGACCTACTGCAGCCCTCAGCCTCATGCCCCTGCATTGCATTCTGATGATTGACAGATGGTCTTTATTGTTTTCTTAAGCTAGCATTTTCAACTGTAGACAGCAGCATTTCAATTCAAGTCAATACGCACGCTGAGAATCATAGATTTTTTACCATTAAATGAGCGCAGAGAATTAACAAGTGTATCCTTCAGTATTACAAAAAATATACAAACAAAACACTTATTTAATGCAAGAGACAGCATACTGTTACTGGTATTGATTGCAGCTATGTTGCCTAGAGACTACTGAATGGTGATCAATATGACCAGAAACAGACGTACCACACCTGAGATGTTTTGTGCGCTGCCCATTGGACATTTTTTATTTTTTAAAGCTTATCTATAAAGGTCACAGGTGGTGCTGCAGGACACATGCAGCATGGTTTTAAAAAGAGAGAACTGCTGGTAAAGTAGAGACATTTTAGACCACATTTCCTGGCTGCCAGTAGGTAGAAACAAAAACAGAAGAAAAGGGTAATGGGGGATGTGACATATAAATGCTCTTAGGGATTCTCCCAGCTACCCCCTTAGCAAAACATCAACATCCAGAGACTCTGCATCTATCCTACAGGGCTCTGAGGAACAATGATAAAGAAACTCTTAACATTTAAATATGCAAATAATCAGGCCCCTTAAATACTTCATTAGTCCTAAGTCTGTCAGTTTTACAGCAGCTACAGGCAGTTTACAAATGTTAAATAAGTAATACAAAGATTTTATCAGCTAGACTCTCATTTCGTAAATGTTGTTTTTTTGGGGGGAAAGTAATAACTGTCATGATTCTACATTTATGAGATCCTACAGTTCTTCAGAGAACTCTTCTGCTCCAGAACCATGAACCACAGTTTTTATTTTACCAAGGCAAAGTCCACTGTCAGCACTAGACAGCACACTATGTGTTAATTGTGAAATGTAAGACATGACTGTAACAATTCCACATCATTCTATAAATGAGAAGCAGGAATAAGCCCCTGGACTCTAAACAGGGTGGTGCCCACAGGCCTCCCATTTCTTTTCTTAAGGGAAATCTTCTGACACTCAGAAAATCCTGTTTCATGCTGTTGAGTTAGTGGGTGAAACACACTGGAAGAAAATGTACTGACTCAGTGTCAGTGGAAGACTCAGTGTCTGAACAGAGTTTTGTTTTATTGACAGTGAGAGAAACAACACAAGGAGAGGGATGAAAACCACACTTCTTTAGTGCTTTTTAAACCCGTTATTGGTCGTAGAACTTCAGGATGACACCTGACTTGCGGTTCTCCAGCCCAGCTCAGCAGCTTATACACATTTATTTGCATACATACAGTAAGTATACACACAATATACATGTAGCATACGAATGCTATTCTCATAATTTAAATGTGTTGTTTTGGGTATTGAATAGCATTTATGGCAACCAAAGGGGCACACTATCTCTGATATTCCTAACATAGATCTTTATCTACCTGTCATTTTTCAGAAAGCTCCTCTGACTGTGTCTGGGATGAGGTGTCCTCTGAGACGTGTTGTAAGCAGAACTGACATGAGGTAATCTGTACCAGGGGTCCTCCTATGGAATACGGCAGCGCTGTACGTCTATGGTGCTGCCCAGCTCGAAATGTAAAACCAGCAGCAACAGCGAGCGCACATGAAAGAGAGTCAAAATCTCCAGGCTGAGAGAGCCAGCCAAGCTCCTTGACCTTCATTTCCACAGGGTACGACATAAACAAATAATCAGCGCTTGACATGGTGCAAGGCTTTGATATTTAAATAGAAAATCTCAAAGGCATCAGTCACTGAATCTCAGGTTTACATAAAGAGCATTACACATGTAGAGCAAACATATCTGATAGGACCAAAAGGCTACCATTTGGGACATCAGTGCCTGACACATCTGGATACCAGCTGGTGCCAGATCCGGCAGTGGGTACTTGCAGAGGCTAACCTTTCAGTTCCCAACAATGAGAAATATAGACACAACACTGTATTAACCTAGAAGACAAAAAAAACACCAAAATGCTTTCCCTTTAACAAAATTTCCAGTAGTTAAAGGGATAAATGAATATTTTTCTTAGTAGTGAAGAAATATTTCATAGAAGAAAATGAACCTAGGATGGTACCCTGCTCATATTTTGAGTTGACAAGGTACTCCATTAGGGCTTTAAGGCTCTTGTAGAGCCCCAGTTATCCTAAAGGTGCCTAATACTAATAGATCTTGATACCACCTTGTAGTCTGCTCTTGCCTGATCCCAGACGCTAAGTAAAGGCTAGGGCTGGTCAGTGGTAGGATAAGGAACGCCAGGTTACTACTGTAAGTGCTGTTAGTGGAACAATAGGCAGGTTCTTGTCTTTGGACTAAACTTTCCAAGCCAGTGCTTCTCTATGATGACCTGGGATAGTGTGCAATAAGAGATGTCATCCATTAATGCCATTGGGTTGCTAAAGATCCATGTAACTGTTCAGCTGAGTAGGAGTGTTAGCCTTGGTGTTATGAACGAATTCCACTGCGGGCTTAAATAATCTGGCCTCCATCTTTCCATTTTATTTGAGTTGGTGAGGTAATGTCTTCCTTACCCCCTGATCTGTGCTGACCTGGGCTATGAGGAGTGTGATTACTTCTAAACCCAAACACCACACTGCTTAAAATACCTGTGCGGATTATTTAAACTGGCAGCATCTCTGCTTTTCAACATTCGCTGTTTTCTAAATGTTGAGAATTTCATTTGTTTGTAACGTTGAATTACAATATGGGTTAGTGGTACTGCTGTGCAATCTGCATACATTCTTATTAATTAAGGATCTAGTTAATTTGGGACAGGATATTTGTTTGTTTGTTTTTTAATTTACAGCCATAGATGTTTGAGAATGTCTAAGTAAATGAACTAAAATTAAATGTAATATTAATATTAATTTAGTTTACCTCAAAAGGCTTATATGAATTTTGTGTGCTAGCCTGAGCACAATCTGCATTAATAAAATGATGATTATAATTATAATACTGAACGCTTTAATAGGAATAGGATATACACTACAAGTTACTTCATTTGTCATATTACTCAAAGGATCATTTTAGAAACAGTTCCACATTCTTGCTTGCAATTCCATCATTCACAGTATTGTTGCAATCTTACCCTTATTATTATTATATTATTACAAAATTATTACAAAAATGTCCCTTTAATTTTTTTTTAAAAGTATACTATCAATGCTTCCTGTAGCACTTTGTTAAACTGTGAACATGGAAAAAATACTAAAATGCAAACTGTTCAAAACTCCATACATGTTCTCTGAAGAATTTACAGTACTTTTTCAGTACCAAGAAATAGGCTTTTAGATGTTTCAATCTGAAACAACAGCTCTTCAGGGGCTAGAGCCTGCCTGTGTTTTTATTACAGAATATATGTGTATTTATTTGTTTGAAGTGGTAGTTCAAATGAAAATCATTAAACATCCTCTTAAAAATACAGTTTATGTATGGTGTAGTGCAAATCAAGCCTGATTCTGCTGTCACAAAGGGAAATCGTTAAAGACTCCACATTTATGTAGCTGCAGGGTGCAGTTTCAGTGATTTTAGTTGGTTTAGCTGCTTCAGCACTGCTTGATAATTCTGATTGATAGTTTATTCAATGTTCAAGTTTTTGAGGTGGTAGTAGTGCACCAATTACATTTGTGTGACTGTGGTTAACCAAGTTATTGTAATTGTAATCGGTATTGTAATGTGACCTACTGTTTAAATGTAGCAGATGTGTTATAGTAAATTACAGTAATTTAATGCTGCACTGGATCACACTCTATAGAGCAACTGCATATACAGTATAGCATATAACAGACAGGAAAGAAATGGATATCACCCATGTAATTATGAAAGTGATGAAAAGCCAGGCATCTGCTGGTAAAAAGGTAAAAATACGTATTCTGTGCCAGCTTATGCAGTTAGATGGCACAATGACAATAAGCCACCACCTGACTGGATGTGTCCAATGGATACTGTACTACTCTAAAGCCTGGATTTATATATAGCCCACCCCTGTTTAATCATTTCCTAAACGACCGATTGGAAAGTGAGGGCTTTCTCAGGTTTATGTGTATTAATGGGTGTTTGGGTCACCAAAGGAGATCAGTGAGCATCTGAATCCGATTACTGAGGAGATAACAGCACTGTAGTCAAGGTCTGGCAGCCCCCAGAAGCGGACATGGACAAGGCTGCATGAGCTGGGGAGCTAGGGAGGTGGCTGCAGTCAATTTGTCTGGGCCTGTTCCGGGTTTAGTGCCGTTTCAGATGGAGAAGTGTTCTGTTGTTTTTTAAAATCTCTAAAACTTTTCACATAAAACCAGGATTGTCCTGGACCCTGGTGTAGCAGTTTTCATGCAAGACGGTTCCCATCACCATAATATCGGAGCCGAGAAATGTTTACATTTCATAAATACATAGCCACTACATAACCACTTAGACTTACAAAAACGTCAAGCAAGAGCATTTTGTCAATACAGTAAACTAAACAGATCCACAACAGTCAAGGAAAACATATTTACATGAACCAATATCGGCTCCTATACACATTAGGTGTCCTTTTATGATTTACCCATGGCTTAATTTACCCTACTTCCTTTTTTACAAGTTCAAGTTCAAGTTTATTTGTCATTCCAGCCATATACAAGTATACAGAGGAGTGAGATATCGCTCTCCAGGTCTACGGTGCGAATACAGACGAGACACTGACAAGACAATGCTATGGACAATGCTATGGACAATGCTACTCTCAGCGTCCCTGGGTGGGTCGTTACAGAGCTGGGTTACATACTGTGAGGAACACTCAAATTAGTTTCTGCATCTATCACTTCATCTACCACAAATCCAATCCTTGTCCAGTGTACTATAATTACAGTAAAACATGGTAAAGGACACAGACACCTGTCAATTCATGTTTCAAGTCACTTTCTGATTACACTGTGCTGTTCTGTATTTAAAATAGCTAAACACAGCAACTGGTGTAATGCTGAACTGAGCCAGTGGCTACCACTACAAATGGTCACTGACTTATTGTAAAACGCACCCACATTTACTGTACACAGGCTGTTTACCATAAAATTTTACTATGACAATAGACATAAGGACAGCTTTTCAAGGGACAGTCTGATTTTGCCCTGATGTATATTTTTGAGAAGTTAAAATATAAAAAGATCCTGTGTCTCACTTGTGTCTGAAAAAGGCAGTTTTTTGGAAACCTGGTATTAAACAAAGCAATTTTAAGATTATACTGTGCCTACACTTCAAAATAGGATTATAATTATTTTCCAAAATTTGTACAAGGACATACTTGGTACTATATTCAAACCCTACTTTTTAAGGCTTGCTTTCTTCAACCCCAGACACTAGGTCAAATTATTTGGAAGAGGAGTTGAATGGAAATTCCCCATAATCATCTTCTGCCATTAACTGAGCACATTGGAAAGAGAGCTTTTCCATTTCCCAGTTCAAGGCGTAATTTAATAAATCCGCATGAATTAAAATCCAAGTAAAAAATATAATCTTTCACCGTTTCCATCCCCAGAAGAGGGACAGTACTGTGAAAATTGTAATCTAAGAAGAAGACAATAAAGGAATAGATAAGGCATGAAAAACGCTCATGCAATTTGACATTCCTTCAAACCCATAAGGATAATTTCAAGGTAGCACAGCACTATCAGCTATGATGTCAGGGGGGCTAGGTGTGAAAGGGTGTTATCAGAAAACAGAATGATGTCTTACTGCAATTAGTATTCTTTTATTAAAGAGAGGTCATTATAAGAATGTGGCTGTCCAATCTGTTACTTAAATCCCCATAAACATGTAGAAAAGGTTCTTTTAGTGAAGTACAAGGTATTTGCCCAATATTTTCTCCACTCATTTCGAACAAAAATAGGGTTTGGCAGGAAGCTTATTGCATACATTATAGCCTGCGGCATAAGTGTGCCTGAAGCAACCTAATGGCTTTGGTAACATCCATTTAAATTCATGGTTATGTTGTTGTTTACTTGTGATTGCTCTTGATGGGAAACCCTAGTCAATGCCTCTCGACAAGCATATTTATAGCTGGTGAACTCTAATGCAAGACCCTGGTAAGGTGAAAATTAACATGACAAACATGCAATTATTGGACATTAACGCATGCTGACAAATATATAATTACTGGGCATTAACACATGCTCTTTGCCAATGAAAAAATAATTTTGGCTTGGAATAATAGCAGATTATAATTGAGACAATTATGCTTCCACTTCTCTCATTTTAAGCAAATGTGGTGCTATTAAATTAATGCCAAATAGCGGTCGAGATGCATTAGACTTTCAAGCCCACATACATCCTTATCACTTCTTGGCTTAGACAGCAGTTTGATGTTACTGGTTGTCAATCTGCTTCCGTAATAAAACTCATTTGATGCAAACTTACAGAAAAGGGATGTATTTTATATTTTAATTTAAACTGCTTCTGGAAAATCGATTCATGTTTTGATTTTTTTTCTTGCTGTAAAGGCAGATTTACACATATATGACCTGAGCAACACGAAGAGCACAGCACCTCACTGCGATGAATCGCAATATGATGTGTCCACAGTGCTTTGGAGAGACAGGCACCCGCAGTGAGGCAACTTTCACCTCACATGCTCCTGATCTGGGGCTGCTACAGTATATTTCAGCCAATCATAATATAGCAGCCAGTGGAGAACACGGGCAACATCCAATGGAGAAAACTGTGTGGGGTCGACTACTGCCCATTTGAGGGGAGAGAGCTTCAGGTAGCCCAGATTTTATAGCCTGTTCCTCGATTTGAGGCTAACATCAAACGTCAACACTAATTTTGCTCTGGCAAAACGTGCACTGCCTAGATAGAATCTCGATTAACATTACACTTCGCCCCGTTACCACACTGCACTTTGTAGCTGAGCAGGAGGGATACCACCATCTAACCATTTAAGGGTTGTGGGAGTCTCGAACAGCCTACAAGCCAACAGCTTGACTGATTTCAAGAAATGGCTGCAGTTTGCTACTAACTACCAAATGGGTTATATTGTCCCCTCTTGTTTGCAACCTGTCTTACATCCTTACCCTGACTACTAGAATCTCTAGCAGCAACAATCTGATTTTCCACAGTGAGCTTTCAAAAACCTACTAGTCAGGTCCCCTTTTCCATCCATGAAAAAGTCATAAAGCAAGTTCGATAAACCATTTGACAGACAAAATAACTTAATATGCATTGTATGCCTTTATCTAAATTAAATCAATCAGCATCCCTCTGGAATGCAATCCCTCAGAAAGCATAAAACTCTGTCTAGTCTGATGAGCTTGTGCCTCTTAAATTCTAATGGTAATTTGCCTTGAGCGAGGGGATGGTTCTTACGCTATGTACGGAAGAGAAAGTTTTCACATTTGACAGCAAATGGATTTTGGCATTATTCCTAGCATACTTTTAAATATTTTATCATTCTGAATTGACTGTGATACAGTTTACTGTTGCATAAGCATTATATCACCTCATTAGTGAGAGTGTTGATTGGGCACAGGTGATGAAGAGATTTAACCTGTCGAATCTCAGGTCTGGTAAGAGAACAAGAATGAAAGACACAAAAAGGACAAGATAATGCCTTTTCACCATCAGGTCAGGTAGCTCAAAATGCTTGCAGGTCTTGTCTTAGGTGTCTACTAGCTTGGACAAAAATCTGGGACAAATTTGAAAAAATTCTACATAATGTTTTGTGAAGAATGAAATTTTTCGTACCCCCCCCCCCCCCAAAATCATAAAAGTTACAGAAAGCAATAACAATAAAATTGCAATTGCTATACAAAGCCTTTAGACACCACTAAATAGCCTTTTTCTGATGTTAGGCATTGGAAAAAAAAAGCTTAGACTTGCATTCTGGTGTGAAAAAAGGACCACTGATAACAATCTGATTGACTACCCCTTCTGAGTCAATGACTGACAGCTAGATTGCAGGTGGAATGCAGCCAGAGGCTTCCAGAGGAAGTCTCACTCCCTAAGGGCTCTGAATGGCTGAAAGTACAATGAATGACAGTGTTTTTCACCAATCAGATCACCTTATTTTCAGGCGATCCAGCTTCAAATTTCTATTCCAAAGCCAATAACTTTCAGTTTCCTCCAGGTCTGGAAGTGGGTTAATATAGCCTTTTGAGGATATATATCGTACTCCCGAATAAGTTTTTGTTTTTACGGTCATGTTTTGCTGGCTTATTGATTACCTTATCGATGCACTTTGGAAGTTTGCTGAAGTGCATCATCAGATAAAAAGTGTCCTTGTGATTGATTGCCTTGGTGTTTTCCTGTTCTGAAAATGGTTTTGTAAAACTCCGGTTGTCCTTTTTCAACTGATAACAGGTTTTCTGTAAATGTTTTGTGGTTGTGTTGGTGAAAAACGTTGAAATATGATGCAGGATTCAAAAGTAATTATAAACTTAGCCCGTGGTTGCTGGCGATATCGAAGTGCACAATCATTTTTTGATTGGTTACCTTGGTGTTTTTCGGTTCTGAAAATGGTTTTGTGAAGCTCCGGTTGTCCCTTTTCGATTGATAAAAAGGTTTTCTGTAAAGGTTTTGTGATTTTGTTGATGAAACAAGATGCCATGAAACACGCGTCTTAAGTAAATATTGACTCAGCCCGTGGTCGCCTGTGACCATGCTGGGTAGTAATAGTTAATCTGCCAAGACAACGACATTACACCGTTTCTCGAAAAGAGTATGGGTGTAACCCCGGCGTCCTTGCCAAATTTCCCATTGGCCCTTACCAATCATGGCCTCCTAATAATCCCCATCTATGAATTGGCTTCATTACTCTGCTCTCCTCCCCACTGAGAGCTGATGTGTGGGGAGCGTTCTGGCGCACTATGGCTGCTGTAGCATCATCCAGGTGGGTCTGCACACTGGTGGTGGTGGAGGGGAGTCCCCATTACCTGTAAAGCACTTTGAGTGGAGTGTCCAGAAAAGCGCTATATAAGTGTAAGCAAATAATTACAGTCAAATATAGCCCTTCCATGATGGGTCACAATATGGGTGAAGACGAGTCATCTTCTAAAGATCAAATGGGGAATTCCAAGTGCTGTACAGTGCTGTACAGTGCTGTACAGTACTGTACAGTGCTGTACAGTGATGATGGCCTGGTCAGGAGTGTCTAGTTGTGACTGATAGTGCCCTCGAAGCTCTGTGTTACAGTGACTTAGTCCTGGGACCACATCCTGATGTGCCAACATTCTGTCACATGTTCTCATGCTGCTTATGTGACAGTGAATCCCTGACACCATAAGAATGTAATGAGAATGCGCCACACCAGTCTTGAGTCCCAGTGAGCTGGGCTGCCATGTGGCATCTACGATGGGACCAGTGGTGAAAGACCAGCAGACAGGCCCGAGGAATAGACTACATCTGTAACCTGGTGAAAAACAGGTGTTACTCATGTACGGCTACAAATGGTGGCCATGTATGCTACTAGCCTGCAGTTTTCCTAGTAGAGTTCCTGCTAATCAATCCTGATGTTGAGCAAAACTACCAACTGTAGGTCACGTCTGTTCAATAAAATGTCAGAACACCTGCTATATGAAATTATAATTATGATTTGTTTTTTGCAGCTATAACTTTGGATTTTTATTCTCAGTATATAACATTAGACATACTGTATTATCTGGCAATATGGTATATTTAGAAACAAATACCAATTAAAATTAATTCTCCTTTTTTATAGTCTAGTCTGTTGTATACAGCAATTAAATAAATGTTTTTTCTAAGATATCTTGAATTGATTTTCCCTATTGGTCCTCAGTGGATACAACTTTGGTTTGTTTGTTCAGTTCAGTATCCCAAATGAGATGTAGACATTGATTTCACATTACGTGTTGCCAGTGCACTGTCCATTTTTATAGCCATGTCTAAAAGCACACAGGCAAAAATAATTATGAGAATCTATTATTGTTCCTTCAAAATTGTAATAAATATAAACATGCATAATTCTTCTTCAAGGTTTCATATTTCAATTATACTTTAATTTAATGTATTTATTTCTGGAAACCATACTGTATTTTTCGTAATTAAGGTGGTTAATTACCAAGTGGTTCAGGAAAAAATGGAGTAGAACAGCAATGCACTGCTGACAGAATCCAGAAAGCTTGTGTATTCAGAACCTCCAAATTAAAGTTATTGTTAAAAAATTTGAAGGTATTCTCTATTGCTTGTCCTCAACCCTTTTACCTGAGGCGATAAACAGGAAAAAAACCTGTGAATGAACATGCTGATTGACAAAGTAACAGATTTAATCACAGTTCTTTCATTGATAGCTGGGGGTAAATTGCAGACTAAAAAGAAAATTCTCTCTCCCAATTATGACATGCCAGCTTGTGCTCAGTACTAGGGAGTCATAGGGAGGCTCTTGAAGTGGTTGTTAGCCTAAATGAAAACTTTAACCCACTGCAGGAAATAGAACTGTCAGGTCAAAGTACGGCACTGCATTTGCCCTGCATCTCTGGCATAAACTGTAGCTTAATGGCAGAATCCAAATGCAATGCAATAAAGGCCTTTAAAACCAGAACTCTCAGGGCTCTCTTTTTTCTCTACCCTGATTATTTACAGCAAAGAAGACAAAATATTGTAAAGGTGAAATACAACACTATTTTTATTTTTTGTGGTTAGAAAGAATCAACATCGATGAGTGTATTACTGTGTATTTTGTACTGCGATAAAAGTAAATTAAACAGAGTAACTTCTAAATCCCCCAATTTCCATCACAAAATAGAAAAAATTTCCAGGTATTTGCATTGTATCACGCTACATGAGTCATTACAGTGACTAGTGAGCAGAAAGGGCCTCTTCACGTCGCAGTTCGAACTTGAAAGCGAGTTTGCAACAACACGGCGACTTACAGTACTTTCACAAGGTTCATGATTTTGTGCCTTATTCAAAATTTGTAACCTTTTTCTATGCCGTCAATGAATTAATTTTGTCTCCGAGATTTACTAACTGGTCTGAAAAATTGGGACTTCAGACAAAATGAAGGCATTTCAACAAACCAAGACAAGGACTCCTTAATCATGTTCCCAAACAAGCCTTTAAGCTCAGTGGGAAAACTCTGCAAAACCCTATCTATATCTCCTCACTTGGACTTTATTTTCCCCATCAGCAGTGTAGGGGAGCCATACAATACAATGGCTCTGTGTAGGCCCTGCGTGAGGCACTGACTAAACACCAACTGTGCAGCAATTGCACTGAAGGTTATTTGAATATATTAGACATTTTTTATTAAATTCTGTAATTCTATTGTTACACCATTTAAATGTCAACTTAAGTTTTGCTTTATGTGTAAAGGAAAGAAGGGAATACAAGTGGAACAATCAAAAATAAAGCTCTTTCAAGCCCCAGGAAGTTCTGAAGTCTGGTACCAGAACACAGCAGTGAGCTGCAGGGCAGAGATGTTTTTCAAGCAAGAAAAATGCCATCTGCTTCCTTCTCAGAGCAAATGACGAGGAAGTACAGTATAGTTCAATATACTCCATAAAGAGGTATTCACCAACCTTACCGTGAAACATATATACTGTTCAATAGCAGTACATAACAGCTCTCTTTCAGCTACACAACATTCTTAAAAGTTTGACATTGAAATATGAAGAACAAGAGATGTCCTTAGATATCCACTTTAGCTAGAATGCTTTTAACTTTAAAATACACTATTGAAATACACTATTACAAAATCCTGAAATGAAAAGATTTTCTCATTTCCAACAGTACCAAAGCTCTAAAAATTCAGCCATTTCCTATTGTCAAGCTCTTAAGGATACGAAATAAATTTCAAGGAAAGCAGAAAAAAGTTTTTATTATATTAACACAAGTGATTGTGCGCTGGAAGTACAGTAACTGTACAATCTGTAGATTATATGGACCTTTATAGCACTTTCATCATTCCTCTATTCCTGCCCTCATTCCTATATTACAAAGAACAGCTGAACTCAAAAAACAGGAATGAGAAAAGGTTTAGATAAGTGGGGCTTTCTCTAAATGGTTCTTTAATTTTGCTCAGGCACAAGATGCAATTGTATCTGCTCTGAACCTTCCAGAAAAACACTGCATGCCCTCACAAGCAGATTTTGCTGCAGCATTATCAAAAAGTACATTTCTTACATCACGTGCATTGCACAGTTCTATGCAAACATTGTACTCTGGTCTTCCATTGTCACATTTTAGAAGAGTTTACAAGTAACTAGAACTAGACAATATCCAAAGTAAACAGAAGCTGAAGATAATGTAACTAACTGCACTGCCACCAAGAATCTCATACAGTTTCTTCCACAGCAAGTAGGCAGATGGATTATGGTATCAACTGCGAGAATCCTGGATGTCGACCAGGCTTGTCTCCATATTGAAAGACTAATTTTCTCAATATTAATAAGATGTAGAGCAAAAAGAAAGAGCGTATCCCTAATTAGGCTTTGTACAGCATCTTGAATCATACCATTACTAAGAACAAAATAGTAATGTATCCTATTTGTTAGCAAGAAACATTTAGTTCACACTGTGATTGACACCTCATCCAATCATACAAGTATCTATTATATATGAGGTATCTCATCCCAGAGGTTCTCATATGTCAGAAATACTGAAATGCATTTTTGAAAATATCAAAATACTCTCTAGATTACTATGGGATTCAAGCTGTGAATGCCATCCTTTATCTTATAACACATGTTATTATTTATATTAACGGGTTTGATGAATTATTATCAATCAGACAATTACAAGGAAGGTAATTTGATTTTGAAATTAAAGTACAATAACTGCCATATAGTAAAGTGTATAGTTATAATATAGTAAAGTGATATTACTTCACCCCACGGTGAGCAAAGTATTGGGCATATTTTATTTCCATCCAGGGCAGACCTTGTCCTCAATTCCTGAAAACCCTCAAAATGAATTTACGAATTAAGACACAGGTGCATTTTGGTAAATCAACTCTGATAACTAAAACCTGTGCAGCTGAAACCCACTAATAATCGGAAAACATTCAACATATTGTCTAATTTTAATTGTTTAGCACTACAAAAAGCTCATTGCAAAAGAAGAAATGCCCTTTTGGTGGCAATGGCATTACAGAGATTTATACATCATACGCTAACAGAGCCTGATACATTTACAAGCACTAAAAGAAAAAAAAAGAAACAAAACTAAAAATCTGTCCACAGGAAGGAAAAACACAACCTCCTGCCAAGGAGTTTTCTCTGGGTCCAAACCATAGCTTTTTCGTGCAAGATTCATGAGTCTTGTCTCAATCTGCAACCAATGGGAACTGCTAATAAAGATGAATTACACACTAATTTCTCCCGTAAGTTTCTAATGAGGCTCATATCCTCCTTTGCTCTTAAGGATCAACACCCTGGAGAAACTAACCTCAACAAAATAAAACACACTGGCTTCTATCCTAGTGGAAATGACAAACACTCTTCCTGTTTCGTCAGTTTATTCTCTGAAGTCTTGCTTCTCCAGCCACCCCAGAGACTTCATCTTTAGGAGGCTGATTTCAGCAACCCCAGCCCCCTGTTGTGTGCTTTTCCTAATGTTTATGCCCTGGGTAGGTTTGCACAGCAGAAGTTTACCCTCCCTGCAGAACAGAGGGATGACATGATAAATTGCAGGGAGTTACACGCATTTGTGGTCACACAGATGAGGCTGCAGCTCACCAGTTCACACGCTGCAAACAAGCACTGAGCCAGAAGCTGTGGGGTGCTCAGAGCATCAGGAGCTCTGCAGATTTGCACATTTCTACGCCGTCCAAGTTCCCTTTTGTTTATTCTTTTTCTGATTCTGTGCTCGATTTTAAAAAGAAAGGGTCGCATTTATACATAAGCTGCTTTTCAGAAAGACTGCAGTACTGATAAATTGATGGATTCATTTTTCTTTCTTTCAAAGGGTGCTTCAGCTGAATCCTCTCAGATCAGTTGTAACATTAGAACACATGAATGTTTACAAATGAGAGGAGGCCATTTGTCCCAGCTTGCTAGCCTGATTGCTAGCAGCTAATCGATCCCAGGATCACGTCCAGCCGTTCTTGAATGAAGCCAGGGTATCAGCTGTAACAGCAGGACTGGGATGCTTAATCCAGACTCCCACAACTCTTTACGTACAGAAGTGTCTCCTATTCTCAGTTTTCAATGCACTTCCCTGTAGTTACCATTTGTATCCCTTGGTTGTGTTTCACTGTTGATTCTGAAGGCTTTGTAAATGCCTTGATTTCGAATACTTGAATCAGGTCTCTTTACTGTCTTCTCTGTTCAAGAGTGAAAATACTATTTTTGTCTGTAGAACAAAAACTGTATATAGTTGTTCTTCTCTTCATTCCACTGATTCCAGATCAGCAGTTTATTTTTTGTAATATAGTAACCAGAATAACTGTTATGGTTGCCACATTTGAGCCTTTCATGTTGAAAGAAGTGCATGCTTTTACTATTTCATCCATTCTCTGTTGTCTTCAGTATCTGTGGCACCTGGCAGATATTGTCTATACATTCCTTGATAAATCAGAGGCAATTTATATGTTCACTGTATTTAAGAAACAGACAATATTTATCTCATCTTATGCATGCTCATTTTTTCTTTAACATTTACCTTGTATTTTCCATTTATAACAAATAACAAAATTATAGGCAAGTACAGCATAAATACAAGCACAGGTTTCTACTATTTGTTGAGATGTCCCATCAACTCTCATTTTATTTTTCTGTACTATTGTAAACTTCACATATAGACCCAAACCACATATTTCTTGCATTTTTAGATTAGAAATACCTTTGGCTTATAAAAAGTTGATATAATATAAATTGTTTGCCCCTACTTCTGGTCAGGAAGTGTGTACATATTCCATATTGAATATACAGTATGCATGTTACATACATTATAGAATTTATTTATTTTTAGTATTGACTACTCTTTTTAAAATGAATGAAAAAATAAAGTTTTTATAAAGCAGGAAGATATACTGTATACTTGCTTTCACTGTATACACTGTATACTGTATCACTGGACCATGGAAACAAATTAAGAGCAAGATAGCATCCCACAACACAGCAGTTGAAAAATGTATTTACTGCAACTGCAGTAGAGTCAAAACCTACCACACGAGGGCACTATGCCTTATCTGCAATGGCTGTATCGTAAAATTAATGAAAGGACAAAAGATTTTAAGTGCATCAGCACATATTAACAGCAGACATTTTAACAATTTCAGGGAGTAATAAATGTTTAGTGATAAAAATTATTTGTGAAAATTATCTTGTCAAAAATATCCAAAAATAACATTTGCAAATGCTGTAAACTGACAACAGGATAATGCCCGTGTTTTGTCATCATCAGATACTACAGAACCTTAGAAATATAAACCAAAAATAACAATGACTTTTCAATCTCGTGTACACAGTATATTTAAGACTGGGCACCGGCTGTGATAAAAGAGCACCGTGACACACTAATATGTGCCCAATAAAAAAATATCTAAGAAAGCTATTCACCGGAGACAAATAACACAGGACTTATTTTTAAATCCAGGTAAATCCAATTATTTTAAATGAGATGAAAGCAACCATGAAAACATAAACTGCGTGAGTTTTACAACTGAGCAGCAAAATGAGTTCGAAACTTAATAATCCCAGAAATGACACTTTATGAGGAGTTAATGCTACCAGACTGTATTCGAACATTCCATTCCCTGTGTGGAGAAGTCTGTTTTGTAATGCGCCCATGAGGATATGACAGCAATCTAATGTACATTCGCACTCGAAGATAATACAAAATGCCAATGAAATGTCGGTAAATGTTACTTATCATGTTCATCATTTTTTTCACTGTGCCTTTTTTGGGCTTTGCTTCAGTTTCCATCTGAAGGGTATATGTATTTCACTAGCTTGCTCATTAAACTTTAGCAGCTATTTGGTTCTACATTACTGAAAACAATAACAGACCTATTTCTTCTGTTCAGATGAATGTCATAACAGGAATGCAAATGTCAATGGCATAAATGCATTATTAAAAAAAAGCAATAGGCAGGAAATGAAAAAGATGCTTTTGTTCTACAGTAAAGGAAAGGCTTTCACATACAGAGGCAACACAAAACCCACCAGCTAAAAGACACATGACAGTTCCTAGTGTGAGTCCCTTTTTGCTTTGAAGCCCACACATCCAACATTAACACAATTTCTAAATAGAAAAATAAACAGAACAACAGAGGGAATTCTCTGAGCTTTGTTCTTTTCTTGAAAGATATACAAAATGCTGTCAGAATGTTCCGTAGGAATGCAAGAAGATGTTATACTACAGGAACTGAAGTTTTGCTTTGGACAGTGTCTTTAAACTAAATATCTGCTGGTGATTTCAGAGAAGTGAAGCCACCTTTGCCTCCATCAAGTAAAGCAATTATCCACCAAACCTCAGTGTGCTCCAGAACCCATTCCCTGTGTGTTTTTCATCACCTAATCAGAGTGCAGGTGGGATGTGCTTCTCTCTTCCACGGATTTCCACCTTGTCAGCACCCGAGATCCCAAGAGATCTGGCATAAATGATCCAGATGGGGTCACCCATGTCAAGGAGGTCAAGTGGGAGGTGCCAGACAAAGTGCGATCTAATGAAGACCTCAGTGGTGGAGTATACAGAATAATGGCAAATCACAGTTTTATTTCTGCAGAGATGTGAGGAGCAACACAGTAACAATGAAGATGGAGAAAAGGCTTTGAAGTCCTCATGGACCCCATAACATTGGATTCCAGTCCTCTGTCATGGACCAAGTGGCGGCTGCCTATGCATCAGTCTTTCCACCTTACAAGACATCAAGCACAGGTATCTTGCCAAATGCAGGAGACAGGATGTGCTGAGTTACCACCATCTGCAGAACCACAAACAGGATCCACATGCAACACCTGGAGGGCTATCATATTCAAAATTGAATGTCTGCGGCTACTGATGCTATCAAAGCTGCAAGGTTTTCATAGTGATCCACTTCTAAAAAATAATTTAATAAATTATTAATCACCGACACCTGACTCAATGCAGAGACACAGCAAATTAATGACAATTTTTCTCCATAAAGAAGGTATAAACAATTATACCCTCAATATTTTTAGAAAATTTGTCTGTGTCCATGTTATTTAAAAAAAATGTTAACGGGATGAAGCTGAAAACTTCAATGATTTAGTGTTCTACACAAATATGCATAAAGCATAAGCAAACAGGGTGCTTAGTCTTAGAATCGGGTAAGACCAAAATCCAATTCTAACATCTACTGCTTCAGCTGGCAAGGAACTAAAGGCTTTATGGCATTTAGTGGGCTAATTCAAGTTTGATTTTTTTACCTCTCATGGATAGCTGAGTGGTTCTCTGCTCATAAAAAAATGTAAAAAAGCATGTTCGGTTTGTGATACCCCATCAGCTCCTAAAATCAGGACAATATGAGCAATGCGTACAACATCAAAGAGGAAACACAGCACACCCCAGTGTGAGCCAACACTGGAGAAAAAAAAAATAAACTGACAGACTTGTCTTTGTACAGATAGCGTTTCTCCATTCAGTATTGATTTCTGGCAGCACAAGTTTGAGCATCAAAACAGGTACATTCTAAAAAATATATAGATGCACATAACTCATCATTACATCACTTATCAATACCTTTCCTTTGGAGTACAACGGAGAACAGCTACGATGAGCACTCAGATTAGACAGGGCCTTGGTTGTTCTGGGACAATCAGTTATTTCAAAGGACCAAATGATTTCTAAACCTCTTAAAATCTGCCTTTCTTCTTTCTTTCTCCAAACTGTCAAGCCTGAGAATCCATTCAGGAGTTTTTTGATAAAATCCACTGAAATGAAACTAGGTAGCATTTTATAATAAGCTGGGAGGCTTGAGTTCAGATCTTCCTGCTTACTGTAGAGCCTCCTTATCAAAAAGACCACATGCCATTTCACATGGTTTGTAAAAGCTCCAGTTAAGGAGCCAAAAGGTGTGTAGTGTGGTTGTTTCTTTAGTACATAGGAGGTTGACTTAACTCTTAAAGAAATACAGTTATTCCTAATGACTAATATTAACATTAAAAAACCCTGTATCTCTATAAATGTAAATTAAGTTTTCAGTAGCTAATCTGCATGCTTTTCAAAATTCTGTTTTCAGAAAAGTTAAAGCCTAAATTCTTGGCAGACAGAAGTAGTGGTACTTCAATGGCTACTGACAAAGCAGTTTGCACATTTCAAACATTTTTTGGAGACTAAAATTCAAGTGATAAAGAAATAAAGAGTTTATTTCAGAACCTTTCAGAAAAAGGGATTTTCTGAAAACAGTGTCTGTCATTAGACAACTTTGAAAAACAAAAAAGAAAAAAACAGCACGTAGATAAGTCTTTAATGTGGAGCTAATCTTTTCAGGTCAAATGATTTGCAATTTAGCTCATTTCAAAACTAGCCTGAGTATCTCTTGGTTGGTCTGATTGGTTGCACCTTCTTGGCTTCAAGCTTTTGCCTCTGTATCTCTCTTTTCTATACTGGGCAGCATCTGCTATCTTTTCAAAGTAATTGTGGGTTTTAACAAATTCTAACAACAGCCAGAGTGGAGCCATGGCTTCTTTAGTCAGTTGCTGAAATAATACCATCTTGACTATTGCCCTTTGATTTCCTTTCTAGACTGTATCATGTTAAATCACTTTAAAAAATGATCTTTTAACATTACACACACTAATGTTCATCGGGGTGAGGGGTGTCTTATCTGTGAGCCATGCTACTAATCAGGTTATGTAACCCAAGTCTACCTGCTTGCTGTTTTTGTTGGTGTCTTCTATCTGGCCTGAGATTTCCTGCATCATGCAACTCTCAAATGCAGGGGGGAACTTAGTGCTTCAGGACTCACAATGAGGTATAGCCCACTGTAATTACAAGATTAAATCAAATAAAACAGCTCTCTGGAGGAATTTTTAAGTTATCAACTCTTTACCATTTTATTTTCAGCTGACCCAATCCTGTTACCTAGCATGCAAATTATGTGCTGACGGTGGTGCAGCACAGAAAGAAGAGCGAATTTGCTCTGGGGTGATTGCCCCTTTGGGACCTGAGTGCAAAAAAGAAAGAAGAAAGAAAAAAGAAAAGTTTTTTTTTATTTTAAGCTCACTATCAGGTCTTTCCAAGGACTGGTACTGTATGCCCCTAGCTAGCTGATCTAATTGTCTTCTCTGGACTGAGACTCCTCCTGGGCTCAAGTGCTGAACGACTGCTGCAGACTCGCTGATCCCCTCTCAAACCTGTCAGCTCTACAGAATTCTGCAATTCCGCTCCCAGGTCAGGAAAAGCATTCCATGAACCGCTCAGAAGACCTAATTTAGGGCACTCTTGTCCGTATGGGCAGTATAAAAATGGAAATATCGATGGATTGATTGATAATGAATGCAAATTACATGGCAAGCATGTCCAGAGTTTAACTAGATCCGGAGCTTTACCATCAAATGCACTTCATTATCCCTTGCTAAGCACCAGCCAGCCCCATCTGCAGAAGCTAAAAGTAATTTTAATAAAAAATGACTTGTATGGCTAAACCCTGCCATGAGTAGCGTAACGCATCTGAACACTGGAACCCGAAAAGCAATCTCACGGCTCCAGGGAAACAACAAAATAATAGAGAGAGGTTTTAATGCTGCAAGCCAGGATTTGAGCATTTGATTCCCAACAAATGATGAGATCTGAGACCTTTAAAACAACAACAGTATAAAACAGGCAAGAAACAGCTGAGCTCCTTCTTCTTCTCACGTTCTGTAGCACATGAATCACTTGAAACAAAACAATATGCTTATTACTGTTAAAGAAGGAACGTCCCTCTGTTCATCACTTCATTATGATTATGATACCCCCCACAGGAAAATCAAAGGACTACTTCATAAACTCACAGTAGTAGTGCTACTGTACATCAGCAGAACAAACACAAGACGCCACAAACTAAAGGGCACAAACATTAGTCTTGCACACAAACATTTTAAATGTTTAGAACAAAAGAAAGAAATCTACAGCTGAGTGAGCAGCTGAACAGTGACTGAATTCATATGCCTGTTGTTTGACCAGCTTGATCAAAGCACTAGCTTGATCCAAAAGTGACAAAAATATCACATACATAAAGACGTAACTCAAATGTTGAGAGGTTTGTATAGGAGTCTAGCATTTCCCCAAAGTCTGAAATATGTCAAAAGGCAGTGCAACCAACATCTGGGTCATTAAATCAGGACCAGTTCTTCACAGTTTCTCCAAGATACAGCGTTGAATTTATTGCTAGAAATGGCTTCATACAAAATGCACACAGAATAATTATAAAAGGCAAAACTAACACAAATATCCGGCACCAGAGTCATTGACATTTCGAGGTGGACCAGTAGATGAAATCATCAAACATCTCACCAAGATAATTCCTGACTAGTATGGTGCCAAAAAATTTTTTTCACAAATTCGGTCTTATTATTTTCTATACGCTATAGACCTCCACATACTCTATGTCAGAAAACAGTGAAGAACTTCTTAGTCACACACAAACTATAAATTTAGCCTTTCACAGACATGTTGTTGTGACATTGTTAGCCTCAAAGCTGTCAGCTGCACTGACCGACTCTTTGTCCAAAAGGGGAGAGAGGGAATTCATTTCTGGTAGTCTAGTTTTAGACTTATGTCATCTCAATCAACATATTTCCATGGCCCGAGATATGCACTCACAAGAGTGACTGTTAAAAATCTGGATTCTAACAAGTCTGTCTAAAAAAAGCTTAGTTTAGACGCCCAACAAAAACTTTAGCCACTCTGAAAATGTTCCCACAGAGTGTTAAGCAGCAATGCCAGCAATATTCTTACCTGATGGATTAAGAAGCCTCCAGCTGACAATTGGCTCTGGTCTGCCATTGGCTAAACACCTCAGTGACACATTCTCTCCCTCATTGACAAGGATGTCTTCGGAAATGTTGTAAATATTTGCGGGGACTGGAAAAGAAAAACACAGTTCGAGTGAATGTCCGCTAAAGTTCAATTAGCTCCTTACATGTTGTCATAAAACCCTGATGAAGTCAAAGGAATGACTTTAAAAAGAGACATAAGAATGACATAAGAGACAAAATGACAGAAAAAAAGATGCATGCACTGTTTTCAACACAGAAACACTCAATCACAGGTTCATGACTTCTACCACAAAAAACACCAAGCTAAGTTGTTTCAAGTTGTTTTGGGAATAAGCTACACTTCAGGTTTCCTACTAAAAACAGATTTTGTGAAACCTTAAAGGTAAGGATGGATTGAACAAAGTCAAGGTGTTTATCATCATTCGATATTCTTTCTCTCAACTGCAGAGGTTTTGCGGTTTATACCGTAAAGTACCATATAGCAATCATAATCAATCAGCACAGAAATTGGATTTCTTTAAAACCTGGTCAGCACTCTTATAAATCTAATTATAATTAATACGAGTACTGGCGAAGAAAAATGTATCCCTCATAGTTTATTTGAGTAGCAAAACACACCCAGATGGATAGGTCTGTAATATGCTGGATGTGCAATTCCATCTTGAACCCAATGTCCCTTAAAATGGTATTAATTTCATTTGCAAAGTGTTTTTTTTTCATGAAGTAGCTAATACTGGGAGTATTCTTACTGACCTGTAACTTCTTAAATGCTTCCACGCACTGTTGTCTTACAGGAAGATAAATCAAACCAAAAGGAGTAATGTTAGGGGTGAACACACCGGGAAAGAGTATATTTACTGCAATCTATCTGTGAATAAAAGGCTTTCAAAATGTTCTAGGCTAGGAGATGGATAACAGAATAGTGTTATTAAGGGTCTTGTAAAGACTAAACTTTTTTCCAAGGACATCAAGACTACAAGTGTGTGCATATATATAAATAATTATATGACTCCAGAATAAAAGACTACATTCACAGTTTGATTAATATTTAACTCGGAGCCTTACAAATCTTGTTTTCTCTTTCCCAAGTGTGAATGAGTTACTGTTATGACAGCTAACAGCTTTGAGTCATTCAAGTCATTTCAGTCAGTCGTCAGAGGTGTTTAAATAAATATCAGGCTGCACAGTGACTGAGCAGCAGAATGGGAATATTTTAAGTATTTAAAATTGATAAAAAAAATTCTAATAAGCACTGCGCCACAGGCACCCTGCTTCATTTAGGTTCAGTTATTTCCTTCTACTTTCCACTGACTTTTCTGCTCTGTTGTGCATTTCAAGTTAGAGGAATGAAAAAAGAAGTTATTGCTTCACTAACTGTGACTAAAAGATTTTTGCACATCATGAGAGCAAACTTGGCAAGCAAGAGACTCAAACAGAAGTTTTCCTGTTTTTATTTCTTTCCAGTGCTTTACAAAGAGACTGTTGGATGCTACACAAAAATAAATCAGACAGCTGGTACTATGCACTACTGGTCAAGTAGAAGAAACAGCACACAAGTGGACCTCACAACCACTGGTGTTCAGAGAGAGTGAAAACATCAGCCAGAGTCCAAGATTGGCTGTAAGGTGCCAGCTATTTTCCACTGGCGAGCCACTGAGAGATTAAAGAATCTGATATTTGAACACAGCCTGTATCAGAAATGCCTGATTTTATAGGCTTATAAGGAAATAGCCAGCTATAGGTCACATTACTATTTTGTGAAGTAGGACTCTTTATTGTTAATAATTTTAATCCACCAGACATGAGCTTTGCAATAAACACAAACTGATTTACTACATCCTATTCTGTAAATCAGGAGTGTCCAGCCCTGGTTCTGAAGAGGCATACTGTTCAGAGACACAGTCAAAAGTCAGAGATCTGGATTCAGTTCGGTATTTCCAAAGCAACTGATTGATTTCATTATGCCACGTAGACCTTAAGAGAAGGAATGGATGAGAAAATCTACCTGCTCATAACACAGACAGTCTTGTTCAAGCCTAAGAACTACAAAACAATCCACATAATTGGCTGAAGCAACAAGAACAGATTTTTTTTATTTTGAGCTTATGTATGATTTCAGGGTTCCGATGTCCAGGTGTTGGCTGAGCCAGTTTGAGGCAAGTTAATTTTATGGGAGATCTACTTTTTTCCCTTTCATACTGTATCTTCAGACAACAGCCATCTTCATGTCAGTTTCAAATCTATACCATTTAGTCAACATGAAATTATAGAGCTCACCAGAGGAAAGGACCACATCATGGGGCAATTGTGACTCTGCAACCACTATGCATCCCCTTAAATAAACAGCCTACTCTGCAGCTATTTTTCATCGCAGAACTGCTTTCTTTGTGCTTACGTGTCAGTACGCTTTGTAGATTAAGCACTTTCCAAAGCATTACTAACAGCCATGTTTTGTTTTCTTTAATATCCAGCGTTATTAATTTTAATGTCAAAATGGGCTCGGGGAGTAATGTTGACGAATGTAGTCACGAAACCAAGCTGGCAGAAACAAGCTCAACGATCCGCTGTGAAAGGCATGCTTCGTTACTCCAGACGCAAGCAAGTTTTATTCCTTCTTTCCAAAATGGTAAAGAATTTATCTTACAATGAAAGCCCATGCAGACATTCACCCAAGCATAATCGTTTCTTAACCTCGATGTCAAACTTAACACCTTGTGTTAATTTGTTTTACATCCTAATTTCTTCTGTGACAGACATCACTGCTAATTTAACATTCACTTTAAAATAATTTGAATTTTTACATTATACTTGGGAAAGTGCACCTTCTTAATATTAGATCTCATGTACATTAAAGATAAATTTTTACATATCTGGAACAAATGGACGTTATGTTCAGTTTAGTAAGATAATTGGTTCATGTCAGATCTGGCCTGCTGTGGTCTTTCAGAGATGTAGACTATTGATACTTCTGTTTGGAGAAAAATCTCTGAAAATCTTAACTGAAGAATTCATCTGCATACTGTATGTTGTCAATGTTGAAATTAAGTTGTTCTATTTCATTAATAATTATTGGGAACATACAGAGGCGTAATGGTTAGCAATACTGTAATACTCTTCATGGCTCTTTGCTTCTGGCTTCACAGCTAGGAACATTGAAAGGTTACCCTTTGTATAAAGAAGTGTTTCCACCCATCTGTGGTTTTAAATTCATGTCAATGTACAGTAGTAACGGACCACTTGTGTCTTCTGGCTCGTGTTTCATCATTTATTATGAAGATTTATTATCAGTCCACCGGGCTGATTCTGTCAATTCCTTGAGAGGATTTTGAAGACTTGGATCAGGTTCACTCATAGTCTTCTATGTTCGTGACTAAAAAGGTTCAGCTCTTTTAGCACGGTAGGACATCCCTTTTAGCCCTGGATGGATTCCAGAGCAGCAATATCTTTTTTATACAGCAATGCCTCACTTAGCGTTTATTATTTTTTAATTACGCCAACTACAGTACACCTGCATAAATGTAGAACCTGTGTTCGTCTATCTGAAAAACATTAGCTGGAACCCGTTTTTTTATTCTTTCATTCTTTTCAACTGTCTGATTCCGGCACCAGCGTGGTGCTTTTAGCGAAGCTCTTGCTTGCTGACTGTGCAACTCTGCAACTCCATCACACAAACTCACGGTGATGGCATGCAGTGATTAAACTGACTGTGAGGCTGACCGATATTAGCCTCAAAGAAAAAACGTGTAGGTTGCTAGAAACAAGAAAATAGCCAATGTTGCCATCAGTCTCATGATAGAAGGTGGAAAGGAATCACATTTAATATTTACTGCATTTTAAAATATTCTTCTGTAATGTACAGTAAGTGGGACTAGGGGGTCTGCTGTGGCCCATAAAAAGGGACTAGGGGGTCTGCTGTTGCACAGCGAAAAGGAAATAGGGAATTCCAGTCCTGTTAGAGTTAATCATCATGGGAAATCCCAAATGGATTGAGACTTCTTTCAGGAGCCACAAGAGAATTTCATGGTGTCAGCAAAAAGTGTCCCACCATCATCTCCATACAAAACAGATGGAAAATAATTATCCAGATGTTACAGAAAGGAGAGCGAGTCTGTACCCTGCACTGATACCAATTATTGTCTGTTTTCCAGGTAAGAACTGCACAGAGCCAAGATTTTTCAATTACACCCAATACTGTGAAGTTCAAGGAGTAGCTGAAAAAGATTTATTACCCTAAAAACCCATTTAGATTTATCTAGGAAGGTTTTAGGATATAGAAACTTTTTAACTTTGAAAGCATGTATAAAAGTTCTTTTTTTGTAGCTGTGGGCATTAGATAATCTTATTTTGTGTTTCAAACTGTGTGTGTGGAGGTACAGCCAATAGAATCATAGTTCACATTCAGAGTTTCGTCGCTGTGACATTACCAGTGCTGTACATTACCATAATGAAGAAGCAATTTAATGTGTGTATTTGTATATGCTGCAAATGAGCCAAATTAGTTAGTATCATGCCTCACTTTATCTGAATTAATTAATCTTAGACAGATGGTAGTACCCCACTTAAACACTGACTAAAGTGTTTATGGTGTTATTTTAAACATTTTCCTAAATTGGTCTGTCAGCCTACTGCTATGAAAAAATCATATGTTGTTTATAAAGTAAAAACACATTTAACGAGAGAACTAAAAAAATAAAACTCTCTAAGAGCTGTACTAATTGAATGGTTTAGAGAACTGTAAATATATTTGAACATTTCTGCATTAAAACTTGCACATGTTCAGTTAGCATTTACAGTACATTTGTGCAGTATTTAAAACTTTGTGCCTTTCCTCTATGGGATAGTTGGTAGAAAAACAAAACAAGAAAAAATGTCTTCATTGTATATGAAAAATACTTTTTAATTATGACCACAGCCTTATCTTGACATCTGATGCTCTAGCATTTTCTAGCAGCCCAACAGCTGTCAATGTCCTGAAAAGATTAGTGCCCCTGGCTGCAGGCTGCTGCAGCATTAGAGCATCGTAAAACATTCTGCAATGCACCTTCATGCTAGTGGTGATAAATGTGTATAAAAGTATACCCATCAAATTATGCCGCTTTAAACAGGCTCTGTTTCACATGCTTCTGCATATCAGCGTGGAACTGCACAGAAACCTGTAACAACGGACTGTACACAAAGGGCAGGCAGAGAAAGGGAAAAAATAGCTGGTTACTTATTTATTAGTTTTTTTACTTCTTTTCATGTCTTAGAGTCCTCACTACGTGTTCATCATCTAGCAGGAATAGAGATCAAAGTGTTTTATCATAATGCACACTATTCCTGCTTTGTTTCCAGATCTTCATTTCCTCTGACATTTGAAACCCAGACCCAAAGGGCCACTGTGTTAGCCTACGACGCCACCTGGGATCCCTGACAATTTAGTCTTTGACATTCGCTGTTGGGATGAAATATGCCGAAATACTACAGAACGAACCTGGGCAATTACGCTTTTAATTTGATTTACAAACCTTAATCACTGAAAAAGCCTGTGGCTTTCAGAGCTACTTTAAAAACAGCGGTCAATTACACATTAGGTCGTGAAACAAGGTCATCATTCAGCTATTGATTTCTGATCACCACTGCCGGTCCACAGAGTCCTCTTGGTGTGATTTTCACATTGAACATCACGAGTTATGACAGCTCCTAAATTTAATAATGAATCCTCAAAGGAGCTGATGACTTGCTTGTGCATCCCTGCCTTGACCCAGGGAGGCAATCTCCTTACAGGGAAACTGGGAAATCAATCTTAAGGGTCTATCATTCCAGGGCCTCAGATGAGCAATAGCCATCAATTCAGCCAGCAGGAGAAGGGAGAGGGTGTGAGATGAGGTCATCTAAAAATTATGCACACATTGCTACACAAGGCCACTAATACGGTACACAGGTTATAACAACTCCCACTCTCCATTTTATATTGTTTTGGCTTGTTCATTTTTCACAAGGCTAAGCAAGAAAGGCAAGCCATACATACAAACACAGTGAGACGAGCCCATAATCAATGCTTACTCAACACTCCCCGCTCACATTGACGAAAGTTCATCAGGACTCCACACACATCTCCACACATAACCTTAACCCTCTCCCCATCTTGACCAACATAATACCTGTTACTCTTCTCTGACCCTTTTACCTAAGGACACCAGGACAAACCTAGCCTCCAACCCTAAAACACGGCAGATGCATGCAGGCAGCCACTACTTCTGGTATCTGGATATTCCTGGAACTGGACAGAGCAAACTCTTGCTGCTGACTACTCTACATTAAAATTGAGAGTGTTTTCTGGATGAGCCATTGGGGATCCTAATATCTGCCTTATACTATTTTCCACACCACTGAACTGCTTCTGCGTGTTTGCAGTAATGCATATTGCACCTTTCACAATGTTTAAACTCTAAGATACAAGAGTCTTTAAAATTATACTGCTCTTTCACCCCAAATCCAGTCTCCTCCCAGACATCTTGTTCTCACTGCAAAAAACACACAACAGGCCCTGTATGGAGGGGGGGGGGATCTTTTTGCTTCAGGCTGTTTATAGCGTAAAATCTTTTTTGTTCAAGGAATTTAAAAACCTTGTAATGATACTGTAAGCCCAACTGTTGAGGACAGCCAACAAGGCTAAGTCTGCAGTTCCAGATTGAGCTGAAAATATCCTTCTCATTGTCAGCGGATGGTGTGGGCATTTTTGCTATCAGTGGAAAGTACAACCTTATGCAGTTCTCCATTGTGCTGAAATTATCCTTCTTACTGTCGACGGGTGGCGTGGGCATTTTTGCTGTACAGCCTTATGGATTGTTGGCCATCACTGCTTAAGATTGATGGGCATGTACATTGATTATGCCTGTGCACACAGCTCAGTTTCTGGGAGGTGCATACTGTGTGCGGTTCAGCAGCTGCACGAGTCCAACTGCTCGAGGCATCAAGTGTGCAGATCTGCACAGAAACGCAGCAGTCACCTGTCTCCGAAACAGCAGGGGCCGCCAAGGGGACTCACAACCAAAGCACTGCATGCTGATGGATGATGAGAAGGGACTGACTTCCCTTTCAAGTATAAGAATCTCTACCAAGTTTGTTTTCTCAGTGTAACATAAGGTGACTGCTGTTTCCGTGTTCTGACATCAAGCAGTCAAATCAAATTAAGAAGAGTGGCAGCAGTGGAATTGTTACTAAGGTACTGACCACCGAAGGCATCACCTCAGGCAGGAAAATGGAATTATACCCAAGGCTCATCTGAACATTTTTCCGACAATAATTCATTTATGTATGTGTATATATATAATTCAACTATTCATTTGCAAAATGCTCCAGTAACTCTTTTTTTTTTTTACACTGGTTCTACTATAATCAAGCAACTTTTCATAATTCAAACTGAGTTACAAAGGTGCAAACCACTTTCTCGATGCCGAACTCCAGCAGATTATGATTTATAATCTAACATTTTTGGGGCACACACATCCTGTAAATGAATTATCTCAATAATTTATATATATATAAAAAGATAAGAGGTATATATGTTTATTCAAGTGCTCACTCAAAATGCTGTCATTTGTGTAAATGGTCTCTCAATATGTAATTGTCTTACAAGAATGTCTTTTAATAATTTAGCTCATATACTGCATATTCCACATTACTCCATCCTAACTTACCAACGATAAAATGTGAAAATATGAATGCATGGGTACTTTTTAAAGCACATAATTCCAACCTGAATGTTTTGGTAGAATTTATGCTTTAATAGAATACAACTGCTTTTAGGACAGTGATAAAGTATCGTAATATCCAAGAACAGGCAGTAGGTTTCAATTTATACTGAAGTGCTGCATTTGCAGTGCCAAAGGATTGACACTTTCTAAGAGCAGAGCTGCATGCCAGGCCAAAAAGTGAGATAACACCTGAGAGAGATATTTTGGTGCTTCAAGGTTATATAAGAATACAGACATACCTACCTGATGTAAGAACGTACGAAGGTCAGGAAAGGATGGTGTATAAAGACACATACAGACTCGAGCCATCAAGTAATGCTTTACATTTTTTTTCTTTCTCACAGTGAAATTTGTCTTCCACTCATTGTCAAAGGGAATGAACGTCATTTCGGCATGTGCACATTATAATGGTACAGTATGTAAAACGAATCCACAACATATACTGTACTGAAGTGCTGCATTTGCAGTGCCAAAGGATTGGCACTTTCTAAGAGCTGAGCTGCATGCCACGCCAAAAAGTGGGATGGCTGTTGTTTGCACTGTTTTTGTTATTGTATTACTGTCTATTATCTTGTCTGCTGTTCTATTTACAGTATATACTGCACCCGAGAGACTAACGAGAAACACTTTTCACTATACTATGCACCTGTGTAAGTATAATGACAATTAAAGTTTATCTGAAATTGAATTGAATTCACTTTGTGCCTCTATATCTTAAAATCGACAAGTACCGTAATTTATGTGGCGTTTTCACATTTTATCCACAACTTTCCCAGTACAAAGTTGTTTTACAGGCCCTTGTTGTGGATTTGTTTAAAAGGCAGAACTTGGAAGACAGAGTAGATGTGAGCTTCACCTTTGCACTGCAGAGGTGCTGAAGCCAGTGTTCTCTTTAGTTACCCACTGTTATCAAGGCTCTGAGGTGCTGCTGTCAAATAAGCTGGCATGAGAACAACAAGAGTTTTCCTGAGACAGAACTGTTAAACCATCATTTCCTCCTGCTTGTGACATGTTTTTTGCCCATCTAAAAACAAAGCCTTTTAAATTCAAATAGGCCAATTATGCTGTGTTCTGTAAAAGGATTCAGCTACCCAAACAGGATACAGCTTGAGTGTGGTAAATTAGCATTTTTATCTCTCTCATTTACAAGAGAAGGAATGTCCATTTCATGGACATCGGAACCTCCAATATAAAACCTCCTGCACTTCACCCAAAAAATTACAATTAATTTACCATCTTTACCATCCTCAGATTCACATTCATTAGACTTCCTTTTTTGAATTCAAAATGTTCTACATAATTTCAGAAACTACGTGTTAAAGCTGAAAACTGAGGGAAACATTCAGAAAAGGGCAAACAGTTTTCAATTTGTACTTTTGCTTTTGTAATTTTTCATACCCACAACTCAAAATTTGATGTTTTCTATGCCTCTTAAAATATGTTAAGTATTTGTCACTATAAGGATACTAAAAGAAATGCAGCTTTTCACTAATTATATATAAAAGCCTTTAGATGGTTACTGACAAAGAACATAACTACCTCACTCACTAAGCACGTGACAAACAAAGTCTATGAACCTGAATCCTCTTTCACACAAAGAACCCTCATACCATTTCATAAAAGCAGGCATTTGCTGCACCAAGTTTAAAAACATTGCCAGCTCTGTGTCAGCTGATGCCATTGGTTTTGCTGGAATCTTCCCTCTTCAAACCCCAGCCGAAAGGATTCAATGGTCAGTAGCCACTGTCCCACTGTCCCAGTGTGAGGTCAAACCCACTGCACATTCTTGTTCCCATATGATATACAGTATATCACTAGAGCTGACAAAGAGGGACAAGCTGTCAGAAACTCAGATGCGTTAACGAGTTCTTAGCTTAGCTCAGTTCTCTTTTTTTTTTTTCAACAAAGCAAAACAGTAAAATACTTCAGGTTATTAGACTAAACATTACAATGATTTGGTTTCTAAATTGGTTTATTTGGTCTAGAGCCATTTCTGTGTCTTCATTAATCCATCATATAATGGGCTATTTGTGCAGTGGGCTATGTGATCAGTGCTATGCCATTTGATTACTCACAATCCATTTCTCGTCACATCATGAAGAAAAACAAACAGATCCTTATGTAACTGCACTAAGGAACAGCATTTCAGCTCAGGAACAGCATTTTAAAGCCTTCATACAACAGAAAAGTGTGCCTGTCACCGTGAATTTGCTAGGAAGCCATACATTCTTTAGTGAAAAATTACAACAATACTATCGCTACAATAATAATAAAGCTACTACATAATAGTGTGTAGAAAACAAAAATGGCTTTAATTTTACATGATGCCCTTTTAATGTAGGATTTTGATTTAATTTCTATCAAATCAATGCTTTCTCTCCTGCAAAAAAGTAATCTGTGGATATTGGGCCTGATGGGAGCTGGGTGGAGGAGTGTTCTGGGCTTCTGGAGGGAATTCTGGAATCACTTTTCAAAGGCAGCAATCTGAGGACACATGAGCTGAGCAGTGATTAGATCTTTCTTTTGTATTCATCGCTAATCAATAAAGATGAAATGTAGCCAAGATTAAGCTAAGCAATACCGAGTGTTATTATGAACACTTACTCTGCCTTGACATTTCTTCAGAGTAATGACCATAGCCATGAAGAAGGACAAGAACACAACAATATCAACTAGGCTTTATGACTGACAGTGTAAGTACTGTATGCTTCAACGTACATGGCTGATGACAGTGTTTGCTCCTCTTATATTTCATTATACCTCATAATAATAAACTTTATTTAATATAAAGTCTCTAAAAGCAATTATCTCAATTCCGAAATTGCTTAGTTGCATTTCCTAATTGTATCAGATTCGCAAGCAAAGGTGATGACCGCCTTTTCCTTTTTAATGAGCTGGTTTGTAAAGTTAATGCCTTGAAATTTGAAAGCTGTAATAATGCACCACCATTCAGGGCTTTCACTGCATGGAAAGACACACCTGACATTACCACTCGCTCCAGTGCTATGCTGGCCCCTCACTGCACTTCTGTCTATACCGTAAGGTTCCTTACTAATTTAACCTGCTCCTTCCTTTCATCTGATGACAGCAAAGAGGAAAATGAGGCTGTCTTCTTCATTCTTTCTGCACTTCTTCCCAATTTATCTGTATCGCACAAAAGAAATCCAAATTAATGGCTACTACTTTTTTATTTTAGTCATGGAGCAGTTCAAGCTACATCTCTTTTCTATCATTCCACTCGAGGGAAATTATGTATTAAAGTTTATCATCCATGTGGCCCTGCAGAAAGACTATGCCGTATCTGTCACATACATTTTGGGAGTAACATCGTAACTTCCTTACAACTAGACGTGTATTAATTTAACTCTCTTCACTGTAAACCACCATCTAAGTCAGACGGAAAAACATCATGTGATTCAATGTGGAGATCGTGAATGTATGTCTATAGAGCACGTTAAAAAATAAGAATCAGCCAATTACTGGAATATTTAAGTGCCATGTGGACTTTTCAAAAATTGTGGCGAATATTGCACAGAACTCAGTTGATCATAATGGCTTGACAAAAAACAAGGGGGTAAAAAAATGTTTTTTTCAGCACCTAAAATATAGCAGTGTTCTACCTGTAGCCCTGAAGATCTTCCCTAAGTCAAAGGCATCAGCTGATAGTCCCATTTAAATGCATGAAGAGACCCATGCGCGAATCATAAAAAAAAGATTAAAGGAGATGCCTTTTTCCAGTGCTGCAGTCGGGCCTACAGAGAGAAAACTGAATGCCAAATTGTTTCTTTCATTAAAACATAAAGCATTCTGTTTCATTATAGTGCTGAAAGGCACAAGGCATTAACAGCTCCAGAAAGTCGTCTTATTTTCCTAACCGTCACAATAAAGAGAAGCTCCAAGGTCATATTTGGAGTGAAAGTGGCTTATCACCTGCTTGTGTTGTTCTGAGAGGTTGATGTCTGGAAACGGCGTCCCTGTGAGGACTCGGGACACGCCGAGGTGGAAAAATATCATTCACAATGGAGTGGTGATAAGCAGCTTTTAGAGCAACAGGGGGCTTAGCTTCCTGAGCATTATTCAAGAGTTCATCGTCCCATGATAATTGCTAAAGGTCAGACTTCCTCTTTGTACAGGATTGAGCAAAAATGAGGGAAATTGTTCCACATTGCTCTTATTAAGACAGGTGTTTTGTGATAAGCATACAGACACACACATACGCCCACCTTCCCCTGCATTTGGTGGAATTCTCTTTTTAAATTCGACTCTATTTGCAGCTGTTGACTCAGAATTCAAATATTAATAAATAGTTAATGATAATATTCAGTATAATAATAAGGAAATCCATGATGTTTAACTTACAACAAAAAACTCCACTCAGAAAGATTTTAGTTTTTATTGAGCAAAATATTGAGTAGCGCAGCACAATATGCTTTTTTTATTTGTTTTAGAAGTATGTATTAATCATGTAGCTCAATATTTTCTATATTTGGCTTCTATCTGGCTTAAACAGAATGACAAACACTTTCATTGATCTATAAAGGACATAAAGGATCTATAAGGATGGTGTAATGGTAAGGCTTGACTTGGCAAAGTGCAGTTTCTAAATGTTAGACCCCCAAGCTAACATTTTTTCAGTACAAAACTAAAGACATGTGAGTGATGAGACTATTAATTAAGAGTTGTTTTCATACAGAAATTGTAAAAAAAGACATTTAGGATTTATTTTGCTGGAAATGTCATTTAACTATTTCGCAGCACTGAAAGTACAACCAATCACAGTTGAGCAGTAGGGTCTAAAACAGACACTGTTGCACAAAAAAGCTGTGAGGTTCTGAGTTATAGGCCAAGGTTTGCAAACTCAGGACAGCACATATTTTCAAAGTGCTAAACAGAATCTTAACAACCTTGACTACTCACAGGCAAAATGAAGTGTGAAATCTTGGAACAGGCCTCTGGGATATATGATCAGACACCTCAAGGGGAAATGTTTTTTTTGCTGGCTGATGTGTAAGACACTCAGTTAACATCTAGGGACTCATTGACTTGATTCCCGGCTGTCTCTCCACATGGGTAACTTGCTTATTGTCAAAACGTATGATTTCTGACAACGAAAAAAAGCAAAAAGAAAACGACCGGAAACCTGCCAACAGAAAATTAATAGGGCTGTTGCGAGCTTGATGCTTTTCCTTTGAAAATCAAACACCCTGAATATAAAGACCTCTGCTGATGCCAGTCCGCTTCTCTTGAGCTATTGTTGGTTTGCCATTAATCTTCTGGTGTCATATACACCTCTACGTGGATCCTGTCTTATTTCACAATATCGCACATATTTGTTTAATTTAAGGACATGCTTAATGATAATGAGAATAGTTAATGGTATTTATATACAGTACGGCTTTTCATTCCAAAGGATCCAAAAGACCTTTACATACAGTATAAGATCCATAGTTTTATCCACAGCTGAAGTGCTGCATCCACTTGAGTGTCATCAGCCCTTTTAATCAGCAGATGAAGTAGAAAGAGAAAAGCTACTTTAAAACATAAGCTAATGGGGAACTGTAGGAGATGACAAATTGTGTAAATCCATTGTGGAATTTACCCAGGATTAACACTACCAAGAATGAACACTCAAAAGGTGCCATTAGATAACTGATGGCTACCAAGTAGTCAGGACTTTGTTTTGATGTCTTCTTCGAGGAACAATGGCTTCAACAGCAGTGTCACTAGTCACCATTCTGGGGCATTTTGTGGGGAAATTCTGGCCCAGAATTAAGGCACTAATTACTGGTCTCCTAACTCGTTTTTTCCTCAGTTCACATACTGATCAGGCTCAGCCTTGCTTAGTTTCTGAAATCTGATGAGATCAGGTTACAACATGGAAACACTGCTTCCAATAAATAACAGCAGCCAAAAACCTGTTTGGCATTCTCGCCTCCACTGGTGTACTGTGGGACAAGCTAGGATTGACACGCCAGCTGGCCACTCACCTGTCACTCAGGTCCGGTTGTCGTGGACACCAATCTGACAGGAGTCCTGTACCACCAGGAGGCGATTTATGATGACGCTCACCTCAACCTTGACTACTCACAGAAAAAATGAAGTGTGGAATCATGGAACAGGCCTCTGGGATACATGATCAGACAGTTTTTTTGCCGGCTAATGTGTAAGACAATCAGTTAACATCTCGGGACTCACTGGCTCAATGAGGTGCGTCAGGTTATTTAAACTCTGACCTGGAAGTGTTCAGGAGTTTTCTATGATCTTCGCTTTGCTTCAAGTTCTCTAGTCCCTAATTCTCACTATTTGTTTCCTTGATTCTGGACCCTCACTTTGAACTGACTACAGTACGTACAGTATATTGGATTCTTCACTTGTGTTTGGTCCTGTGTCTTTAATTTCTGTTCTCTGCTTTTTTCCCTGGCGTCTCCCTTTTGTGCTGCACTACTGTGTCTACCTGGCTTTGAACATTGCCTGTTTCAAATTTCAAAACCGGACTGATATTTGACTGCTTTCCCCTGCAGTACACTCTGTACTCCCTGCCATCGCTGTCGTACTTGCTCGCACAATGTACACCTGACTCCTGCCTGCTCTTGGGTTTGTCTTACGAAAAAAAGACCACTGTTTTTCTCAGCAGAAAAGCAGTGGTTTATTACACTGTCTTCATACAACAGTTACACTGGAGGGTTTAGATACAACTAGTTTTGTTGTGTCTTAGAATTTCTTCCCTTACATAAACACCTGGTGGTACCAAAGACTAGGTTTGGAAGCTCAAATATTTGACAGTTTCTGTAATATCTTAAGCAGACAAAATTCAGGGAATTCTAGTGTTTTATAGACATTAAACACTAAGTAAAACTATAAAATTAAATTACATGACAGACCTTAACAATCCTGTACTGCTATTATATCAGAAAATAACCAAATGGTGGACAAAGCAGAATGTCTCCTAAAAGTTTATGAAATTCAGACAGCTACCTATGAATCGTGCTATTCACAGAAAAAAAGGTTAATGGTATTGCACTGCTGTGCAGATTATGTGATCATTATTCAGAGTGAAAGAAAATGTAGCCTTCTACAATGTGCACAATTTAGAATACAATCATCCATCCATCCATTTTCTAACCATTTTATACAATACAGGGTCGTGGGAGACGCTGGAACTTATTCCAGAAAGCAATGGGCACAAGGCAGGATACACTCTGGAATTCTAGTCCATCACAGGCCACACACAGACACAAACACATACACACACTCATAAAAGGGCCAATTTTCCCAGAAACCAATTAACCTACCAGTATGCCATTGATTGTGGGAGGAAATCCATGTGAACACAGGGAGAACATACAACTCCACTCAGACAGCCCCAATGGGATTTGAACCCAGAGCCCCAGCACTGAGAGGCAGCTGTACCACCATGCTGCCCAGAATAAAATCATCATCTTTGAAATCCACATGTTTGATCATGCTGGTCAATTGTGATTGTATTATAGATTTTGTAAATGCTGTAAGTTTGTTAAAGTGCAAATATATTTCTGTAAAGCTGATAGTTTGTGTATTTAAAGAAATAAAGTTTCACAAACAGAACGTCTTAATCCCTACACAGGCTCATGCTACTGAAAAATTCAGGTGAATACAAAGCACAGTAAATCCATTAGACAACATGAAAGTCCAACTTGTCCATAAACCTATTTTTGCAGGTTTATGACTCGTTTTCATGCATCATGTTTAATCTCCAAAACTTTACTTAACACCATGTAATCTGATGTTTGATGAGAATCAGCATTCCTGGTATGTCTAAGGCCCTGCATTGAACAGGCTGGGAGAATGATTGCTTTCATCATTGCTTGTTTTCAGTCCATGACATTTCAATTTAAACGAGCCTGGGTACAGGACCCACAGTCCATAATTTCTCATTCAAACCCGTCACATTTTCCAACTCAGTGTAATTTTATTGCAGGGGATTATTAATATACCCAGTTTACCCTGTCTTTTATTCTGTTTCTTTTTATCTGTGGCTTTTTAAAATTCAATTGAATTACATGTCTTAGAGTGTGTTAGTGATTGCATGAATATGTTTGGCAGACTCCATCTTTTGATAATTTTTTTTCTCTTTCATATTCTTTTCGATATGTGTATCCGCTTAAACATGTTTGCCATACAAAAGTCAAAAACATAAACATACAATATATACAGTAGCTCACAAATGCTGATCCACTAGTAAGATATGGTGCAGTTTTAATATTATTGGAGCAAGTGAAAGAAGAGAAATGTTTCTTAACTTTCCTTATTCATTCTATTTTGCAACATTTATACAGTATATATATTTAAAGAGATGCTTCCTGTTTTTTTTTAAGTGACCTCATAAGGGTAACATGGGAAAAAAAACATTGTTTAACTTGTTAAATAGAATGAGAGGCCTGCTTCCTAACTCTGTCCATGTGTGGCGTCTGCTGTTCTGTTTCTGCCAGGAGTCGATCAGTCCCCCAGGAACCTCCTCAAACTGTGCTGATTTATGCAACAAAAGGCTGGGTTTTAGAGGACAAGAGGAAATTCAGCACCATCCAGTTTCCTATGAGATTATGTCATTCGCCATGTAACAGGCTCAATGATCCTCGCTACACATGCAAACAGTTTCACCAGTGTGGGATACTGCGCCAGAAGATGCTGATTGGCTTCTTCTTAGAGGGAATAAAAGGGGATATACTGCAGAGCTATCTGTAAATGCCAAGATCATCTTTAACTGCACTCAACATCTGGCAGTTACAAAGTCACATGGTTATTACTATAACTTTTCAAAGATAAATGAAAATGTAGAGTCACTAGCACAAACAGCAAGAATCAAGAAGTGCTTAATGACCTGATATAGATTCAGTCACACTGTACAAATTACTTGTATAGATCAGCTTTGAACAATTAAACTCAATAGTTTTGATTAAAGCCATGACCTTAAACAGTGAATAGGTTCCTTGCAAGAACGCAGCTTGTTAATAATTAGGACAGATCTTCCAATTAATGTGGATTGACACAATCTGCCAACTGTGTGTTGACGTTGAGCAATATACCAAAGCCAATAAATCACTTTGTGGGCCCTTCATAATTGCACTACTGTAGTAGTTTAGTTTTAAGTTGAGTGATGAATGTAGATGTCAATCTGGGATCCACGGTACAAGGTACAATATTAGTACAGACTTCAGTTACTGATGGGTTTGTATATTGGATCCTTATATTTTTTGCAGGGTTTGTGTTTTAACTGAGTTTCACTTCACAATTTCACAGACTATCCTCCGCCAATAGAGAGAGGCTTGTGCTCATTTTTCTAAGGTCACTGTGTGATGATTTACTGTATTGGTGTCAGGTGGATTCTCAGTTATATGACAAATACATTTAACGCAACGTAATGTGCTCTTGGGTGACAGAGAAACTGAATTCTTCAAAATTATATTTGAAATCAAAGAAGATGAGGTGATAAGAAATTATTATATACATGTCAGTTATTATTATGATTCTGCTATTAAGTGAAAATCCTAAGGTTTTCTATCATTTCATATATTTAAATGTGAATTAATATTATTTTTGTATTTCAACCATTAAAGCACAGATCTAACCCCAATTCAGATTCTGAAATGTATTCTTAAGTAATGAAATTCAAAGACTGACATATTATAAAAACACTACTTAATAGCAGGCATTAAAAAGAGAATCGATGTATTTTTTTAAACACTTCTTTTGTTAAATTCCCAGGAGCTGCATACTGCCAAGCCAGAAATTAATTATTTGGAAAGTTCTCTGCCCACATGTTTCTTTAACATGAATTTCGGTAATAGGTAGATTGGTTAACTGTACTTCTGCCAAACTCTCAGTTTTGTGCCTAGTAAATATATGAAAAAGTATACTTAAAATTAGGTTTTATCAGCTCGGTAGCACTATAAGGCACCTTTTGTCTTCAAATTATATTAAAAGGTGGCTTGATTGTGGATGGAGGAAGTACAAGTGATTTTTCAAAGAGAGAAATGACAGCTTTCAAATTGCACTGATGAGCTGAATGTTGAGTTATAATGTTCACTAAAATTAAACATCCGGCAAGCACAAGACATTGCAGATGTCTAGTAAACAAGTTAAAATGTGTGGTTTTCCCCCTGCTCTGGTTAAAGTGCTTTGCAAGTTTATTACAAAACACAGTAAAAACTATTTTGTTAATTAGATGTTACCTTTAGAAAACAGTCGTTTATTAGGATAGATACTGTACAGTATATACTCTAATAACACAACTGCCAGAATTAATTTTCAAAATCCAAGAGCATTTACAGTATGTTTCACTTGGAGGCTGTGTGTTACAAGGTGCAAATACAAAACAAATTGCAATGTGCGAATAAAATTAAATTCTGATTTAATGTGCCTTAATTTTAGGCAGTTAGGCCACAAAATGTGTGGAAAGGATGTGTGGGCTTTCTGCACTGGCTCAATCTGTACAGTGTGTTGCTTCTGCTCAAGCTGAGAAGGGCTGGCCTACCTTGAACAATCAGGTGCACTTGAGACGTCTTAGGCTGCTGCTGCGTCTGGATGGAGCACGTGTAAGGGCCCTCATCGTACACGTCCACTTTCTGAATTCGGAGACTGTACTCCTGGCCCTTAGTCACCAGGTCCACTCGGGGGTCCAGCGACCATTTGTCTTCCCCAGCAAAGATAATGTTGGACCGGTTCAGCCAGGCTACCTTGGACACTTTGTCATCAACAATACATCTGCAGAGGAGAGAGAAAGAAAATGGAACCATGCTGAAGTGGCATTTGACCTTGGGTGCCATCAGTAATATTTTACTGAATGGGATGCACCATCAGGAGCATGCTGAGGTACAGTAAAGGAATCCACTGTTACACAGGCAAAGGATGCTTTTAAACAAATAAGGATTCTAGTGCAAAACCATAGGTAGATTTAAAAGTATAAAACAATTACAAAGGTAATTCCCATAAATCATGTACTACTCAAATTGTTATTTATGCATTGTTTAACTAAAATAAGAAGATGACAATGTAATACAAACAGTAAATACAATTCTTAAAGTGCTGGCAAGATGAGATCCTCTGAATACCTGTAGCTATAAGCAACCAAATGAGCTTTATATTAGAGAAGATGTATGGAGCATAAGAAACATGGGAACATAAGAAATAATCTTCTCTAATCTGCATCCTTTCTTATGTTCTCCTGCTGTTCTTGTTTCATTTTCTTTATATTGCTACTGTATATAAGCTGTCTTTTGCTTACAGGGATTACTGGAAGTGAATATCACATGGAAGAGAGTGCAGTTTCCACACAAAAAATGCCAGTATTTTTTTCAGGATCACAGATCACTGATGTCCAGACGTTCTAAAAAATCAGTTCCGAACAAAGTTAAACTTTGAGAGACATTTTTATAATACAGATCAGTGTGCCACCTTTTACTCAGCATCTGATTGCTTTGACTAAGATGTTCGTAATAAAGCAGAATGTATTTAGGTTAAGTGCTGCAGGTAGACCTTACACCTGTCAGCTCTCCTCAGATATCATTTACTCAGCAAAAATAGCTCTGCTGAGAACAACTACTGCCTGCTTTCCACTTCAATACTCATAGCCAGTTTGAGTCTGTGCACCAGCAATGATATCCATTTCTGTTTTCTTGTGGTGTTCCATAACCCTTGGGAAGATACTGTAGCATTAGACACAGGACTCCTGAAACAGTTCTTAGTGAAAGTTCAAATAAAACATTCCTACTAATGTGCACCCACTATATATACTGTATATAAATAATTCTTCACATTTATATTTGCCCCTTGGCATGCTTTATTACACGCAGCAAGGTGTAACTAATTTGTATCATTAATTATTTAGTAACCTTTCTCGTTTCAAGTCAAGATGAGGCTACACTTGTATCGCTTTTTTAGATTCCTTTGCTGAATCAGTCTTTTGTCTTTTCCTGGTTGGGTCTTATTTTCAAAGCCCCCGCTGGCTCAACAGAAAGAAAGCCCTAATTTAAAAGTAAAATAAGCTACCTTCACCTGCACAAGTTTTTTTTTTATTTAGTGCATTTGCTGTATTTCGGACACTCTTTTTTCACATGCTAAAAATAAACTGGGAAAAAAATCCATAGATCAGTGAGCAGTTAGTGGTTTCTGAAAATCAAATCTGAAACCATTAGAAACCTGATCTAAACCGATAGTACAGTTTAAGATAAGGAGCTAGGTCCTTTGCACACAAAGAATAACAGCGTGATGCAGTCAGCTTGAACATCGGAGCACGTCTCCAGAGACAGAGTCGGTGGAGTTCTCTGCTTTATGCTCGACAGTGTCTAGAGCAGTTCTGAGTTACACTTGGTGAACATGGTCTCCAAGCCTTCGATAATTTAGTGGTTGTCTCCCTGAATTCTCTTCATTCGGCACCGCTCTTAAATTGTCATCGGGATCTGTGACTGGCTTCATAAGCAATACTGTCAGTCTTGATCAAGTCACTGGAGGAGCTTCAGATATGGTATTATTCTGCAGTAATGGGAGAATCCAGCTGGCACTGCATCATGCAGCAGAGTGGGGCCTCCCCCTTGACTCGGCAGTACAGCAACTCCACTAGGAGTGAACCTGGTCACACACTATCAAAATTAAATATTTAGCACTGCAGGACTGGAGGTAATTACATGCCATTATTCAAGAAGGCCGGATTATGTGTTCATCCTCTGTAATAGTGTGGGCTCCCATGGTGCTTTAAAAATACATAGTCTCGTTGAATATTTTAGGGGGCTGTGTATTCCAAGTTATACAGAAGCTTGTTCAGTAGGTGATGCAGAGTCCGGCATAGAGCAGAAATGAGCTCTGTCTCTCTGGTTTATGTAGTTCCACTGGGCAGTTTCTCATTCCTTTCCAGTTAGTGCAGAAAACCGTGGATGATCCCTTTTTGGAATATACAGTCATTAAAAAAAACAAGTGTCATAAAGGTTTGTGAAATGGAAAAACACCTAATACTGTCAGTCCCTAGTGCACTATAATTTCCTACTGTACATCCGATCTGCTGGATATCATGCAGTGTTAATTAAGTAATTAATTAATTTTAGATGTATTTTGTTAATCACAGTTCCTTTTTTTTTAGGAAGATGGTCTTGGGCTTACAGTAAGAAGAAGCACAAAAAGAAGACCTTGCTGTATTTAAATAAATCTGTTCACCAAGCCAAGAAGCCATTTATTCTTGATAAGGGTCCAGGAACATGTCTAAGAACAAGACTGGATGGGATGCCTGTCCATTGCAGAGCACACACATAGTCTAAAAACCTTAAGTTCCAGCTCATAAAACACCTTTCATTCTAACTGGCACAGAGGTGCTTAAACAAGATTTTCAATTCATTTTTTGTACTGTCTGTGATCTGCAGTACATCATGCCCACAAAACAAACAAGCACAAAACACATAAACCATAGTGCCTAATTTTATAAAGGTCCATGTACTTAACATAAGCAAAAAAGGATTATGTTTCATTATGAATGTGTAAAAGGAACTGCAATGCAAAAAAAAAGGAAATCTAGTTGAAATAATTCAATTTAGAGTCAAATGGACCATTATGGTGAGACTCTGTGGCTCTGGCCCTAATCTGCAAAATTCAATCCAAATCATTAATGCAATGTTTAGCCCAGTAGATAAAGGTTAAGTAAAAATAATGTCTCTGCTCTTATCATCAATGAACTTAAGACTGGAGAAGATTTTAAACAAGCTGAAGTGCAGTGTGACATAGGGACACAGCAGACAGGATTTGTGTGCACTGGTTAAATCACTGTGTTTTCACGAGGTTTCTTTCTTAATACTTAGACCTGTTCATTTTCTTTTTCCATTATGGTTTCATTGATTTAACTATGTTTCTGAGGATGTCATTTAACAGCCCTTTTATCTTCATTTACTGGGGACATTTTCTAGACACTTCTGTGTGGTACACTATTCAAGATTAATTTCACAGCTGGACAGAACTAAAACAACCTAAATCAGAGAAGTGTTGTTAACATTCACTCAGAAGAAAATGTAGTCATGCACTGAACAACATATGAATTACACAGAGTGAATGTGTGCAGAAAATGGTTTAGAAATATCCATTTGAGCTCGATAACCCCTTTTTTGACATTACGCTGCTACTGAACAACAGTTTTTCTATACGGTATTCTTGCAATATTTCATTATAACTTTCTTCTATTTTTTTTAGAATATCATATTAAAAAAAACCTAAACACAAATGCATAAACATAACAAGCAATGCACTGAGATTTAATACAAATATGATTTCATTAAAAAATAAAATGAATAAATATGCTGTTCTCTTCATTCTCATTATTTTACTGGAATCTAAAACAGAATATTTAATTTAAATTTATACTTTGAATAAGAAGCATTAGTGCTAATTCGAAATTATAATTTATTAATACAAGGATACAATCTGAACAGATTTTATGCGCTAAGGAAAGATAAAGGATCTAATTACCAATATAAAAGTCCCCAGTAGTAACTGTACTTGCATAGCATTTACTTCAGCATGAGGATTTATCAGTCGGATACACATGTGAGTAAGCTGATAGCATCTGTTTCCCTGTACATGCACTGTGGGTGCTCAGGATTTTAGTAGTGAAAGTCATGCTCCCTTTTACACTGGCTTACTGTACATCATGCCCAGGGCAATTTAGCTGTCGCCTTCCAGCATGTCTAGACAGAGTGCCACAGAGGGGTAACAAGCTGAAAGCACCTTTCTGGACAAAATAAATGAATTCCTATCCACTCTAAACCATCGTGCACCACTCTGTGTTTTCTCTTTTTAAAAAAATCATAAATAAATAAATTAGGAAAAATGTCTACTGTATATACAGTAATATACTGTATCTGTAAAATGTAGTTTTAGTATATCTGATTAGTACTGGAAACAGTATCAGAAATGCCTTCTCACGCAGAGGGAGGTCATTCAGCAGAACAACAGTTTCACACTGCCACAGTGACATACCACACTCTTAAAAACACATAATAAAACACATTCCCTACCTTATCAACAGACAGTCATAACCTCACTGTCACTTGCTGACTTTGTGTTTGTTCCCAAAAGGAAACAGCACAAGCTGCATCTCTGCACCAGAAAACAGTAAAATAACATTTTGACCATTAGGTTGCAGGGTAACCCAAAACGAGCAATACGGTAGAGAAGAAAGGGATTATGGGTTACAAATTGCTGCTAAAAATCCCTTTGATTAGCCAGTGTCGCCTACTGTCTGTCCTCCCACGATGGAGCATGTTCCAGTTAAATCTCATTCCCTCCAGTAACTTTCAGACATTTTTATTTTTTTTAATAATGATCCCTTTCCTTAAAATAGCCCCTGATTTCCTGTCTCCCAGCAGCACATTTCTTTTCATTTCTGTCAAGCCATCCTCTTTGGTGGTGCGTGATGGATACTGTGCCTGTCGCTGTGATCCAGGTCTCGCCTGGGGGCTGCCTGGTGTTTTAGTTACAGTCTAATGAGACGCGAGACAGGTGCTGGGTCTGACTGCTTCTCGCTGACTCCACTTCTCAATCCAGGTTGGAGAATGACAATTCCAAAATAAATAAGGGGCTAGAGAAATATGAGATACAGATTAATAATAAAGATTCAAGTTAAATAGAGGAGAATTTAGTGAATTTACTGTTATCTTTTTTTCCCCCCGCATTCACAGAGCTACACCAAACCACTGGATCCTTATAGGCTGTTGTTCGTGAATGTCACACAAGGAGAATGAAAAGTTCAAAAAGAACAAAGAAAAAGTTTTCCTTTTCTTTTGTCAAATGTCTGTGTGGTACTCCTTAATCTGTGCGCCGCTACTGGTTTCTTTTATGCCACAGGTCATTGTACTTAAGGTCAGGATGAACGCTGGGGGAAATAAAAAAAGCCACATTCTTCTGACCTTAGTAAATGCCACATGGTGAAGACATCTAAATAAAGCTATCCATAAACCTGCATATGAGTTGGTGCACTATGGGAGTTCGAGAAAAAAATAAAAAAAATAATAACCATGTCAAATACATGACAAAAGATTCTCTCGCCTCCCCTTCCTTCAGAAGGGAACCATTCCTTTCAACAAGTAAATAATCTGTTCAAATATGAACATTTGTTCTACCCATAAGGACTGTGCAACAGATTAACAAAAGCATTTGAAGCCTAATTTCAAATAAATTTGTGCCCAACAGATTTAACATTTGAACTGTCGAGCCTTTAGCACTAGAAATCAAAACTGAACCTGAACTGCGCCATGACCAAAACAGACCTGAAAAGAGTAGCTACTGTTAATGTGAATGGACAAACCACAATAACACCTTTCAATAGCCTTGAACAAACATGTGAACTGGAAGAGGCATTCTCTACAGGTTATTACGAACTCAGTTTAGGAAACAACGAAAACTATGCTTTAATCACGGGCATCGGTGCAGTTTTACTCTCTATCAGTAAAACGATCACGCCCATTTAAACCGAAATTCAGATCATGTCTGGTAGATACGGAGACTCTCATGCTGAATTTTCTTCCAGGTCACACTGTGCACACGCATTGTCAGTCAGATGGTATTCAAGAAACACTCTGTCTGAAATTGGGGATTGTATGAAACCCTCACCACGCTCAGTGTCACAATCTACACCTAGGGCACAAATAGAGGGTGAAGTGGAAATTGTGAAAAGAAATTGTCAGAGGACCTCTGGGACTTGTAAACAGCAGCCTGGAGATGCATTTGCTCTTCTGATTTTGCCTTCATAAGATGTGTCTTTTTCTTATTATCGTACTTCCTATTTATAATATAGAAAATAAAATAGAAGTCGCCACTGATAAATCTGACTGGCATTGCCTAGCAAGTATTAAGACAAGAGTACCCAGACCGACTACACATTTGCACTTACAGAAAGAAAAGAATATTTCTTTTAACCTTAACATATTGTCAATTTACCTTTGCCTTGCGTGGCAACAATACTGTATGTCAGGGAAATTGGATAATCAGAGGCTTTTAAGAGGCACAAATGCATTGCAAGGTGTTGAAAGTAGTCCAAAAGATGCAGACCTCAGTTCTCTGTTCCAGTTCGATGTCACTCTTGATTTTTGTTCATGCATTCAAATTAAGAACTGAGACACATGTATGATACAAGAAATGTATCATATTTAAATGTCTCATGTACAGACAAAGTTTCAGTCTCAGTCTTGTCTCAGTCAAATGTCCAAGTCTTTAGAAGGGAAACCAGAGAAGCAGACGCTCTTAAAAGTGTCTCAGAAATGCAAACTAAACCCCCTCCATATGTGCTTTTAGAATTAATTTTCTTCTGCAGGATATTTGGTGATATTTATAGCTTCAAGGATGTTTTGAATCCCTCAACAGAAAGAAAAAAGAAAGTGACAATGAAAGTCTGGGCAGGGATGTATTGATTGCATATAAGGCATGAATTCAGCCCACAAATATTGTATACTGCTTTGTGCTCTTCACTGGAAGGCTTATATCATATCAATAAATTATGCAGTTTATTCTGATACAATTCAATAAGAAGCCTATAAAAAGCCAAAATGTGAGATGAGAGAAGCTTTTAAAGGGGGTGATTTTAAACAACACTTTTGTTTTCCTATGTCTTCGAACTTCAATTCTGGCAGCAAGCAATAAGTAATCCTCAATTTATCTGTGTTATTTGATTGTTGTCAAACAACAAGTATGATAATCACAGATGTAAGTACAACACGCAGAATTTCTAGAGCAAGAAAAAGAACAAATGACTTTTGTTAGAGTTTAGGTTAGATTTGCTGGTGAAATATACAGCATGTGCCCCCAATATGAACAGCTATTGAGATCCTCATTTCATACATTTCTAGACAAGAAAAAAAGATTGACAATCTGTCAATTAAAAATGGGATTTTTATGTAGGCATACAAAGGGAAATGAAACGAGCCTCCTTGTTATTATTTGTCTTTGATCTGTTGAGTACCACACTATAGCAAATCCTGTGAAAGAGATGACAGTTTCTCTTCCGTAAAAGTCTATCTGCATATGCAGGCTGTGGGGTTTCACACTGATCTGAATGCAGCCACACCTCAGCAATTCACAGCTGTTTGGCAGCATAAAGACATTCTGCTTCCCTCTCCACCTCGATATGCAGCTGGGTGGTTCAGAAGACACTCACAAATTCTGACCAAAAGTAAACGACAAATCAAAGTCTCTGAACTCAATACATGGAGAAACAACATGCTGGTGAATTCTTTAAACTCCACAGAACTGCTAAAGGGGTCCTGAGCCATAACCAGGACCAACTCACACATACTGTACATGTAGAAAGTAAAAGATAGTAAAATGGTGTATTTTCTTTTGAAAAGTGACATTTATTGATACAATTTCTAGATTGTACAGTAGGAATAATGAGCTTTTTTGTCAAGTTGGTTTAATGTCAGATGCCTATATGCTTTAATAAGAGTGGAGTATACACATTACAGTAAATTTTACAAAAGTGTTAATTACAACAAACCATGAAAAATCAAAGCTAATTTTAATGAACAAAAACAGGGAAAAAGTCTATAATCTGTTTCTGAATATAAAATACTGGCATTCAAAATGCTTACAAAACCACCACTGATGCAGTTTGCTACAGTACATACATAAATGAATACATTTACAGTATATAAGTACACATGCATTTATCATGCTTGTGCACATGTCAATACATCATTGATAAAATCCTTCTGTTTAAAGTGAATCTTTAGATCTTCCTGCTGAAATGCAGAGTTTGAAAGGAAAAAAACGTGCAAATGCTTGTCAGTATCTTTTTGAATAAAATGTAATATAACATTAAAGGAAAAGCAATACACTATACAGTACATAGTCAGCATTCAGATCTGAAAGAGTATAGATGACTCCCAGACAAATAATGGCACTAAGACGAAAACAAGAACATTACACTGAAATATATTGAAATGCTAATAGACCCACAATATTCACTCTCATGCACTAAGTGCATCAGAAATGCAAGATGAAAGATGACAGATAAAAGAAAGTGCCTCTCGGGAACAGACAGCACAGCTATCGTTTGCCTTTTTCACCTCTCTCCCTCGTCAATGACTCCCGACACAGAAGTAAATAACAATAAGGAACACCATGAAAACATATTCATATGCTGAATAATCGGTGAGCTCTGTATCACGCAGTCCAGCACGCTGACTGCTCTTTCCTAGAGGGATGCCCTCTTCTGAAGTGCAGAAGGATAATACACATTCACGCCTACAGAGGGGAAGCTTTCAAGCTCTGAATGCTTCCAATGTACAAATAGGATTTTTATTTTTTGGCTAACATGACATCTCCCTGGTCTAGCAGATGTTACCTCTTTTTCCATAACATGCTTCTAAGGTGTCTAATGCATCGCTGCACACTACAGCGTGAACGAATGGCTGTTCAAGAGGCCCAGCTCATGATGGCTAATGGGATCAGCACAAGCGTACAATATGATCTGAATATTGGAATTTCATTTCAGATTCTTATCCATTTTGCACGGTGCAACGTTACAGGGGCAGGATAAATAAGGATTTTCAAATGTATGTCAATCTTGTTTTCGATACTGCTGTCCTCCAAAGAAAACACGTGTGATGGTAAGTGCAGTTCATGTCAAAATGAGCATTTTTAGCATTTTAACACATAGCTACCTCCAAAACAAAGCGTAATCCACACTCTCTAAATCTCAGCAATTACTGTATAATGTGTGCCCACTGAACATTTCTACCCACACAAATTGAGGTTTGTAAGGTCCCTGTGAGCTCACAGGCACTATCTGCCATTATCACATAAGGGTTGAAAGGGTAGGAAAAAGTGCAGCATGAGTCTATATGAATTTACGAAAATGGAGTAGAATCTTTGCCGAAGGTAAACACACTGATGTGTAGTGGTCACTTTGAAAATAAATACTGAAAATAAATGCTGCGCACACCATGTATTCCTAACATCCTGCCTTTGCTTAATACCAAAACCAAACTTAGCAGACATGGTCAGAGAATGTTGAATGTCCAGACGATACTGCTGGGATGTCAATCACATGAACCGAAAAATAGACAGATTTAAGTGCTACTCGGTGATTCCAATGAGCAGTTGAATGTCTCCTCCTGCTTTCAGAAGGATAGCTGTGGCTATGTAGTCTTCGCCACCTCAAAGCCGAGGGTGATATGGCAAACACCTACTGTACAGTATAAGAGACAGGTGACAGTTGTGAGAGACAGGGGGGAAACTGCGAGGAGGAGCAGACCTTGCTGTTGCACATCGGGGGGCACTGATGACTGAGAGAGGGAAGTTCAGGAGAGTGCAGGGTGGAGCTGTCACGATTTCAGACAAGGAGCCCAAGGAGACTGAGGTCAGACAAGGCTTGATCGGGAGCTTGAGGTTGATGTTGGCAACAGACGCTGCACTTCCGTAAGAGCAGATGGAAAAGTGGTGAGCGAGGAAAAGGATATTAATTTGCTTGGAAAAAAAAAACCCAGATAGCAGTGTGATGCATGGTTTTGTCTCAGAACAGAGGTACGCTGACATTGAAATCATCAGCATGAAGTAATGGGGTTATTTTGACTGAGGCAACTTTGCAGTGATGTTTAATTAATGGGGCGTTAGTGGGGGAGGGGTGTGTCCCTGACAGCTCTGTGCTCTGAGCTATTGGCTAGCCAGCAGTTTAAGGACAGTGTGCAGATCACTAAGGCATTTATGGTTAGATTGTTTAGAACTTAAGAGCAGATGACACATTAATTGACTGAGGTAATTGATCTCTTTTCCAATTTGAAACTGTTTTGAGGTTCCTCTCAGCAGGTGATATGCAACCCACAGAGTCAGTAATGATGTACTGAATAAGTTCACCAAGATATTTTATGTTGCTGTGGTTAATGCTCTTCTTCTAGTTTTAGATTAAGAACTTAGCGAAGTAAAGAATACATGAATCACTGTTCAGACAGGAACAGCTCAGAGTCAAATCTAGGCCAGACAGAGAACTGGTGTCAGTGTTAACTGCTTACAAATAAGTGGATATGTGGAGGTCAGTATGTAACAACAACATCCAGCACTTGTGGACTAAGGGTGGTATGGGGAGGATTTCATTGGCAAGCCTTGAGAAGTTCTACATTTTTAAACAACAACTGTGCTTATTTATCCATTCACACATTTAACCTACAGGTTTGTTGGATTATAGCATGGTACAGTATCTGTAGACATTATTATTCCTTCTGCAAAGACTCGGCTATCTCACCAGCATACTAATACAAAATATACGCTCTTAAAGATGCTTTGGCGTTTTCTTTTTTCAATGGTGGAGAGGGCAAAAAAGTTTGTTCTCTGAAACAGTGGTGGTCTGTGGGTAAAGTTCAAATTAAATTGCTCTGTCAGAAGCATGCTAAGAACATTACAGAGTACTGGGGTAGCTGGAGGCAGTTATTTTCAAGCTCCGCGGAGCTCTGGAGTCTGATTACATCGATAGGCTGTTTCAGGACCTCAAACTGAAAAAACAGAGGATATACAGCAGGACCTGCAGGCAAAGGAGGCACTGGTTCTTCCACTTTTCCAACCTTGTTGCACCTATAAAACATTCCTTTGCTATTTTTAAAAGAAGAGTTAAATCACAGAGTACAATGATATACTGTTTGTGGACAGTAATGGGTCAACTACTTCTTGAGACTCAGGAGATTTGGCGGTTGGTCTGGAGTTTTGATCACAGCAGACAGTTGTAGGTGGATCAGTAAAGGCACTGGGTATTCTTGTGATTCTGGGTGTGAAGAAATGTAGATAACCCGAGGAGTAACTTTAGCAGAGGTCCCCATTAGATGGAACACAAGGCAAATTCCAGGCATTGACAGTTTACCGGTGGAGTATTATAAAGTTGTGAGGCTGCAGATTGGCGGATATCTGTTGTAGTGTTCACAGACTATACAAGGAATGGTGAACTTTGCTGAAATCAGTGTGCAATGCTGATTTTACTATGAAAGACAGGAGTATCAAGAACTGGTGCCCACAAAATCTCTGACCAACCAGCGTCATCATTGTGAACCCATTCATTGTGATGAATTCAGTCACATAACACAAGCAAACACTGCACACCTGATGGGTCTATGTTTGTTGCATTCCTCAACTCAAATGTTTTTCATGCACTGTTGCAAAATGTTAAATAGCAAATAAAATGTTTGGATTATTTAACATGCACAACTTAAATGACTGTCGAGATATTTTCAAGACATTTTGTAGAAAAAAAACTTTTCTTTTATGGGGAACAGTAGGCTTTTGGGTATCTACAGTAGTGATGTGGCTGGGAGAGGGCGTAGTTCTTACTGTAAGTAGAACTGAGTGAGTGTGTCGCAACACGTACAGAGTGGACTGACGAACTGACATTAACTGAACATTAGATCTGTCTCTTATGAGAAGGATCTTGGTCATTAATAATCTGGTGACCTCAATGTGATAGCATATATTTGAGACCCCCCAGCTGGCACTTACACTACAGTTATTCAGAGATCATTGGGGGGACGGACGTCACCCGGTTGAGGCAGAGTGTGATGTCTTTCCCTGCAGAGGAGGAAGGGCCAGGTTTTGTTGAAGTTTGCAGCAGAGCCTTTTTAAGACAGCTGTTAAGCTTCACTCTTACAGACTCTGCTTTACTGATTTGTCTCCCACAGAGAAATCTGGCATCGGGTTTTCTGCACGGAGGAGGAGGACTGGTACGTGACAGGCAGTTGTTTTTCATGGAGACTGGCAGCCGAAATTTGTTTGTTTTTTTAACCCACCTTTTTTATCACAGACTTTTAAATGTCTTAAACGTTTGAAAGTAAAATGAGATCTTAAATCCTTGGAGATAAGTGAACTGTTCGACAGTCCTCTGGTTTATTACTTGGCCCTGAGTCTGATTGTTTTAAATCTATGTTATGTGAAAGACTTCTGCAGTTGTAGCTTCCGAGGTAGATTTGAGTTCAATGTGGGCTGTCAGTGGGTTTCTCGTGCTGCTCCATGCTATACTGATCAGAGAGCTTTTATCGGTGCTGAGAGATTTATTTACAGGGCTTGATGGTCCACAGTCAGAGCCCACAGCGCTAGAACTATAAGTTACACCCACTAAAGAACAGAGTATCGACAACCCCATCAGAGCTGGACAAGAAGGAGCTTTATCGCTTGTGTGTGAAACTTAGCCTTCGTGACCATTTCAAGGACCTTTCTGACTCTGTTTTGCATGAAAAATTAGCTGCAGATCCCTGATTCATGTCTGCTTGGCCTGTACAAGTTACCACTGGAGACAGTACACTGGTATAAGAACACCGTATATATAAATGCAGAAATAGTGTTTCAAAGTACGTGAGTAAGAGAATGATTTAGAATGAGGCTAAAGTGATACAAGCACCTTGTTAAACTTGCATGTTGACAAATAGAGGCCTACATGTCAGCATGTGAGGAAGAAAATGCTGGGAATTCAGCATGGTTCAGAGGTTAGGATATATTTACGCTTGAAAAAAAGTGAAGAAAAATACTGAAAAGGAATTTTCTACTTCATCCCCTTCCGGCAACAAAGCTGAGCTCAAAGAGAAATGACAATTACCACTACATTGAGACTTGCAAATAAGAAGGTTGTGATACTCGGTTATCTAAGGAGCAATAATAAGGAGCACATAGCATTTATGCCATCATCAAAATCACTCCCTAAGGAAATGCTCAATGTTTGTTTACAATCTCAAAAGCTGTGCCAATCACTGTCGCTAACCCTGGGCAAAGCATGGTTCCTAAATCCCACTGAACACAAACAACGCTTTGCCCCGACTTCAAGCCTGATAAACGGGCTCCCTCGAAATGACTGCAATGCTTCTCATCAAAATGTGCCTATTATTGAAGTGCAAGTGGAACTGAGAGAGTCAGCTCTTGTTTAATTTCAGTCGTGTTCAACGTCTTTCAAACAATCTGACTGGTTTAAAAGAGAGCTAATCCTAACACAAATCAATTCTCTCACTCCATCTTTCGCACTAGAAAGAGACCGAGACATGGAAATACATTGTCTTTAAAACATGATTACATGTTCCAGTTACACTCACTTGTTTGTTCTTTCAAGTGGCTTTTATAGGAAAAAGCAGCCACAATAAAAAAGTTAATAAATTAAATATAAAGCAATAATAAAAGCTCTTCTTGACTCAAGAATTAAATGCAGTCAAGATCAATCAGAATGCAAAACAGATTTAAATTCTTCACCAATCCATCAATCATAGTGAGTTCCATTCTTTACTCCTCTTTTAAGACTTGCCTTGGGAATAAGAAACAAGTAGTGGTAAGTAAAGAAACATTCAAGAACACATGAAACTCTGTTAGCTTTTTGAAATGCTCCTTTGGTATTTCTAATAACAAAAATTGAAAATTGAAGGCACATGGTTTTCAATCTCCCATGAACGATAAGTGATAGTATTGAAAACAGACAGGCTATTAAAAACAGAATTTAAAATTCCATACTCACTTATCTGGGGTGGAGATTGAATGCAAACAATCTACAGTAATTATACCAAGTGATCTTTCCTTATTGTTTGGTTCATTGACCCTTACACAAACAGAGAAAATTAGATTCACACTGAATAATTCAAGGAAAATTCATGAAAGAGCATTTATGTTTAACATGTCTTTATGCAATTACAGTACTGTATGTCTGTGTAACAGTCTTTGTTCACTCAGACCAGACCTACAGGTCAACAGTAAAGCGCTATCAGCATCTGTATTTTTACTCTAGATGGGTTGGACTATTTAGAGGATTTAGTACCTTGTCTGTGTTGTCTATTAGCTGTACACACACAAAAAACAATCTTTACTAATCCTCCTTATTCATGTGTGCAAAGAGGACAAATTCTATACCAACATCTAGATCACAGATAAAAATAAGGAAGAGCTGTGGTTCTAATAAGGATCCATGTGGTATCCCAATAATTCTCTCGTCCAAATTTAAACATTTAGATTTGAATGCAGACAAAAACTCTTATTTACATTCTATTTTCATACTTTAACCCTTCAGTTAGTTTTCCAAATTCATGGACTACTCTGACTGCTTATAACCTTAATTATAAGAATTGATATTTTATGTTGAACCAGAAACTCTCTGAGACATTTTACTTGATCTTGCACTGTTCTTTTACCGTTGCACTGTAGCACCGAATAAATAATTGTATTTATTTTACACTCCACTGCTAAATTCCTTGTTACTCTCTTGGCCTTTCAAAACATTCCACTTGTGCTCGCAGTTCAATGTACTCTTTTTCTTGAACTGGATGATGTTCCTTTTTTAATCATTCTGTTAAAGACTTTCTTTCACTGTATCATTTTCACAGACGGGAAACTGCTTTTTAGACTTTGGTCTACTGTACTTTGCTGAATTAATTTTGTAAATGTATTTTTCTACTTTATGCTCCAAGCAGAAAAAAATGCTACCATCTAATCTCTGCTAATTTCATATCTATATTATCCCATTCAGTTTTTCTTAAGATCTCACACATTCTTCTACCTTTTCAAATTCTTAAATCGTGTTCTGGACTGTACCTGTTGCATTTCAAATAATCATCCTGCTGTTCCTTAAAAATACAATTTGCATTAAACAAACAAACAAATCAATAGGCCATCTAAAAGCCATTGCAGTATGCTGTAGATATTTAAAGATTGAAAAGATCATGAAAAATATCTCTATCGTAAATGCATGTGTCTTTTCCTTATAAAAACATGTTACAACATCAAAATGAAAGCACTTATCTACAGAATAAAGGCTATGATGTTACTCCAATGTATAACAAGGCTCCCAAATAATGATCCTTTTCAGTTTGCCATTATTTCCAATGTAATAAATGCAGAGTCCCTTCTAGCTATTTTTTAATTGCATGCTGTACATAAAAGGAAGAAAATTTTGAATTTTACCCCCCCAGCATTTTTTCCACAAGATAAAGCTGCTTGTGCCCACTAGCACAAGAAATCTCATGATACCAGAAGTGGAATGGGAACCAGTTTCTAAAATTGTAATCCCCCAACACACCCCCAGAGCTTTCTGCTTCATCCCTTTCCTCCCTGTACTCTGCTGTTTCTGATAGGAAAGAAAACATCGCCCAGCTTTCTCAGTTGCTTACTCATGGTAAGCTTAACCATTTGAAAAATGGCAGATTGTGAGAAGTATTTAACCAAACCAATCCAGTGACATGCTGATGTTGTCATGATACCAGATTCAAGTGCAAATACTGTATCTTTAGCTTCTCAGGCTGTCTTCTGTAACACATTCTTTTGCTATCATCACGAATCAAGCAGGATACTCTATTTAAACAATAATCTGTAAATTTGCTTAAATCGAGTAAGTGACTCTTTGACATCATGATTTCTTTGGCTATAAAGCTGCACAAGTTTTCTATTTGGCCAGACATCTGGTCCTTTCTTCCTAGAAGCTCAAGCTTGGCTGAAGAAATGGACATTCTAGCATGAGACTGATCCAAAGCACACATCCAGATTGAAAGGAAAGGCTAACTGCACACAAAATAAATCTTCTTCACTTGCTATCCCCATCTCAGTCTAATTTAACATTTCTGATTCCAACTCAAGACATTCTCTAGCTGAAACCAAAGGGTCTGAAGAACTTAGAGCAATTCTACACAGAGGAATGTTAATTAATTTTCCCTCTGAAGTGCCAGAGCCTCATAGCACACTACAGGAGGCCAATAGTCAGTATTTTCACTGACACAGGAGCATATACTGTACAGTACATCAAAATAACAGGGGTGTGAATAAATGTTAGCTTGAAATTTTCTGAACTTAAATTAATTTATATTACTTTTTACTCTGCAGTGTTAAGATTACAGTATAACATTTTTAGATTGCTTTAAATTAAGCTTTGTTATGTAGTCTGTATATTTTCTGTTACAATTGTATTTACATTGGTCTTCTTAAAAGATCTTTTTTTTGCTCATGGATAGCCATACAGTAAACAAGCCTTGAACCTTAATAGCCAGAGCTAGAGACCAATGTCATCTGTTACCAATATGACTGAGCTAAAAGATTTCAACAGAATGCAATTTCACCTCAAGAGGCGTTAGAGAAATGACACCAGGGAAACATTCTACATGAAGATTAAATCATTAATTGTTAATGATTCATATGAACTCAAATTTCTTTGAAATCTTCCAACTAGTGCACAGTGCACTGATAAGCACCATGCTATATTTATTTATATACAGGTTTCATTTCATATATTCCTAATCCAATGTTCCACAATGTGCCTGCCTTCCAGCAAGGAAAGTAAGAAAAAAAAGTACAGGCGCATTAACAAAGATGAAATTAATCCCTTCCCTTTCTCCTTTTTTTTAAATGTTGCATAGAGACGGGAAACTGTTGTCACTCTGATTAAAATTTAAATTGTCATTCAGCCATAAAAATGAGCATTCATTTTTGTTCTCAGGCAAAACACTATAGAAAGCATCATAGGAGTATTTCACAGTCACGCACAGCAGCAATATGAAACAAATGTGAATGAGTTTAAAATCGTTAGCATTGGAAGCATGTATTCCAAAATACCTTCAGACTGACAGCAAGCACTGCTTCACCTCTGCTCTTCCTTGTTTCTGCTCCTTCTCTTCTCCACCACCGCTGTGGTGGAACCAGCTAATTGTGCAGACTGGCACTCCTTTTCTCAGACTCCACCCATGATGCCTACACCTGTCAGTCATGACATGCTGCTATTTGTACTGTGATATTATGTAAACATAGGACTATTAATTGTTTTGGTTTATTAATTGCACTACAGTGTTTAGCTACAGATGACTGTAAACGTGTTCTCTCTTATTGCACAAATAGTGATTATGTAAGTTATTTCTAATAAAAAATGTCTGCTAAGCAAATTAGTTATAATTATAATTTATACAACTGAAGCTTTTAAATTAGTCTTCTCAGCTGCCTCTTAAGGACCACAGTAAAGTGTTGTAGAAACTGTTTAACTTGCTGTTAACTTGTTAAAACTCAGGTATGAAATATTCTATGGAACCTGATACTATACTGGATATACAATGATCCACACTAAAGCAGCAGAAGATGGGATTATTACTTGCACAAAAATCAAAAGAGCCAATCCAGAGACTTACGTGTACTGTAGACATCCTAGTCTACAAATCCCAGTCTGGAATCAAACCCAGGGCTCAGGAGCTGTCAGGCCCACTGCTGGCATACCACACAGTTTCAGGATGTGTAAACATTCTAATTTGCTGACTGTAAACTCAGTGTAGATTACTCCTTGCACAATGGGAAACGAACAGGTGTCATTTTCAGCACAACTGGAGATAATGAATCAGGGAGGAGAATGTGAAATTCTTCGAATTTCAGGAAAAGCCACTTGAATTAATGTTGAGCTTTTATATCGCACTTGAAAGATGCCAGATGGAAATGTCAGTTCTGCTGATATTTAAATGATAAGGCAGATGATTCCATCTTTTTTAGGTGGACCCATGATGACATTACGTCTAGTCTGTTATTAAAAGGTCAGAATCGACTATAAAATGTGTCTCAGTTTTGCGTTTATGTCAGAGCCTCACAGGCTGTGAGCTGATTGCATTCAAATACCTACTGTACGTGAGTCTTTCCAGTGAAAGATTTTAAGTATTATCCGTGCAAATCCTTTAAGAATTTTTTTATTGGATTCTAAATGAAACACAAAGATAATATCTAAAATGATTTGTACTTTACTACATTAGCAAATAATAATCACATGCGTATCTGTACATCTACATACTGTATGTGTCCCAACTGCTTTCTACTCCCATCCCACAGACTCATCAAGGTCTTTCCGAGACTTTCTGAAAATGTGAAAACAATCAAACTAACAAAAGCTCCAGTGATGGTTCATGCCAAACTTACAGATTCTGTATACTAATAAGACTGCATTTTTAAGTTTAAAGTATTTTTTTGTCAAGCTATATTGTTAGAGTCTTCAATTAGAGCTGTACAAATCACCAATATTACAGCTCTGATATGAATCTCACCTTACCCAACACCAACTTTAATGCACACGGAAAAGATTATAGTAAATTAATCCTATGTATCAAGTCAGATTTATCTCCTTCAATTTTCACTAACAATTTAGATCATTCTTGCTGATTACAAAATACTATATTATGAGCAACATCTGTATTTTTCCCTCCGGCAAAGTCACTTTGCTTTAAGTCATTGTACCGCAGTAGGAGTTGCAATTTCACTCAGGCCACAATAATCGCTGAGATAACTCGGCACTCTCTATTTTGATACATCACAAACTGTTAGGTTCTTGAACATGTTTCTCCAGAGTGTTTCTCTTAGAGAACTAATGAAAGTATGTTTATAACAATAATCTGAACACAAATGAGGTATTGAAACTATAAACGGTAAGAAATGTATTACGTCTCTAAGGCACAAGATGTACATTTAACAAATTAAAGATTACAGCTCAAGCACAAATCATTCAGTTAAGTAAAACTTAAGTAAAAATAAAGTTTAAGAAATAGAATAGCAATCTATTCATACAAGTTACAGTGTGAGTGAGAACTGTATGCTGTCAAAACCTCAGCATTTAACAGTTAATATGTGCAGGCAACTACAATAAAAACATTACCATTGAATTTGTCAATTGTTTGAAGTAGCTGGTTGAAATTTAAATTTGAATATTAGAACAATAAATATTCGGATTACAGTACAAGCTACCGTATGCATACTGTACGTACAAAACAGACTTTTATACTGACCTGCATCAATTCTGCACCTCTCAAAACAGCACCATGCATTGCTTGCTACGTCCTTCAGTATGCTTTTCAGAAAAAGCTAAACAAACACAGAAATACAAAACTCACGCTTTTTATCAGAGCATTGAAAGCAGGCGTATCTGATTTCAGCCACCAGTATGATTAAGGTAAAAGTGCAAGCAGCAACAACATGTACTACTTACCATACTTAGCACAAGGATATGTTTTCCACTCCAGCAGATGGTACACAGGAATTCAGTAATTCAATAGTGGTTTGTTTAGTACCTGACCTAAACACTTGTGTTAATAGCTGAGGGTAAGCAGGGTCAACTTTTAGAGCTACAATGTCAAGAGTCAATTTGCTTGCAATAACAGAATGGTTGTCGAATTCCTAATGTAAAGCACGTTTGTATTTTTTGTATCTCGGTCTGATACTCACTTTAAATCTGCTAATTTGTGTTTTTTCTGAACCTATTCTGATTTCTTTGGGACAACTTTCACCCCATCCATCCGAAATGCAGATTTCATCCCCAGTAGCATCTTCTCCCTTTCTTCACCTAAATGGCAAAAACTCCCAAAGACCTAGGCTGTGGGACCAAGTGACATACCTCAGCATCAGTTAAGAAGACAGCACAAAGTTGATCAACTACATAATTCCATTTAAGACAATCTTTGTCATCTTAATCCTTGCCAAAGCCATTTAAAATAACTCAGAGTTTATTTTCGTCGTTTCAAGAAACTGGCATTTCGTTTCCTACGCACTCTAATTGAAATGCCAGTGGCCATAAAAACTATTGCTATTTTTTTTTCCCTGAACCTTGCTGTTTTTTATTACTACAGCAGTTTATATGTTGCATTTCAGCACTGGTTCACATCAAGCGAGAAAGTCTCATTTCGCAGGGCTCTGCTTTACCAATTTCCTTGCTGTCACAGGTACCTCCCAATTGACTGTGGAACATGTGGCATATCGCTTTAATGTGACAGCAAAATGGGTAATCGCTTTGTAGTGGCCACATGGTCCTGTCGCCTTTCATAACTGCCTTCCCCAGAAAACAAAACTGTTTTAGATCTCAATTACCTTGTAAGGTGAACATATGGACACATCACAATGCTTTTCTGTAGACGTGGTTGAAATCTGCAGTTGCAAGGCCAAGAGTAAAGTTCACAATCTGGAGGCTTCACAGACAGCAATTAGCTATCATCTAGAGATACTTGACCTAAATTAACACAAGGAACTCCTAAACCGGTGCTAATTGGGGACTGTGAATAAACCCCAACAATACCGCAGTACCTCTCCTGTACTGTTACCTACTCCAGAGCAGAAGAATCACATCAGGAACTTCAGCAAGAAATGTTGCATTGAAGCTTATTCTCTAACACTTCAGTTGTCAGAAAATAAATATTACTGTCCATTTAGTACAGTTGTATAGTATGTCAGTATTATATACTGCAGTGCATTATCAATAAATTAGTAGCACAGATTCCATTTCAAGTGGTATTATTAAATACAAGAAACAGCACTCGTGGCATTAGTATTGACAGTTAGCTTAGGAACTACATTATGTTAACAGCAGCAGACATACTGGCACTGGTGTTGGCAGTGTAACACAAAAACCACATCATACCCACAAGTACCAAAGTAAACAGCCAAAGTTATAAATACATTTAGTGTTTTGTGCTCGAATAAGAAGAACTACAGAACATCAGCTGCAGAGCTTGCTAGTTCAATACTAGCTCTTATTACAAATACTGCTGGCTAGGGACATGAGTGTTACCGGTGGAACACTGTCTTACAAGCACATATGGTTCCACAGCATACTCAAGTAGAGCAGTGATGGAGTCAGAAAAATAATTGAAAGCACTATCACAGCCCACCCTCCTGCGAAGAACACTGTTAATCACCTTGACAGCACTGGGCCATGGTAATGTGCCAAGCTGAGGTTAATGCAGTTACCAGGAAACAACAATCTTCCATGTTTTGCGGCATCCAGTTCTGCATATTAGAGGGTGAGATGATAAGATGCCTGTAAAGACTGTTTTCGCCAGGAAACAATTTCTTTTCTATCTTGCAGTTAATATGTGTGCCCCATTAACTTCTTCTCCTGCAGCCATACACAAGTACTAGTTTATGAGAAACGAAGGCGTGCAAAGCAAGATGCTACCTTGCTGTTCGGGGGGGGGGGCGGGATCACATATTAGCACACCTGAGTAGCCTCTGCTTTTTTGAGAACAAAAAAAATTACAAACCCCTTTCAAATAAAAATGTTGATATAGTATATTCCTGTTTGTATGCTTATTTCTTTTATTGAAGAAACTTTCCTCCTTTTTATATATCTTTGCATAATCCCACCTTAAGAATCAGGGAAATTAGCTGTGAGCTACTGTATTCATCTGTAAATAATTAATCACAGCCAGTTTCAACATAAGAGTTTGAGGAATAAGTAAAGGTTTATTCCGTGCTGAAAAGAGAAGAAAAGAAACACAACATTTCGGCTGTGGAGCCTTCTTTGGGAGTTTGAGGAATGACTGATATTTCAGTCTTTGCATTGTGTAGCTGAAGTGAAATTATGTTTCTCAGTAGCATATTTCTAAAACAAATCCTGTAGATTTTCTCACAGAAATGAGAAGGTACATTCAGTAAAATTTCATTAGTCCTGCAGGTTTTGGTACCATTTCCTTTAGAAAACATCAACTTTGTAGGTCTGTTGCTGAGGAAGGCAGATAGTAATTATGCTGATTGTGTTTTGAACCATGAACTGCTAGAGCCTGCTGTTTCTTTTTTTAAGCCTCCAACCACTCAGATATTATTCCCTTTCAGTTTTGATCATCATAATTGAATTCCAGAGTGTCAAAACCTAACACAATTTCTAAACATGTGGCTGATTATGCTCAACTGCACATTGTTACTATACTTTTATTTACATTCTTTACAACTTGTCTTCAAAGATTAATTGCAAGATGCTGTAGAACTTAAATATTGCCTTACTAAGCACCATGCATGTGTTGCTAAGAGCTACGGAACATTTTTCCACAGTTATCTATAGGGCTTTATTTTTAATAAATCATCCCAGCCTTCCAGTCTATAGTTCCCCAAACAGAATATGAAAAAACATTAATAATCTACTCCTTCTGCAGCTCTTGCTATTTATTTGACATTTCTCGTTTTGCGACCCCTAAACAGATTAGCATGGAAAAATGGTCTCACTTGGATAATTTGAGTCTTTTCTTCATGCAAAGTATGTAAAATAAGCAATTTGCAGTTATGTTTTTAAAACAATAAAAAAACATTGAATAAACTGATTTCGGAAAAACAGCTCAGATATCCTGCATTGCACTTGTCTTTAGAAAGCAGCTGCTGTTTATTGTGAAAATGTTAATCTTTTGGGTCTTCTTAACAAATTCAATGATACAGTACTCTGCTACCATCAAATAAACTGGTAAATGATTGTTCTTCATTTCAAAATACAGAAATTGTTCATTTTCTAAAATATATATAGTAACTGTTCATTATTGTTAAGATATAATTAAGGATCACTTTAGTTAAAAACCATGTTTAAAATGAATTTGCATTTCAATCACAGGTGATACATTCTATGTAGTTTACATGAAGGGAGAATGAGAGCTCTAGGTTTTACTGTAATTGCTTACCAAATTTTAAATCTCTTAGTCCAGACTAATTGAAAAAACTAATAAATATGTATGTTCTTAAAAATATCACTGCTTTTTACAGCATCTTTTCTCTTTACTGTACAAACACATTACTATATATATTTATTACTGTACCTAACACAGTACTATATCAAATTTAGCTTTTTATTTAATTGGATGTACAGTATACTGTATATTAAGCATAAAAAAAACTTGTTAGTTATTTAAACTGACAAAATCACAAAGGTATTCACAAAGTTATCATGAGTAAAATGACACTCTATTTCTAACTTACAAACAGACAGACAAGCATGTGCCTGATCACTGATCTCTGAGCCCTAGAGGACACAAGCCATCTCAATTCATCCAGCCCTCACATAAAACGTAGACATTTAAAACAATTTGTTTTTAAAGTTTTTCAATATGTTTTAAAGACTTTAAAAATGCAAATATTTGAGCATAATTACATTTTTCTATGGAAAATTGTATGAAAGATAAATCTGATTATTATTTTTTTTAAAGTAAAACAAACACAAAATGAAGCTCAGACTCTGAGGTGTGTCCTCCTCATTTTGAGACAAGGCAGAACTGGAATTCATCCACATTTTTCAAAAAGTTGCTAAAAGTCAACCACTACAATAGCAGACACATTTACAGAGCATTTACAGACTTAACCAATGTTCTGGCACACCTTATTAAAGCAGACTGTACTGTACGTTGCCCTAGATAAGGGCAACTGCTAAGAAAGCAAATAATAATAATAGTATTGAACAGAAAGTCAAATTGAACTTGGCTCGTTCCTGTCTCATGGTGACACGAGCTGACAGGCTGCGAGGTGACGCACCTGATGTTTCCGGGAGGTCTGCAGGGCAAGCAGTGGACTTCACAGATATCGTAGGTATGGATGTTCACACATCACTCACATCTTCTCGACAATGTGGGGAAAGAGAATACAATTCTAATATATATAGTGAAAGGCATGGAATTATAAGAAAGGGATGTTATACTGAGATCGTAGAACACGTTGGGGAGGCCTCTTTCCTAGTATCCCGTTCAGTTCTGGTCACCAAATTACAGAAAAGATACTGCTGCTCTGGAAGTCTGGAAGGACCGAAGGGAATGTCCCGACACGCCAAAAATGTTGGACCGCTTTCTGAGCACAGACTATGAGGACGAGGATAGACTATGGGGACGATCCAAGTATTCAAAATACTCAAAGACGGTGAGAAAGTCCGACAAGCAGATTTCATCAGGATGAGCAGTGAAATACGGACCAGAGGGCACAAGTGCAAACTCCACGGAAGAGCGTTTCTACCAAGAACAAGATGGCACTTCACACAAAGGAGGGTTGGAGTATGGTCTACCTACCCATGTTCTCATTTGTATTCTTATGTTTTTATTTCAGCTGTGAATTTTACTGAGGTCTTTAGAATTCACAATATTTAACCCAGGACAGTATTTATTGAATGTGTGATAGAGATGTATTATTAAGTATGTCATCATTACATACTGTAGATCCCTGGTTCAACCCTTTAAAGTAAATTTGTTTTAGATGCCTCAATCATTCAGTCTTGAAAGTCAGCATTTATGTTCATTGTCGAAGACTCCAGACTGATGACAGGCTGGAATTCTTCATACTTCATTCCTCATTCAACTGACATTAATACTCATAAGTGAAAATTTGATTTAAATGTACTGTTAGCCAGGACAACAATTATGATTCTCAATGCAATAAAACTGATTAGCTTTTTAAATTTAAATGAAAATATTCAGAACCATCCAATGCAAAACTATTTTTTGCAAAACTGACATTTTGCTTTACTGTCTAGCAACTTGTATTTGGAATCTTGAGATGTATATGATCTATCGCAAATGATTTCCCAAAGTGTTTGGTGAGCTCAACAGGTTTCAGAGTTCATGCAGTTAATGCCAAAGAGAAAGACTTATTTTACAGACTCAAACTCAAACTTAGCAATAGTGAATGTGACCCAATATTTATGGTCACGTGAAACAACTGGCTTGAACACCAAGTGTCGTTTACTCTAATATGATCAAATGTATGTATTGAATTACACAAAAATTAAAGATATTGCATTGTAAATCTTACTCTCATCAACACAAATACAAGTTGTTTAATAAAATAGCAAAAATACCAGTTTTGACTTGCTGTGCTTTTTTTGCTTTTGGAGGGCTCTGGATCACGCAAGAGAAAACAAGAGAAAGTCTCCCGTATCTACTTTTTCATCTGCGTAAAACCTGGAGTCTTTTCTATAGCCCACAGTTAGTAGCCAACATCTACTCCTCAACTTTGTGGTTCTTTTGTAGTCTGGTACAGTATCTGGTGAAGACGCAGATCTGAGAAACTACTCTGAATTAGTGCTGAGCTGTAATCCTTTCCTGGGGATGCAGGAAATCAGATTGATTTTTAACTAAAACGAAACTGCCTTTCACTCTTTTTTTTTTCCACGTGCTGTTCATTAGTCTTTTATCTTTGCTTCTGGGTCTGCTCAGTAATTGCATGTTTTCTCAGTGCCAGTGTAGCCTGTGCAATTATCCCTCCATGTTTCTTAAAGGTGAATGACACTGTAAACCAACTCACTGTTTCACAGCTTTCACTTGAACTAGTTTGAAGGCGCGCCATGCTGACAGTTGTCTACTGCTCCTGCATTATTTATGGGTGGTTGTAGTATGAGGCAGCAAAGGAATAGCATCCTCTCTGGTAGCACATTGTTCACTGATAATCAGCAGCCACTGGCAGCCCAACTACACACACATCATTTGTGGGAACTGATTAGTCTTGTATTGGGATACTGCTCTATTAGGCCACCGTTAAAAGTTTTCGAAGGGTAAAAAAAGAAAAGATTTGCGTCGAAGTGCCATCTGCCGAGAGATTAGGACTTTCTTCAGTGAATTTAACTTTCAAAAAGATTTGATTTGAAGAAAATGTAAAGAGGACTATTATTAATTATTATGTCACAGCAGATGTTCTGAGCTTGCTTGAGTGGCCTTCAAGAACTGTAGGAAAAAAGGGAAATAACCTGGAGCAAATAATAAAGGTAATACATTACATATCATGCATTCCTTCTATTCTATATATGGAGCACTGCTCACATAGTGTAGTTGCACTGAATTGTGGCATAAGCTTTTCTCAAGGGTTCCTGAATGTAGGTTGAGGCAGCTGTCCTCCTATTCGTTGGCCTAAAGAATGCATTTTCAAGGACAGCTGAAACATGCGGCAATTCAGCATCCTTTCTGGTGACCTACTTCCTCATGGCATTTCATGGGCAAACTTCTATGATTGCATCTTGAGAGCTGACATTCTATTTAAGATTTACCTGCAACGGGGCTTCAGAAAATGCATCAGGTTTCTTTTGCTCTCAAATAGGCTGCTCATTAATTCCTAGTTATAATGATACAGACATGAGAGGTGTGTTGTATAGATCCCTTGGAACAAAATGTAGCCAGCTAAAGGCATTCATGTGCACCTCTTTACAGAAAGAGAGAGCATTTGTGTTTTAATTGTTTGCTTAGACTGATGGTAGAAGCATGGAAATATTGTGCTTTTCTTCTGCAACGATGTTTTGACAAATCCATAAAATGCATATGAGCACATACATTAAAAGAATTTGGCAAATTACACACCGGCACACACACTGATAGCTTTCTTCCATATCAGTGATATTAACAGCAAAACAAATAGAATAAATAAATCTTCATTATCATTCTTATTTACCCAAAATGCATACATTTACATTGCAAATCATGAATCCTCACTTCCTCCAGGATGTAATTGTCCTTTGAAATTAAATTCCTCCATCCTCCTTAAGTGATGTTTACTGAATGGTAATTGTCTGCTCATTATGGAAGTTGTTGACGCAGTGGCACAGAAGGCACCTTAAGTCTAACCCCTGCAAATGAATAAATAATTCTTAAAATGGTAATTATGCGTTAAATACAGAGGAGGCGCAGACAGCGGTTGTCGCCAGGATGAAGAATGGCACAGATACAAGTCCCCAAGTGCCCGCCCATCAAACCAGGTCATGGCAGGACCAAGCTATGAAGCACCTCGGCGTTTGAGCTCAGCACTAATTTGCCAGCCCTGCAGGACCCGCAGACTCTGAGATTGGAATGCATCACAGCATCTTCGTTTAAAAAAAACATGATGTACTTTTTAAAGGATGGCTATTAATTATGGAAAATCTATTGTGTGAGCTCATTCATGAGGAGGGGTGAGCAGGTTTTCTTCCGGATTAATAATTATTATTGGTTTAATTTGGATTCTTTGTTCAAATAAAAAGCTTCATATCCATCCCCCTGACTACCCATTCCTTTCCACCCATGCACTGTACACAATTGTAATTAAGGTCTGAAGCTTCACATTTCTGCCCCTGCAAAACGTTCAGCTTCACTGAACCCTTCTTATGCATTGTCATAGAAACTTGCTAAAATTACCCATGTCTGTAAAAACAGAATATAGAGGTAATGTGCATGCATTTAGTTCATCTCCCCATCCTCCAATTAGGGAACATAAAACATAATCAATTGTTTCAATTCAAGACTTTTGTGAGGTAAGCCCCAATGATTTGTTTAGATTTTGTTGCTGAAGCTTCCAGTAAGAACACTAGGAGAAGTTCATTCCTCTTACTAAGATCACTTTATTGGCCACATACAATTTCTTGCATTAGGAATTTGTCTTTTCACATGCCACAACTTGCTCTCCATGAGACACACAGACAGGGAGAGAAGCCTGGGGTCAGAGCACAGGGTCAGCCATTGTAGAGCACCCCTGGAGCAGCTGGGGTTAAGGGCCTTGCTCAGGGACCCAACGGAATAGGATTCCTCTGCCAACCGCAGGATACGAACCGGCAACCTTCCAGCCACAGGCGCAGATCCTGAGCCACAGAGCCACCACACCGCCCAGCTGAAGCGTGTTGGTGTTTTTGTGTAACTGGAGGAAATGAAGAATTCAGAGATAGCAGTGATCTCTCTCATTGAATACACTGCCAGCCACCAAATGTGTGTTACTAGATAATGGGGTATGCTGAGGTAGAAGAGCATTCAGCTAAACAGGCAGGAGACAAACTCATTTCTTTCAGAAGTATGGCCTAGTGTGCGTAAAGCTCTGTGCATAAGTAGACTGTTTAGCATTTAAATTATTTTATGCACATTTAATGGATCAACCCCCATTACTTAAAACAAGAGAGGAGAAAAAAATCCAAAACTTCACAGAAATTCAATGTGAGGGTAATATTAGTCCTGAAAAACATATCTGCTATAAGCTTTGCAATTAGACTAAACTTAGAAATGAGAAAAATACAGGATCCACTTTCCTTTGAGAGCCAATAAAACTGCTCATATCCATAATGTATGAAGATAAACTTAGACAACATAAAAATAAGAAGTGTTCTGTACCTTCAAAAACATATGCAATGCACTGACAAGTGCTGGAAACTTGATTTACTTTCAAATTGACTCAAATAAAAAGGACTGTTCCAATAAGTTCCACAGATGCTCTTGACTGTATGGCTCATGCTGTTACAGCTTCTAAGGAAGATTTCAGGCGTTTATTATGTCAGCCTTGCCTGTCACAAAACAAGAAACTATCTGCTAGAAGTCAAATGTAAAAATTAATTCCCTCTTTTCTATCTACTGTCCCCATCATCTGACAGATGCACCCTATTAGCCAGCAACAACACACTGGTATTGTCTATAATGCTGTGTTTTTCACCATGGGCCATCAGAAAATGCTCCATTACTTTTCCTTGGGGGGGGGGGGGGGGGGGGCGACGAGAGGAGAGAAAAATTCCACCCACTCTTCACACAACAGCATGAATAACTCATAAGCTTCCAGTATCTTCAAGGAAAGGTTTTCCTTCCACCAATACTGTATGTGATGCAGCAGATGCAGTACGAGACTTAACCCACGAAATTATTCAGAAAGAATAGCCTAAAAGGCCTTTTTTATTTCAGAAAAGCTATAAATTGCGTTTGTTAGAAATTTGTTTGCATTGGAGCTGACCCACATCGAAGTAATCGGGACGACAGCAATCCCCTGCATATTCCTAATGCATTTAAATGGGTTTCTTGCTGTCAGTCACATGGCTTGAGAAATGCCTTTCATTCATTGTGGTCCCCGATATCATTTTTCTTCACACGCATGAAAACTACATTTCAGGTAAAACAATTTATGTGTGCCACCTTTTCTGTTCTGCAAAGCCCGGCACAAATTTGTTTGAACAATGTTATCTGTCTATCTGTGGATGACAGCGGTACACACCTTTTCAGTCTTTCACAGTCAATGTACCAAAGCTGTATGGATGAGCCAAAATTAGTGTCTTTATTTTGAGAGAGAACAGAGCAATTTGGAGGTATGCAAAACAACAGATGTCTTTTATCATTTATCTTCAATAAACGAGTGGTTTCTCCTAGACACAAAAGAGTAGCTTGCAAACAGCAATAGCTGACTTTTCTAATAGATGTATAGTTTTGTGTTGTATTACTACTGAATACTGGAGAAATTTGTTTCGTATCTTTAAAACAATACATAGGAGCTTAGGTAGAAATAATACAAACTGTTCTCATCACGGTTCATACAGTGACAAGCATTCAGCATGGTCTCTGTACCTAACCCTGTATGTCAGATGAAAATCTCATGATTTCATTCTTATAGCATCAGAGTCAACCAGCTCAGCTTATCTGCTCACCTTATCTGCTCATCTTGCAGATGTAAGAAGTGATGGACTGTAGCAAGGAAAACATCGTCACCAGTTAGGTTTTTAAATGTTGAAAATAAATTGACTGTAGGTTCACCCTGATTAAAGGATCAGGATGACGACTTTTTCTAAATCATAATTACCGTCGACAGATTTCTCAGATCAACTTTTCCCGGATTATGTATGATTTCAATGTGTGATTAGTAATGGAACAAGAATGAGTTCATTCCACACTTAATAGAAGAAATGAGGAGTAGAACATAAAGCCTTCTTATATCCCTGCTAAGAGCTTCACAGCTGAGCACTGCTTTACTCTTCCTTTCCTCTTTTCTGCGTTGAACTGAGCTGGACTTGTTCTTTAGCAAATTAATACATAACTAGACCAAAACTGTACAAAATCTAGTCATCCAGCATCCGGAAATGGATTTTACATTTTATTTTTCTGCTATTTTTAAAAAATGTAACAATCAATTTAGTCAACAATAAATTTGCGTTAGTGAATGGATGGTTCACACTGTTTCCATCTCTGGTATTTTAACTTGTAAATCTTAAACAGCTGTCTGCACACATCATCACATGTCCCTGACTGGAAGTGGCATCTTTGAAGTCAGTGGAGCTGCAGATTTCTTTATGAAGGATCTCTCTCACATTCTGTTGGTATGGGAAATAATTACCAGCATCACCTATTCTGGTCCCATCTTATGAGTAAAGAAGACAGCTCTAATTGTCATGTCTCTGAACTAAGACATCCTGCTTTGGGCCAGTAGGGCACACGGGAGAGAGAGGTGTGAGTTTCTGGGAAAGCAAAGCCACCAATAGCTCATCTTCACTCTGCGGTGCTTTAGTCTCAGTGGCGTCTTGCTGGAAGATGTTGAGTCCTTGAAATCTGTTTATTTTTCTCACTCTGTGCAGTGATATAAAATAACTCAGCATAAGCAGGTGGTCGAACTTTACAATAGAATTCATGGAAATAAATATAAAATAGTGAGAAGAGAATGCCTGCCAAAAATAAAGTCACTCTTAAGTGCTGGAAAAATCCAATATGTTCTGTACATTCTGTCTTTTTAGAACACTAACAGGAAGCCATTCTGGTGTTAGTGACACTGATGAAGAGGAATGCCAAAGCTGTTTCTTACAAGAGATATTTCAAGTGTTTCCGTTTTCAAATGGGAAGTAGAAAAACCCATTCACAAGAGTAACATGTAGAAGCCATTAATATAAAGTTGGTCATTCAAACCATAAAGAACAGCAGAGGTTATCTGCTGTATACTGTGCCAAATATTTTTTTCTTGCTTGAATGTTGGGTGTAAAAAAGAAAATACTTAGCATTATTAAACAGATTTCAAAATGGGTGGGAAGATTTTTTTTAATCCTTATTTATTTTAAGTAAGTTTTGATTATCCTTTCATTTTAAATTGAAATTATAAGCATCAGCAAAGACAGAAACTCAAACAACACCTGGCTTTATCATGCCTCATCAACAGTTGAGAAACATGCTGACAGCATGTACAAAAAAAAAACAGCATGAGTCTTCAGTTCGTGAGCAACCGAGAATTTCACATTTGAGTAATTTCATTTTTTGGTCATTTACTTTTTGCAGATCAAATTACATTCTTAAATGGATATTTAATAGTCTCCAAACACCAGTGCTTTTTCCACCCTGCCTAATCCTACTCTTAAGTAATTCAAACAACAGATTTTTCTTTTGCTAAGGCCTAATTCTTAGGTAAAGTAAATTCAATCTGATTCTGTACTTCACTTTGTTCATTTGTATCAGATTTAGCACTAAAAGGGTAAATTTAACACACCAGGAACAACAGTGAGACTACATGCACTGGCATCATGTTGATTTGAGACGAACCCATTTGCTTTTATGTAATAATTGATCTTATGTCATCTCCTCATTCATTATGATTACATAATGCCTCCCAAAATAAGAACTTAATACATGACTACCCTTATGGAAAGCTTTTGGGCACAGGAGAAAAAACATCCAGGACAGCAGCTGATGTGAGCTCTGTTCAAACCTACCATCACCGACATTTCATGCAGGACAGGAATGGAGACACAACTTAGAAAAAGTTACCCTAGTTTTTCTGCAAACCTGCTGGTTGCAAAAAAGCAGACTGACAGATTTTTAAGCGCAAGTAAAGCTCGCACTTACTGACAACAGCACAACATCATACAGTAGATACTGTATTAATGCATATATATATATATATGTTTCCCAGCTCCCTTGCACCAACTTGTTGAGATTTCATTGACATTGTGAGTTCTTAATCCCTGGAAGCAAATCTCTTCTAAAACAGATCTGATTAACAGGACAGTGAGTTCAGTCAGCGCTGGATCACGAAGCCAGTCAGACAAGGTACTGGGGGCAGGCGACAGACAGTGGTGGAGACAGCCACAGTGACTTAAAACTCCCTTTTTCATTTCCGATATCTTGTAATCCGGTTTAAGCAGCTTGAGACTCACTTATTCACCTTATGTGAAGAAAGAATTCTCCATCACATTCCATGTGTGATTCTTGAAAGAGCCCTTTCTTCTTCTTCATATTTTTTTTTAAAAAGGGATTGTGAAATCTGTCACTCATAGAGAAATGAGTATTATCTGGACAGAAGCCGGGAGTTTGACTTTAGTTCACCTTTCTGGCAGAAAGCCACAATAACCCTTCCCCCTATCCTAAGCCTGCTATGTACTGTTGTTGCCAATGGCAGTTCTTAAACAACTCTACAAAGTCACTCTTCAAAGACGTGAGAGGAAGGTGTTAACCCCCAAAATGTCATTTATTTTTAATCAATTTCTTTTGTTTTCATTTGATTGTAAAGGACTGGGTAGGTTTTTAAAACAGTTATCATTTTACTGTATACACGCATTGTTGCCACAATAAAAAGAAATCACAGTGATTCCCGAATCTGTGATCTCTGCTTGTTACTTGGATTTATGCATAATTGGATATGCAGTAAGTAAAGCAAATAAACTTCGCAAATAAAGATCAAATTATATCCAATGCCATTCTGATTATCTGAAGACATTAAACATGAGATCTGGAGTGCCTTTAATAAGACCTCCTGTGAAGCAGGATAATGCTAGATCTTCTCACTCAAACTCGAAATCTGATGTACAAGAGGATAACAATCACCTAGGAAACTACCTGCCCCTTTTCATCCTCCTGAGATCACACAGATTAGCTTATTCACTCTGTGTAAGGTGATTTTTAAGCAATGTACTAAAATAAAACGATACTGGTAAGATGGCAGACCTCCGCTTTAGAAAAGATGAGGGAATGACCTTTCAAAATTCTCTTTGGGGAAGATCTTTTCTTGATATTGGACTGTTAGTTGAAGGTCAAGTAGATTTTTGGGATGTTATTTATTTTTATTTTTTAAACTTGTGTGCACAGCAGTATGGCTCACAGCTCTTGGTCTGGGTTAGAATATGCCCCATATTTTGTGTGGAGTTTGCTAATTACAACCCAGCTGAATCCATGTTTTTGCAGCAGATAGCTTATCGACTTATATTTTGAATATTTCTTAACAAAGAATATCCTGACATACGGTATGGAAATAACTGTGACGCTGCATATCTAGTCTCTGAAGTTTCAGATTGTTTTGGTTAGCTGAGCACCTTATTCAAACAGAGCTTAAGGAAGCACACCCAGGATTATGAAACCTGCTGATCTCTTGTAAGCAAATAACAACTGTAATTTACAAAGTATAAAACATCCCAAAACGTTTATTTTAAGGTATAGTGAAAGAGGAATCTAGCCTTCTTAAATACATAGCGTTACAGCACTTGACAAGGTTAGGGTTAGGAGATCATTGTTGCTCAGTTTATAAAAAAATTGAACAGTAACATGACTACTTGGCAAGTAATAACAAATCCTATCAAACAAGGCCTAATTAAAGCAACACAGACCGATTACAGGAGATGAATTTCTTTTCACACATTTCCAAGCTACTGATTTTTTGTCTCACAGCTTCTTTCACGTGAGTTCCTATATAATCTTGTCTTTGTATGTAATGTTCTACATTCCTTAATTGAAAAACACAACTTCCACAGCTTCAAAACATCTTCCACCTGGGAAGATGTGCTAGCGAGTAAAACTTAATTAAACTGAAATTAATTGCCTGGAGTTAAACGAATTTAAAAAAAAAGACACTGAGCAAGAACCAAATTAACTGTATCTGAAGACTCATGTTTTAAAGCACAGTGGCATGAAAGTGATGCTGAGAATTAAGCATAATCAGAAATTTAACAGTGGGATAAACATTGCACAATGGCTATGTGCATGGCTCGATAATTGAGGAAGCAACAAGTGCTGATGATCAGCAATCCATTCAAGATGACAAGGAGGTTAATGGTCTGTAAAATTGATTTCTTTTATCAAAATGTGGGTGCGACATGACCGTGATTATATTTTGCATTTTTGCTTGCAATACTGTTAAAATTATTTATTAAATGCATTGTGCTCCCCATGCAGTTAAATGAGACAAATACAGATAGACAGATAGGTCGATGGATGCGCAGACAGACAAAGTGAGCGCGTGTGACTTATTAATTCAGTAGAGAAAAAATTCATGATTAAACATCATTGAGTGTTCATGCTTGATGTGATATCACTGGTGCTTTCTAACCTCAATCTAGGTGATAAAATAGTACAAATTACTAATGAAAGGATAAACCTCAATAACAAAAAAAAATGCTCTATTTTTCTGGGATTGGCGAGAGCTGATCCTGTTTTGTTTTACAGTGTGACAGAAGGTGAAGTACAGTACAGTAGCTAAGCTTATAACGTTGTGGAGATACAGCAAGCTGACCACACAAGAGTGAAAAGGAAAGGTGACATTTCTTTCCCTGCAGCAGACAAGGCATGCTGCTTTGTTTAGATCAATGAACAAACAATCAATTCATATTGATTTTCAGCAGAAATTTAAATACTTTTTATACTCTTTATACCTGGAGATTTGACTTCAACAGGACAAATGTGTGTGTGTGGTCACTGATCAAAAGCCTCATGAAATCATAGAAGAACTGATCATTTCCTCAACTTGTGGTCCTTGGTTTGATTACCAGGACTAACTGTAGGAACGTTTTGATGAACAACACTAATTTTATTTACTAGAACTTACAGTACTGAAATTATCTTTGTCAATAAATTGTAAGTACACATTTCAGAAGTTGTTTGAGCGCTGTACCTATTTCATTTTATTACCAGCTGAGCTCCCCAGCATTTTGTATAGGCAGCTTCCTACTGGGAGGTGAAATTAACACTGCCTTCAATCAACTATTAGTCAATCTAAATGTTAGTACATGCTTAGACGTAGGCTAGCTGGCTGTGCTCGGGTGACAGCAATGCCTATTACAATACAGAATATAATAATGCCATGGAGAGCAAAATTACTCACTCTGTCCTACAGTGCCTCCCCAGGGAAAGAGACAGGCCCTGTCTGAGTTATAAACTAGCAAGAACACTCTAGTGAGCCCTCTGAATCCTAAAAAGCATGCACAGAAAGAGACAGGAAAAAAATGCATGGTCTCTTTTCCTCACAACCAACAGGAATGTTCAAAAATAGTAAGGAGTTCTGTTCAGGAAACATGTTTTCCCCAGAAAATACTTTTTAATACATTAAACCTATATTTATATGTAGAGTTCATGTTCATGTTCAACTTACATATGAATTTGTTTTCAGCCTTAAAATTAAAATATGAAAATACAGATGTGAAACAAGACAAGTAAAAAAATAGTTACATAGGTATAATAAATTCTTGGGAATTGTAAAACTAAGTTTGTACAACAGTGTAGTCCAACTCTTTACCCCAATATGCAATACAGGTGATCTATAAGCAGATATGCATTTCATAACCTTGATGTACTGTAAATATTGGCAAAACTGTACTTCTGCATAACGCCATTACAGCCCATATTGTTAATACAGCCAATGCAGCTCTCATTATTAGCCAATCATACTAGTACAGCCAGCCTTGCTGGAAACAAATAGTTTCCCAAATAATGTGCAATGTTGTAAAAATAAATAAATATATGCAAGCAATAAGCGTGTAATTGGAGCGAATTACAAAGCAGCTGCTAACTGTTGTTTTGTACAAAGACAGTCTTTCGCAATGAATATTTCATTTACTGAAAAAAAGAAAATCATATTAGAGGAAAGAAAGAGCATTCAGCAGGGCTTCGGGCTCACATATTCATAACAAATGTAGTTTGCAACAGATTATTGTACACTGTGTGTGCATCTCTGCATGTGTCCGTACGTGTGTGTTATCCTAAGTGCGTTTACCCTTATATTTTATGTACATAAGAATGGCCCTTTCTCTTTCCAAGTACTATGAACAGATTTTCTAAGTTTAACAAATCAATTGCACACACTACTCTAAGAGTAAGCATAGGAATCATAGAAAAAATGGACATTAAAATACATTTTGCATTTGAAATATAAAAATTAGCTTGATTAAATGATTTACTATTAATTTCAAAATTGAATTTTTCAAACTCAAGTTCAACTGAAAGTAATACAGCTGCAAGAAGGTGCTACCGAATGCTGGCCCTATTTTCTCACCAACGTTGCTGCACACTAATATCTCAGCATATGTTAGAATGTTGCAATGTACACTAGTTGTATACTGAAAATGAAACAATGTCTAAGATGGATGAAATACAAGAGCAATTGATTACATAACTCGTCATAATATTATAAAGTATAACATGCTTTGCAATTACATTTGACCTGCTTCTTAAAAGAAATGATGTTTAAGATGTACATACTATTCTGTAATTCTACAACTATAACCCATAAAGTACTCTAAACATAGAGAACAAAATCATCATCCTGGTCTAAAATGTATTTAATTATATAGCAAGAACTGTCATAATTTCTGCCTCCCACACAGATGCTAAGACATGCTAGATGAAAGTGTCTACAGTACACAGATAATGGAAATTAAGTAAACGGAAAGCTATTATTTAATTGAATCTCAGCGTCTAAACTATATCCCAGATTAATGGTGCTGTCAGCAGAAATTCTGACTTCCCTTCATATCCTATAATTATTGTAGATAAATATTCCCAGGAAAAGCATGGAAGAGCTGACTTTTCAAAAGATAAATGTTTGATGAAAAGATAATGCTTTCAAACAGAAACTGATATATTAAATTGACACGTATGAATAAAAAAAGATGTGAAAATGTTCAAATGTCATAGACATAATAATAACTACTGATGATAATATCCACAGATATCCAGACTTAAAATCTTAATGTTCCTGCTTCAGTCAAATATTCACAAACCGCTGCCATCCAGTGAGAACATCTATCATGTACAGTATAAAATGTGGAGTGAAAGGCAGGATTATCTTCATCGAGTCTGTTTTATTTTATGCTCTGCGGACGGGCAGAAATAACAGCACACCACAGACAAATACACACCAAACCCTGGTGTATCATTTCTCTCGGAAGAGAGAAGAAGAAGAGACATCGCATATCAAAGTGGATGAAAGGCAGGACAGGGGATTGCTGAAGGGAACCACCGACTCAGAATCCTCATATCCAAAAGCACTTTGCTGTCAGTCTAATGGCATTAGACTGTTTTGGTGGAGAACCTCAGAGAATGCCATGTTGTTACGTAACAGGAAGAAGCACAACCTCCGGGACATGGTCTTTTACAAGCCTCAGCAGTGAGAATGCAGTTCTGAAAATGGTGACTGATGGCTCCCTGCACATGACACTGCCACCTCACAGAATGCTCCATGCAGAAGCTTCAAGTGACATTGGCTATAAAGCACAATCTCTATACAACAAACTGGGATTTTGTGGGGTCAGTGGAGGTTTTGCAGTCCCACTCTGAGGGCAGTGCTGTTGGTGTTAATATGTACCTTGATGGCTACTAGCAGTAAAGAGGTCATTACCCCTGCTGAGCCATCGGAGATTTGAGTTTACACTGATAATCCTGAATAAACTTTTGAAGGCTTCCAAGTAAATCCTTACTCACTTTTAAATCTGTGAACTGCAAGCACATTGAGGGGAAACTAGAATGATAACTATGAAGTTTGAAGCTCACCCACCTAACAGGCTTCTTTGTGAAGAACAGCAGCTAGTAGTAAAAGGTGGTGGCCCATTGTGGGCAAAAAGAGTGTGACTTCAACATGTGAGGTGCCAGACTGAAGCTGATTTTAGTGTGATGAAACCAGCCATGAGTGTAGCAGTTGCTACAGTGGCGAAGGTAGCTTGAGGTTTGAGTATAAAACATTGGTCAGATAGCCATCTTGGCTAAAGTGAAAAGCACATCTCAGGGGAGAAGCTAGAAACCTCACTAACCAGTGTTTGTACTGGCGCAGTCTGCGGTAAAATGTGCACTGCCAAGAGATTAAAATGCCCATCTTAGGTTATACAGAAACCCCATATCTGGACTCAAATGGCCAAGCAGTCCTTGAACTGAACCTTGTTTAGCCAAGCAGTTGATTACCTGCAATTGGCGGGAAAACCACTGAAGAAAGGTGTGTTTGTAAGGTGTTCAAATAAATGTTCCTGTCAGCTACCCCGTAGGGGGAGCAAGCTTGGGCCAGTTGGCCTACTGTATGCCCCACCCACCTGTCACTCAGCGAGGGTTGCCATGGACACCAGTTGACAGGACACCTGGAGGCAATTTGCCACCTCGTCTCTGTGATCCAGAGATACGTAAGGGATGTTCAGATGCCGCTCAGGGCACTGAGTTCTGTCTCCGAGTCTCTTGAATGTTGTACTCCAAGCTCCCTAGCTTTGATTCCTCTCCCGTGCCTCGTTCAGATTCCTCACCTTGGCTCGATCTGTGTTCCTCTCGGCTTCAGACTTCTCCCGACTATTTATAAAAATAGTAGTTGGCTACAACTAGTGTAAATGTTCTCTGGATCTTATCATTCATTTCTTAAAAGAAAGATATTGTTTTCAAGGAGATGATTGGCAACTTGTTCCAAATCAACATACCTGTAGCTCTTTGTGTAAGTAAGCACTTTCTGTTCTCCATTTTAAATACACTTTTCTGTACAATGCACTTGTGTCCTCCGGCTTGCATTTCATTGGCTCGACGTTACACAATTTCCAAATTTGAAGACAAAAAATACTATTTTTTAAATTTTCTAGATAGTAACTAAACCATTCCTTATAATAACTCTGTATAATGCCATCTTGCTTGTATTTGCATCTGAGTACTATCTATTGGCAGTAACTGGATAACAATGTAAAGAAAATGACTTTGAATACACTATTTAAATAATACAAACAGAATGCCATTATCCACGATTCCAACATCTAAATATACCTGCAGCACTGCTTCTTCATAATGTAGTATTGAATGGTTCTATATCTACAGTCCTGCTACAGTACCTGTTGTTCTTGTGCTCCGTGACTTTTGTAATTATAAACTACTTCTATTGAGGAAAAATGAGGCATGATTGTGCTGACACATTCACTTCTAAAAATAGTCATATAATACTATATAATACTTTTGCTAATTTGAACCCTAATTTGGTGGTGAATGAACCATTAAAATTGGGAAGTGAGGTCTTTGTTCAGGAGGAAAAAGACGTTTTAAATCATAAGCCAAAATCTTAGAACCTCATGAAAATGTGGACTGAACAAAGCAATGGCTTTCTGTAGCATGAAAACTATAATCTTCTATAGAAGACAGACTGGTACTCACGACAGGAAAATAGTGGGTTGGACATAGCAAAGTGGTAAAATGACTATCTGCAGTCTTCCAGAAACTTAGAGTTGGATCTGAAACCCATGTATTATTTTTTAAGTGTCATGCTGCCAGAAGAAAAATGGTAAAGCAAATACTACAAACCAGCACTGGTGACCTGCTGAAAGCTGAAGTGAACTATATAAGCTTACTGCAAGCATCCTGCATGAGCAACTTCTCTTTACAATACCATATTCATTCTACAATACATGAAATTCACAAAATAAAAACATTTTATTTCTGAATCTTAATCACTTAAAACTGGGGTTGTGTACAAGTCCATCTTTTTGTGGTTGTTGATTGTGAAACTGAAATAAAATGTATTAAAAGTAAACTGTTTAGTATTGCTTTTACAAATGACAGACTCAGTAAGAGATGAACACCATATAAGCTCTTTAATAATTATACCCTAATGAGTTAGAGGACCAATGATTTCATAGACTAATTGCAATTAGCCAAGTGCTTTTCTGACTTATGTTTATAGTTTAAGTGTCACTTTGGGGATTAAACAATACATTTCTTATTAAAACATCCTTGCTAAATGGTCTAGTGTATTACCAGTCACCTTATGAGCATTAACAATAATTACGCTGCACAGAAATACTTTTAAACTGCACTTGCGGAAACCAGCTGTCGAACATCATTCTCCTCCTTGAATGGTAAAATTGTTTTGTCACTATGGAGACAAAACAAACTATAGCAATTCATATTGCTTTCTGATGAAGCGGCAGTTCCTTCCAACAATGAATTTATTCTGTTATTCTGGTGCTCACACCTGATCACAATCATAACATAGTTCTGTTAAATCAGGAATACAGCACTAAATGCATTTAAGTTACCTAGGAGATGGTTATCTCTTCCTTGAAGAAAACAATATTTATTTAAAAATGCAGCATATTCTTTTGAGACAACACAAATGATGCAGTCAGATAACTTGCCTTCTGTGGCTGTGGTTGGAAACAGCCACTCTACGTGACAGATTGACATCAAATAACCAAGCAGTTTTTTAGTAGTTTCTGTCACTAAATCTCTTAAGTACAACCTGATTACAGACTTAACAGTCAAGGCAGACAGCCACAGGTCCATCTGTCTCTCAGAAACTGGTGATGCCTAATAAGCTTTCAGTTATGCATAACACAAGCCAGAATTTATTCAAAAAGGCCATCCTGAGACCAAGATTTCTGTTGCATAAAGCTGAATCACCAAATAGCTTTAGAAATTAAATACCGAACAGAGGCAAATTTCTCATTTCGCAGCGCAGTATTAAAATCTACAAAAGGGCAGCCCTTACTGCTGATAAGACATTCAAGGCCAAGGTGATGGCATAACATTAAGCTGAAGCCAATTAACACTGTTACTCGCTTGCTAGCACAAATCTATTTTCCCACATCTTTCTTGAAACAACATACCGTATAATACATTACATCCTACCGGAGGATGTCCCCAGTTTCTGTGATTTACAATCCCCATTTGGCAATTAAATATTCTACTGGAAACACTTTAGATACCCTTTTTGTTACGTAACCATTACTCTTAATTAAAAATACTTTCAATTAAATTTATTGATTTACCTCAAGTCATCAGCCTTGAGCACCATGCAGGTGGATGTAGGAGAGATCAATTAATGGAGTTCTATGAGATAGACACAAAATGAAATAGCATAAAATAGTACATGAATTAGGAATCAAAGATCTGCACCAGTAAAACTGAACTTTTTCGATGGTGAAAGGAGATATAATTTTAACTAAAGGTGAGATAAAACCACAAGTTCATGAAAAGTTCAAGGACCAGAAATTCCAGATCTCCAGAATACCATTATGTACAAGATCAAAACACATTATTACACTTGTCCTAACCCAAATGATGAGAAGGAATCATTGTTCGCTTTCTGCATGTTCCATTCAGTTCCAGTTTGGAACAGATTATTTCTAGATACTACTGTATAGTAGATAGCCAGAAATCACAGCCCCACACCATGCCTTGTCATGTCTTATGAGATCAATATTTCATGTTTTTAAAGAGTAGTTATATATTTGTTTTTAAAGATAGAACTCAAGTCATTTTCAGGAAAACACCATTACTTCTTCTAGAAAACTTCTAACACTGCAGAAGAAGAAACTTCAAACTTTTTTTTCTTCCACACCCCAAATAGATTTAAATTTTTTTGGGGGAATATTTTCATATCTGTTAAAAATCTAAAGCTCATGATGTAAAGGCCCGAGATTGAAGTGACATCTCTTCACGTGATGTGTTATTTTTATGGAAACGCATCATTTTTTTTGTAGAAATAAACATAGCTCACAAGCCTGCGGCAATTTTCAAATAACATATTAAAATGCATTCTTTCCTGTTTTTTTTAGATCAATCATCCATCTCAGCGATCAAACAGGTAAGCGGTTTACACTCTCTTCATGTCTCCAGCTAGTGAACCACATTTGTCACAGAGATATGGCAGAGAGCATTCGGGCTTAAACAGTACTCTCCCGAAGGCAAGCAGATTTTTCCATTATGCTATCATCTTATCAGGTCAGATGACATTAACACAGAAGAGCAAAATAACCGATGAAACCCTATTATTTTTATAAACCATTATCAGGATCTTTATTATAATGAATCATATTTTTCCCCCAGTTACTCCTTTTATCATTTGCTGACAATTCATGTCTGTACCATAGAGGCTCAAATAGTGCTTATTTCATATAATTCACTAAATAAATATGAGCGGAATGGCAGATAATCTTCCTCTGGTGTGAGATGTTGCTTTGAAGAATTTCCTCTGAACCATAAACACAGTTGAATTATTCCCATCTGCCACTACTTAATTTGTAAATTATGAAATGTTCTACTTCTTGGAGTCAATTTTTAAAAGTAATACAGTGTTTTAATTTTAGAAAGTTCAGAAGATTTTAAAAGAGAGCATAGAGAGGTTATGTTTGAGTCCTTAGTCTCATCTTAAGTCTCACCCTGTGTAACCAGTTTTTTTTAAATTGACTGCAGTGCATTAATACTGCTGTGCTAACTCACTTAAGAAGGATACTATAAATGGCATGATGACTTAAAAGGCCCTCACTTCTCAAAGTGTTTGCAGACTCTCCTGAAAATAATCTTTAATCTCTTCACAGGCCTCATCCTGGGAAAGATAACCTGTCAGACTCTCAGCAAGACCCAAGAAGCTCAAAACGCTATGAACAGCACAAGTTCAAAACTCTTCTGTTTAGTATCTCACTGGACTGTCAAATGCACTTAAACAACGGGACACAAAACAGAAAACACTAGCTTAGTGACTACACAGCAAAGGCAATTTCAGAAATAATTTCAACAAAATCATCACTGGAATGTTGGGATGTTCATTTTTTAACATGGAAACATGCAGAAATTTGAAAGGATATGTGCTTCCTCAAACCTTTATGCCTGGTATACTTCAAAATCAAGTTCATATTATTTTAACACAAAAGGGGCTGTGACTGCAAATGTTTCTTACTATGACATATGAGGCAGAATATATCCCTTAAAGAATGGAAAACATCCTCGCCACCTAAAATGCAGCAAAGGTAAAACATAATCAAGACGTAACCCATACTATAAGCACACCAAGCCAGTCAGTCAGGCAAGTCCTTCTCCTTTTATACACATCCCCACTGAAATCATTAGTTATACCTTCCTTTCCAATGACTTGAGTTAATTTATTTGCACAACCCCCACATCAAAAACACAACTAAGCATTTCAATCAGTAAAGCGATCAGGCTTTGATAATCCAAAAGCACACCAGAGTCACTTTAAAATGTTTTACATTTTCATTTATTCACAGTTTCTAATTAGTTAGAGAAGACCTGAGCTGAAAGTTTTTTCCTTCTGCCTCTTGGGTCCCTACTGAAAATTACTAGTTTAGATGAAGTTGGGTCTATTTCTTCTATAGCACTGTGTGCTTCTGCATAAAAGAGCACTCACCATGAATAAAGAAAGCTAAAATAAGAAAATTAAACTGTCAATTTAAATCTATTGCAATACGAATTTTAAGGAAGCATAGGAGACCACTCAATATCATACTTTCAGATTAGTTTTTTTTTTACTTTCCTTTTAGAGATGATTGATTTTAATCCCCTTCAATATACAAAGATGAATGAAACGTCATGTGTTTCAGAACTGCTGTATGACTAGATTTTCATGGAGGTAGCCAGGAAAACATTATTAAGAAAGACAGCTTCATAGTCCACCCAGGTTTTTGTAGGCTGACTAATGCTAGTTTCCACAGGCCTTTGGTCCAGAAGGTCTTTAAAACTACAGATCTTTTCAACAATATAAGAAACAGTAAGAAAACTGTATAACAAAGAACTTAGAACATGACACCACATGGTATTTGTTTTCTTAGTGTAATAAAGAACTGGCAGGTTCTCTGGGCTGTGACTAAAACTCTTGATTTCTGGAGTTACAATCTCCCCAACATTTTGTGTGTCATTAGTACACAGTACTCATTTACATACTGTATGTTTGAGGTGACGCTCATAAAAGATACAGGACTTTTGCCTTCAGATAAACCTTGAGACCTGCTACAGGTGACATTACCAAGGCGTCCCATCATCACAGGACATACATTAGTCCTCATTATCTCCTCTCACAAACTTCAAATTCAATCAGACAACTATGATTGCAAAATGTCATGCGTGACAGAATGGAATCAAGACCAATTAATATCAGCAGAGTTTTGTTGTTACAGTACATAGTATATGCAAGCTGGTTGCAACCTCCATAATTTCAGTTCTGTCCATGATAATCACATTTACCAATGTATACAGTAGGAAGCAGATTTCCAAATGTCTATCTTACATGTTTAGCTTGAGAAATTGCATTAATAGTCCTACTATTTTAACCAGTAAAATCCCTACAGTGCCTTGGGGGGAAGAAAGTATATTATCATAATAAATCTCAGCTTTAATAAAACAGTGGTAGCATAAACCAAATATTATTAAGTCAGTGCACCATATACAAGGCTAACATCATTAATTATATCTGTACAAGTCTTCCTACTATGGCAATATACACAACATATTTAATATGTGAGTTAAAAACATGACAAAATACTGTCAGAAAAAGCAGCCCATGAGAGCCAGGAAAAATGAGGTCGCTCCAGATGAGTGATTTTAATTAGGAAGTATGTTGAACTGGATGAAGCTTATGCTAATTTCCCTCCCTCCTTTAATCAGCTTTTTTTTCCAAATCTCGAATCATTTTTTTCAGACAACATTGTATAAAGCTTTTCTTTCATTAAGAAGAATTAATAAGTTAAAATATGACTGCTGCAATCTAACAATCTTCAATTGAAAACGCGAATGATACTCTTATTAAATATTAGACATTCTCCAGGGGACGGCAGCGGTACTGTACCTCACATACAGTTTTGAAAAGAAACTTTTTTCATGGATAAAAGACTTAACTAGACATTATATGCAACAACAAAAACACTTTTAGAAAACTATTCTTTATATCGGTAACTATAACAAGCCTTTCTGAAGAATGTAATAAGCAAAAATACGTTTTTTTTAAAGTAATTCAGGTGATAAATTGTAGGCTAAACTCTGGGGAATTCTGCACGTGAATAAATATGTTGACAAAATTGTAATGCATTTCAAAATCACTCTGGAATTTAACTGCAGCAGAAAATATGTAATTTCAATTCACATTTATGAGTGTCTTTAAATGATTTTTACAAGGCTTTGCACCGGTATTGGCATAATTGTAAGGGCCTACAAACAATAATGAACACAGACAGAAGATCACTTACACTAAGTTTATACACAGGCCAGTCTCAAACACTGATCTGTATACAGTAGCACACAGTAGGTTAATTTACACATGTATGATAGTGTGCGATACAGAGACGCAACACAACATTAAACATTCTGTAGGGGCATTGATGTCCTTGCTTTAAAGTATAATTTGCATTGCAGAAATCTGAAGTTGGCAATCTGACATCATGAAAACAAAACAATGTATTATATTTTCAAATACTGACCTCAGGTTCCTTTAAAACGAAAAGTATCGCCTTATCATACTGTGTTTGTATTTTATACATGGACCTAATTGAATTATTTCCTTTATTCTTGTGTGATTTCCACTATATATTTACAGTAAAGAGTACAAAACATTTCCTGAACAAACGTTTATTTTGACTAACAGTAACTGTAACCTTTCTACAAACACAGCAAAATGAGAGACAGGATTCATATCATCAGAAAAAATGATATTCCTGAAAAGCTATAAGCAACCCTGCAGAATGGAGTCTGCTTTCAGATTAGGAGACATGCCTGAGGATTGCTTTAATAGAAGCTTTACTGTAAATAAGCTTGAAATGAACCTTTAAGACCTTGAGAGTTTAATCTACAGGTCAATGTGTTTCAGTGTTTTTGTTTTCCAAGTTATTTTTAACTATCTTTTCTTCTTTATTTTTGCCAGTCTTTTTTTTCCATTTGTACGGAGGAACTAAAAAGAAAAAAACCCAGAGAATCTAACATTATGACTACAGGGGGCTCCCAAAGGTTTAACAGCATCAAATATCACATTGTCTCTGTGGTCTTCCTGTCACACTTTATCTGGGAAGATGCTTTGTGATTTTTGAGATATTACAGCAAGGCGATAATTGGGATTCAATTTAAAAGGTGTACAAGTTAAGGACTAACAATAAAAATAATAAGATGGTGATGAAGAAGATGAGGTGTAAGAAAGGAACAAAGGCCCAGATGAACAAGGTTTTAAAATCATTTAAAAGTGAAGCACAAAAGAATAGCTCAACTCTGAGTGTTTAGTGTCCTGGGTAGATTTAATATGGTACATTGATTGCAGAATAGCTTACACTGATTGCACAGCACAGCACACAGGCACACTGTATCACACTGTTTGGTATTTGTACATCTGAAATTCTCTCTTTTAATTCCTTTCACTTGTTGCAAAAAAAATCTCTCTGGGCTCACCAGATTATATACTTTATGTAAATAATTGCAGATCACTGCAGTTTTTAGCCTGTACTATTCTTCCACAGTGACAATAGGTTGACAATGCTCACAATTCACTGTTAGCTGAAGGTGCATTTGCAATTCTCGATTGTAAACCCCACAATCACAATATGAAGTCAGCAGGGGAGAACACTTCTGAAAAATAGTAATAATAAATAAGAAGCATTTAAAGTAGATGTCTTTAGGGCTACCAAAGATTAATTCTTTTCATAGACAAGATCATTTTATATTTTCAGCATTTTGGCCTGGAATGTAAAAACTCCAGTGCAGTCTTGTTAGGGATTTAGAGAAATGCTAAATGGTTTAAGTTAAATACGTTGGCCATGCACGAAGTCTATGGTGCAGTTTTTCAGGCACATTGCTTAGTGCGATGGATGTGCAACAGGCTTAAATGAAGCACATGAGCATTTATTCCTAAGGAGCCACAAGAATCCCTAGAATACAGAGAATCCATGGGCTTGCAGAATCACTTGCACCTCTGAGGGAATACTGCCCATGGTGATAAACAGTACTGCGAGGTCTTGCATTGAAGTCTGTCTGGAAGAATCCACGACCTCCCACAAGCAGGACATGCTGTTTCATCCACAGCCCCTTTTCAAGCCTTGTTTAAGCTGCTTCTTATCTTAATGAGCAGCCCTTCATCTGCTGCTTTGCATTTCCATTTTCACTAGTGTCGGAGTAAGCGAGTGTGCGAGCTGGAGGGCATGAAAGTGGCTTGCTTTACTCCGAAAATATAGAAAAGAATTTGCTGTAAACATAGCAGCAGCACACTTCTAATACATTTTTAAGCTGGTTTTAAAATAAAATGCGTAACACACAGATTACCGGGATGCTGTATTATTAAAATGTAACACTAGGCTACAAAGTCTAGGCAGAACTTGCTTTCTGACAAGAAAAGACTGGAAGTGCTCATTTACATCAGTACAAAGTTGATGCTCAGTTCCTAGACCTTCAATCTGCCCTTTAGAAAGGATTCAATATGCATTGAAAAAAGCCAGGCAATTCTCAGCAAACTAGATCAAACTGGAGACAGTCAAGTACATAGCTTCAGTGGCGCACAGTACACATTGTTATAATGAGGGTGGTTTAGCTTGTGCAATTTTGTTTAAACAGTAATTGGTATAGCATACTAAGAATACAGGGATGTGTCAATACTCTATGTATTGATAAGTGTTTTAGAACAATACAGTGTATGGATATTGATGAAACATTTTAGTTGTAATGTTAATTAATAAATTATTTATGACTGAGATGCAATCAAGTGACTTCGACTGTTGCGTAAGCACTAAGACACCTCATTAGTGAGAAAGTAGATTGGGTACAGATGATGAGATGATTTAATCTGTTGAATGTCAGGCCTGGTAAAATTAAGAAAAAAAAACACAGAAAAAATCGATATGGCCCACTTAGCAAGAGAAGAATGCTTTGATGCCATCGGTATGTTAAAAGCTGGACACAGTCTCAACAGAATACAATGAATCACAAACAAGTGAGGGCACAAGTCAAAACTACCCAGAAGCACCCATAAATCTGAGAATGGGAGGCACTTCTGTACCCAAAGAGTTGTAAGAATGTGGAACCCAGCTACCCAGCAATGTTGCTGAAGCCGATATCTTGGTTTCTTTCAAGAAACAGCTGGATACGATCCCCGGATCAGTTTACTACTCACTACCAGCAGAGTTGGATGGGCTGAATGCCATCCTCCTGTTTGTAACCTTACTCATAGTCTCATGTTTTGAAGTTGAGCCACTAGCATTGGAGTCTTGTCCTCTTCAGTAGTAAATCAATATTTTGTGCAGAAGGCCGTGATGAATGCCGTCGAGAGTTTGGCACAGTTATTCAGAACAATACATTAATCGTTGTGTAGACCAGACTGATCATTGAGAAAGTTCAAGTATAACTGTCTGAGTAGGAGTGAATAGTCACTACAGAATAATAATAATAATAATAATTGCTTACACTTATATAGCGCTTTTCTGGACACTCCACTCAAAGCGCTTTACAGGTAATGGGGATCCCCTCCACCACCAGTGTGCAGCCCCACCTGGATGATGCGACGGCAGCCATAGTGCGCCAGAACACTCACCACACAACAGCTCTCAGTGGGGAGGAGAGCAGAGTGACGAAGCCAGATCATAGATGGGGATTATTAGGAGGCCACGATTGGTAAGGGCCAAAGGGAAATTTGGCCAGGACGCCGGGGTTACACCCCTACTCTTTTCGAGAAACGCCCTGGGATTTTTAATGACCACAGAGAGTCAGGACCTCGGTTTTTACGTCTCATCCGAAGGACGGCACCTGTTTACAGTATAGTGTCCCCATCACTATACTGGGGCATTAGGACCCACGTGGACCACAGGGTGAGCACCCCCTGCTGGCCCCACTAACACCCCTTCCAGCAGCAACCTTAGTTTTTCCTAGTAGGTCTCCCATCCAGGTACTGACCAGGCTCACACCTGCTGAGCTTCAGTGGGCTGCCAGTTGTGAGTTGCTGGGTAATAAGTCTGCTTGTAGCGATAAATAGAAATCTGATGGTGCAATACCACACTGAGAAAGTCCTGAGACCTCACTTCCTGCTCTTCCCATGGGCTCATCCTGACATGACAGCATTCCAGAACGACACTGGACACTTTCATACTGCTCATGCTAAATAAGAGAATGTCACAATTAATCTATGCATAAACTGCTTACCAGACCTGCACTCCACTGAAACTATGTGACATCCATGGCTCAGAGTCCAGTTAATAGGCACATACTTTTCCAGGCTTTACAAAATTCCAATGGACAGCATCTGAAACCTGGTACAAATCAGATGTACTGCTTGGATTGCTTCCAGTGGTTGACACATGTGCTGCTAACCTGTGCCTTTCACAGTAGATCCCCCATTCAACCATTGCATAATGATTTTACCTATGGCATGTCTGTTCAATAAAAAAACATCAGTGCAAAGGAAATATCAGTATTCCTGCTAGAAACAATAGTTTTGTCTTCCTGATAATATGTTTGAATGTTGTGCAGACTGATGTGATATGTTTTTTTATATTCAGTATACACATAATCTATTTTACAGTACTATGATATAAGGATTGTAAGGATTAAAGGCAATTAAAAAATCGAGGACATTCATTCAACAAAGATCTTTAAAATTAAGATTAAATTAATCCACATTCTATAATTTCCAAACTAAAGTTATTACAATATTGGTTTTATTTCTCTAAAACACTAGAAAACAATGCTAAAAGAGTAATACAATCTTTTGAGCTCTAAATACATTTGAACATGTTTCTCAACAAAACTCAAAACAGCAAAAAGTAAGCATATCTGCAAATCAGTCCTGGCTATTACTAATCTGACAAACAATATGTAGTTACTGTCCCTTGTTTCACTGTATACCCCATTTAGTGGATCTGTGTTTAGCCTAAAAACAATGTAATATGGATAAGTAATTATTGCAGAAGTCATATTTGTTTACCAAGATTGGATTATGTCAGGGTAGACTGCATCCTATTTATCAATTAAATGAATGCTTAGAAAGAACAGAATTCGGAATGCAAGAATTATATAGCTCTGAAATATCTACACTAGATACAGTATAGACTACAAGTTTGTGCCTGTCAAACTGGTTTCACAATCAAATGATATCAGACACATACTGCAGTGTCTGTTATCATGCAACATGTTGAAGCAAGGCTTGTATTTCCTTAATCCACTCTGTCATTGTCACTGTAGTTTCATAAACAATATTTAACGATTGGAAAGCAATAGAAACAATGTACCCACTTCTTAGGCTTTCAACAAAAAGAAAAAGAAGGGATGAACATAACAAAGGTTACTGATGAGAAGGCACATAATGTGGGCCGTGTAGCTCATTTGGTTTTTAGTAGATAAGTGATCCGCAGATCTCATTCACTCATTCCCTGGAAAGGGGTGGAGTTATCAGCTTCCATAACAAGGCTGGGTAGCTTTTTCCATACTCCCACGAGCCTTGGTGGAAAGAAATGTTTCATTTCCCTGTATCAACATCTTCCCTCTTGTTCACACTTTACTGTTGGCTCGGAAGAACGTCACCGAGCTTATATTGTAAATGGTTTTACACATTATGAAAGACTTGAGTAGGTTCCCTTTTTAGTCTTTACTATAGAAGACCATGACGTTTCAATTTGTTTTAGTCTAAGAGCGCAGACATTCTTTTAAGATGGGGAATGTATTTGGTTTGTGTTCTCTAGATCAATTCCAGAGCAACAATATCTTTATCATCTCACTGGTATATTATATAGTTCTAACATAATATACCTTGATTAAATTCTACATTTTATTCCATATATCTTCATATTGTTTGTGATTCTAATTGTTTCTCCATGTTTAGGTGGGTAGCTGCATCAGCATTCGTAGGCTGCAAAGGAACAAGTCAGACCCGAAGATGGCTCCACAGGTGAAACGTTGTACCTAGTATTTGTTTCTCCATGTTGCCTGACTGGTCGAAGGTAAGTCCCAGAAAACTCAAAATAAGGAACTGTTTAAATGTCCATCACAATAGGTAACAGGGCCTAGAAACCTAAAATACTCACAAAAAATATCAACTTAAACATTAATTAGATAAAATACGTCACTTCAACAGCTTTGGATAGGTAAGATAGCAGCCCACAACAACTCTGGTGCTGTATAGTGAAGTAAGGAGGGAGCTGTCCAAAACAACACTGGTGCTGACACAGTGAAAGGAGCAGGAATCTGTCCACAACACTATTGGTGCCGATATACATGTAGTACGTAAAGTAAGCAGGGAGCTGTCCACAACAACACCGGTGCTGATGTAGTGAAGTGAGCAGTAATCTGTCCATAATACATTTGGTGCTGACTTACAGTACTGTAGTAACGAAAGCAAGGAGCTGACCACAACAATACTGATTCTGATACAGTGAAGTAAGTAAGGAGCGGTCTACAACACTACTGGTGCTGACATACTGAAGTAAGAAATCCAGATTATGTTGCCTGTTATTGTGGTGTATAAGATGGACTTCGTTTCCTTTACTTAATATATTAAAAATTTAGTCACCAATGTCAGTAATGAGAGGCAGTGAAGCAAACGTAATTTGATGCATGTAAAATTGCCTTGTGCTTTTATTTCATGATTACTTTTGAATATTTACTGCTGACCTCTATATATTTGTTTGGATCTTTTTCTTATCTATCACGGGCTGGATTTTTTAGCTTTTACGAACTGCTAGTCTCTTTGAATTTTTTCCAGTAATTTGTCTCATTGAACAAAGGTAATAAATGTTAGATTCATTGTAGAGCTTTGAATGGTTTCTTAACAACTGCTATGTATAATAGAAATCACATTTCATTCTCTTAGGGGTGTTGACATCAAAAACAGAATTACAATACTTGAATACTCATGTGGTTGCACTCTATGTAGTACTATAAATAATATTTCTTCAGCTCTTTCGTTTGGCCATGCTTCTAGCTTTTTTATTTAGGGTTTAATAGGAATAAAAACATAAAAATGGGGTTTACGAGAAAGCAGTTGTCAATCTTGACTGAATTCTCTCACCACCACCAGACCATGCTCAATCAAGTGTGAGCACTCTAGGTATGAGGAAATTCCAAGTAAAATAAAAAATTAACTCAATGGAAAAAAAACAGAGGTATTTGGGTCACAAAAGCACATTTGAAGAAGAAATATTCTTCTAGACTAGAAATATGACAAGAAACACATTATGACCAGCACTGCTTTTTACAATCAAGAAGTCAACTTCCTGCTGATACCTGCCTGAGTTTCCCAAATCCTAGACAATACCCGTCACGATCGCTACTCCTCCTCTTAAGGGTGCTCCAGCCCTTCCTTGTTCTGCCCCATTACCTGCACCTGTTTCCTATTTTCCGTTCCCCCTTAAAAGCCAGACACAGACGTCACTCCTGGTTCCTCATTGAATTCCGTGAGAGCCCGGGGTCCTGTTGCGTCTGGCTCCATTATGGTTTTAACCTTCTGTTCCTGATTCTCCTCCCCGCCGGTCCCGACCCGGCTCATGGTTTTATTCCCTGGATGGATCCCCTGGCCTTGGACTCTACCTTCTGTCTCGGATACCCGTTAGGTTTTTCTCATGGATTGTTCGCCCCGGATTCACTCTCCCTGGACACCTGCACCCCTTGGACACGCCCCCTGTCTCCATACCCTCTCCTGCATGACTTTCTCCTAGCGTTTCCTCACTCCCTTACGGATCATGTCTTCTGCATAGGGCCCGGAAAGCACTGATCGTGACAAATACCATTGACCTTCTACAGACCAATTAGCTGCATGTACAGTAAATGGCAGCATCTTTCTACTCAACGATAGCTCAGCCACTGCCGACCCAGTTATGCAGCAGCTCCAATTGCAAGTCTTGCTTTAGTCATGTGACTACAGTGGTGTTGCACTCCCCGTTAGATAGTGATTGCATTTTGAATTCAAACAAAATTAAAGATTTTTTTATCATGTATAAGTAATTAAAACAAAATGATTCAATGGTTGAATACTATCTTTAGTCAAGTGAATATTTCAGGCAGCAGTGCTTTAAAAGCCAAATAATGAACTTTTTTTCATTCATTTGAAAGAAAACCATAAAATCATACAAGTTCTTGAAGGTGAAAGACTGTACGGCCCCACTCTCTGAATCATCACAATACAATCCAGTTGTGCTGAATTTAATAAGGATAATTTCCTGAAATAAATCCAATCGACAGGGATTTAAGGGTATGGTGGTCCCCACCCGGCCCTCACATGATGGATTTTTGGCTGCAGTGAGACCAGTAAACGATCGGCACCATTCCTGAAGATTGACAGTCACTTTGGGAATGATCACCGAGCGGGAGCAGGAGAGGGCTGAGCAGCGCAGCCATGCCAATCACACTGGAAAGCATATTAGTCACACTCACTCAGAGGTGCTCGACCACAGAATATTCCCAATGCACGTGCTGGTAGGTAGCAGTCACACCCTGAGTGCGTCTGTGACAGAAAGGGGCAGACGCGATCTCAACTTGGAAGACTGGAACGTTTAATGACAGTTTAAAGGAATTAGTTCATCTCTTACAGGAAGAGAAAGGATTGATCCAGACTGCACCTCACTCAGGACTACAGCCTAGACTAGGCTAGGCCAGGCCTCTATCCCTGTGCAATGGGAGAAGACTGATTTTAACAGAGAGGAGCAAGTCAGATGGAGAACAGACTAGACCCACCGCAGTGACTGTTGAAAATAACAGATCAGCCACTGGGTGGGAGGCTAAAGCAGTTTTCAATAGCACCCCATTGGAGAAAAAGGCTTAGCTCAGTCTAAGACACATGAAACAGGAAAACCCAGGGAGCAACCTGACAAGTGCAGACTGTTGTCATTAAAGACGTCACCAAGAAATAAGACCTTTTCTTGGAAACCATGGTGGTAGGTAAACAGCTGGAAACCTGCCAATAAGAAGAAATTATTCCAAAGTGCTAAACGTCGACTATTGAACTCTATATATCAGTCTGAATCCCTTTCTTATTACTTTGAAGCTTCTAGTCTCATACTCTGATTCAGTATTTATATACAAAATGACAAGGTGAGGAACCACCGTACTGTATAGAGAACCTTAAATTGAGAAATTATATTATTAATATGCATTTAATCATCATTATTAGTAGTAAAATGTATTGTTACTTTTGTCTATTTTGAAAATGCAGTATAATCTGATTTGTCATCTAGAGCCTATTAATATACAGTTTACTTTCTAAATGAGGTGAGCTATTTATGTTACAAACATTAGAAATTGTCTCCAAAAGAGAGTGTTGTATTGCTTAAAACCTGTTCATTTTGTTTGGATTTGCAGAATTACTATATGACATCTAAAGTTTGCTACAGAAATGCCTCTATGCTGAAAAACCTTTTGAACATTTCCAATTAAAGAAAAACAATGAATGAATCTGGATTTATCAGCTAACTGTTTCCAAATGTTTCCCTGAATATACGCCATTTTGCCAGCAGGGATGCAATATAATGCGTAATTAATTTCTAAATGCTGCCGTTGAGGTAGCCAATTTGTCAAGCCCCAGAATTAATAGAATTAGTTTCTTTTTTTATCTGTGAAGGTAGTTTAAAAACAGTTGCAGCTCAATTACATGCTGTGTTTATTCTGAGGCCAAGAAAGCTGGAGAGTTTTTATCTCTATTTGTTATAAAAACTCACCATTCCTAGTGGCATTATGAAATCCTAATTTTTGTACTCTAAAAACCAGCCTCTATAAAATAGTCCTTGTTTACTGCTACTGACTTGCCCTTTTTCTCATGGCTATAAAAATTTGCATTTTAATTTAAAAGTTTCATAATTTACTTATATGGGATTACCAGTTATTGTTACTTTTATGTGTCTACAAATCAAGGTGAATTAAGCTGAATTAAAGTTGTTAATAAATTTGAGTTAACAGATCCAACAATCTTACCATCACAGGAGAAAAGAGCATGCAGGCTTTTTTTTCTTAAGCCTGCAGTGCTGTTTCTCTTCCTGTAAACTCCACTCTGTTTACAGCTGAGCCAGCAGTAAAGGAAGGAGTGATGCAGCACTGCAAGCTCACAGGTGCCCGTCAGGTTACTGGTATTGTTGAGCTTCAGGCCAAGGATAAGCTGGAGGATCTAACTCAAGTTTATCCTGGGTACTGCTCGGTCTAAATCTTAATCCTGTCAGACACAGGCTCCAGACACTCCAGACACAGGCTCCCCATATTTGCATGGGCTCCACCTGCACACTCAGAAAACACCTTTCACCCTTTGACCCACTCTGGAGCACTGACAACGTCTCAACAACAAAATGTAAAAATAGCATTTCCTAATTTGGAAGCATACTGTAAATATTGCATTAAGTATCATATATCAGGTCCTTTAAACTTTTCCAAATACAGAATCATAAACCCAGTCACACATAAAACAAATACATCTTTCAGCCATACATGTAAAGCAGATAAAACTGCAAAATATCTGGTTTCAGACTTTAAACGAATCTAATTGCAAGAGTGTTTTATACATCAAGGTATGAGACCAAGGTTTAAGCAAGCATGCTTGCCTAACTCTGAGCAAACAATGCCCAGTGCATTCACTCTCTTTATCTAAAGCATAATGGAAAATTCTAACCACTAATTATAGTCATTATTCATCCTTATTCGTTAATGATTGATGGAATCAAAGTATTTTCTATGTAACCAATAAGTTGGTGGGCATAATAAGTTCTCATAGATGTAATAAGCCAACACTCATCCATCATCCAGTATTGCAACAGCTCCATATATGCATTAACTCAGAAAAAAGGGATCTTCTCTTGAAGCTAATTTTTTTGCTCTACAATATTCTGAAGTAAGAAAGCTTACTTCAAACTAATTTATGACTAAGCTAAATTGGGGTATCTGTACAAAACATTCAAGACCAGGACACTTTCCTTTCATTTCTTGTTTTACAGATTTGAAAATTTGCTTTCATCACTAATGGTTAGAAGCAGTAGCAGGCCCCTCTCTTACTAATGAATCTGGACCTCTGAAAATCAGATCAGTTGGCTTACTGAGAACATGACTAATTTAGCCTTTGCTCTAATATGTCCGAGAGCAAGAGAAGGAACTGACTAATTTAAGAGCAAGACAACTCCTGTTCTCATGTATGGATATCATATTTATGCACACTTTCGCAAGTCATACAGTTAGTGCTTTCTAGCCATTGATTATGCGACAGCTGCTACATTTTACATTATGTGGCAAATGGGCAAAATCGAAGTTTGGTATCCATAATATAAAGAGCCCTGCAGGGGGTTAATGCCATCCTGTGAAGTTTCAATTATAAATAAGTTCGTTTATTGCTCACAGCTCACAAGAGATAGAAATCCATCTCTGTCATTGATCAACACTGGATGGTGTTTTTCATGGAGATGCGCACCTAAGCATTTTTATTATCACCATCTTAAGAACTTGAGACTCATTTACTATTAGTAGTTAAAACATGACTACATAAATCTTTTCTCTGCTTCTTTTTTTCCCCTCATGTGCACAACAAATCCTATACAGTACATCTGTCGTTCTATTGCTCAGATTTAAAAGTAAATATTATAGCCTTAATTCTATTTTTTTATGTGAACCATTGCTTATATGTCTAAGATGTAATGAACAGTTCTTTCTGGACCCTATGCGGACGACACAATCCAGAATCGTGGGGAAACACTAGGAAAAAGTCATGCCGGAATACGGGGATGAAAACAGGGGGTGTGTCTAAAGTGCGCTGGTAGACGGGGGAAGTGTGGCCGAGGCAAACAATCCAAAAGTAATCCAGAGAGGGAATCCAAAAACACAAGAATAAGTCCATAGCCAGGTGATCCATCCAACAAGGAATTAAAAACATGAACCGGGTCGGAACCAGCGAACAGGAAACGGGAACAGAGATTAAAACCTTAACGGGACCAGGCGCTTTCAAGTCCCGGACTTGCATGATACGGAAATCAGATGCAGAGCCTGGATGAACGTCAGCGCCTGGCTTTTAAGGTGGACTGGGAACAGGGGTCAGGTGCACAGAATTAAATCCAAAGTGAAAGAGCCAGAGTGCCCTTAAGGAGGAGGGACTACAATCGTGACATAAGAATAATTAGTGCTGTATTAATTGATATTCTGTAGTAAACATATTATTAAAATAAGAATTATTTATTTACTTTTATTAGAGGCAAAACTTGCAATCTAAAATAATACAGAACAATTGCAACATATGATACGTTCAGAAATTCAATATATTATCAGCAACAGGAAGAGATCTGCTCCAAGACATCAAGACAATATGCACTAAAATTTCCTCAACAGTAACCCTAACTTAGTGAGTCAAAAACTAAGAAGAAAACTTGTAAAGCATGATAGAATGACAATCTGATCCAGTTAAGCCACCAGAGATACAGTATTCAAATATTTGAGTACAATCTACTTAATTTCTACATTTAAAAAAAATATATTTCATGGCCCTTCTGCCTGCTGCATTTTGTACTGAATTCAATGCCCTTATCATGTTAGTTTGGTTCAGCCTCAACAAGATGAATAGGGCCCTGTGCAATTTAGTATAATTTATGTACAGTAGGTTTGCTATTGATCAGTCAATGAGGAAGCAGCACACTGCTCCATTAGCCTGGAGCTTCAGTATTGACACTCGCTGGTTAGCATCAGGGTTTAGTTGTTTGCCAATCAAAGGTTATTTTTTGACCACTTGCTTGCCAACATAACTGACAGGGGTAAGGATGCACTCTCATGGTTTCTGATTTTCACTTGAGGAAGAATGCGTGCCTCTGCAATGACCTTCAGCAAGCAGTTACAATGACCCCACTGTTCAGACTCCACAAACATGTCAGTGTCACTCCACTTTACAACACTTGTTCTTTCACACCGAGTCTGAGTGCCGGTTATAAGCATGGCCGATAAGCTGTGTATTGCCAATGAACCATGTTGGGGACAATAAAAAAATGCTTAGGTAGTTTATATACCCATTCCTAACTACTTCATTCAATGGTGGAAAATCTCTTCTGTAATAAATACCCTATCTAGGTATTTTGTTTTTTTACCTATAGAGAGAAGAAGGTTTTAAGATATAGTCAACAGTAATTATGAGATGACTTGTATTAACGTTGTCACCATGACAACATTTATATAAAAACATTCATGGGTTTCAGAAGGGGAGCAGTGGTGATATGTGATATTCCACTGACGATCTACCAAGCAGAAGAAAAAGCTCCATAATTGCAGTCAATAACAGTCCTGTACATGGAAAATTGCCTTACAGACACAGTGTTAGACTAATAATTTAATATCACAAGTTCAACACCTGTGCTCACGATGCATATAATTTTGCAGTTCAGAATAACCAGTGATTTTTTTAAATTCATAGTGGATAACTCACTTTCTCATACTCCTCCAAGAAACATTCTAGGTCCAGTGAGTCAGCAGACAAAAACAAGTTTATAAATGCAATGTGTGATGCTTTCTATCATAAACAGCAATCACACAGCTGGGTCAATCAGCTTTAGTCAGATGGATCCATCCATTAATGATCAAAGCAGCCTGCTGAGCAAATTATTAGAACACTTTTACATTTTTTTATTCTAAGTATCTTGACTGTAAGAAGGAAAGTCAATAGATGTAACTACAGTGATGTATCTTCATTAAGGCAGCACACAGACAACCAAGAGCAGATTTTATTATGAGCAGTATAATGTGCATTATATGCTAATTAGGCACACAAATATGGTTCAAACTAGGGTTAAGTGTGTTTCTTTTAAAATTACAAAAATGTGTGTTTTTTTATGAGTGAGTCAATGTTTTCTCTGAGTATCTTATTCATTAGTGATCTAACATCTTAATATACTTCTATGGATGGCCTTGTTTACATTGCTTGCATTCAAGAAACTACAGGTTTCCTTTGGGTAAGATGGGTTAAATCTGTGCTTACATAGCCTGTGAAAAGATCTTAATCTTAACCATTGTATTCATTAACATGTATATATGCAACATCAGCACCTCAGGCTACTTTATAAACAAATGCTTTTCTTACACTAAAGAAACATGATGAATGTGATGGTTTCATTCATCACTTAACTAGCAAATCTGAAGTGAGCTCTGAATAACAGGTCCTTTTAATAATGAGCTTCTACTGTATTATGTTATCTGAATATGACTCATACTAAAAAAAATAGTTATTAAGATCCCTGAATCAACAACAGTACGTGGTTATCATTTTTAATAAAGCACATATTACTTTCTACAAAATTTTAAGAATGAAGTGAATACTCTGTAAACCACACAAGCTGGCTGGTGTTCCCTATTTTCTAAAACGTGAAACAGAGTCTCTCTTTCTCTCTGTATATTGTGTCTTTATACTGTATATATATATATGATCCTTAATCTCCAAAAAATTATATGAATAGAAAGTACTTAACTGGTCAATTTGGAATACTATTGACCATGATATTAGTGAACATGATATTTTCTGGTGGGGGGCTTTTGTTGATATGACAGAAGGTCTTTATATTCAAGCAATTTAACACACAAAAACATGTTCTTAGTAGTCTGACAAAATGGACTCTAAGAACAGGAGGTCCTTTTACTTTGGTTCCTAGAAATAGTCTGAATCTAAATGATCAGAAAATGTTTATTTTCTTTTTTTTTTGGGAGTTTAAGATTTCAGTCGACCTTCCTCCTCAGATTGCAATGGTAGTTCATTCTGTATTTTTTTCTTTAAAAAGCCAATGTAACCTCTAAGGGAAAAAATGCTAATACCCTCTTCGATACACAAGACGTTTTAATTAAATGTCAAATCTGTATACAGTTTCCGGTTTAAAGTTCTTCATTAACCTCAAGAGTATTCACAGTTGCTGCAAGTGTAACCTTTTGCTGTGTTAAAATAAGAAAATTATTTCTCCTCTTTTTCTGTTTTTTTTCTAGCCTAGTACAAAGAAAATAAATGTAACAATCTTTAATAGTGCCTCCTCGCAACCGTTGAGCTGATGCTCGACCCCATTAACAAATTTTCTCTCTCCCACAAAGCAACCTTTTCAGAGATCACTTTGTGTAACTGATGATTTATGAAAATAAACAGCCAGATATAGTCAGACCTTTGTAAAAGGGCAACCACTTTTTAACCTTCCTTCTAGGTATTCAAACTTTAATGAAGTTACTGTACAACTTTACGAAACAGTGAAACAGCCATACATTTTCTCACATAATATTTTGAGATTTCCAGTATTCCCTAAATGGATTTTCCCATTAATACTTAATTATACCTTGTAGTACTAGGATGTGAAGGATTTGTCCTGTTGTGTAAGAGTGGACAGCTGGTAATACAGCTTCCCTCTAACGGTTTAAACACTGCTCTTGAAAAGATTTCTGACTCCATAATTTATCAAACAGCCTTGACAAATAAATGCTTTCTGACAAAGTTTTCAGGTATTTTATTGAATGCAGTTACTTTAACCTTTCAATTGAATTACCCAAGATTTTTAGAAATCAACTATACAAAACTGCATTTATTATTAATATTACTACTGAAGGGAAGTTTAAACTGAAACAAAATTTACCAAGTGTAACTCAGGCTTCAGATTCTCCTGAAGGTTATCTTTTTCCCCATAACATGCTATTAAAAATATTGCAATATTAAATCAATTAATAAATTAACAAGTAAATAAGAGAGGATGTAACAACAGGTTTCCAGTACTCTAGTAGCTCTGTAAAGCTGGTTGCAAGTCAAAGATTACTCAGTGTATGTAAAGTTAACTTTGGTGGCACAGACCTGACATCTTTTTACAGAAATCTTCACATTCATGTTTGCACCACTGGCACATACAGTATCTTGATCATAGAAATCGGGCTCCTGTCTCACCCTGTTACATCCTTTTCCTCCACCGAGCAGCTTCTATTTAGAAAGATCTGCTGTTCATCCACAGCATGTTGGCTGAAAAGGGGCCTTTTTGTTTTATACTGTAGCATGTGCACCTTTCCCATCTGTCAGCTGTGGCACTCTGAGTTATTTCTATGTTGGAAAGGATACACTTACTTTCATTGTGTTTTGTGACCTTTTGTCTGTGTGATTTATCGGTGGTTTAGCATTCAGTGTAGCATCATGCTTCTTCCACCAGCCTTCTTGATGTCAGCCCAGGGGGAATGAGACTCGGACCCACAGACTTTCTTATCCCAGGCTGTCCATGCCTGAGGTCACTGCCCACCTCTCTTCACCCCTCCACAATGACGAAGTACTAGTGAGCTTTGTTCACAAACCAAGAGCCGCTCATCAACATCATAATTTTTCCCACAGCTGATCATTTGAATGCCACTTGCAGAGGCTTTAGGCAATGTTCTAAAATGTTATACTTTGGATTAAAAAAATAAATAAAAAAATAAAAAAATAAAAAATCTAAAGCTGAAATAGACCATAGAAGATGGGATCAAATTACATTTGTATCATGACGCTGTTTTCAGAAGAACACTGGATTCTGATAGAGGGAAAACAAAATGCCCTAGGCAACAGACAACTATCAAGGAAACATTTCCAGTAACAGATCCATTCATAAATCTGCCTCGAAAAACTCCTGTGATTGCATCTGAACATCTACTTTTCGGAAGAATCCTAAATTGTTCAGAAGAACTGCATTAGTCAAAACAGCAGAGAGTGGGATCTGTTTCATCAGATTCTTACAAATGTGGAATGTACTTGATTGAAATTATTCTCAATGTGCCTTCAAGCAGCTCTCAATAGGATTAAAGGGCATGATCATTAAGGTCTCTTGTTGCCCCAGTGATTCTGCCCTCAGCGGAAGTGTGAACCGTACATTATTAGGTACAAAGGAACATAACTAGTTTAACTGGCAACCAGTGTGCAAATGTTAATATAACTATGACTATGATGTTCTGTTGCTTAATGCTTTAATCCAAGTGACATGACATCTGTTCACTTAATCCCAGTTTATTACCTGTTTCAAGACGCATCTGATTCTGGTAGGTTTCCTCTATGGATACAACTGGGAGAACCGTGTGGCACAAGTTTCCGGTTTCTCGCCTTATGTCTTCTTGCTCTTTGATCTAAGTAAGGGTTTAACAGACCCATTCTGTTAGACTCAAAGGCTTTAACAGACTCATTGTGAAATGACAGCTTCAGATGCCTTGAAAAATATAAAAAAACAGCTGTGATGCTGTGATGTTCCTTAGGCTCTCTGTTGACAGAAAACAGCTTTTCATACTATATGATAGGGTTAATCTACTGTAGACCTGAAAACCGCAGACTTTATTTACACTTACATTTCTGTATAACTATCTGTCATTCTGTATTTTTAACATTTAGAATGTTTGCTTTATTCAGCTTCTGTCCATGTTAAATGTATCACCACCACAAAAAAACTATATGCAGTACACTTGCTTTCAAATAAGCCTGTGTCAAACAAAAAGAGCAAAAAAATACATTTACTTTGAGTTTTCCAGATTAACCTTTTATTCTTTGTTCTTGCATTGTGTTCTGCCCTTATACAAACACAGAGAGGTGTTTAATAGGAAGCCTCTTTCACCCTGGCTCATTGATACAGGTCACAATATCCCTCTTAACCACAAAATAAAAAACTTTAAAAAAGACCTAAAACAGATAATCTCACATATCGCAAATTCTTGTGTTTGCATCCCAGCATTTCAAATGAGTAATTCTGTGTAGTTAGAGAGGCACATCTGCCTTGTTTGTTTCTGTCACAGTTTAGTAAACAGGTAGCATAAATTTAACACAGCAAATCCTGCACAACTTTCAAGTCTTATCCCATCTTCAGCTAACTGGCTCAACACCTGTATTTCCAATAGACTTTCAGATTATTTTGTCTGCCTCATGTAATTCCTGAATTCCACATCAGGAATCAGCAAAAAAAAATTTGCAATCCTTCGGGGAAGACAAAGCTTTGACCTTGCTCATCATCACTGAGTTCAGATTAAGCAGCATTAGCTCTATTTATAAACTTGGTTTACAGGTAGTTCACACATTGAAACAAAAGAGATGTTTGAAGTCACACTTGTGCATTACCCTATTTAGTTTAATTAGGAAAATCTAAAAAAAACTCCCTGAATCACCTTCAAAAATACCAACCCATTTACCTTGGTACTGCATGACCTTATGTGAACCTTTATGATCTTGTATACATGTATTGTATATCTTAGCTCCTTCCTCACATGCAATGCAGCACTTCATATTAGCCGGAGTGCTTTTGCATCCTTCCTACTGCACAGAATCCTTATATTGACCACAGTAAATGCATCCTTCAAGGAATAACCGTATCTTTCATTTCATGTGATGACTTGGCTAGATCTGAGCTGCAGAAGGCTAAGCGTAGAATACTGCCGATTCATTTGGGCCATATGAGTATAATGTCAAAGCTGCAGTTATAATCTTGCTAGGTTTGTTTCATTCAGCATAGCACATTGCTTACACTTTCAGGTGGAAAAGAAGTATGTATTTGCAACATGAAAAACATCGTTCTGAAATCTAAAATCTAGCACATCAAATAAGAACTGACAGGCAGGGTGGCAGTGTAGTAGCTCAGAGGGTCCTCCCATATTTCTAGCATATGCTTTCTGTTTATGGATTCTGAAATGGTGAGACTGGACTACAATCAACAAGGGAGAATCAGTAAAAGCATCCCACTGCCAGCAGAAAAACCTTATCAGGTTTTAATTGGGAGCGTCCCAGCTAATCCTTCATTTCCTAATTAGCTCTTGTCAGCTACAGGAAGGCCAGTGGAAATTGTGGCGTCTTGCCTGAACCGCTCTAATTGAAGCCATCACGCTTGTTAGAAAAACCATCAAAGGCAAGAAAAAAAAACAAAAAAACAAAATGAGGTACAAAGTGGTGCAGCATTTAAAATTCATATAAATACCAATTCCAGCAGGCAACTTCCACAGACTCAAAGCAGGACTGTTAAACCCCTCTTCCTCATTTCTTCTCAGTAACAGAGGGAACATGAACGAATCTCAACTCAACAAAATCTCCTAACTAGTTTTTCTTTCCCTGGCAATACTTTTTATATTATATTTAATTCACCTGTGGCTCTACTGAAACCCATTTAAATTCGCACAACCCTACGTTTACTGTACAGTTAGCACTTAACAGAGAAATATGCAATACACTAGCAGCTGCTGTTTATACAATGCTGTAAAAGTATACAAACACGGCAAGCAGCTACAGTATATCACCCTGCAACTCACAACTGGCAACCCACTGAAGCTAAGCAGGGGCGAGCCTGGTCAGTACCTGGATGGGAGAGCCTAAGTACCTCCTGGGAAGGTTGCTGCCAGAAGAGGTGACATTGGGGCCAGTAGGGGGCACTCACCCTGTGGTCTGTGTGGGTCCTAATGCCCCAGCATAGTGAAGGAGACACTATACTATAAAAAAAATGGAGCTGTCCTTCGAATGAGACGTAAAACCAAAGTCCTAACTCTCCGTGGTCATTCAAAATCCCAGGGTATCTCTTGAAAAGAGTAGGGATGTTACCCAGGAGTACTGTCCAAATTTCCTATTGGCCTTTACCAATCACAGCCTCCTAATAATCCCCCTCTATGAACTGGCTTCATCACTCTGCTCTCCTCCCCACTGAGAGCTGGTGTGTGGGGAGTGTTCTGGCGCACTATGGTTGCCGTCACATCATCCAGGTGGGGCTGCACACTGGTGGTGGTGGAGGGGATCCCCATTACCTGTAAAGTGCTTTGAGTGGAGTGTCCAGAAAAGTGTTATATAAAGGTAAGGAATTATTAATAGCTCTGTGTGTTATACCTGAACTATCATGTGCTACTGTACAGTTAAAAACATTTCCTTCTCTACAGTTGTTTTTAATTTTTCTCACAGCAATTAGCAAACTTGACTACAATCAGGTGGATAACAAAACATATCACTGTGGGTATGCTGGCCTCAGTCCAGTATATATTTACCAGGACAGCCTAAGCAACTGGATCTGAGCATACACAAGGATTGACACACTTGTAAATTTAGGATATTCTTAATCTGGTGCTTGGCAGCTTGTGACTTGTTGATCACCTGCAGGCATGCAGTAAAATTAGTGAGATCCACTTCAATCCTCCAAATGACTCTGTGTGTCAGCATTGTGAAAACAGAAAGAGCAAAAAGCATGGAAAGCACATAGAGATTAACACTATTATTTATGCAGATATAGACACTCACACTGGGATATGCAATCCCTTCTTGTATTTCAATTCTCATCTCAAATACCTGACAAGTATTCATTTTAGACAATCACAGCATAACTATAACTAACAACAATTCAATAAACTAGATATAAGATCATCAATGCAAGGTCATTTTTTCATTGTTTCTGTGGTATTTCTAGTTTGCATATCTACTTTGAAAGCTATTATATCGGATGGTTTTGAATTATTTATTGGAATTCCTATCATTTTTGAAAACACTTTAATTAATACTGCACACAGTCTTGAAATTATCCTTATGGGAATGATTAAACACATATCTCCTTGTTTCTGAGTGCTGGATAGCTCTACAGCTAGGACTCTGATGAACCATTAGTAAATGATTTTTTTTATTCTCCTGTTGTGCCTTATTAACAGCAGACATTAGACCTGAAAACAGGTTTGAAAAAAAAATTGTCTCATTTGTAATGTGTGCATCATATACTTTAAGACAATATGATAACCTGATACATTTGCCAATAGATTTAACTCAGATTGCGAAAAAGCCTAAAATAGAACAAATAATATAAATCACCATCATAACAATAAAATAACACTTCATATTAATGAATTGTTATTTTCCCTGCAATGAATTTGGTCACATAAATAAATTGATAAATACATACAGTAACATTAGATTTTACACAGTTGCCAAGTTACAGCTGCAAAGGATTCAGAGCAATTAGAGCTGTACTCAGTATTACAGAATCTATTACCACTAACCAGGAGATTATCACTCCTCAATTTAACACTTAAAAAATCTACTTGAAAATCATTATGATCTCAAAGCACACAGAAAAAGCTAACTCAGAGTGCAAAGCACACACACAAACGAGCAGATTAAACTGGAAAAGATGATTAAAAAGAATGAACACTAGGAATCTAACGGGCTTAATGAAGGTAGCGTTGCATGAGGTAAATTGTTTTTCAAACCGTGGAATAAGCATATTACATTTTTGTTATTTTACAGCCACAAATTCAAGACCTATTAATAACATGAGTTTTGTGGATTCAAGTATGGTCTCTAGTGTGTCACTGAACCATAATTAGCAGTGGCCTCCATGCATAATCATGTGCTGGATACACATCACTTCAAAAACAGCCCTTATACAATAGGAAATAGGAGAAACCCTTATACAGGTGCAAACCTGACTTCTAACAGTGCCTTTATAGAAGTATGACCTGTTGTTCAACTTGTACCATGCCCAGTCTGCAGCTCTACAGTGATAACAGCTATCATTAGCCTAATCACTTACTTACTCCTAGTTCACATTCTGCATTTTGTAGGTGGAATAGCAATATAACTGTCAACTGGATAAAATAGATAAAAGAGCAATTTTAGCACACTTCCAAGCCTTTAGCTGCTGTGCTCCTGCACTTGATATATGATTCAGTCATCAGCACTCATAAATGCATTACAGGTCAGTGGGAATGATCTGCAAAAGAAAGTGACACCAAGCTCCCTTTTAATGTTAAATAATGCAATACAGTGGCTTTCTGAATGGTATGCATGGAAGTTATGACAAACAGACATACTTTAACAGAATACTTCCAACTCATTTTATATTAAATCATGGTGGAGCTCACTCTGTATTTTTTTAAGTTACTGTACAGTCATAGCAGTATAAGCTGTTTACACTCTGGGTTGAGCAGTAAGGAATCCTAAAGAGCTTCAAACATCTTCTGTGAACTATAAGGCTGAGGAAGAATCCTGAGAAACTCTTCATCTAGCAATGCGTCCACAAAGGCAAGCAATGATCATGCTGTATGCACACACACATATATACTATATGTGTAAAGAATTCTACATACTGTATATAGAATCTCATAGTTCACAATGCTCCTTCCCCAGTAAAGCTAGTGTGACTAATCTCAGTCAAAAGTGCGATATTAATTATTTTTGAAATCAAATGTTCCTGCTCACATACTGCAGCTTCTGGTATCGTGTGTGAGCATTCCATGGAATTCTGGTCTCTGAACTCAGCACTAATAAAAAGGATGACACTGAAATGTAAAACAATCATTTATTTCACATATACTCACATTTGTCTTCACAAACAAAATTTAATTGGCAGGAACATGACATCTCCATCTCATCTGAAGAGCACTACTCTCTTTTTTTGGTTGCTATATACAACCAAGTGTGGTTGTATAATATAAGTGAGTGTGAGTCTCCTACATCATCACAGATGACTATCCAAAGGTTCTGTATTACTAACAAACCCTCATAATACTCACCCAGTTTCAGTGCAAAATATCAAAAAGGTTTATTAGCACACTGAGCAGGTCATCACAGAAAATAACCAGAGGCCACTAAAAGCTATAAAAGAGACACAAATATTGTTACCATCACTCCTGTTTGATCACAGGTATCTGTGTCTAGAGAAACCTCTCATTGATACTGTTTAATAAAGAGAAAAGGGAAAAAAAGCTCACGCAAATTATTTGGGGATACTTTATAACACGAGAAGCAACGCCCCTTGAGGAATATTTCCATAGGTAATGCTGACATAATGCACCTTTAAACATGTGTTTTGTCATTCTTTACCAGGATTCTAGATAACTGCCTGGGAATTATAGTGCCAGTCTATCTCCAAAACAGATCTCTAAAAACAACAGGAAAAGATTGTTGAAAAACATTTTTTTAATGTAAGGAGTAACAATAATAGAGTAAGAGTTGCTTTTATCTCACTAATAAATGAAAAGTGATTCACATGTAAAAAGCTTATGCTAATATTCACATATTAGTCTAAGACAAAGTCTCATGTGGGCCAATTTAAACCAAAATAGAGGCAAATTAAATACAGTAGAGACAATGATTTGTTTTCCAAGATGTGCAATGATTACAAACCAATGCAGGATATAATTAAATAAATATATCGTTCTCAGAAGGCATTTCCAAAATTTCAGACACTTTTCGAGATCCCATGAGTTTAAGAAGCAGTCACAGCAATTATAAAAGTAATTTCCTTAAGTTCTTTTGTTTCATTAAATGGAAAAGTTGTTTCCAACTTTTGTTTTTTTTTAAAAAAAGGAAACGCCTTAGGCCAGCTAACAGATTCTTTTGATTTGAAAAAGACCCCCGTCAATTATATAGTTTCCTCGTAACATAAAAAAATAGATCACCACTGGAGACATACTGTAAATGGCGCAGTATACTGAATATGCAATACAAGGGGACTTACTTGTACATTGTAATAAGGTGTAATTTTACCTACAGATGGACCACTGAGTGAACAGGTAGTCCTGTATGGATTTCTGATTTGCAACAATAATCTAAGAGCACAATTTTTCTTCCAAGAACAATTTTACTGCCTACATTATGACTAATAAAATTGAATTTAGTCCCATTATTGAGTCTGCTGCTTATCAAACTGCTGACTGCTGAATTGGATATGTATTATGTGTATAAGAAGGGCTGTTATTTATTCTAAATTGCTTTTTTTTTAAATGAAAAGGATGCTGTCAAAGTGTGTCATTGTTAAATCAGGCAATTAAATCTGAAGTATTAGAGCGATAGAGTTTAGTTTGAAATCTAAAGATCAGATCTCCAGAAGGGTGTCTGTAAGGGTTATCACTATTTATCCTTTTCCATTTTGAATTTATCTATTTAATTTCCATATGCATTTGAGTACACTTCAGAATTTAATGTGCTCAGGAGTGAAGTTAATGTTGCAGGAGTCAGTGTGGAGTCAGCAACACAATCCAGAAACACAACCTCTTTTACTGAGTAATACTCAAAACAAGTGCATATACGTTAAATGACAATATCTCCCAATATGAACAAAAAAACCTGAACCGTACAGGGGTTTACATATAATGGCTATACTTGAGTATTCACAAACCTATTACTACTTATTGAAGTCACACTATGTGGTAAGCAGGATGTTGTTACATACTGTATAGCTAATTCACTGGTCCATGACATTCGTTCTTCCTCCTATTCTCAGTCATTGATGTCAATGTAGAACCACTGAAGCATGTCTTTGAAGTATAATAAAATACTGTTTGTTCCTTATTTTTAGATTTGCAGTGTTTGAATGTTCACACCAAGTCTGAGGATTCTTGTGCATCCTGCACCGCAGATTAAAAACGTATTCCCTGAACCTAACCATTTAACGTGCACACATCGCTGTCCATCTAAACATATCCTGCCCAGTGAATGAGTGCTCACTGGATAATGCAATTCAACTTTTGCACACTGGTGTAAAGTGTATCCAAACTTACAGATTGTCATGAAAGCAAGACTTGTAAAAAAAAACAACAGAAAAAAGATGTTTATACATAATACACTCACAACCCAATAAAAAACCACAGCACTTATGCCCTTGTCAGCAGCTCTGACTCACTTTCACGACCACAATCTTTGTCTTTTGTATTTTCAGTTGTTCGTGAAAATACAGGAGAATTTCACATGGCCAGTGGAAATTGTCCCTCATCAATATCCTTGTATTTCATTGTTCTGACAAGTTAGTTTAATGACTTGGTTCATGGCCAGTCAGACAGCGAGGCTCCACTTAGCCCTGTCAGTAATGGACCTGATCAGGCCATTTCTTTCCTCTGTCATAGTGCGTGCGTCGTGTCATTCCTCACAGAAGTTATGTCATTAACAGAGGGCAAAGGGAGAGCTTCAAGCTGCAATGAAAAGGGAATTGTACTTTGGGTGGATTGAGATAACTGGTTTATTTACTGACAACACGTTTCAGCCTGCTGGTGGATAGAAGTAGCCAGATCAGCACGTATTGTAAAATGCGAGGGAAGAAATGAGTAATTTGAATTCCTTTACCCATTGACAACATTCATTTTTCATGCCTTGCTATGTGCACATTTGTATTTTAAAAAGAATAATAACATTACCTTACATTGTTCAAGTTCAGCTCCTGCTAACGTAAGTCAATGAATTGGCAAAATATTATATTCTTCCAGCAGCGACTAGCTCCAGCAATCACAATTGTATTCTGGTACCTATTATTATATTACTTGGAATAGAACAAAGTCTAAATAATGGACGCTAATTATTTCACACCACACAAAAACTCAGTGATCTGAAATATTTACTCATGTAAGTGTCTTGTTCCTCTTGTAGAAAGTTAATTTAATACATCGGTGGAAGTAGGTCAATTGGAATAATCCATCGTTCATTTGCTTCAGCGATTGGCAGACAATTTAGCTTATATGCAAATAAAAGGACTGTGGCACTAAATTGCAAGAAACTGCAGGTGCCAGGCCAGTGCTACTCAATGAAACAGTAGAAGTTGTGTGTGTGAGCAGGTACAAACCTCCACAAATGAAGAAGACATTGAAGATGAACTCATTTCATGAGTTTTAATGGCAACAGAGCAATGCTTGAAATGTTTTTAAAGGAAAAAGTAATATATAAAATATTCAAAAGTCAGGGGAGAACAATTGGGCAAGCATGACTCGAACAGTTGCCCTCCTCAGTGGCACAGCATGTCATGTCTGTCATAAAGAATAAAAGAAAGTTTACCTAACATAATATCTACTAATATAAATATCATAATGAAATAGAAAAATTGAGGTTTAATAAAGCTAATAGCATCCTTATCAATGCCAAATAATTTAAGTCACAAATTAAGCAAGGACATAGCCTGATTTAATTGTGCCTGCGGTCTGAAATTCTGCCAAACCAGAGTTTGTCAATAGCACGAGGCAGTACACTGTGATAACCTGACACGGTTAAATTTCTAATTCGCCGGAGCAGTGAGGCGACAAGGGCAGCTGCCATTGTGCCTGCTGACCGTATCAAATTAAACAGGACGGTAAAGATTGATTTTTGTAAATTCAGAAGAGTTTTCATCGTGGAAAAAAAATGTATAACAGGGGGATCCACATGAACAGTGTCCAGAGTATATAAACTATAGGATATTAACAGCTTAATATCCTAAAAGAATAAAAAAGTCATTTCCTGACAGCAGGTCACCTTGTCTTTTTAAATCTGAGTACTTTCTGTATGTAACTTAATAAATGGGATGACCTGATGCCATGAACACAAAATTGTATTGCAATGCACTGCCAGAACAAAGGTTCGCCAAAAGGACAAATTGAGCTGATGAAACAGCCATTCACTCACCACTGGTACTACAGAAACACACTGGCAAACGGTTTTTAGATTTTGCCTTATCAAGGACAAAATGCAATCAGTCCCACACACATTGAACACTGAAATATTGTGACAGTGCGGCAGTGGGCGAGAACCAGTAAGAGCTGACAGTGGGTGGAGGTACCAGTGTGAGGTTAGTGGGAACCGAAAGGAAAAAAAGAAAGTCAAACGTGAGCTTTGCACAGCAGAGTCCAGGTTGGACCCCGTCACACACAATAGAACAATAACAATAATTGAGGTAGTGCAATATGAAATCACTGTGAAAGGTGAACACCCCCCTCCCATCATTCCACTGAAATTAATTCAACAATACATTGGGCAACTGTCCAAAGTCAATTTTTAAGGAAAGCTTGACATTTTATTAGGAGTCAGCCCAAGTATGCCCAAGAGTAGTGTGAGCAGGGGTGATACAGGTGTCAGGCAGCTGAAATTACCATCACAGATTCTCTCCCAGCCACCCACTGGTCCCTACAGTAAAATCTGTCAACTCCGTAAGAACACGGTGCATCAGACTTCACTTCTGGGGCAAAGCCTTAATGAATCTGTCCCGTGGAACTGGCGATGGATTTCAGCAGAATGAAAAAGGTGTTCCTGCCTCGGAGAGGCATAACTCACATCCTCGTTCACGAACGAAGGGATGACCTTTGAGCTTTTCGTGCATCACCTGTCTTTGTGTGGGAATTAACGAGCGGGTGGTATTGACGGAGATCACAGTAGGCTAGTGGGCAGGAAAGGGAGACAGTGGAGGGGGTGAATAATTGGCTAATTGGCTGAGATAGGAGTGTGAAGTCTGGGCACCAAAAGCTGTTTTTCTTTTTCTTTCACTTTGCAAAGGATCGATAGGTTTGAAAGATGATATCACCTCAAATCCCTGGAGATAATCAGAAGAAGCAAAGGCAGCTTTTATCACCCTTTCACAAAACAACAGGGGTGGTCATTCAAATAAAAAGTGTTGTGTCATTACTAGCCTTGGAATCTTTTTAAGCTGCTGTGGAAACTGCTTATCCACACTCCTCCGTGTTCCGCTCAGTAATGTAACAGTATTAATGTTTTCCTAAGGCTGAGTCATTTGTGGCAGCAACGTTCTCAAGACATTATGGCCTGAAATATCCACAACATGCCCTGCTGGCTATGCACACGGGAGGCGCGGAGGTCTGGGAGTAATGTGATTCCTAAGAAAGCCGATGCACATCATCTGTAAAGTTTAGAAAAGTGATGCAACTGTAAATGGCATACTGTTCAAACAAAATGAGTGCAACTGGTGGATAACATGAAATGGCTTAATTCTCCCAGGGACAGGACCTCAAGGCGAAACGTCCCAATTACTATATCTGACATAGCCCCTCAGAAGCCGCTGATATAAGAAAAACAGAGTTAATGGAGCAGTTACTGATATGCATAGCACAAATGCTAGTTTAAAGCATAAAGCATCTTCTCACTCTGTATTGCCACAGTTGCATTAGGGTCTCACATATCTAACACAAAACCTGTGAAAATGTGTTAATCTCATACATCATCAGCATATAATTGCCATTCAGTGATACTGATATGAACATTAATGAACCTTAATGCATGGTTATTCTTCAATTCATCATTTCTATAAGCATATTTTTAATGTGTGATTTTTCTCACTTTACTCTCAGATGATGCTACATTTCAAAAGAACACAAGATCTGATAGAAAATAGTTTCAGACATGACCTCCTGCATGAGGAAAGGAACTGAATTGTACTTCATTTCTCTGCCTTTATAGTGACAAATAGGACCTTTCCTGAATGAGAAAAGAGAAAAAAAGTTTGGAGATAGAGTCTTTATTATCCCCATGGGGCAATTTGTTTTACAGCAGCAGAGAATTTAAAGAAAAACACACAAACACATAATACACATACAGTACTGTATACAGCATATGTACAAAATAATTGTTAAGCAAGGTTGTAGCCACAGGTATATCTGAGAACTTAAACCTGCTCGTTTTTAAATTGGGAAATCTGTATCTGCCTTCTGAGAGGAGTAACTGGAATTTATTAAACAAAGGGTGAGAAGGTTCCTCTAGATGCTTTATGTTCCTCTCGATGATTTATGCTTTATGCAAAACGTGTAGCAGATAGACAAGGGACAGGGCTGAAATGTCAGCACCAATGACTCTCTGACAGTCTGACAATGAAAGACTGATCAACGATGATCAAAAGTTGAATTATCAACCTTAAAATGTTTAAGCTTTGTTAAGACAGCTGTTGCCCTTCTTTGAAAATAGAATCAGCGCTTGTCTCAAAATTTAACTTTTTAAATGTAACAGTCCAGAAGAATCTCTACATACTGTACTTATATTTGGCCTTCTCCACTGATTGGCCCCTGTTGCAGGTTCGAGTGGGGGTCTACAACTGATGCAGAACCCCACTCTTCTGCTTGCAACAAACTAACAAGATGTCTGTAAATTAAATTATGTGTCTAAACTGGGACCTCAGCTAGAACTCAGCACAATTTTCCCAAGGAAACAATTAAACAGTTTCTTTTTAACATTTGTTTTCTTTTCTACTTTTCTCTAGGAATCAAATAACTCTTTTACAGCGGTTTTGGCCTGTTTTCCTTGTTCTTACACCCTGGTTTGTCTATATTTGCCTTCTAACACAAGAATCTAAAACTCCAGGGGGGAGCTTGTGTCTCCTTTTCTTATTCCAACCTTAATAATCTCCTTAGAAAAATGTGATTACAGTTGATTACTCAGGCCACTCATTTCATTCAACGTGCATTTATCAAAAAATAGCTCTGTGAACTGAGTTAAATAAAGTAATAAAACCGGCAAACAGAGTGCCCAGATGAAACAACAAAGAAGGCCCTCCATGAATGGTGTCCGAGACCCGTCTTCTAAAGCATCGGTGTCATAGTACCAGGTGTACTGCTCACTGTTGTGACTTGTCAGCTGCATAGTCCAAGGCATCTGGCCACATAGAATATAAATGAATGCCCTCTGGGAACTGGAGCTGTATGAATCCCTGATGACTACTTGCCCAGTTACAGAGGATAGAAGCCTTTTAGAATCTGCAGCACAGAATACCCCTCCTCGATTACTTCCCATAATCTCATAAATAACCTTCACTTCCTAGCATGCAAATGGGATAGTGTCAAATTTCTTAGTGTTAGCAGTTTATTTAAGTTTATATGTTTTATATTTTATAGGTTTGAAGACACTGCATCCATCAATAGTTTCAACACTTTCTCCCAGTCTGTTCCTCTAACAGATCTGAATTACTACACTGACTCAAAGCTCTCCTGGGGAAATCCAGAATTTATGAAAATTGCCATTGCATCTTTTAAGCAGATGCTCGCATTGGCATAGAAAATCCATTTTTCACAGTCATTTAATTTAAACGGCTGGGTTTGTAGAATAATTAATTAAATAGATACACTATATCAATATTGATTTTGCATTTATTTCATTGTTGTAAGTCATTCTAGTTTAAGGATTAAAAATATCAAGTCTAACTTGTACCTACATGTAAAATGGTGAGGCTTTACCTTTTCTATGAGTTGCTATATCTTGTCTTTTAACACGCACACATTAATATATGTCATATTTGCAACTGGTATTTTTAAAACCACAGGTACACTGCGCAGATTTGCACTTGAAATCAGAAATGTTTTATTCTGCACCAATGTATTTTAAACCCACATGTACCATATTTGTTTTCTAACTTCCTGCTTGCAGATATACACGTTTTAAACTATAATCAGTTAGTGAGCAGCTCATAGACCCCATAATCAAACCATTACCAATTGAATTCTCACACATTTAAAAAAAAAACTTTCAGAGAGAAAACTGTCTGGGTGAAGGACATCATCCACCAAAGGTGTATACTGTATAGCAAGTTATGCAAAATACGCACTGCATGCTGAATCTAATTCACACGAGCAGATTATTTAAAACAGGGTATGTGGCACAGTGAGTTTGACACTGGTCTGTCATTACCATTTCAAGATAAGAAATCTGGTTATTTCAGTCATCTCTCTTTTTACCCCCACTTGCCTTTCCAGTGGAATTACAGCCTTTATGTCTACACGTTGCACTGGAATTTATCGCACTCAGTTAAACTGTGCTTCTGATTTGCCAGCTAGCTGTGGCTGATGGATGTATCCCAGTCTGATCACAAGTAAATCGATTGCACCAAAATCACTTAGTGTACCTGGGGACAGGAGACTATGACATTACTTATTTCTCGAGAACAGTGGGCTCCCTGATTGATGTCTCTAAGCTCTTTAATGTTCTCCTCAGAAAGCGAACCTAAAAATCTTGGAAAATGCATTCAAACCTGAAATATCTGTCATAGTCTGAGGCCAGAGTTTAAACCTCAGGGTGGTCAATCACAGAGATTTCCTAAACCATGCATTCAAACATTAATAACAGCAATGAAGCAACTCCTTTATTCACACATTGCTTCCCCATGTTATAAATAACAAGAAAATGGGCAAATTCCTTGGTGCTATTTTTTATAGCTACCAATGCTGGAATGTGTAATTAAAACTAAAAACACTTATTACAAGTGTTATTGTAAACAATAAGGAAAAAAACATTATATCTGAAAAATTTCATCTCCTGAAGAACCTGAAGCTTTGAAGCTTTTTCACATAGTTTTAAACAAATGAAACAGGTATAATAAAGCTGAATCAACACTGTGTTCTTTATTACCAAAGAGGACTGGATTACATTTTGTGATTACTAAGGACAAACATGTACATGAATTATAGCCTTTGTATTCTAAGCAGGGTCAAAGACTTTTTGGTTAGAATGAGTCAGAACATAAGCATATAATGTTCCATTGCTTTGCAGAACTATTTGGATTGAATTCTCAATATGTTTGAAAACACCTAGCTTCAGATTAAAAAAAATGAGAAAATTAATTTCACTGTGGAAAAAACAGGTTTGTCACAAAAGTCATGTGATTATACAAAATAAAAGATGAAAAAACTCCTGTATCATACATATTATAATCATTCAGGGCTTTGTTGACTAGTTGGTCCTTGTACAGTACTATAACAACTTATAATTGTTGTCTGGCAGAAAAGATAATTGTCTGAATAATGTTTCAGAAAACAGCAGCACAGTATTTAGTCTTCCTTCCCCTTCAGACACATTCAAGAACATAGAAATTAGATTTCTTCATTTTTTTTCTTGACATAATCAATGATGTAATTGATCATGCCACCATGTTTTGCTATGCCCTATTAAACTCATTTTTTTTATTTTTTCCTATAATTGTAACTTAAGAAATAAACTTTATGGTCTATAACATATACAGTACTTGCCTAATATTCTCCTATAAACTGGTTGAATACTACTGTACACTTAAAAGCCAACAGCATTATAAAGTGAAAATGAAAGTGATTCTTTAAAATTGTGTCTAACTTGAAATGTACATATAAAATAACTGAATTAATTAACAAATTTCAAAATGTAAGCAAAAAGTAGGGCAGCTCCTTATCGGACAAGTAATACATTTGTGAAATAAAAATCCACATTTACAGCGAGGACCACCAAAAACCTAGTATAAAACAAAATGAACAATTGATGGATGTTATCAGTGCTACCACAGATGAGACAAGCTAGTCCAGTAACAAAAAGCATTTTATTAACAATACCACAATTCAAATGCAGTTGTATTTATGCATAGGCTGGCTGATATACTCTAGAAGAAACCTTATCTTTCCCGATATACAGGCTGCAGTACTGCATCACAATCAATTTATTTTCTTTATTCTTAATGTAATCTATTTTTTCATGTGACTAATGAAATGCAATTAGGCATCTCCATACTTACAATGTGTCCGCAGGCAGCATAAAATATTAACTAAATCTGAATACGAATTTCTTAAATCTGAATAAAAATCTGTTTGAATAAGAATACATGACACACATACTCTACAGAAACTGCCAGCCAGGTGGGAAATATTGAAGACCTTTGTAAATAATTTGTAATTGCTTATTAGACTACTGCAGGATATTGAAATTCTCCAGTAACAGTATATAAAGGACACCTTTAGCCGAAAAGGGACGTTATCGAAAGGGCTACTCACTGTCCTGGAGGGCCAGAAGGTTTCTGGTTTACTTTCCACTTAAGCCCTCAATTACCTGATTGATCTCATTACTTGCTTAATTGGACAAGTCAAAGTCGTTCCTCGTTTTTATGCTTGTGGAGTTTTACAGAGATCTTCAAACCTGCTGGACAGCGGCACTTGAGGGCTGAAGTGTGGCACCACTCACATAAGACAGATTCAGCTATTTGCCATTGATCTGAATTGATTGAATGATGCTCTTCTCTCCCATAGGTTTTTCCTAAAGTATTTTTTAAATCTTTCTACCTGACTTTGACTAAAGTAAGGGGAAAATATTAGATGATTCCATTTTAAATGTTAAAAGAAAAAAAAAACAATGTTTAAATCTGAAGACTTGATCATGTTAAATTCAAGCACCTATACTTGAATACAGGTAATAAAGTCAGAAGCACACAGATTGCAGTATATTAAATTATTGTGGTTTTCTGATGTCTTTCTCAAAGAAGGAAAGATGCAGTTAAAATGACACATGATTTGACTTGAAATAGTCATATCTTCACAATAAAATAGGGAATTTCACCTCACCTAAGAAACAGCCTTTATAGCCTGCCAGACATAATTTAATTCAAACAAACAGCAACACATTCCAATCTTCCACACACCTACTGTGTACAGACTGAAGAGTCCCAAAGCTTTACATTTGATGCATCTTTAAGGCTCATGGTTGAACAAATCAAAAGATGAACTAATTAAAATAATAAACAGAGAATCACATCTTAAAGCCCTCTGCTTTGTGCAGATTTACAATTCAGTACATAATAGCTAAAATTATGTAAAAACATTTAATTAAAAACTCAAATCTTCAAAAATCTTCCAAATTTGAAGATAAGATGTCAATATATTTTTTAAACAAAGAAAATTCATTATCACTTTTTTACTCAACTAAAACTTTAGTGTTGAAGCTCTTTGGTACACGTTCTGTTACTGTAATTATATTTTGTCACTTTGATTTGTATCTGCGCATTGTACTGTAAATTCATTTTGTGTAACATAAAATACATCTACCAACAAAAATTAAATCGGTTTTCAATCCTGAAAAAAATTGCTTTTGGCTTTTTAAATTAGGCATACATGACTAATGATTAATAGGAAAAAAAACTCAAATTTCTCAATGCTATCATCAGAGGTAGGCTAGAATATACATCAATGAATAAACAGGGGCAATAAAATATTTTTAAAAACATTAAAAAATATTTTAAAATAATACGTTCCATATTTGGTTTTCAGTACCTTCACCCATTATTTGGTAATTTATATACTGTCAGTATGTCAGTATAAAATACACAAAATTACTATAGTCATACAGGTATGCATATACTGTAACTGTGTCTAAGACGTTTCATATCCACAAACCATATAAAGTCCAAAGAGCTGGTAATGGCAATCTGTAACTTCCTGGAACAGGACACTCTTTGAGGGAAACTGAGCATTTCAATTAATCTTTAGTATATCAATCAATAAGTGAAAAAGAGGGTCATTTTACAATCAAATAATCACCTTAAGATTATTGTTGTGAACATGACGTTTATGTCATCTGCCTACAATTGACCTTGCTACTGCTAATGGGTTTTAGCTTAGTGAAAGGTACAGTATACTGTCTGCAAAGTATGATGAACTAACATGAAGACATTTAATTTAGTTTGAAAAAGCCTCACCTCTGACAGAATATAAATGGGAAAAATGTAGGGAATATGAACCCTGCAATGTCTATCTGTTCTGTATTAGGTGAGTGAACATACAAAAGCAAGACCTCCAATTTAAGACACTGAACATCAGGTTAAAAAACTATGGAATTTTATTTGCATTTCTGAGCACATGTCACATTTATCAGATAGGCTCCACAAAATAATTGGATTTCTGAAACCATTTTTTCACCCTCTTTATTATTTTCTCTGGCACAAATGAGCTAAAAATGCAATTTAGAACTACATGTGCAAAGAATATTCAGAAAGCACTCCAGGGCTGGACTGTGTGCATATACAGTACGTGTGTTTCTAAAAACTTTCACCCTCTGTGGACTCTTATTTCAGCAGGGCAGAGAAGAGCAATGATGATGAGAGGCAATGAAAGTTCTCAATGAAAGAGCAGAAATCCAAATGTGTGGGGTTGGTAAAGGCAGGGGCTGTCTGAAGAGTGGCTCTAAACAATGGGAAAAGTAGGCCAGATTTAATTAGAACCCTCCTTTGTGTAACATACAACAGCCATTCCATGATCCATATTCATGCCACCAGTTGACTGCGGTCATTAAATGTGACCACATTCTCCCAGGCACCACGCATTGTCCCTTCTGCACAGTGCTTGCAAACAAACCCATGCTGTTTTATTTTTACATTATATTTACATGTTCTCGAAAGCTCCCAAGCAAACTCCATTTCCAGTCAGCTTTGCTCTGCTGCACATGTGCAAAGAGTGAAAACGCTGAAAAATACAAAAAATATTTCAAGCCCCCCCCAGTTCAATGTCACTGTTTATTAGGTCAGTACAACAGCCCAAAACAGATCTATAGGGGTGACATCACAGACTATTGAAGCATTCCTGCAATTCTCTCACTGCATTCCCAAACTTCACAGTGCTTTCTGGGGGAGAATGCACTGCAGTCTTTTATACTGGCTACGCTATATCTCAACATCAGAAAGTTCTATTTGAACAGAACCAAAAGTTTGAAATGAAATAGTTTCCACAGAAATGCCCACTACTCTGTTAAGAGCACATCCTCTGAGCAAAGCTCCCTGTTTAAGCTTATACTGCACTTGTTGAGTCCTTTGACTAATAATGCCAAGTGGCAGGTTTACTTAAGAAAAGAGAAAATCCAAACAGATTACATTTTCAGCAATATGCCAAACATTTTAAATGCTGTCTGAAGTAAAGTATGAAATATTTAAGGATTATTGATGTCTTACGGACTTCATAAAAATGCAGAAATTTTGACTGCTGCAATTCTTTTCTCAACATATAAAACTCAGCAACTTACATATGTAATGGGAAAAATATTTTTAATCTTTAAAACTGAATGCCATTAAATGCATTTAAAAGTTTTAAGTTTATGTTTATCAGCATTTTTAAATCATGATGACAGTTTATCTATTCATCATCAAATATAGAGTGGACACAGGAATTATTCACTGAGAAAGACTCTATAATGGCTTAAAATAAAACTGAAAATTGATATTAGCTTTTTAACTACTGTAAAAACACAGTATTTCTGTAGCTTTGATCTCCAAGGTGGCATTCTTTGTTTAGTGTGAAATCAGAGAACAATACATCAGGTACAGTATTTGAGTCCAGTCTGTAACATTAGTCTGCTACGACCAAGATTCAAGGACAACATGCATGAATACTGTACTGAATACCATGTAGGAAGGCCATGCAAAGGGTATCCTTAGCCTGTCACGCAACAATGACGCCTGGACATACTAAGAAGCTCCATTACATCCAGACATACAGTACTGTTAGTTCAGTTCTTGAGTATATCCATTAGCTGACTATGACCAAAGTTCCACAGGTAGAGTGGTCTAAGCATGCTTAGGTACTGCTGAACTGGGCATCCTCAGTTTATGGGGTGCCTAGGAGATTGCAGTGCTATCAGTGACCATAAGGTGCTATCAGGTAATCCTTATCTCAGTTCATCAACCAAAATGACAGGAATCTGGGAATTCCCAGGGGTTATATTGTTTTATTAAAAGACTGAAAATGATTGGCATAAACAGTATTTTGGTCTCTGGACACCACTTTCAACTCCAGGTCAAATGGTGAGAATTAGTCTGCAAAAACAGTCAGGATAAAGCAACACAGGCTAATAGGTATACCTTTGACAGCATTCTAATAAAATGTGTTTTAATGATTGATGGATTTGCAGTCATCCAACCTTGTTAAAATTGATCCGCACTGCAGTTGTTTTGTTAAAAATGGAGTGGACACAGGAATTTTTCACTGAGAAAGACTCTGTAATGGCTTACAATTAGGAAATGGCAGTCCTCAAAAGGTAATCATGAGAGTGTTCATTTTTAACTTTAACAGTGGCACTCAATGCCATGGGTTTTTGTTACCAATCAATATATCCGAGCCATGTCAATAGTCACAGTGACTTAATTAGGTCACTGAAGTAGATTCTCCTAGCACACACAAGAAGTAATGTTAAAATGTGTACTCTGTTAAGGCTTTTACAGTAAGGTACTCATTTTAATTAGTGCTGTGAAGTAAGACAATAAACTTCCCACTCACAGCATACTGTATGAAAGAGCTCACATGACTGAGTGTTTGAGTTTAATCAAACCTTTCCAATTGACTTTGAGGTCTATCAGGTCTTTTGATTTAAGTAATAAAGCAGAGAAAGTCACCAGAAAAATAAGACAGATATTTAATATAACAGTTGTTCACACATTTTCATTTAAATTCTCAAACATTAACTTTAATATTTACACTTTCATTCCTTATACACCAGTTCTACAACTCTACAAGAGTGGTGTGGGGTATCTCTTCTTAGAAGGTAACATTTTAAATGGCCACATAAATTATTAAGGAAGAAAGTTGGAGTCTTTCAATTTTCTAACCCCGAGGCATGGTTTTACACATTTTAAAACATTTCATCATGATAGCTTTATTGTACATTTGACTTACAATTACTACCATTTCACCTGGCATATTTAATATTGAGGTGTGAAATGTTATTTCTTACATTTCGCCAAACCAAATGCATTTAGGTGAAGTCTGTTGAAATGACATTTAATTACCCTTTTTTCCTGACAGTATCTGTCCTACACCTTATTTGTTAATATGAGCTTTTCTTTTGAATTAGTTCTATTTTCTAGTTCTTTGTGGTTATTTTCCTACTTGTTGTTTTACGAATCCTACAAAAATGTATTACATACAGAAGATTGCTGCAAAAGAATTTCAGAACATAGGGAATATAACAAGGGGGGGCTCTTAAAATCATCTTGCTTGCTTGTACCTTAAGGATCAGAGGATCACATCCACATGTTTCTAAGAGGGTTCCAGGGAATCAGCCCTTTGTGTGAAAGAAGTGTCTATTGCTTTTACTTCTAAATGAACTTCCTTGTGATTTCCGCTTTTGCCCTCAGGATCTTCTTAGCTGTGCATGAAGTAATCCACCGGGTTCACCTTATCAATACCTTTCAGAGTTTTGGCACTACAAAGGCTTTATTGTATAGCCTCCTGCGGCGATACCCAGCTTAAGGTCAAAGTATTTTAAGTGGGATGACCAGATCTAAAAAATACAAATTCAGAACTCTTGTAACTGCTGTACGGAGGCCTTGTTTTTCTAGGTTTATGATTTATATGTGACTCTTACTTTTTGCTGCTTTCTGCTGACTCCCACCAGGGATGAATGTTATCTGTCATAGTGAGTGGCAGCTCTCAATGGATTATTTTTGTCCATGTTTGACTGACTGCCCTTATCTGAAAACATAGGCAGTTAAGGGGCCTGAAAACCATCCATTATCATGTCAGCTGTTAGATGCCCTTGACATACTAATTAATGTAGATTAGATAGACATTCAAGCAGTTTAATAATTTATTATGATAAATACATAACCAGGATACCTAATGAAATCTACTATGGCACTGCTTTTCAAATGTGTTCCTGCAATGGCAGGCCTGTATTTCACAAAGTGCACTGGATACTCACGTGATTAATATGCATGACTTAATTGAGACCTCAGATATACTGTCAGAAAGCAGCGTACTGAGTTAGTGAGTTACTGGACCAGGATTATTTATAGAGTCCTAAGCCTGAATCAGAAGAATAATTCTTGATATTTATGTTTATAGTTGGGGGTGACTATTCTCAGACAGGAATGTCACAAAATGTTAAACTGTTTTATTTACCACAGATGATAATCTAAAACAATTCTAGAGAACACTTACTGTATATTACTCATAAATTTCTACTTTTCTGCCTTTTTAATTCCAATAATTTTTGTGAAAGCAGGATGCTAGGTTTTTATTTTTTGCAAATTCATAAAAAGGTGCAGTATTCAAATCAGAAATAAAGAGGAGAAAAAATGTTCTAAACAGGGTGTAAGCAGCTACTGCAGCAAGTGTCTAGTGTGTCCTCAAAAGTGTTCCACACACATACTGTATTTGAAGCGGTTTTGATTCTGAATTTTGTTTAATTTAAGTTCAATTTGTTATCATTTGGCTACAAACTATGCACAGTACTGCATGGCATTAAAGCCTTTGCCATGTGCTTTGAGTAAATAGCAAATTTAAGAGTCTGGCAATATTACTCAAATTTCAAATCAGTAGGGGGCTTTTCAGCACAGAGCCTTATAATAAGCCTCCAGTAAATAGGGTATACAGGAATTGACTTTCTACCAGTCTAGCAGAATGTTTCTATACTGCCGTGAAACACAGGAACGATTTCACACAGTCATGCAAAATAAGGTACAGTACTTAAAGTGGAGGTTAGTGTTTATCTCAAAGCTCTGGGCACTGTTCGTTAAAGGTAACAGTGGCTACTATTCATTGTGCAACCCTCATGGGATTTAGCATTGATCTCCATAGGATTCATATCGTTGTGGCTGTTTTTATCATTGCTTCTCCGAAACGCGTGCAGTAAGCGAGGCCCATCCCTAAGGCTCTGTGCATGGTCTTGGCTAGTCTAAGCAAGCCTTTTTGTTTCATCGTAAAAGAACTTTATTTATAAACAGAAGAAAAGGTGTAACATTCTTCTTTTGTTTGCTACCTGCTCTTTACATTTTATCTATTTCTAGATTTTCCAGTGGAGTGCAGTGTGATCTTTTACTTTCCTGAAGCCTGCGATCATCCATCAGAAACAACAGACATCTTCTGCATTGTGACTTAATTACTGATCTCCCAAGGCAATTAAATATGCAATAACTAAATCCAGGGCTGAAGGATTAAAATGCACTTTTAATTACAGTAGTGATAATGTAAAAGCTTCTGTCTCAGGATTTTTTTGTCTGAATAAAAAAAACAGCAAAGTTATTTTCACGTGTAAGTAAATGAAGACATTTGTGACAGCTTTAATTGTATCGGGCTCTTACAATAACTCCTCATAAAACAGAAAGAAGCCCAAAAAGCCCACCAAAGTACATGACAAAGAAAAGACCCAATAAACACGATGTTTACCGATAAATACTAGAGTTATACCCCTCAGTGCACAGCATGATATCTTTATCCTTTTTTCCTGCCTGTTGAGTTCAATTTATTAAGTAAAATGTATTTCACATTTTTACAATATCTTGATTTTTATCAACATTGTCTAGGTTGTTTATCTTATTATTGTTATTATTAAAAACAATGCCAAAATTTAGAAATTGACAATTAAAGAAAGTCGCAAATTACACTCACTTTCTCAATCAATGTACACACATAATCTAATGATTTGTTTTTAAAGATCAGCTCCTTGCTGCTGGGATGTTGTTCCCTTTCTATATTTATTTAATGGGAAATACAGTAATCTTTTGGACATGCAAAATTTATTAGAATTGATAATTGGGTATAAACATAAGTATAAAACTGAAAACTTTCCATAACAGAGGAAAGAAAGAAATAAACCTCAGAAAAAACACTTGATTCTTTTCCGTATTAATACAAAACCTGAGTCAATTTTATGGAGAGAAGTCAAAGACACAATGAGTGGCGAGATGGAAATATGTCCAGAAGAAAGATAATGCATTTTTGGAGAGAAAACACTAATGAAAAAAGCCATAACTGAAACAAGACAGCAATAGATACAGTCAAAGCTTGAGAGGCAAACTGTGAATGGCACAAATTAGTCGAAAAACTTTGTGCCTACAGTCATTCTTTTGACTCATAAATACAAAAAAATATTAAGCTGAAAGCTGAAATTAAGCTTTGTTTTCCCCCCTGGAGCTTATGAAACCAGTAGGCGACTTCTAAACAAAATGAACATTATTTTAACAGATGATCTGACATGCTGGGACAAAAGTTTTCCACATGCACAGATATTATAGTTTGAGAAGGTCTTGGGTGATAACAACAGTGGCTTAACAAATATCCGAGCAACAGATAAAAGTACAAATATAATGAGGACACTCTCAGTATTAATCTTCAGATGCACACTGCAGTTTTGGAGTTGCTTACAGTGATGTAATATCAAATGTGAAGAGGTCAGCAATCCATGGGACTTCTGGGTTTGTAATGTTTGCTCTTCAAGCACTCTATGGAATGGACTAAAGTACAGAGGAGGGGTAGCAGAGAAACTGAACTGCTGGGTCGATTTACATCAGTCTGTCTGGCGCCAAATCCAATCGCTTGTGATGTGGCAGGCTGACAAAAGACAGGTGGGCTGACAAGTTGTCATTGGCAGCACAATCGTTGTGACCCTGTCCCTGTCTCTTTAACTCCAGCGGCTCACCGGAGACTGAAACGTGCTCTTAGTAGAGGGGCCCTCCTTCCTGGTCCTCACTGTAACATGTCTTCCATCCCTCAAGGGTTGTTAAAATCACAGAAGACACCACTCTGCTGCTAAGATCACAACATTTCACAGAAGCTCTGCCCCCTGGTATGGTGGCAATCTCATGCCACTTGTGGAACTGCTAAGTGGCACTGCTGACATGCACCAAATCAGCTTTCACTACAATCGACAAATTAATTAATCTGGGGAGTTCTGGGCTGTGCAAAAGTCACATGGCTGGATAAGGCTATTCCCACTCCAGGAAACTGCATCTGCAGCTGTCTGTTTTTATTGATACAGTTGCATCTAAATACCTGAAAGAAGGCCATTATCCTCTCTGGTTCAAAGCAAAAGAGAAACCGTGCATGACATAAGCAAAGCATCTAAAGTGAGGTTAGAATTTGCTTCGGCTGTGCGTGACAAAAGAGAAATTGACTGGGATTCTCTATGACAAGAGCAAAATTGGCAGATCTGGTTAATGCTGAATGCATGGGTTAATCAAGAACTGCATTCCAAAATGAAGTTTAGTTTTTGCTTGGCGCCTACACAGATCTCCAGACACAGAACCATGACAACGTTTTACTACATCGTCTGGACTGTGAATTTCATTCATTGTTTAAATTGTTTATTTCAACCATGCAGTGTAACACAGGACTTCTCAAGGACTCTTTGGACATTATTCCTCCAAAAAGCTCCACAAAAAACCTAGACGCTACCCGCTTTGAACAATAAATGTTACTTATCTGGAACAATCCCTATAAAAATTCACAGATGAGTTCCTCCATGTAAAGAGAAATACTGAATATTTTAAATTTTATTTCACTTTGATATAGCCTGTAAACAGCTCTTGTCTGCTTACTGCTACAGAAAACAGGGTGAGCTCTGGGCTGCTGAGACATTGTGAATCTGGTCTGGACTTTACTTTGACTTTGACTGTAATGAGTAAACTAAGATTCAATTAAAATAAATGCAGCACTTTAGTCACTTCAAGCTAACAAGAATGGTGGGTATTTTGATTCCACAAAATAAACTAAGCCAGAGAAAATCATCACTTATCTTAATGCACCATGCTCAGCCAACACCTGTAATAACTTGGTGAGAACAAAAAAACAAATACTTCCCTGAATTATTTTTGATAAGGTGAGCATAGCACACTGACGAACTGAGAATTCTTCTGAGTTAAGTAAGAAATGTACGATTAAAAAAAAAAATCAGCTCCTTTCCCTGGGAGAGTTCCTGCTGTTGGGAAGGAGGAAAATAGTGAGTAATTATGATGAGGAGGCTAAAAGCAGATGTTTTCTATACTTCTTAGATAAGAACATAAGAATGATTCTAAATGAATGGAGGCCGTTCGACCCCTCTACAGTAACACATTTGGTAGTTCGTAGCTAATTGATCAAGCATCAAGCTTCAGCGTGGCTGGGTAGCTTTTTGGTAAACAACTGCCTCATGTCCTGAGACTGAAATGCACTTCCATGTAAATTTCACTTGTATCCCCTGTTTCGTGTTTCACTGTTAATGGGGTGACTTTGTCACAGCCTTTGAGGAAGCTGAGTAACCCCTCAGAATCAGCTTTGTTCTTGACTAAAAAGGTTCAGTTCCTTCGGCCTGTCAGTATATGGTTTCTTTTCTCCAGACTAATTCCAGAGCAACAAAATATCTTCTATAAAATGGGGACCAAAATACTCTACAATAGGCCTTACTAGTGTGTTGTCCAATTTAAAACCTAAATTTTAATGTATATATTGTAGCATTTTGTTTGCCTTTTTACTTGCTTCCAAACATTATCAAGAAGATGTGAATAATGTACTAAATCACTAAAGTGTTTTTAGTAGCCTCTTCTATGTCAGTGTTATCCATTTTGTATTTAGAGCTTGTTTTTTACTCTCTGCATGTAAAACTCTGTACTTGTCCACATGAAATGTTGTCTGCCAGGTGTCTTCCCAAGTTATCTAAATCTTTTAAGAATGTAATTAGCTACTTCTGGAGTAATTTGCTGATTCTCCTAATTTGGTATAATCTGGAAATTTGACTAGTTTACTAACTACAACAGAACGAGAATATTGATATACTATAAAAACAGCAGTGGTCCTAGTAAAGATCGCTGTGGAGCTCCTCTAATTAGAACACTTGAATTTCAGTTTTTACCACTAACCTGTACTTTTCTTTCTATTTATTAACCAATTATCAATCCAAACCCTCATTTTCTTGAATTCCTACCACTTTACAGTATGAGAATTAAGATATGCAGTTGGGTTGATATTGCATTATTCAACAACGGATAATTACATGTGTGAAGAAACATATAGAAGTTATTGTCTCAATAACAATATTGGACAATACCAGCTGCACATCAGATTCTGTCTCATTTTTCATTTTACAGCCTGGACAGCCTTTAACTGTTCCCTGTCCAATGTGCCCTAATTGCCACATGTCATCCCAGCTCATCCCATAAATGCTCAAGAGTGTATAAGTCTGCTGAGCAGGGTTTCTATACCGTAACTGCAATATTTCTATCACTGCTCTGCAAGAATGTTGTTACTTCAAAATAAGGCCACAGAAAAGGCAGCAAGTGAGGTCCCAGAACTTGATTAATATACTGTAGCACCATGCATTCAAACTGCCATTTACCACTACTAGCAGTGCAAACCATCACAGCTGGACCGTCCCCATTAGTCAGTCTGTTTTACACACTGATTTCTTTTCTTATTCTGCACATCTTCACCACTCCAGCTGATGTCTGTTAGGGTAATTTACACTGAAGCTTGTCAATATCTAAGAGCACTTGGCTCGGCTGTTACTCAGTCTATCTGAAGTAATGCTCACACCACTTGATTCCATTGTGTCTATGAACAGTGGTGAGCTCTGGGCCCCTGTGTGGTCATCAGACCCGCACTAATGGCATCCTGGCCAGATTTTCCCCATCGGCCTTTATCAATCATGGCCTCCTAACAATCCCCCTCTGTGAATTGGCTTCATTACTCTGCTCTCCTCCCCACTGATAGCTGATGTGTGGTGAATGTTCTGGCACACTATGGCTGCCGTCGCATCATCCAGGTGGATGCTGCACATTGGTGGTGGTGGAGGGGATCCCCATTACCTGTAAAGCGCTTTGAGTGGAGTGTCCAGAAAAAGCGCTATATATAAGTGTAAGCAATTATTATTATAATTATTAATGACTGTTTAGCTGGGCCCTCACAGTTGAGCTGCTCAAGTTCAGGTTGCTGCAACCTAGCAGTTCTGATGCAGGGGAACTGAAAGTGTGACAACGATCCAAAAAGTGGAGCATGAAGAGGTCTCAATTTTGGCAAGGTGTTGTGAATTGTGGTCTCCCAGATCAAAGGATCATATGTGGATGAAAAAGTTTAGGATAAAAATAAATGGCTTTGAACACCTCAGACAGTGAGCAACAGTGTGTTTATTTCATGTAATCTCCAACATGCCAACTGGAGATTCTCAGGTCAATGGTCTCCAGAAAAGATCACATCAGTTCCTTTCTGTGTTCTGCTTTCTTGATTTTCCCCATTCTTGACACCCAATAGGTCAAAACACCTCATCACCTGTGTCCAATCAACTATCTCTCTAATGACAGATATTTGCAGTATGTTTATGCAACAAAGTCACTCAAGTTCATCACAACTAGTCATGAATGATCAATTATTCAAAACAATACCAAACTTTAATCAATATCCAAAATCTGAATACTTTTCAAAAACATTCATGCATAGAGTAATTGGTTTATTTTGATCCTCACTATAATTGTGTTTCTAAGAAAAATATTTATTAAATCAAACTGCTTAAAGTCACCTTGACACTTAATGTTTTGCAAACACTTTCCAGGGATTCTTTCACTCTTCCATATGCTTATTGAATCTCACCTTCCCTACATAAATTAGCAGATTTAGTGAGCAGTACTAACACAGTATCATGTGCTAAGCCTCAGAACTATCATCATTTTAATGTACAAATTGCTCATTAAGAAGGACAGACTTATTTCACATTAGTGTTAACTCAAAATCTTCAACAATTTAAATGCACAACCATTATAAAGTTTTAAGTTAATCAGACATTAAATGGACTGAACCTTTCATGTCACTCGTGAATTACTGTAGTGAGCCTAACATGGTACTGACAAAGCATCAGACAACAAATAAATCCCCAGATGGAAAGCTTTTCTAATTAACATATTGATCTTCTATTAGACCTTACTTACAACTTCCTCATCAACATCTTAGCAAAGAAGAGATTATATCAATTCAGGAATGCAATGGCTTTAGTCCATTAAGGGTTAGTGGAAAAGGATGTTTCCAAACATTTGAACAATACTCAACATTACACTGATCAATTCACTTTTGTAAAGATTACTTCACCATTGGTTGTTGTAATTTCTTTATCCTTTCACAGCACATATTCTTCTTTTTTGTTGAAGAATACTAAATAAAGTAGAATTAAAAGAAACACGTTTTTCACAATTTTATTTTGGGAAGAGTCATGGTGTTGCAATGTGAAAAAAATAAAATCCTCAAAGAATTACAGCTATTGAACTTGAACTTTATTGCCATATGTAACCGGTACTGGTACAATGGAATTCTTACTTACAGAAAGTCTCTCGATTGTAAAACAAGTGTAAAAAACAAAACAAAGTGCAAACAGTGCATCAAGACAATGTACAAACAAACAATAGACAATGTGCAAGTAAACATGTAGACAGTTTGAATGTAAACAATACAGACGTGTAAACAATGACTGGAGATGTGCAATAGATAAGAAATCATAAAGAGGTAGATGGTGATGGTGTAGGTGTGGTCCGAGGGGGATGGCTAAATGTGTTCGCCAATCTCACTGCTTGTGGATATTTAAGGACAACGATGCAAAAACATGATGCTTTTCCCAGTCCTTTCCTTTCCCTGATGCTTGTTTCTTTGAAAAACAGCAAGAGCATTTTCATTTACACCAGGTTTCACAACCTTGCCTGAGGTAACAAAGAATCAAGGATTAATGGTAATCAGAATCTGGGAAAGTAGCCATAAGTATTAAGAGCTTGGGAGCAATGCTATCCAACAACGATGATGGCTTTACTAATCTCTTGTGATGGAATTGGTTTTGTTACAAATTAAAAGTAGCAATAATCAGGATTTTATTGTAGTTTACAGCCAATGTTTTCCATAATGAATGCTTGCAGGGCAGCACAGTAAGGCGGCTTCTGACTATGGGACACTGTGCACAGCACACAGAAAAAGCAAACTGGGTTCCAAAATACTGAATGAAATTTTTATGTAAATCCTACCTCCAGGAAGGAGCTGCTAGATTCGATGGAAAAAATTGCAGAAGGTTGAGTACCTACTGTAACCTGTGGTAACCCCCATAATATTCAGTAATCCTTTCCTCCAAATAAAATCTGATTTTTTTCTCCAGCAAGGTATGCTCACTCCTCTCATCCACCGAGACATAAGCATGACTGTTCTTGATTTCTAAATGTAGAGGGCCTGTGTGCAAACCAGCGAGATTTTAAAGCAGTGGCTTTAAATCAAAGCCCATTGCAAAGACATCACGTTATCAGAGCTTTCCTGAATTTCATGTCTGTTTTGAAAAGCCGCAAAATGAAAAACAAAAACTGTTAAAAGTCACCCGAGACACACATCAATCTATTATAATTGTTACTAGTAGTGAGAAGGAAAGCAGTCCATGTTGATTCTTTCAATAAAGGACTAGTCAAAAAGAAGCACAAAGCAAAATTATCTGAAGACCAAGCTTTCTACAAACATAAGATTGCATGCAATATTCATCATTATTGTTTTTCCGTTTGGAAAAGTCTGTCATATGTGAGAAGCACCCCAACCTCTCATTTCTACTATCCATTATTTATTTCATGTGAAACATGTACAGTATACAGGGATGAGCTCCTGCCATATCACACCAAGCTGTCCATATGGCATTCAGCACCAACTTGTCAAAACAGTCAGAGGAGCAGTGTGGTTGGTTATCTGAAGCTCATACACCCCCTGACCTTTCTGCATACTGAAGTTACTTTTTACACATTTCCTTAAAATACTTTCAAAAAGAAATCAAATGAAAATGTAATGTCAGATGGTGAACGTCACAAAATTAAAAAGAGAAAAATAAGCATGTGACAAACATCCCTGAAAAAGACAAACTCCCCTGGTGGGAATAATTGAGTTCCAGCTAAAATAATATCCTGAAAAATGAATGAAGCAAGATTGCATAAAAGTGGTTGACAAAGAAATGTAAAGAAATATTTTCTTATGTCCAATAACATTCGATTTTAAGCTGGTGTGTTTTAATCAGAAGCCTTTGTTCTGCAGCACTGCATGCAACTCCTTGACAAAAGAGTTTCACTGCAACTTAATTGTGATTTAATTTACCTACAGTATTAATATAACATTGGTTACATAATCAGTTTTCACTATGATGAACTAAGTTAACAAAAATGATGTCAACTAATGAATTTAAAAAGTTTAAATCTATAATAAACTGTTGCATAATTGAAATGGTTTAAGGCTTTAGGAATGGGAAAAAAAAACTTTACATTGACTGATCTTTTTGCAAATATGCACCTTTACCTTTTTGAATGATTGTAGTAGTTAGTTAGTAGTGAATTTAAAATACCGTGTTGGAAGAGCTCCTGAGAGGAACTTGCTCAAAGCACTGACTGAGATTGAGAGCTGTAGCCCAGACATCACTGATTCTGTTCTGCAGTCAGTCATTATCCGGCTGTGTTCAGGATTTCCTGAGCAGTGAAGCACAACTGGCTGAACACCTTTTGACTTAATTGGGATTGAGTTGGCCAGCATGTTCTCGACATGTTCCACAACAGTCCCCCCTGTGACTCGTGAGGTCCCTGTGGGCTCCTAGTGGGAGAGGCATCACTTGGATAACTGTGACAGACACACATTTTGTAGGAATCTCCATACTGTATGCTGCGACTAGGTTTGTTGTATTACAAGCAAGCTGATTAACAAATAACAAATGAATAGATCCCTTCAACGGTTTGGTAAAAAACATCCTAAAAAAACAGATCTGGTTAGGCCTATCTTTAATCATGGAATGCACTGCAACAAACATACTGTAACAGCAAATGCACTTGAGGTTCATGTTTCCCAGCTCCCCGACTTATTTTATTACTTTTATTTGGGTCAGGCTTGTTATACTTAGGGTAGGAGATGGATTCCATACTCAGTCCTAATGACTGAAGTGGGCTGGATTCATTCTGTATGAAGCACAGGGCACAGCTTTGGGTGAAGGGTGACAAGGTAAAGACAACACAACACTACAGAAGCTCCTTTCGGAGTTAATGGCTAATGGGCCCAAGAAGCTTATGAGAAAACAAGAAAAATGAAAGAATTCAAGCAAGGTTTGACAAAAAAAAATGCATGGCTTGTTCCAGACTGCCACAAGCCTTGAAGGAGTGCCCCTGGTTCCCAGTTTTAAACACAACTCCACATAATAACAATATGAAGCCAGCACCACCACTGAATCACAGAAGAACCACAGAGACATCAAGCTGAAGCAACCCCAAAATCTGACTCGAGAGTTATGTTTCTCTGTAAAGAAACAGGTTTGAATATCATTAAAATTATTAAGATGCACATATGCAAATGAAATTTCAAATTCTTTTTGCCAGCTCAATCTTGTTATATTAGCGCTGTGCAGAACAGAGAATTTAGTCTTTAAACCATCTAAAGCATCCTGTGCCATTTAGCAGTATAAACAAAAGAATTGTTTTTAGAGAAGCTTAAAAGAATCATCCATCCAAAAAAATTAATTGACGATCAGAAGAACGCCTTTCCTTTGTAGATGTTATATATCAGCAAAGCCTCTTCAATACGCAAAGCAGTTAATTATATTTCAAACTCTAATCTTTAAGAAGCTTCTATTGATCTAAAAGGACATCTCAAATTGTTTAAGCCTGCTGTTCTTTTTTCACGTGGGAGAGTGTCATTTACAAAATGTCTTTCCCTTGCAGCTTTAAAGGAAAAGACAAATGCATTAACAAGAGCACACATATTAAAAGAGACACTGTGTCACATGGGTGTTCACATAATAGTATAGAATGAAATCCATGTCCCACTGCGGTTTTCTGACTATATAACAGTCCATACAGTATTTCTGTGATAATGTACTGGGTCGCATGGCACTGTTCATCAAACATGTTAGTTTATGCACATGGATTAAATAACCAGATAATGAATACAAAACAATTTCTCCATTTTAAAATCTGTCATACAGAGAAAATAAAATAGGCAAAACAGCAGATTTTCTGTCTGTTTTAGTACAGAAGTGGTGAATACTTGTTCCTATACATTTTTCTCTGAGGTTTATTGTATGGGGGGCAGAAAGGCGTTGTGTAGAACAGCAGTTAGCATTGCTGCTTCAAAGCTCTTGTGTCCTTGGTTCCAACCTGGGGCTCAGGGTGTGTGAAGCTTGCATGTCTTCCCACTGGCCACTTGGGTTTCTAGACAAAACAGCATATCCGTGTATAAACGACAGCCTGGTACTCCAGGCTTTCTATTTTCTGTCTGCTGGGCTGGGTTCTAGCTCTCCATGGAAATGAAAGGATGGGCTTGTTATTGTGAATGCCTGACACCCCCAAGCACATCCTGTGGGGAATCTTCCTAAAGCAAAAATAAAAGTTAAACTTGAAGGTTCAAAACATGCCAGCAGTGCATAATCACATCCTTGTGTCACATCTTAGAATCTAGATACTGTACGTCTGTGAGACTGTCCCAATTTAAACTCCAATATAATGCAACTAGTTCATTTAACTCCATACCAATGACAACAAAATGAGACTGAGATCTCAAAGGTGCTGTTACTTACTTAAGACTTTCCTTTGAAATTTGCAGCAAGGATCACATTTAGAACTTCCAGCAAGAGCAAAGCATCACTACAGTACTATACCCCAGTGATCTGATTTATCCTCCTTTAATGATTTTTAGGAATCATGTTAAAATTCACAGATTTAAAGCTCATATTGTGGTAGATTACACAAACATCTCTTTCCACTCAATGAGGAATAAGAACTGAGAAACCAGATACTAGCTGCTACGGATAAACAGTACCCTGTTGCTGTGATGCTAGCCTGCTAGTTTTTAAGAGTACAATCCTAAAACGAGCTTATCAAGATGTAGGATGCTTAGTCCTCCCACTACATAGTTATACTCCTGCTCAAATCATGCACAGTCAGAAACTATAGCATTTACAGATTGGTTATGATGGTTATGATCTACTGTGAATTATAACTATAAAGCCAAACCAAATTTTTGGAAGGGTTTATATTATCTGAGCATATGTTTATAAATTCAACCTGGGAATTTTTAAAGCAGCTGAAATGTAATGTTTTTCAATTTCATCTACAGAATCTCCGTGGTAAATAGTATATTTAATTACTGAAATACTTTCAAGATTTTGTAGTAGTTTTGCATGTTACTGTAAGTCCAACAAAGAACACCAATTAAAGAATCAAAACATGTACAAGAGATGGAAGATTAAAAAATATAAAACATTTCAGGAACCTTTTAATTTTTATTTTTCCCACATAAATCATAATCTTGTGCCAAGAGGCATTTTATTTTTTCCAGGAATCTTGCATGATCTTTATGCTTAGGATAAAAACATGTACAGTATACTGTATATATATTCCCTTTCCATGTGTTGTTCAGATTCCACTATTAATGAAAAACAACTGGCTTTTAAAAGGTGAGAAGGCTAGAAAATTATTCTTCAGGTCACCTGTACTGAAGTGAACATGAAACAGAAAGCAATACTACTGTATAACTATGAAATGCAAAAGAAGGAATGCAATAGCAATTAGCTCAAGTCAATTAGCTGGGTAGAATGAAGATCAAGAATAACAATTTGCCAGATGGCTAGGTACCTAAATAAAAGAAGCTATAAAAAGGAAAAAAGTAGGAGGCAGAAAAGAGCACAAACAGCAAACTGTACTGTCTTTAATGATTTTTGCTCTTCCAGGAGATTTTGAGATACTGTAAATAACCCTAGAGACATGTACTGTTTAGCTCTGGAGTCCAGGAGAAAAATATCATCCCCTCTCTTCAAGAGGTCTTCTTATGGAAAGAAAGAAAAGTGCCAATGATCTATTAATGAGATCAGATAAGTACCTCTCTAATATTTTTTCCAGCTCAAAGGCATCAACTACAATAAACAACCTGAGATCTAGCTCAGATACAGTGTCACTTTCACTAGTTAGCCAAGATAATTACTGCTGGTACATTCGTAAACCATTAAAAGAACATTAGAGCACCATTACCATGTATTAGTCATTTCTCATACGGATACTGTAAGATGCAATTGTCTTTATACTGTATACACACATCTATTTAACTATACATGCATATTATAACAGGCCCAATGAGGAAGACGACTGGATTCTCATTCAAAAACATAAAACTGGCAATAGAGCCGATAGATCCAAATAAAGACTAGGAATGTGTGATTTAACTCTTTAAATATCGTGTGAATATTTGTAAGCAATAAATGTCTGTTCAATGAAAAAAGAGAACACATCACTGAATGAGAAAGAAAGATCTTAAGATCCTGCCTGCGGAGGACAGGAAAATAAAATTATCTGTCCTTATAAAAATACATTTAAATTGTATACAGAGTTTTAGCCAATTCTCTTTAATCACTTTGGTTGTTGTTCAGGATACAACTGCTTTAGTTTACAGAAGGTCCAGAGAGTATATAAGAATTCAGTCTGAATAAATCACTGATGTTTTGGAGTATGAGAAGAGCCCCTTGATCTGTTTTTTAAGAACTTTCTCAAAGGCTTTAGCAACTTGAAGACAAAGAAAACAGAGACAGATCTTGTATGCGAAGAAGGATAATGACTTGCTGGAGGGACCTAATAAATTTTTAAGGGGATCATTATTTCAGATATATTTTACAGTAACAATCCAAAAGCACTTGCAGCTGTGTCAGCAAAGTAAGAAAAGTGAGTTTCGTTGAAATTCTGTATGACCGAGCACTTGGAAATGCAACAAGATGTCATGATTGGATTTCCACATCTAGAAAATATTGTTGGCTTTATTCCTTGCAATGGGGTTTCTTTAAATAACATATTTAAAATAAGATTCAACTACCATACCTAAACAAGAACCTCTTCTTAATTTAACTTTCCATAACTGAACGCACATTTATAAAATTATAAAATATTATGCAGTCAAGGTTTTTGCACACTGACTTGCAAGGCATTCTGACTTTGTCTTCTTAATTATAAGGTTCCTAGTGCATTAACAAGGCCATCTTGAAAATTGTTCACTGTTTGCACAAAGACATATGCTATTCTACCAACAATATCCACACTGCAGTACAAATGCAAGAGAGATCACCTGGAAATTTTAGTTAGATGTCTAAAACATTGACACCTGCAGGCTTAAGGCAGAAGAAATGCTCTGTCACTAATACTGTGTCTAGAAATGTACTATGAAAAAATAATTGCTCTGCATTGCGTATTACACAACTCTAATAATAATTTGAGCCCACTCAATTTATTCTCTCTTACAATCCTCTTTAGAGCATTCTGTCACAGTTGATAGGATAAACAGAGGGGAGTCGTAATCCTTTAACCCTGTAAGGGTTACATCCTGGGAAAAGTGGGAAGGAAATGAAAAATACAGCAATTTTAATATTATGCTACAGGCAAAGAAAACAAGTTCGTACTCAAGAAGTTGATTAATGTGAATAAAATACACAGCTACATGCACAATGTGCTTCTGGGCTTTGGTTTAGCTTTGTGGCTGGGTCCCAAGCAATAACATTTCTGTTTATTCATATTGATAAAGTTACTTAATTTAAGAAATAAATGTATCATTTTATGCCAGTGGGAAAAAAAGAAGGCAACCATCAGAGTGTATTTGATTACAATGGATAACGAAAGATGTAAAAGTAACACCAACACACACAACGTTTCCAGTGTTCCTATTTTAATTTTCTTGCTTTTCTGCCACATTAATATCCCCCAGAAATCTATAATTTTGCTGGCCTGTAACTCGAAGAGGAAATTCGTCTTGAATTGCATTTCACATTTCTAGCATTTCATATAAATACATAATCTTTTGGGACCTGAACAGTAATTTATGCCAGTTTATCATTTACAATCCATAAATTTAATTAAAATTTCAATTATGCTTATTTTACAGAAAGTATCATCAGTTACTTTCTTAAAGAAATGTTCAGCATCAAATGTAGCTAATGGCAGATTCTGTGAAATCATTACAAATCAATCTTAAAAGATCTAAATATAAAAGATAAAAAATGACAAAAAGGCAAGGCTGGTCTTTGATGTCATTTAAGGTCTTTACAGTACATTTGTCAAATAAAAAAAAACTAAACCATGCATCTTATGTGAATGTAAAAATTGTTTAATAAGAACAGGAAACACGAATCACCTTTTTTAATAATGACCAAAGGCTATAAGCCAGCAAATACGTCTTTCTGAAATCTTAATGTTGCAACATGTACTGTAAATTAAGCAGTAAACAGTCGATATTTTAGTGCTTCGTGATGTGCAGAGTTTAATTCATTAATAGTAATTTTGCTTTTTTGATTTGTTTAGGTATTTTAATGGTCTACATGTACTGCTAATACATAACATGTCCTCTTAATGAGAGAACTATACTGACTCTAAGAATGGATATTTATAGCTACTGTATATACGAACCATCTTCAGTGTAACCTACTGTAACTAAACCCTAACTAATGCCTCATTCCTGCAGCACATTTGTTTTGTATCATAATATCACTATTTGGCTTTACCTAGCAAACCATAGCTCACATGAAAGTTATTTGAAGTGTAATGTTATACAATACTTGTTAACATAAAATAACTGTCAATGGCAATTTTTAATTTAAAGTGAAAAACACGCACTGATAAGTACAACTCATACTTGTTTGGTAGAATTATCTGTAGTACTCCAAGTAGCTTTTAGGTGCTTATGGTCATAATGCACACTGCAAAATGACATCATTTCATGCCTACTAGTGATGAATGGTAATCATAAGAACATGTTAGAGGACCACAAACAACATAAGGACTTTTCAGTTTTTCAGCACCAGGGACAGGTCTACAAAGAGTAAACAAGTCTGCAGCACATTAGGTCAAAGCCGGTATTAGTCAGGCTTTTAATTCAAGGGTCCTCAACTCTACATTGACCTGAGCAGAGACATCTGGCTGAAAAACAGGGCAAGGGAACAGTAAGCTCAACCGGTGCTACAAATGGCTTTCCTGTACGACTTTTCTCTCTTCCCCTGCAGTGAGGCTGCAAGAGGACAGACTCGGAATAACACTGCCAACCTGCCATCAGCTTAGGACCGCACAGTATATTTTCTCTCAGCTGCCATCAAAAAGGAACTGGATTTCCCCTGTAACACACACTTATGCCATTGCAATTACTTCCTTCTGTTCCTTTCAGAAGTTATGTTCAAATTCACGTGAAATATGAAATGTTTTGTTAAAGTTTTTTCACCACAAATGATCTTAAGGTGTTTGCAGAAGTTGTCTTCGTTTCAGCAGATGCCAAGTTACTTATGAGTCCCTGTTACATTCCTTTATTTATACACAATCCCAACACCTCTTCAGTCTTTCATACACAGACAAATAAATGTTCAGCAGAATGTGAGAACTGAAAATCATTTGTTAAAGCTTTAATGTACTATGGTGAAGTTGTCATGTTGTAATGAGAAAATGCCACATGCAGTAACTGATTGCAGCTCACGGGTCAACAAATTATATTAAGTGTAGTCTCTCCGCAACTTCCACCATCAAATAAAGAACATTCTGCCACTTGTTTGTAAAGACAGCCTGTAATTACTTCCTAGTTCCTTTCTAGTGGACCATATCCAACTCAATTGAAAAAGGATTTTTTTTTTGCAACACTGCAGACGTTCTATTACGTATCAGGGTTATTGATCCCAAGAACACAGAACATAACTGGCACTGCAAGGGGACAGTGCTCCTTTTAGATATTAACAAACCTTTCCTTAATGCATGGGTATAAAAATGTCTGTTAATAGCGAAATCACTTCTGCAGTCATTAGGTAATATGTATAATGGAGTGTAGGGATTTGAAGAATCACAATTGCAGGTTACAGAAACGCCAGGATGACCAGGAAGGATTAAAGTAGCATAATCTATCAAGCATTACAGTTGGAATTCAGAGGGTGAAAGAATTATGTTTAAAGCCACATTCTTTTTAGCTGCATTACTGGTATGCTACACATATTTGTAAATATTATATAGCACAAGAAAATAAATACATTAAACCAAAACAAAAATGACATTTGCACCAAATAACATCTGATGCATTACTGACTTTGGACAATTTCACAATTGCGAAAAAGTCACATGTTGCTTGCTGTAGGTGCTAGCCAGGCAGTAAATTCGCAATAATTAAAATGTTTATTTATAATTGCTCTCAGCTCTGGCTCAGTGAAGTGTGCTTGACACTTGAAGTTTTCTAGTGTTATTTAGTATTTATAATTAGAGGGTTTATAATTTCTGATGTAAAATTAAAAGTTTGACTGGATACTCTTAGAACTTCAGCAGGTATAATAGGATATACCTTTTGTTTTAAAAACGACATTGGTTTCACACATTACATTAAATGATATTGATAAAATTGAACAGATATTATATTTGACTGATGAACCTTTCTGGCAAACATGATAACAGTACAACAGAAATTGAATATACATCGTAGTGTTGTACCAGTAAAAGAAGGCTACTGTTTTAAAACTCAATTCCTTCAATAAAACCTTTTGAATCAGCTGAAGGCTTCCGAGATGGTGATTTAGCAAAGATTATGTCAATTCAGGAACTATTGTACAGCAATCTGAGCACTGATGGCCTCACAGTGGCTGGACTCGGCAAGAACAAGCGACTGGTTCATCGACAATCCCCGATGACAGCATTACTTCCACCCGACAGATGTGAAAAACATGTTAGGGCATTGACGCATCTCCTTAATTTGATTCCTATGGTAAAAATAAGACCTGTCTCAGTTCTATCTGACTTATCAAGTCCACGGATTTTCCCTGATCAAGCGTATCACATTAATTATCCTAGGAGAGTAAAAAAAAAACACTAGCTGGTGACCATTAAAGATGAATAGTTGCATAAACCACAGCAATATGGAGTAGTGGATAGGCCTCTGCGTGACTGCAGGTTCAAGTCCCAGGTGTGGAACAGCAAGGCACTTCACTCAAATCATATTAGGAAAATGCCCAGCTGTAAAACCTACACCTGTAGGTACAGTAGCTTTGGGTACAAATGGCAACCAAACTGCAGGGTTTGTAGGGAGATTAATAAGTTATTTAACTTACAATGATAAAACATCTTGTTCTGGATCCAAAAAATGAAGAAAAAAAACACATAAAGTATTTAAACAGCTTCAACAACAATCTTAATACAGACATAGACCCAACAGTTTTAAGATGGAACCGTTATACAGTATATGTATACGGTATATAGTGCCCTGTGACCTTCCTAACTCTTAACCCTTTAATCCTCTTAAAATCAGACACCATGGATTTATTTGCTCTAACTTGTCTGGTTTCCACTTGGGTGGCATGAATTTGCATTACACTAATTGCTTTCAAATAATTTTTGCTGTTTCAAATACAGAGGAGAACACAGCCCCACTGATTCTCATGACTTACTGCCTTGAGGGGAGGCAAACCATTAAGCCTCAAAACCCTAGAGATTTATTTTTCTCCTTTGGGTTTTTTTTGTTTTTCTCTCTTCCATGCCTAATGGCTACTCTGTCGACTCTGATGTACTTGTACTGATTAATGATATGTGAAAACGCTCTCAAATGCTCTGTGGCAATTGGTTGCAAAGGGCAGTATACCAAATAAAAACTGAATTGAAAAAATCACCACTACAAACCAACGTAGCTAAAGTAACTACAATTAGTGATCTGAGATGAACACTACAGAAAATGTACCTTCTGTTTTTGGGTCCTAATAGCCCTCACAGACAAAGATTTAAAAAACGGATCTATTTTCAGATGATTTAGAGCAATATTAAAGATTAATCAAATTTCTTTAATACATCAGGATTTGAATTACATCCAAAAACAGTTTCTCAAAATTTGATATTTTAATTGAATATAAAAGCCCTTCAAGTTAGACTTTGCAAATACAAAGGAGCTTGTAAATGACGAGCCAACCACTACATGACCCAAATCCACAGTAAACGTTCTCTTCTATTTGTAGGACATCAGACGGAAACAAACACAAGCCCTCTCAGTAATGGAGTTTTGTATAAATGGGTCTCACATCTGTTGACTGGCGGATTACGGAAAATAATCCATCTTGTGTCGATTGACCTATATAACCTTTTTTATTCACTTAAAATCACTGCCGTTAACTAAAAAAAAAAAACTGTAATGTAATGGGAAAGAACAGCCATCCAAATGAATAAAATTAATCTGGGTTTGGCTCAACCGGTCTAAACTGGGAATATATCCACCTAATTTAACATTAAGGCAATTAATTGTATCATCTAAAAGCAAGGTTTGTAACAGGTTTCATTGGTTCAATGGAATAAAGTGATGTGGCAATGAGTCGAACACAGCTGGAGATTTTAGTATACATTGGGTAAATATAAAAGGGCATTAATTCAAAAACTTGTTAGTATTCTAACTATAAAAACAAATCAATGTGTATTAATGTGGCAAAACTATCACGAAAAGACAGCTTTACTTGCAATTATAAAACCTAGGAATTAGCAGCCAATGTACAGTATAATAATTTTCAATTACCTTCTGTCATATTTTGCTTTTAAAACTTATATGTACTCCAAGTAATTAATATGATTAATCAGACCAGTCAAATATCAGATGGATTTTATGACAAGTGCTAGGACTTTAAAGAAGTACTAAAACAAAACTGGAACTCAAGATGTCTTGTTGAATGAGAACCATGCCCAATAAAAATTCGGACTTAACTTAAACATTAATTATCTGTTGAGAATTTTAGATGAGGTAACCAAGATGAGGCTAACACACAACACTGAAAAAAAAAACACTTTCTTAAATAACAATCAAATCAATACAACCCCACTCCCACTAAAGACATGAAAATACTGTAACACAGATGATGTGCAGTTCACATCGGAAGTGCATTCCAGTCAAAACACAAATTGATTTCAAAATCCTCTACTAGACTGTGATAGGATTATCTAGTGATTGTATTAGCAACGTGTGCCCCCAATCTCCCAGTGCCATTTTCTGGGCCATGTCACCATGTGATGTCCCTCCCTGTACAACAACATTGATCATAAGAGTCTTACAATTCACTGGTCCCAAGAAAAGCAGGTTCCAGCCCTCAGGCTGTACATGCAACGTTTTACTGGAGCCTGCAGCGTCCCAGATAAAGGAGACAGTGTTTTTAAGGGTTTATTTGGCATTAGTGGAATTAAGAAGAAATTTAAAAAACGTACGATCATCGATATAATCTGATTTCTTTTTTATTTCAAAAGCTTTTGGCCTGTTCCCCAATACAGAACAGTTTAGTGCATAAGCAAGTGAAATATGGATTTGTTCTTTAACCCGCTTGCCTCATGGAGTAATAGTCCTGCCATGAGGATGAGTCCATCAGAACCCCTCATTATGGTGGGGTGAGCCGAGGAGCTGTTGCACAGGCGATGAGCAATAACCGAAAGTAACTCTAGACCAAGCATGTGAACAGGAGTGGCTTGAGCCAGCTGGGCCATAGTAAGACTGCTGCTGATAGCAGAAACACCCAGCAGTCATTAGAATGTATGAGAGCATATATCTAATTAAGAAGTATTATTATTTATTATTACTATTATTGCTTTGACAATAGCTTTTTACAAGTTACTGTACTGTTTTATTGTGGTTTGAAATGCACTCATCAGTGCTGATTCTTTCTAACCCCGAAATATAGCTCTGCAGTTCCCCTTTAACTGAAATATTAATTTGTTGTCCAGTTCACCTAGGGTTATGCACATTACTTCAGTTTCTATGTTCATTGACTTAAAACATTAATTTAACAAAACAGAAAATAAGTTATGTTACTGTATATAAATATAAAATGCTTTCATGTATATTCAATTACACCACAATCTGTTATTTTCAAACCCACACATGTGCCTTATAGAACGATTAATAAATAAAAATGGTCAAAATAAGCCTTGAAATATATTTTTTTTCAGCTACAATATTATGTTAAATACAAATCTATAAACAAGTGTAATATCATTTGATACAAAAGTATGAAGTACTGATTACATCAGAAAACAGCTGAATTCTCAGTTTATGTGCATGTATGCTGTTCAAAACTATAATTTAAGAATTCCAATGTATAACGTGTTGCCTACACTTAATTACGACATGTTTTCATTATTTTACAAGAAACCCCTTTCATCATAGTCTCTGGAGTGTTTTAGTGCAATTAACTGCACATATAGGAATTGCCCTCTGTTAAAATGTTATTAAAATGTACTGAATACTTGTACTGTTATGTCTGCCTGTTGTTCCAGTCTGCCCTATCTGGTATAGCAGTCAGTTGTGTATGACCTTATTAGCAACTAAGTTGTACTTGGGTACTATTACTATTGTCCACCAAGCTCTATTAAATCAGTTGCAAGGAGGATGTGGGTTTAGCGTTAGTATTTGGCATTGCACAAAATTAAAGGAGATTTTTAAAAATGTTATATTATCAATTGCTGATTTTTCATAAATGTATTTATGAAATAACTGCAGTCTTTGCAGTCTCATTTATTTTATATCAGATCACATATGAAGTTTCTAATGTACAACTATTATTATTTTCTATTATTCAAACAAGATACAGAACTACAGTACATGCACGTTTCCTTAGACCACCGTGTAGGTCTTTCACATAGAGCTAGCTAACTGCAACAGATGCGGTTATAAAAAAACAAAAACTGGGTAATCTAAAGAGAATGTCTTAGATTTGAGAAGTAAGAATTAAGAATTAAGTCCCAAAAATGTATTTTGGAAACAAACAGACTGTTTTAAAAAAACTTTATGATTTTATTACCTAATAAAATTTTCGAACATCTCCAAGCCCTCAATTATCCAGGTTTCAGCTGTCTTTAAATCATAACAGAGTTAGAAAATATCTTCTAGCTATTTTATCAACATTAATAATGATAGATGAGCGCTGTAAACAGAAAGGGCACCAGAGTGACTCAGCCGACCAAAAGCATGACGTTTAGTTTTTCAGCCTAAGCATCGCTAGTTATTGCTTGCGTCATCTCACAACCCAGAAACCATCAGTGCAGGCTCTCTCAGCTTTCTGGCAAACAGACTTCTGTGGTTTACCAAGCATTTGCAGGCTTGTAGTTACATCAGCGAGATAGTTTCCTCTCCTCCAATCAAGGCAAACTCTCCTGCCAGCCATTGCGGAGCTTGTAACATTTCAAATGATGATTGACTCTTCAAGTTGGTGTCAGTATGGTGTACGTATCGGACTCCGTTTCTTCCATGTGGTTGCAGGAGCCACTGCTTGTAGTGAATGTTAAAATATTCATCATCTAGTTCAATCAACTGCAATGGGAGGGCTTTTAAAATAAGAGCTTTGAGGATTGTCACTCGAGCAGATGTAGCTAGCACTTGAAATGCATGAAATCCTGAGCTTCTGATTTATTTCAGAGAGTGAGGGTCTGGATATGGAATTAACAGTCAAACAGCAGCAGAGGGAATCAGAGATGCTCAGCATTATGCAGTCCAGACAGAGCTGAAGAAGAGATGGTGGGCTTAGATGGCAGAGCATAGCTATAGTGCAGTGACTACTTTGGTAGGAACATTCAACAAAGTCTTGTCCATACATCTCTCATCTTTCCTTAAAAGGGAGGAGCAGAATAGCAAATGTACACTGATGCAACTAAAATGAAAGCTGGTAAATGGTGGTCCAGAGACCTGTGTTTATATTACAGTATAAAGGTAATGATTGGTAGGGATTTGTGGTGTGGGGTAACTTCCAGAACTTTCATTATGAAGTCCATCTGGTGTACTGATAGTAATCGTAGGAAAAACAAGAATTTGCTGCTGTTAAAAATTAAATCTAAACCACAATCAGGAAAATAAAAACAGCTTCTTCTTTAAAAAAAGATAATTCTTGATGAGCAACATGGTTTCTTACAATTTAAGCATTTCATCTACACAATCATGTTTCCATGTCTTCCCTGGAGAAGCTTTCTATTAAAACATCGGGCTATTGTGTTACTTGGAATTAGGGATTCTACATTTTTCTGTAACTATAAACTTAAAAGGTTCACAAATAACCATGGACACTTTATGCTGAAGTTTAAGACCTGCTTTCTAGGATGAACTTATTACTGTTTCAGAAAATTATTTTTTCCTGCCCTGTGGGTTCACATTTAATTATATAAGTTGTTAGAAGACATAAGGATAATGACGTCAAAAATTGTGAACATAGTGATTTGTTCCTGAGCAATTAATGAAATTGATTAATTCAGAGAAATGATTAGCAGGGGTTAAGGATCAGAGAATCAAAACTGTCATAGAATAAAAATGGTGTTCTACATGAACACTATTTAAAATATTAAACTTCATTATCAGTATGTTAGCTTATCTCCTGGCTGTCCCTGGTCAAAACTAACATTTATTATCTTGGCTTTTCTCTGAAGTACTTTTATATGATTATTTTGCGAAGTACTCCTTCATCACTTTTACAACTACAGTTAACCTTTTAAGCTTTCTGTGAATTAGAACATGAATTTGGGGCAGCCCTGCGGGCATGGTAGATAACTCTGCTTCCTCACAACACTTGCATCTTTCACCAGATGCTCAGGTCCTGGCTAGATTAAATGGTGTCTGTAAACTGGCCCTGTCTGTGTGTATGCCCTGCACTGGACTGGTGCTCCTTCCAGCCGTCGACCAAAGCTTTTGGGAAACTCTCTGTGTTGTTGCAAACTTTAGTAGAAATAAGCAGCTTACTGCTAATGCATGGATGAAAAGAAAGAAAATGAATTATTTAAAGTGATTTTTAAACACCCATTGGCTCTTTTTCCTCAGGGCTTTGCCGTTAGATGTACAATAGCTTAATTTAGTCAAATAAGATTTTAAATTAAATCCCCAGTTCTTTTCTCCAAGACTAAATGTAAAAGAAAAAGCAGAAGCAAACCAATTAGAAGAACACAGCACAGAAAGTGATAAAATAAAAGTGTACATGCTGGCTATTTCAAATCATAAGATGCTGACTCACATTTAAAAACTTTGAACTTGACTTCAAAATGATCAGAAAATCTGTGCTCAGCATATTCTGTTTCAAATTCAACTTCTTAGAGCAATCTATTAAAAAAGAAAGGCTATCCACTACTGTTTTATCTGTCAAACTGCCCTGCACTGAATAGTAACAACAGTCATAGCTTTGCTTTCGAGGTAAAATACGGGCTATTTTTTTACTAAAAAAGAAAGATGATCTCTGCTTTTCAAGTGATTTTCCTGACAATCTCTTGAGTTTAAAATCTTATATTACCTGAATGAGCACATTCCCTGGGCTGGTCTGGTTTCATTTATACCAGACAGCCTATCAGGGGATATGGAAAGTGACAATTAAACATTTTAATGCTTTTCATTTTAATGCTTTTCAGAGCTATTTTGTTTTTGTTATTAAACTATTGCAAGTTAATTTGGTGCAAATAAACTAGTATTTTCATGTATATGTTAATTACACTTAAAAAGCTTAGTGCAATCCCTTTCATCAGTCTCAAAGGAGACTTTGTTTTGCAACTCTAACTGGAGTCTAAATTAATATTAATGGCAAACATCTCTTTTTATTTGAACAAATACAGTTTAATTTTAATGATTTTTAGATCTGTTTAGTATAAACAAGTTTGTATAATACATTATGAGGAAAAATATTTATAATTATTTAACTTTGCCTATAACACTGCATTGATGTAGGTCTGTCATTTAGATTTTCCCTGTTATAAAGTTCCACAATTATCAGTTAATACTGTACTGTACATCATGTATTCTGATTTTGATTCTGATTCTGCAGCTGTTATTTAATCAAAGATTCCCAACTTATTCATTAATTTCAGGGTTGATTTTTTTCATACAAAACAGAATATTGTCAAAATGCAAATTAAGAAAAAAGCAGCATTTTCAAAAATATAAATATCTTATTTGGAGGAAAAAAAACAAAATCAAGAAACTGGTGTTTGATTAGGCATATTACTCCAAAGCAAAAAATAATGCAATGGCCAATAAATACAGTATTTTACTTTTTGATTTAAAGAATATTAATTTTGTTAAGTAAGGTAATGGGTGGCACAGTGACGCAGTGGTCAGCATTGCTGCCATGCAGTGCTGGGGCCCTGAGATCAATTCTGGACCTGGGCTACTGTCTGTGTGGAGTTTGTATGTTCTCTCTACGTCCACAAGGTTTTCCCCCCGATGCTCCAGTTTCTTGCCAAAGGCCAAGTTAACTTGGTAGGTTGACTGGCCTCTGGGAAAACTGGCCCCGGTGTGCGTCGCGGTGTGCCCTGTGGTGGACTGGCGTCCCATCCAAGGTGTACCCCGCCTCGAGTCTGTTGCTTGCCGAGATAGACTCTGGCTGCCCAGTGACCCTGAACTGGATGAAGAGGAATGGATAAGTACATGGAAAGTCCACGAATGCAGTTGCTTGTGTTCAGCTCCACACTACACACAGAGACCAATAAACTGCAAGCTGGGGTATTTAAAAGTCGAACACACTGATGACAAATGCTCTCTTCCCAGAGACACTGCAACAAACCCCAGCTGCACACCTGGTCTGCCACGTGTCAGAACTGGGACTGAGCCATATTCCATATTTAGATTTTTAACCTACAGTATGTTAGCATTAATTTTTTTAAAAAGTTAACAATTGGGCATATACTGTATGCCACTGTGATTTAATTTTCCCCCTCTGGTAAGTGCAGAGTGACATCAATGAACCATCTGTCAGTTTTACTTCACATTACGCTGCCAAATTACTTCTGATACAGATCAAGGGCATATGCTTTGAAGCTATTGTGCACCACAGAAATCAACACTAGATTAATTAAGACTCCAATCCCACTCAATTGTACAGAACTACATTAAACTCTACTACCTATTTACAGTATACTGTATACTTGCAATGTACATCCTATAAACTAATCTTCTCTGCATTGCCTATATCACTTTTATTCTGTATATTCAGCCAGAATTGAAAATTTCTCATTAAATATGGCACATGAAAACATAAACCAAAGAGGTAGTCAAAAGAGAAACTCTGCGTTTATGATAAAATGCAATTATAATTCTTTTTTATTGCTGGCAGCAACTAAATTAATAATTCTATATATTTACAGGATCTACTACTTTTTATTCCAAAGGGTAAGGAAGTCCTTTGTCAACCACTAAAGTGCTGTGCCCACCTCAGTGACATGTGGCAGCCACTGTGCCCCTGCAGGCCCTCACAGAGCAGACCAGGTGAAGAAGGGACACATTGCTTCTTTGATTGAAGGTAGGATACAGTAGATTGCTCAAACACAAGAATTTGGAGCTTAAGCAGGACACTGGCTTTAACACCCCAATGCAAGACCTTAATGTCTCACCCAAAGGAAGACACCTCCTCTAGCAGAGACTCCACTCACCATACAGAGACAGTGGTTTGGAAATTCCTGTCCAGAGAGAAGAATGCTACCTTCTGATCAACCACACCACTTACTTCATCAACCTGATTTACCTCAGAGGTCTCCAAGCATAGTACTCACCAGACCTAGGCTTGCACAGCTTCAGAGATCTCATTAGATCAGGCTAGAATGTGGTGATACTGGTGTATTTCTGGTGTACAGAAAAGCACCAGAGCCATCTGTCACAAGGAACAGAAGAGAGCTAAACTCAGAATGAATCTTCAAGTGTCTAGAGATCACTAGAGAAATAGTATTCTAGAGAAATCTAGAGAAATAATATTCTCTGTAGAAACTTAGTAGGGAGCGCAAAGGGGCAGCGCAATCACAGCAAAAGATGGTAGTCAGGTCCTAGTGAAGCATTTATGATCAGAAGCAGCCATGCCCAATTCAAGGGTGAGCTCATGAGGTCTTGTGTATGGTTTGGCAATGAAGCCCACATGTCTCAGAATCCAAGCACTCATCGTAGCTTTGCATAACCCAGGTGTCTGGAGAAACTGAGCGGAGACACGGTAATATCAGTGATCCCTGCCAACACCCTTCACAGTTAAGAAGGGAAACTGGCACTCACACCAACAAGTCCCACCAACATCAATTATGAAGATTAAAAATGACACAGATGCGACATTTTTATTTGCTCATCGAGATTTTCATAACGGACTGGGGAGTATGCTTCCCATAGACGGCATAAACTGACCTGTACTGTTCTTAGAAATTGCAGAAAGTTTTAAGCAGAAGGTAAGGCTAAAACGATCTAAGACACCAGTGACACCTAATCAAGGATATTATGCCCAGATAATTAAAAAAGGATAATGCTCATGCACTGAGCCAAAGAGAACACCATATTCCTAAAACGGTACACAGTAAGTATGCTAGCCTGCTTTTAAATTCTATATTTTTGGTGCATACAAAACACTGTAATGAAATGTTCACTTTATAATTGTTTTATTTAAGCCTAATTTGACACCTGTTAATTGCTTTCTCTGTCTGACTGGAGGGTGGGGAACTTATCCATTTAAAGTGATGACTGTTGATTAATTAGTCATTTGTTTTCTCCATATTAAATGGTTTTAATCTTAAAACTAAAGCCGCCTCTAATCTATTTAGTCACAATGGGAGAGAAATGTATCTTTGTAGCCTTTTGGCATGCTCTCTTACATTAGTTAAAAAATAGAAGAAGAAAATTATTAAATCAAATGCTTGCATTTTCTGAATATATTTAATTTGCAAGTCTTAATATGCTGTGGCAGTACTATTCATTTTAAAAGGTGAAGAACACACTTTAAATTGTTAAGTGCTTGCGTTTTAGATAGTTAACAGGTCTAAATAAGCAATTTGACATGAACCATTTGGATTAAAAGGCTGGTGTTTTATTATGAAGAGGTGAGAGCAGGGAGCTGCATCAACATGCGAGCTGCAGAGGAAAAAGTAGAGGCTAATTCTGTGCTGATAAGACAAATAAAAGAGTAAATCAAACATATCTATTATTTAGCATTTTGTGAGCAAGACATTTTAAGCTAAAGTAAGATTGCCTCACTGTACATGAATGTGATTGAAGTTTAAATCAATTCTCTTTGCCTGCAACAAAGCTAACTTAAAAGTACAAATTTTAAAATTCAGGAGGATGTAGCCAAAGGCAACCCTAAAAGCACATCCCTTCAACATGAGAAGACAGACCAGGGTGTACGGAAACACAACACAGGAGCACTTAGAACACAGAAGAGGAGGCGCTTCTAAGGACAGACTATAGTACCATGGAAGAAACCACTGCAGCATATTACAGAAGCTAACTCACCAGGACTCTTTCAAAACAGCGGGATAAGGTTCAAGGATTTATAAAATACAAGCAACCATATGGACAAGATGAGCTAACTGACCTGTTCACTTTTGCCAACTTCATGTTTCTAGTCCCCTGCCAGTATTTCTACATCATAAGAGAAGAATGACAAAAGAGGAAGGGCTAAAGGCCAGATGCAAACATTGCATCACTAAATTGCAGCCACTCATCTCCTTATCTGCCTTGATCAAACACTGTGCTTTAGGACCTGAATCTTTCGCACTGTTCTTTTCTTCTGCAGAATCCTTCTGCTGTTATACCACTATCTATTCCCTCTATCACAACAGGCCACTAAAAAGAGTTTATCAGTATTCAAGCAGAATACACGTAGTTTTGCAACTGAAACATAATATGACCTTTCTCTAGAACTGAAGACCTCATGCAGATTGTATCTTCTGCAATGGGTAGTTTTAATCCCATAACGTACACACTGCATCCTTAACTTTGATGTTTATTTTTGCGGACATTTAGTTTTCTTTCAGGAAACAAAGGGAGGATTTCCACATTAAAGTAAAAGCGCACATTTACCTTATCATATACTGTAACAGAATTATTTTTTATGCATGTTACTTAAATAGGCACAGAGCAATTCAGACTCAAGGTGTGTCCTGGGTAATAAGCGTGCAAGAAGGAAATCCAGTCCTCAATTCAGTTAAGCGATATTTGTGGTGCACTCATAGCTGGGGATTGGGTTGAACTGACTTGTAACTTTAACTTTAACAAGATTATTCAGGCAGTATGGGTGTGTAGGAATCACACTGCACAAATAATGTTCGAGTAACTTCTAGAATGTCCGAGAGGCAAAGATTAGGGGACCAGGAGACCAGGTTCAGAGTTAAGGAAACAGAGCAATTGCAAATTCACTTGGATCTACTGACAAAACTGGACAATCTGTCAAATTGTAAGCATCTTGGAATAACCCCTGGGCATGAACTGCCACTGACCCCAGACTTTGAAATGTTGGCTCTCGAGGAAAACTGTCTAGAACATGTTTATGTTAGTTCTTGTTTTTATGCATGTTTCTGCCACATGAAAGAGACAATTAACATCCCAATGCAGCCCATCTCAAAATCCACACCATCTTCCAAAAATAATGAGCACCTCCATACCCTTGGTGATCCTTCAACAAGGTGATTTAAAGAAAAAAAAGTCTCGTTCAGAGGAAAGGCTATATCTAAGCCTGATCAATTCTGTTTGAACCATCCATTCCATTAATGCACACAGTAACATGATCCAAACATCATCTACCCAGGTCTGATAGCTTCCTCTTGTTTGCCACCTATAATGTGTTCAGATTGATGTCTGACATACAGTAGTAATAACCAAAGCCATGCCCTTTAATTGTTGTGTATTCTGGTATCAAGGTTAAGTACAAAAAAACTGACGTTAATGTTGTGCATGGATTATGATGGCATAATGCTATGGCTATAGCTGTACCAACTATCAAGCACCATGATGTCTGGTTTTCTAGGGTAAATATCTACTACAAAGCACATGTGGCATTAAGCATTATAAACCTGAAGTGCACAACTACAGTAAATGGCTGTAGCTTAAGAGTGCTTCCAAGCTCTGGTGCTGGCAAACACCATGACCTCTGGATTTTATTCCAAATGAGCTTTGAATCAGATACCAGCCAATCACTTCAATTGAACTTCTGGCTTGATTTGACTTTTTCGACCCATTTTTTCTGCGCTCACTCTTTGGTTTCAGAAATGCCCCCGAGGTCTCACGTGGTCACTGTGTCGAAGTGGACTGAAAACCAAGAACAGGTCACACTTTTTTACCCGACTGGCCATAGGAGTGTGGAACAAGCAAACCCAGTCACGTTGTTGAAGTCGATACCCTGGTTTCTTGCAAGAAACGGCTGGATGAGATACTTGACACTATTAACTTCGAACTACCAAATGGATGGGCCAGATGTTTTGAATGGTCTATTTTCTTTTGGAACCTGTATTTTTTACGCACACCCCAGTGTTGGTGTAGATGTTTTGAACAAATTCAGCAAACAGAGCTCTCTGCACTCCTTTTCTCGCGCATTCAGTGGTTTCTCTGTTTTTTTTTCTCTCTTAACAGCTCTCAACAGGCAACCAATTAAGGATGTCTTGGCACAGGTGGGTATCAAAACCATCCCACCAAAATAAAAAGCAACTCGGTGCACTGCTGAGGGGTCCAATTACTTACAACATGCATTTAGGCCAGATGTGAACCCCAAAGATTGTTTCAAAGCTTGATGCTATTAATCCCATCCACAATCTTATTGAGATTAAAGAAATGCCTCCCTCAGCAACAGATAAATTAACCGAAATGATTAAGAGCGCCCAGAAGATGTAGGAGTCTCTCCTGGAACCGGAATTAAGAGCCACTGCTGTAAAAGACCAAAGGCAAGGGGTAATTTTCAGAGAAACGCGTGCAAAAGCAGTTCTTGCGAGAAATGCTTGCGTTTCAGTTAATAGTGTTAGTATTTTTCGCTCTTTGGAAACGTCATACAGTTCGCCTTTTGTTTGGTTCAGAAATTTTTCTTCCTCGCTTTTCGCTGCTCGGATGTGATTTGATACGAACAGAGTAAAAGTGCTTTTGGCGTGGCAAGGGTGTGGCTTAAACAGAGGGACTGATTTCACTAGAATCTCGTTAACGAGGAGTTAAAAGCCGATCCAGCTATACAGTGTTTGTCTGATGAGCCCATGGTATTCCTTGAAGTCTAACTCCCGATTTTTTTCGGGCCGTGTGTTTAACTTTCCTTGTCAATGTCTGTAACATTGTAGTTACGAGGCAAACGAAGGTTTAACCACTGATGAGCTACAATCGACCCTGATGCACGTTGTCCAATTCTTCCGATTAAAATCACAAAGCTCAGAAATTAAGTACGTGGAACGCCCTTGCATGAGGCCTTGCAAATCTTAAAAGATTTAAGAAAAGTTTGTTTATGCTATTTAGGATTCGTTACCATAACCACTAATATTATATTCGCATTATCATTTTCGCAATGTCTTCCGAAATTAATCGGTAACACGCCATCATTGATATAACAACAGGACTGAATTAACGCAGTACTGTACACGGATATTTTAAAAAAGTGCGGAACCAGCACACCAAATCTACTTAAATATATAAGCGCCCCCTTCAGGCTATCCTGCGAATGGCATTATGCCTGTAGTTTCAAAGCAGTGCAAGCACTTGAATCCCAGTTCCCAGGTAAGGCTGTTTACTCTTCTGTGACCAGCAGCTGGACTCGTGAAATTGTTTACCGTGTATCGATGTTTGCATTTTGAAGGTTAAACCTCACTGCGCAGCCGGGAGGACAAGGTTAAAATAAATTAAATTCAAACATTGTGCGGTTCCAGTGGAGTTCAAGGCAGGTGTCAAATCAAAACACTAAGGAAATCACCATATTTTATCCGCCTGTCCTGATTTTCACCGTGCCTTTGTCTTGTGTTCGCTTGTTACAATTTGATTGGCGATTTATTTTTTCCTGGCGCCTCGGCGGAATGAAACAGCACAGAGACGCGAGTCTAAAATTTTAATTTTGTGCAGGACTCCTCTTCCACCAAATAAGACTGACTCCTAAGTTCAACCATAAGGTTTCTGTAGGTCAAATCAGTTTCAAAACGTACAATACGTCACTTACTTTAATAATCCAGCAATCTGACGTGTGCAACGCTACAGGCGAAAAGACAACACGACAGGAGAACAACTTTCCACCTACGTTTTTGATAGTACAGTATACCGGTATATTGATTGCACAACAGATTTTTACAACTGAGGCCAGATGACAACTCTTCACAATTCATGGGCTTGTAGTGATTTCCACTACTATGAAAACCAAGAATGTGTTTCTAAGAACAACCTTACTCTACTGTACTGCGTTCTTGGTTTTCTATCAAGCTGAATAAAAACCTAAAAACGCGACCAAAAGGAAACGGTACCTACAGTACGGCTAATTCTGACATCCCCTGTCCTACACAAACTGTAGTACAATCCCTTATTTTCATTGAACTGTCTACAGTATGTACGAGTTTCTTAAAACATTTCCTGTCGCTACCTTTCTGTCCAGCATTTCACAACTTCATGCTTCGCCTTATACCTGTAGTAACTCGCAGGACTGCCGACCACGAATCAGAATGAACGAAACTTCCTATTTCGTGTCACTTAAACTGGACAATTCCTCAATTTGTAAAAAAAAATGCCCTTGAAAATGCTTCGAACTACAGCTGGTTCCCTGTAACGTAAAACTGCCTTAGACGTATTGCACGAAGACGCTGAAATTTCTTGTATCCAGGATTTGCAAACGCGCTGCATAAATCCCCTTTTTGAGAAGTAACTGTTCTCGCACGCTGAAATTCAGCAACCTACCCCACCGCAAAAAAAAAAAACCCTAGGCTGTAACAGTGGATACTGTTTCATTTGCTGCTTAATGTAAACACTCATCAGCCTCGACACATTTACTGTACGATGAAGTTGGGAGGGGGAAACAAAGTCTCCACAACTAAAGGGGGAAAAAAAACTGATACACAAGTGAGACCAGCTGGTCGTAACGCAGATGCATCTTGTAGGAGAAAAAATGCAACAATATTTTAAGAGTTGGGTTTCTTCCTACCTTATGACCGCTGTATCACCCTGGCGAATTGTGATGTTGTCGGTTGTTCGCTGCATATCCACGCTTCGGACAGGGAGTCCTGTTGGAATAAGGCACAGTAGTCTGAGCAGAGCAGCCTGCAACTGCCTCTTACAAGATCCCCTTCCCACCATGATCGGGGTCGGCAAAGGAGTCGGAACGGCAGATCCCCAGCAGTGTTTGTGTTTTGTGCACTTTACGGAGAAAGACGCAGTTCTGTTTTGATACTCCAGAAAGGGGGCAGGTACTTAAAAAAAAAATCGCACAGAAATGGAAGAAAGCAAAGCGCGGTGATGACCAAAAGGCAGAGAGTCCAGCGGTAAAGAGGAACTCCTCAAACCTCGGCGAGTAGCGTATTCCACTTAACCTGACAGCGTGGGTATTATAAAGACCTGCGAAAGATTAGCGGAGCGCTGCTCGGAAAGTGTGTGAGATTTCAGCACTCTTACGCTCTGCCTGCCTGCCTCTCTCTCTCTTTCCCTCCCTGCTTCCAACTCAACCCCCTCCCCCGCTATACCTCACACTGTTGGCCCCCTTAGGCATCAAGCCTTCTCGAAAGCCTGATACTCCCTTATTGGTTGTCACGACAACACAGCACCATCTGAGGTCCCGTGTCTACAAAACACAATTGCAGTTTATATGCACAAATGAAGAACCCCCCCCCCACACACACACACAAACCAACCCCTCCCCGTTTAAGAAAACAAATCGTTTTGAGTTGGGGGGGACTTTCTCCTGATTTTCGAGATTGTTTTGGTCTGTGATTCTATTTTAGGGGTCGTCTTACTGTCTTGATCAGGTTGTTTTGATACACTTTTTTGGGGAGAGAGGGAGGGAGGTAGTGTCTGGTACAGTCAGGCCTTACAGCCAGCAGATTTTAGGGAATGTAAACTGATGAAGTGGCACAGTGTTGAAAACTACCCAACTTGCAAAGATAACGTGAACAATACTACTCCTAGGACAACAATTAATAACCATTACAATCACTAGCAGCATCACCACTGCTTAAAGATGGCATCACTCAAACAATACTTTTTCACATTCACACAAAATTTGGGGCTAATGGTAGGTACAGTATGTAAATGCTGGGATAAGGATGGACTCTGCACAATTACAGAGTTTTTTGGGCACAATCCTTTCCTGTTATTATTATTTAAGACACTGTGACTGAGTAAGTGCGTAATTAAATGTATTAGCATGCAGCTTGTTTTTGAAAGAGTGCTTTTTAATAACTAAAGGATCCCTCTGTTTACTTGGCAGCCAATCAAAGATGCGATAATGACAGTCCAGAATAATTGCAGTGCTGCTCGGATTCACACGTTTAGCCAAAGCTCGCATATTGCTATTATACAGCCTGGGCTGAAGAAAATAATTACTTTAGTGGGTACAGGATGTTTCACACCTGATAAAGAAGACATCTCTATTCTCTAAGAAGCTGCACATTTAAACGTTTGTCTGAACGTGTAGTGGTTGGGGTTGTTACTGAAATGAAAATGCTGATTCACCAGGAGAAGAAGAAAACTACAAAATGGGAGGGATAGAGGCAGTGGATCAGGCTTATTCATTTTACGAGTGTGTGGGATTTGTATTAACAGGAAAAGAATGACAAAAAGAAAACGCTCCCACCAATCACCGAGAAGGACGGTATCAGCATCCTCTGCACGAAGGATGTGCTTACAAATGGGAAAATAAATGCAGCAGGCATCTTTGGCTTTTAAAAAGTTTGCAGACTTGATTGGTAAACAGCGGCCTGTACAGTTGTTGGTAAAACTGTTTACTTTCAAAGGAGGAGGGGAGTAGGAACAAACCAAAGGAAACATACTGTAAAACGTAAGTGATTTTTGCATGAGACTACCTGTAGAACGTACTACCCCCAAAACAATGGCAGCTAAGATTCACTACCCAAATGGCAGACCCTCATCTCAAAATCAGACATCTGTTTCTACTTAGCTGACATTCCTGGAGCATAAAATAAACAGCAGATTGCAGAAAGAAATACTGAAGTACTTCTTCAGTTGCTTGGCGAGCATTGTATTTTTACCGTTTTAATACATATTTTTTTTCTACAGTACAAAACTTCTAAAGCAAGTAAAGTGTTTATTAGGTGATACCACTTTAAAAAACAACATTACATCCAATTTTAAGACAAAACAACGCAGAGGCTGTGGCTTGATGAAGGAATACCGTCCTTCAGTTCCTAAAAAGACTTTACCCTGCAGAATCAGAAGTGTCTGAATCTGAACAATTTGTTTCATTTTTAAATAGCATGTACTCACACAGTTCAACCCCAAAAGGAGTGGAATGAAAGGCTATTTTTCTTTCTTTTGAAATGAAGTGCAGATGTGATGAAGATAACAAGGATTGTGACTATTTTTTTTATTTTGTTAGATGCTTTTTCCCCCATTTAAATAGCAGTTCATTTTAGAATTAACATAATGCATCTTTCTACGGGGGCAGAAAGTTCATCTTTCTATGACTCATTAGTATTGGTTCAGTTACTGTATCTAGATCACCTTTTGAAGTCTCAGAATATGTAAATGTAATATATGTGTAAGATATTTCTAATGCATTTATATATAAATTCTGAAGCTAAATGATCTCACTTAGTTAAAGATATTAATAATAATCTTAATATTAATAAAATGCCTTGATACATCATTTTAAACTGCCTTACAATAAGACATACATATACAGTACAAACAATAATAAAGTAAATAGAACTCTAGAGTATACATATAATCTTTCTTCCACTCTAATTTGTCTAAGGGTAAAGGATAAATTATCACTTCTTTTTGTAGCCTCACACCCTCTGCTGGTTTTTCCTGTTCAGCAACTACAAGTTAGCAATAAAAAGCTAGCTTCTGAACTAAAGCGTTCATGTTTTAAAGTACTATACACCTACTGCAAAATAATGTTTAAAATTATTTTTAAGCAATGCAAAACAAAGCAATTCCACTTCAGCAATAATACACATACTATATTACTGTAGTTAAAAAAACACAAGCCAAGCATTATCTCCTAATGGAAATAGGTCAGTATTTTAAGAATATTTCTCAAAATGTGCAGTGAGAAATGCACATTTGTATCTGTTTTAATTCCTGTATTAATACAAACGGGAGACAAAACATTTGTTGCTCGTGTTTTTGATGAGGCTTTGTAAAGTGTATTCTTATTTATGAAGTAATAGATGGGCATGTCAGTGTACTGTATATCCAAAGAGTCCCATTTGGGAAATTAATAATACCTAACCCAAACACACAAATCATTGGGATATGTTAATGTATCACACAGTGAAGGTTCAGCTAAGGATAGACAGTAGTTCAACAGTGCATTTCAATAAAAAATTAAAAGGCATTCAGCTAAAACCACAATCCCATGAAACAGCGCTATTGTTAAGGCCAAGAAAATGCATCTCCTCCATGGAAAACACTTCATAAGCGCACCAGACTTCTGCTACAGATATCAATGTGATTTGGTGGGGAAATGGAATCCAAAAATTGGACACAATACAAAAAAAGCAGCATACATTGTTTTATCTTTCCAGTTTGTTCCTTTGCCTGGGCTCTCTCCTGATATCAGGAAAATTGCAGAATGTCTTGGAGTTAACAACAGGTGTGCCAACTCACTGAAAATCACAATTCATCAATGTTGATAAATCTAGTTGAGGAATCAGTTTGTTGACCAAAAAAAGGGGTTGGGGGTTATATAGTACTGTACATGTATGAGCTACAGGATATAAAATTCAAACTGTCTTCAGACTTTAAACAAATATATATTACCAGTTCAATATGGTAAAACCTGGTAAGTTCTTGATATTGGCAGTTGCTGAATAAAGACGTCCTTTTCTTTCTCCATCTTCTTTTCAGTACTACCTCTGTTAGACATGATCTCTCTACTCTCTGCTCTGCACTACAGCGCAAGTAGTAACCATAGAGACTCGCTGTAACTGCAGTACTACAGGGTTGCTGATCTGGTGGGGGCATGGTGGGTGTTGGTGGGGGGGGGGGGGGGGTGAATTGGGCACTTTGATCATTCTGTGCGTGGAGAGGAAGGAATAAACGAAATTATTTTCCACTTTGCATGCAGTAAGACATAAAAGAAGACAAAAGTGTTTGGAATAATTGGTTGCATTAATTAAACCACTGTAATTCTAATGATGCGACTATGCTGGCCCACATGGGAAGTTTTAAGAGATACTTCAAGCAGTGCTGCTGCTAACGCAAGAGGTAGTTGTGGACAGCTGTGGGGATACATTCTTCAGTATGTTAAGGATAAAAGGGGTCGTCAAACATGGGGAATGCATTGTTCCTAAATAATCTTTTCCAGGATTTTTTTTTGGTCATGGAGACAAGAAATATCAATCAAGTAATAGCAGAAGCAACAGACACCTGAAAAAAAAAACATTTGCACTTATATTGGGTGTTTTGGTGGACTTGTGTTTTTACTTATGAAGGAGAAACTAGATTAATAGGTTGAATGTACAGTTTGAAATGGTGGACTGCATGATACCTTATCAATTTAAAAATAATGGTAATTGTATCTGTTCGATACAGGTCTTTTTAAATATTTATATTTCCCCTCTATTCAACTTGAAGTTTGTACTGACAAAGTTTTAACAGTTTGTAACAAAAATATAAATAATAATAATAATTCTTGGCATTTATGCCAGTTCTCTTTAGCCCGGAAGTGGATCCACCACTTCATCCACTACCCACCTGTATGATTCATGGTAGCCCCCAACCACCACCACACACAGGAGAGCAGGTGGGGAAGTGAGAGACCTCCTTACCAATTGAAGTATCTCAACCCCCACACCCCACGCATTACAACTAGCTTAGTTTCCTTTAAGTGCTCCTCTCTATGGTATACACCTGAACTGTGCTCTTTGAAACTAACTGGGCAGCGTCTGGAGTGCTGAAGTAAAAAAAATGGCCAAGTGGTTCACTTATAATGAACACCTGCAAGTCTACAGAGCTGCTCTGGCTTCTGCCAGATCCTCCTGTATCTTCGACACAATCAGCTCTGGACTAGGAAATCATAAAGTGCTCTTCTCTGTTATTAACAAGCTCATTAAATCCCCGGACAACTCTACTCATTCTTCCACCCCTGACCTCTGTCTTACGTTTTTGCAATTCTTTCAATCCAAGACCGATGTTATAAATCTACAATTATCTGAATCAAGTCCTACCTGATATGGACAACTATTTGAGCCCTAGTTTTCCATTGTCATCTCCTCTGCACCAGAGTTTTCTGAATTAACCAGCTCAGATCAACTTCCAAAAATGATTAACAGCTGTAAAAGAAACTTCTTGTTACCTAGATCCCATCCCTACCTCTTTACTGAAATCTTGGCTGACAGACGTCTGTCCTTTAATTGTCCATATCATCAACCCTGTCCACGGGTGTGGTCTCCAGCACTTTAAAGACTGCATCAATCACTCCTGTACTAAAGAAACCTGGCTTGTATCCTGATATAATGAAAAAATACAGACCAATATCTAATTATCTAGGTTTAAGAATGTGTGGGTGCGTGTTAATTACAAGCTCACATGATAGCTAAAGATTTGTTTAAACCATTCCAGTCTGGTTTTCACTCTAATCATTGCACTGAGACTGCTCTTGTCAGGGTTGTAAACCATTTACTTTTTGCTTTTGACTCAGGGGCTATAAGTATCGTTAAGCTCCTTGATCTTAGTGCAGCTTTTGATACAGTAAATCATTCAGTGTTGCTCAAAAGCTTGCAAACATTATTGCCTATCAAAGGCACAGTGTTTCACTGGTTCCAGAAGGAAATGGTTCCTTCTGACTGGCAGGCAGCATTTTGGTTCTCATGAATCTCCCGCCCCAGTCAATTATGGTGTACCACAGGGTTCAGTCTTGGGCCCCTTGCTTTTTATTATTTACATGCTTCTTCTCGGTCAGATTGTAAGCAAACAGGGTCTTCAGTTTCATCATTATGCAGATGATACTCAGTTTTACAGATAAAATCTCTTCCTCCTCTGATCTACCGCCTCCACCACTTATCTTTTGTCTGCTTTTCAAGCTATTAGTTGACATCAAATTCCTTGAAACTCAAATAGCAACAAAACAGAGATTTGGAAAAGTTGGAAAGATTCTCAGTAAAGGAGGATGCCTTCCCATATCATCTTTTGTCTTTGAGCCCCACATGAAAAAAAAATGTGATGGAGACATCTTTTTTCACCTTATAAATATTGCCCACACTAGGAAATTTCCATCAGTGTCCAATGCTGAGTGATTCATACATGCAGGCTTAATTTCTGCTTCTCTTTACTCTATGGGCTCCCGAACACTATACTCAGTAAGTCGCAAAAAGTCCAAAATTCTGCAGCTACAGTAGTCTTCTAACTCACACCAGACCCTGGCAGCATATCACTCACATATAAAGTCACATATTCAATACAAGATCCTCTTACTGCCTTTAAAGCTTTCAATAATCTGGCTCCATCATCATTCCCTAAACTCCTACATGATTATACTCCCTCACATAGGCTCAATTAATTTGAGGCCGGGCCATTGCTACTGTAGGACAGTAGGACTAAATTTTGGATTTGGGTGATTATGCTTTGTTGTCGCTGCTCCATTGTTATGTGATGCCCTTCCTCAGATTCTCTGAGAGACAAATTCTTTGACTGTCTTCAATTCTGAACTTTAAATTTCCCTCTGTACCAGGGCCTACAGTATGTCTGATTGCTTTACATCTTACATCTACATCCTGTATGTTCTCAATTTTTCATCTTTTTTTTTTCTCTTTTTCCTGTATAGCATTATTTCCCCATCTGAAGGACAGCACCTCCTGCAGCAGAGTGGGGCTGGTTTTTGAATCTGGACCACCTTTCCTTGAAGATCTCCCATCCAACTACTGACCAGGCTGGGCCTTTGCTGAGCCTCTGAGATCTGATTAAAGTAAGTGAAAACCTGGTGTTGAAACATTAGAAATGAGTTTTTGATGTGTCCTACATAAGCCGCTGTTGCACTGGGGCAGTTGCCTGTTTTTATTCTGGAACGGTAAAATAAATGACCAAATTCTTAACCCTTAACTAACCTATACTAAAAAACACAATACTTGTACAATAAGTCTTCCCTTGCTGATTGGTTTATTCAGACATTGCTAGGGCAGTACGTAAGATTCTACACAACTTGTTTGCATGCCAGCAGTAGAAAATATTGTAGGTTAACCAATAAGGACTAGAAATTAAACAAGCTTTGTGCTTCCAGTCCATATTCCTTACCTGTCTTGGAAATTATTTAGCCATTGTAGTTTATCTGGGGTCCACAAATAGTCTCATTAAAGAGTCTGAAGGAATTGTTCTAAAGGCATAGTAAACTGGAACCTTAACCGCACAGGACTCTGGTAAAATACCTTATTCAGATTTACTTCACAAACATGCATCCAGGAAGATAAGAGAGGATCGTTTGTTTTAATAGAGCACTTACTCATTATTTCAGTTTAGTAGAGCCCAAAATTGGTTTTTAGGCTATGCATAAACAATCCATTTTTTAATTATAATATTCATACAGCCAGGTTATTATACTTTTCAAGTAACTATTTGCCTTGGAATTTATTTTAAATTATTTTAAGAATTTATTTGGCAAAATATTTTGTTATATCCTTCTTATAATTGGGTTTCTGTCTGGCAGACTGTCCTAGGTCAGAAAGCATTCCATTTTATTCAATTGCACTCCTCTGTGCAATGGATAAAAAGATTTATATTTAAGATCTAAACTTAATATTCAATTTTCCTATAGCAATACATTTTACAAAACTGAAAAACTAAATAATGATCCATAATGAATAGTTATGCTTTAATATAGATGTGTGCAATTTCTCTGTCAAATTGCAATATAGTATTTGTCCACGATTCTTTGGATTTGTACTCTTGTATCAGCTTACTTGATTCAGCTAAAGATATTTCACTTCTTGATTTGTATTGAGTACAAGAAATGTGATTGTTAGGAAACACTACAGACTTTGACAACAACATTATATTAACTGGATTCAAAAAGTCAAAGTCACTCACACATCTCGGTAACTTTTAAAAGAGAAGTAATTCTCATTCTTTAAATAGAAAAAAAAGGATACAGCACACGTAGTGTTAAAAACAGTTATTAAGTGAATCTTGCTTTTTTCTTACTGTTCTTATTTCTTTAGTTACCATTTTGTTGCTGTTATGCTTCAATGAATTCTCAGTAATCATATATCAAATCACTGCATATTTCATTTCGATTACCAAAATTAATACTGGCATCTCAAATCCCAACTTGCCTAACAGTTCATATTAAAAAACTACCCTTCTGTAAATCTTAATGGAGTGAAATGCTTCCAGAAAGCATTTTATTTAGTTCATTGTATCAACCCTCCTTTGTTAAAATTTAACTACTGAAAAACCTATAGAAAATGCAAACCGAAAACATTTCAAGTAAGGCCGAACAAGGCTGCTTGTTAAGTGGACCGCATATTTTTATTATTGTTGAAGACTATTGTTTGCTTTTCAGAACTTCTGCTTCTGTATGTACAGTAAGTACTGAGTCCTCACCAGTCCACAATAAATGTTCTCAGAAGGTAAGTAACAATAATAATGATTGGCATACAAAGAAGGAGGCTGGATTAAAAGGTTTTAAAGGGTTCCCACAGGCTGTTACTTCTGTAATTGAAAGGAACACAGAATATTCTATTGATTTTAGAATGTTGAGAATGCTGAAACGTCATTATTTCCAAGTTCCCAAAAAGGTCCAAAGGCTGTAATGCCATACACAAAGCAGCCAAAAACCGCCAAAAGTAGTAAATGTGCTGTTCTTCTTCACCTTGTGTAGAACACAAAACATAATAAACATAATAAACATAAAAAGCAGTTCAGGTTGTGGGGACATCACATGGCAGTAATGTATGAACTAGGTAGCAGAGGTGCTGTGAGCTGTACAGCGTGTACAGTATCATCAACCCAGGCATTCTGCTGAAGCCAAAACATCAACTCATTTAAAGGCACATCTCTTGACTCAATTTCTTGAGTCAATTAGCTACTGAAAAATCAACTGAGCCAGAAGACTCCAGGGACCTTCCCCTTGTGGGTGACTGTTCATATTATTTTTTTATTTGCAGTTTTATTTTTTCCTGTTCCCCGTGACAAAACGTAATAAAAGATGGTTGCATTCTGTAGAGTTTTGACACTATTGTCCTCATGATGGCCAAGGCCACCACGAAAAACTCCAATTCAGGCAGATATTATAAATATGATCAAATTGTGACACCAGTTTTAAAATGCCCTGCTGTATAAATGGGTCTAAATAATAAATACGTTGTCTGATAGAATAAATGAATCACAGAATTGTGTCTGAAAGGGTTAAGACCATGTGTTAAACATTTCTGTGACAGCTCTGATTTAATTCTTGCTTTAGCTGGTGTTTTTTATTGAAGTTTTCATTTTTACAGCAAGTTAAAAGATGTACAGTATGTAGGCAAAAAGTGGCACAACATATTTTTGACATGTATTACTCTCCCCAGTCATGATGCTCTGAAATGTAATCAGGATGCAGTAACTTCAGAAAATGAAGTGATATAAGGACCCATATACAGTACAAAGATGGACATATTAGAAACAAAGAGGAGACATCAATAAAAAGGACCCAGTGAGCACAGAATAGGCAGTCCATTAATTGTGTAGTGAAACATGGCCTAGTTAAATGAAACACAATTTGGACTAGCTTTCAGCTGCAAAATTCCTATTTAGTGTAGTCGGTGTGACTACAGTAAGTTAACCCAAAATGCCTCTTATTTAAGCATGTTTTTTCTGGAAATGGTACTGAATTGAGGAGGGATTGTTTTTAGAAGCTGGTACAAACATATCCTCTTTTTTTTTTAATTTTGATTGATTTGACACATATTTTGGCTGATCCCTGTTTGAACCCCTGGTCATATTTCTAGGTAGGAATTACTGTATTTTGGTCTGTAAGTTATTACTTTCACCTCCCATATCAAAGTTACTTGTGAATGGCACATTTGATCAGGGAAGGTTAAGGTTTTCAAGCAGAAGGCTGAACAGCTCTGTGGCTCGGTTTGTATCTTGTGTGTCACCAGCACCTTCAGCAAATGTTTTTTTTTTTCCTGTCAGCAATCAGATTGTGAAATGGAAAGAAAAGGTAACATGTTATGAAGGTCACACATCTGGAACATTCCTGAAGGAAGTATTATTTCTGCACTTTACCAAAATTTTCATGTTGTCAATACACTCAGACAGAAGCAGTATAAAATACTCCTCGTAAAATTAATACCTGGCTGCATTTTTATATTTAACTGATAATGGTAATTCCTAGAATTTTCCTAGTGATTAATATTTCCTTTAATAATCTCATATCTTTTAATAGGATTAGCTACATCAAATCTTGCATATATCTTTGTTGCATTTGAAGGTGATGAATTTCTTTACAGAAGAATATGTCAATAAAGACAACTGATGGACTAATCTGATGAAGAATGTTTTCCTGTGAAAGGCATATCTCAGTGTTTTTTAAGTCTAAATCTTCCTAAGGTGTCTAGGATTGATGATAGTGATGATGACGGTTTTTACATGCTTGTTATGTTCAACAGCACCTTGAGAGATTTTTCAATTCCAAAAAATGTATCAGCCAGCAGAAATGGGAAAAAATAAGTCCAAGACTGTCTTTCCATACCTCTGCTGAGATGTGAGACTGCATACACTAACATGAAAGTCTGGCTTATTACTGTACATCCATGTACCTGTATGTATTTTGGTAAACAAACATTTTTTGGTCTTGTTTAGATTAATAACATTAGTTATATTAAACTATTTTATAATTCAGGTAATCTTTCACAATGTGAAAGCATTTTAACTTACTAAGTTAAGTAGAGGCTAATTCTATGGTGAAATGTATTTAAAAATTTGACTTATTTTTGTAAGCAGAAGAACTGCACTTGTCTAGATTGTCTTAAATACATCATGGGGTATGGGGAGACTGAGACTGTGTTAGACATATTGCATGGACTGTAAGTGCACTACTGTGATTTAAAATACTGATAATTTTATTTTTTCGGAATCATATATCCAGGTTATGAATTCTTCTGCAAAGAAATATCTTTACTTGAATGTACTGTATGTTTCTCCTGCTTTGGTTCTCAAGAACAAAAGGAAATCGCAGTCAGTACAGGGTGAGGGAGATTAACAGTATGGACTACTTCTGATCCCTACCTGATCTTGACTTCAACCGATGTTGAAAGTCCAGATATGTTCTTGATCTTAATAGCAATGTCTTCTATTACAATTAATTTCCACACTCAAAACCAACCATTTTTACTTTTTTTTTCATAGCAAAGTTGATATCTGTCTTAATGTTAAACATGTCTGTATTATCTCACAAACTGTATAAGACGTAAAAGAAACAGGATCAGGATAGCTACTTTTCTGTCTTGTATGTGAATGGAAGACAAATTTAATTCTAAATATAGCGCATGCCTACATCTCTCACATTATACCCTTTGTCTGCGGAAGATTCAGAGACATGTAACAGCTGGTTAGTTATCATCATTGTTTAATTTTGAAATCCTCAGGGGCTGGTTGCAATAAGGTTAAAAAGAAGTAAATGGCTATCATTAAGCACAAAAAGCATGAGTGAATTTGGGCAAAGCATCTAATCAAATCCCTTTTGATAGAAATCCTGATTGAGGACGGCATTCATTATGGCTTGATCTTGTCTATACCTCATTGCACCAAATTTCTAATGCATTTTCAGTCTTGTTAGCTTTTTATGTTAAGTAAATACCACAATTCAATTCAATTGGTTCAGTACTGAATATGAATAACAGTTTAGGAATTGTAGAACAGTTTTCAGAAGATCCCACATAATCAGTATAAGCAATCTCTTCAACAGGGTTAGGCTAAACATGCACCAGTTTGAAATTAATGAACTATGGGGTCATCTTAGCATTAGGTCCTTAGTTTTATTTTGGTGTGATTTAAGTCAATAAATCAGACTGATTAAACCAAACAGTCTTCACAGGTTTAAAAAAAAAAGTATTGCAATGGAATGGCTGCTTGTTAGCTATCCTTTGTGAAACAAAATCACTCAGTTTCTAAAGCAGTCTAAAGATGCTGAAATTATTCCTAGCCCTTGGAGTGTTCTTGATCTGTGACATTTAGTCATTTTCTCTTTTTGAATGCATTAGCAGGTAAGCTTGGAGGCTTAGGAAATTATTCTGTTGAATGTCTAAATGTTGCAGTAGCGAAAACTCTTTAACCCTAAGAACTAGAGCGATATCTATTTTGTTTGTAAACTAAATTACAAAGGATTCTAAAAATGTGAACAAGGCACAGTGGTATCTACTAGGGTGTGATTTTTTTTCTCTCCAGCAATGGAAATTGTGTTATAAATGCATTTCTTTTTCTGATTTCTTTAAACATTGTAAACACTAAGCAGGATCTGAATGAGCAGTGCATTAACAACACACACTGTACATATAGTATATTTACATACAGCCATTCATATAAAAGATTACTATCATTCTGTGTTCTTAGTGCTACAAATGGTAGCCGAGAGCCTTCACCATTAAAAGCAAAACTGTGTCCAAATGATGTACAGGAACATACTGTAATCTGTTGAAAGAAGTAAACTAAAAGAATAATAAAGACAATTTAATGTGACTCTATTCATTTTTATATTTAATCACAGATTTAAATTAAATAGTGTAATAAATAATTCTCTTTATCCGTTGATGTTGTACATGCAGAGTTCATTACTTTTCAAGAACGTTACAGCCCAAAAGAGATGATAAATGTAAATAAAAAATAAATTAAATTAGACCCGTGGCTGGTAGGTCACTCCTGTCCATAAAAGTGGAAAACAGTGAACATGTTGTTCCAGGGTTATTTAAGCTGATTCCCTGTACGTATTGAAGTAGAACAAAATGAAGTAGCATGAATCCCAAAGTTCAGTACACATGTTAAAGGAGAATGAGCAGCTTGGAGAGGGAACAGACAAAGGGAATCCTTTGGGATACTAAGAAGTTCAATCTCACAGCAATGAGGACAAGGGATGAAACCTCAGACACTGACTGATTTCAACAACCATGAGAAATAGACTCCAAACCAAAAGCAACCTTTTAACTCAGCTTACTAGTCCTGGCCGGTTTGCAACAATCACCGAAGCAGTGTCTGCAAATCAGAAACACTAAAGCTCCCATATGAGGATAGTTTAAGTTTAATGGAGCCTTCTCTTTATTTTTATTGCATTTGCATTTGCATGTTGTGTTTTAAAGGACTTTTCCTTCACTTGAAGAGAGATGGCTTTGAGGCAAAACATTTTGTTTAAAAATAAACATGCAAGCTTGAGCTCAAAGGGGGCGTGGGAGTCTGGAACAAACCACCCAGCCTTGTTGTCGGACTAAATAGAATCGCTTATTTCAAGAAAACAAACAAAGATTCCCAGTGCAATTAGATATTAAACACCTGAGAATTTGGACTGAGTGGCCCTCTCTCAGATGTAACCTTTGTTATGTTCCTATGTATTATTAAGTTGATGAATTCCCTCAATCCTTTCTAGTGCACTCTGAAGTCACCTTGTGGCAGAGTTGGTAACTGTGTTGTGCATCATCCTATACATGTCAAGGCCGGTACAGCTCAGGGATGGAGCTGACCCTCTCACTCCTGTGGAGCCTGTGCATAACTCTAATTCATTTGGCTGGGAATGATCTCCCTCTGATGCTCATCATCCTCACCTTCCCAAGGGGATTTACTGCAACCTGCCATCAGGTGTTCAGCTCTCCATGATTACTGCAGATATACAACCATGCATTGGCTAAATTGCATTATCTTTATGATACCGTCTTATTTATAAACCCTTAAGCCATCTGAGTTTCTATGATTTCTACATAATTTGGAAAATAATATACCTTATTTTGTTTTCAGGTGAATTTCTACCTATAACCTGAAGAAATGTGGGGGTGCACTGGTATGAAGCTTTGGTTAAGGCCTTTGCATGTAATTCTTTAATGTCAGCCACATTCATTTCAGTTAACTATAATAAAACATTCATTTTGCAAGGATGGAAACCGATGATGTGTTAGATTCCATAGACTGTGGAATAGTGCACTTAACATATTGGGGCTTATAGAAAGAAGCAATTAAAGGATATAAAGAAATCCATTTTTCCTCCCTTCTTTCTTTGCAGATACAGTTGTTCCTATTTATGCAGTATAGAGTGTAAAAGCATTAGAGTTCCCAGAACAATTTTAATTTCAAAAGCACTAATAAAACACTGTTTTGTTTATTGGTGGAGAACATATTTATATGGAAATTATGTTGCTATAATATAATAACAATAAACATTAAAAGGAAAACCAAATAGCAGTCTAAGGTGTACATCTGCTGAAGAACTGATAATTTAAATTTTTTTTTTTAGTCTTGGCTGGCATAGCTTCCTTTGTTCATTAACTCACAGATAATAAAGGGGAAATCTGCTTAAAAACATGCAGAAAAGACAGCTATGAAAGGCAAAGTACAAAGGCAACATCACGCAAACATACTTTTTTATTTTTTGGTTTAATCAGTACTGTAAGTATAAACCTACTCATAAACCAGGAAGTACGATTAATTTTCATTTGACAAACTCCACGGTGTCTCTTCTGATGTCAGTTAACAGACTCCATGGAGCTGCCTTTGATGCCCTAGGAAGCTGCTTAAGATTTCATTTTGTCCTATTTTTCCGAAAGTGCTTATAGGAGGGGGACCACCACTGGATTTCAGTGCCCACAGCAGCCGGCAGCCCCCCTGCATGGCAGATCAGGTAGAGAAATTACTCCACCAGTTGAAGTTTGGAGGAACTCTAAGGAGGCCTGATTTACTCTACTCTTTCGGACAGTGCCACGGGTTGTTTAATGGCCAAGAGGCAGGACCATGGTTTAACATTTCATCTTAAGGATGGCACCTTCTCAACATGGTCACTCCAGTCATGATACTGGGAAATTATAGCCACGGGGGAAGAGCACCACCTACTGGTCTACCAATGGTTTTCCTTAGAGCTCTTCTGTCCCAGTACTGACTCCGCTCAACCTTGCTTAGCTTGCTTAGCTCCTGAGATTTCACAAGATTGATTGATTCATCGATCTGTCTAAATTTTAAATCACATCTAGTGTGCTTAGACAGCAGGCTTTGGATGAAAGTCTTCTTTCCAAAAGATTTTTATCCATTTTGTGGGTCAGCTGTGAAAAAGTTCCTTTCTGCAAATCTTCAACACTAGCAGATGTGTTGATACATCGAACATGTCATCAGCGTCGCTGATAAAGACACTGAAGCTGCCATCCCCACTAAAAAGGATAATCATTTCTTCCAGTGTTTCATGCACAATAGTCTCTGAAGAAATAACAATACAGCCTTTCAACAGAAAAGAAATTTGCCATACTGAATTTAGGGCACCTATTTCATTTTATGAATTGCCAGCTCTTTTCATTGACCGCAGTATGCACGCAGCACTTTCTGCTGGAAACTGGGGAATACAGTGCTTCACTGAATGGTGCATATGGCATTTTTTATTAGGATTTACTTTATTTGTTTCATAAATTTCAGAGTATGTGCATCCAGAAATCCGTTTTATGCATGTACAGAGGATGGGCACTTTACACATAAGGCCTTGCTGACTGAGTGAAAAGACAAGTATTTCCACTACTGCCAGAGACAAATTATTTCTCTAGCTGTAGCTGTATTACAGGAAAACAGAAAGAGAATGATTTAATTTACAGTACATTTTTCTACTATTGATGAAAACCTTTCAGTATGTCCTCTTACTCAAAACCCTCAGAATCTAACCTTTCCTCTTGCGCTCACAAAAGCTCCTGCAGAAGTTCTTTTTAATTAGTTCTTTTAATTGGAGGACCAATTATATAACGCATTAGTGCTTTCCCAGTTAAGCAAGAATTAAGTTCAAGTATTCAGCTCTGTTTTTGACGATTTATGTTTTAAAGTAGTTGCTGGAGAGGGCATTATTCTGGAAATTGTAAATAATTAGCTACCAGTTAAAATTTCATTATAAAGTACATTTTAAGCCAAATACCTAAGTAAAGGCAACTTGCGGATAAGAAGAAAATAAAAGTTTTAAATACTCCACAAGCTCTTGATTTTATGTGCCATGGCAAAATGAATTCTCATTATGCCAGTAATATACAAATCCAATATACCTCTGGATTTGAAGGTATCAATCTCCACAAAGAAAATAAACCATACTACAGTACATTTTTTTAAATAGTGAATATTTCCATTTCACTCTATCCAAACTCTGTCTGGAGACTTTACCTCCTGTGAAGGATCATTCTGCTTCTCTGAGTGGTAATAGGATGAAATTGAGGGAGAGCTACAAGGTACTGGCACATGTTTTTCGCCTGACCTTGTATTTTGAAACTTCTCCACCATCTGCTAACATGTATGACTCAGATCATATGACATCAGATCCTTCCCAAATGGGAATCTATTGCCATCCCCTTCGAAGAAAAATCAATATGCTTTCAGTGCTTGGCCCTCAGATTGGACTATGTATTGATACCAGATTTCCTCCAAGGACTCTTGAAATAAATCACATTTTCTACAACCCCCAGAGCCCTTTGCAATATGCCTGTGAGAGCTATTTTTATATGTAAAACTATTGTATAAATAATTCAGTAAGCCTTTACACGAATGAGGCTAAAAACAGTCATAACTCTTTCATAAACACTACACAACATGAAAAAACAACATGCATAATCCTTTACAAGCATTTATGCAAATGACATTACTGGCATGCAGTTATTTGTAATGTTTCATAACAAGACATAGTTTTAGCTGCAGACTAAGAGTAGGATTCCAGTTTGGAAGGAGTCAGGTGAAAATGATGGAAGACTCCATAAAGGATTTGAGAGATGACAGGGATTTTCTTTAGCTGCAGCTCAGTAACAGTGGTCTTGATATGTTTATGTTAATTTTTATTTTGCCATGTGGTTTTTAAATGTGTGTGTTTATTGGTTACGAAGTGTTTATGAAAGAGCTATGACTGATTTGTGGTCGAATTAAAGTATAGGGTTACTGATAACTTCACTTCTCCAGGGCTGTAGTTCAAGAGCTATTTGTTGAATACAGAATATAAGCATTTACACCTAATCTAGCTTCCCAGAATAAATACTTTATCCTTTTTGACACTTTTACCTATACGTGTATCATATATAAAAAAACTCTTTTGTTTGTTTGGAAGGTGTGGTGGAATAAAGATGTATCCAGAATCTTCATCTGAGAAATTGCCTGTGTCAGAATGCAGTCTGTTAACTGTATCAGTTGGCAGCTCTACAGACTTTTCTAAATATATCAGCACAAAAAGTCACTGATGCCTTTAAACAACAAATGTTAACACCTCTCCACACACTGCAGCTGGTAACCTGGTTATTTACAAAAGTGTGCTTGCTACATACTTTGCAGGGGAAATACATCATCCAACTCACTTAGGACTTTCTTAGCTTCCCATTGGTGGAGAAGGAGTTGTGGCCAATGCAAGGTCAAGGGGAACCTTCAGGCTCCATGCAATTCATCAAAAATTAGAGCTGGGGCCCCAGATAATGAACCCACTATATCTAGTCTAGAGCTAAATTATAAAATGTGTATGGTGGTGAGGCTGCAGACAGCTTCAAAGCCTAGCATAAACTAACCTGCAACTAAATGCATGAATCACACTGATCATTATCTTCTGCTTCATTATGCTATAACTTGTCATGGAGAAAAGAGGCACATCTTATACATTGCACGTTTAGCAAAATGGCTATCATCATCCATCTGGGAGTCCATTTTAAACTACAGGAAAATACACAAACTTCTTACAATGCGTGCTCATGCACTTAAACAGCTGAATGCACCTGAATGTGCTCTGTGCTGTGCTTAAAGGTTTTGAAAGATGACTCTCATACTGTATATAGATTCAAGTTAAAAGACACCATAATGTTATTTCTTTCTTTTAAGCGAAGCATTCTGATCTAAGTAGGTACCGTTTTCGGATAATTATATTGATCCATCTTTCAAAAGAGTTCCTGTTTTTTTCCAATACATAAATGTAAATGTAAAACTAAGTAAGTATTATGTATGTTCTATTCTATTCTAAATCATTCTTACATTTTTTGAACATCCTGTCAATACTGTAGCATTAAGGGACTGATTCGCTATTCAGTTGCTACTGATAGATTAGATCACGCAGAGTTGAGAAGAAACCCTCCATCTCATTAAATGAAACCAAACTCATGTTATTTATCTAGCATTCAGAATAGAAGTCATACCCTGCTGTTCATGAAGGAACAGTGAAATAATGGAACAGGTATTAGGTTTATTCCATGCTGAAAAGAGAAGAAAGAAAACACAACATTTCGGCTGTGGAGCCTTCTTCGGGTGTAAGGGTGTAATTACAAGCTTTGGCTTACACCCGAAGAAGGCTCCACAGCTGAAATGTTGTGTTTTCTTTCTTCTCTTTTCAGCATGGAATAAACCTATTACTTGCTGCTTTGCAGCCTACGTATGCTGACGCAGCTACCCACCTGAACTACAATGAAATAATGACAGAAAATGTAGTTGGCAAGAATATCACAGAATTAAAGGTGAACACATGACATCTGGATTTCATGCAGACAAAAATAAATAAAGTCTGAGGAGTAGAGCTTGTCCAATGCTGTACAGATATCTAAAAATAAAATCTAAGGATTATAATAAGAATAATCTTCCAACTTCCCAAATCCCAGTCAAACTTACAGCAGCTTAAAAAAAATGAAACAACACTTATAGAAACCTGATCCTCCAAAGCCATCAATTCTCAAAATTATAATATTATTTTTTTAATCTAACTGACAAGCTTGAAAAGTTAACTTTGTTATAGCCTTTATACATTTTTGTATATATGTTGTGATACAGTATATATACATTTTGCACATATGGGTTTATGAACATATTAAAATACATATAATCTTAAGAAGTAATTTAAATAACTCTGACTTTGAGAGACATTATATTTTGACACCTGCATAATATCTAATTATGATGTATAAGATAAATCTACCAACAGGGCAAGTGGCTCATCTTCCTATAGACAAGATCTTTTCACAATACATCTTGTTGCATTTATAATGTAAATTCTCTCCTTTATAGTATGGTAACAGAAAGATAGTTTTGTACCAAAACAGGAGGATTTCAAAATAGAAAACTTTCATAATAGGCACACACTTCAAAGATCATTTCTTGGGCTTGGCAGGAAGAATATATTAACATCTGCTGCAGTATTAGGAAATTCATTTATTCCAATGCAGCACTAGTCATTCAGGACAAGGGTAAGTGTGCAGGATCTGAAACTGCTGTTCTGCTTATGCAACGTAGCTCCAATCTGTTAAGAGCTCTTTAAATTCTTTGCTTCAGTAAAGCAGCAAAGTTTGCCAAATTGAAAAATGCTTGTCTTGAGTCCTAGTAAGTAACAGACACAAACAATAGCAAAGATCTGTCTAATGCAATGTCCAACATTTGATGGCATTCACAGGAGCCATATTTGCACAATTACCTAAAGTACAGAATTACATAAACCAGGAAGGCAGTCATTTCTACAAGACCACACTGGGCAAGATTATCAAACAGCATGAATACTGTCCCTTTGACTTTTAATGAGATTTCATGTGGAAATCAAAGACCATTGTGCTGATGTCTGAATTACAGTAAATCATTCAGAAACCTTTTCCATCTGAAGAAAAAGAACTGCTTGTAAGTTTAAAATAAGGACACTTGAAGTCTTAAGTTACTGTTTTGTATTTTGCATTTTTGTTTACATACAGCTTTTAAACTGTATGTATGTAACATGACTGGCTTCCCGTCTCAAATGTATATAACAGAGCACAAAGTTTGTGGATCCCTTTAAAGATTCATACAACAGCAATTACAGTTAACAATAACACTCATAATATATGCATTATCTTTTCTCAAATATGAACGATACAAGTTACTGTTATATTTCATGTATTTTCAGATGTTATAGGTGTCAAATAGTAGTATATGTATCTTCAATTTAAAATTATATTGTAACAAGCCTAGCCATCAACCTTTGACCATTGTTTTTTTTAATTTAAGCTTTTTAAAAATAAAAAAATACTTTTCTGTATACATAGGGACTTTATCACTTTAGCGCTTTGAGGAAATCTGTTTAATTAAAAAAGATCAAAAGCCTTATTTAACATCAGACTCTGGCTGCCTAATTTGCATGCCTAGTGCCACAATGTAGCACAGATGACTCAGGCAGAAAAGGTCAGGATTCTGGAGAAAATTTTAATGAGTAGAAGATTTGCTACAATAGAAGATAGCGTCAGGATCTAAATAATATTCCTCTTCCTCATTCCTCTCCATCATTGTTCTGATGATAAAAATGTGTACAAAACAACTTTTTAAAAAATGTATACAATCCTGGATCACGGTAAATCACAAAGAAATTATAATTTATGGAAAGGACAACAAGATTTACAAATATGGCTTTTACGAATAAACATACATATTTGAAATCTTGTTAATATACTGTACAATGTCATAGAGCAGAAGCGCTTAAAATAATAAAATGTGCAGTAAAAAGGAATTTCATATTTTACCATGCTAATGTTTTCAATAACATCTCCCAAGTCACCGCTCCTGAGCATTATATGCGTCAGATTTTGAAAGCAATTTAATGTACCACAAATAATGAAAATAGTCTATTTCTCTGTCTGGGGCCTGAGCGGGTCATTGTGACCTCTTCTTGAAAAGGATTTACAATTAATTATCCACAGGAATTGCATGCCATGCAACGCAAATAGCAAACAAATGTTTTAAAGCATTTTACAAGACAACAGTACAGTAAATTAGTTTATTTTGCAAATATAATCAAAGGGAAACTGAAATTTGTTTAAATTTCACAGGAAACTGAGATAGGTAGGAACTAGATGTGACTGGTGCAATATCACTTAAAAGGTCTGGGTTTGCAACTAATGGATTAAAAGTTAAGGAGCCAAAGAGGATATCTAAACGTGTCATATGAGATCATATCATTACCTCCAATTTTACTTGGGTTTTTCGGAGGGCAGTGTGTATACAAACAATATAGATTTTTGTAGCTTTAAAACAAGATTCACACTTGTGGACAGGAACATTATCTACAGAGCTGATTTGAAAAGAATGAAATCACCACACAACTCAAAAGAAAGGAAGGGGATTTTGTAAAAAAAAATTAAAGATGCATAGCTGCACGGTAAAGCATTTTTTAAAAAGCTGATTTTTTTAAAAAATAGTTTTTTAGAAAGACAATGTTTTAAACCTATTGAGGTACAATTAGCAGTGTAACATTCAGTTTTGGCGTACATTTATTACTTTTGATGGATTGTTTGGTTGAAAAAACAATGAAACACTAGCTGCCCAAGGACAGAATCACACAACGTTAACCAGCTTGACATTTAGCCAGTGTTAGCAAAATTGCAAACATTTATTTTCACCAGAGATAGCAGTTGATGTGGTCTGAGCCTGTGTTTGTGTGATATACACACAAACACCCGAGCACAGAGGGTAAGACTGAGGCCAGGCTTGTATGCAGACATGGTCTAATAATTACCTCCATTTTACAGAGTTCAGATTTGGTTGCAAGCTCAGCAGCCAGCCTACACAACAAATACAGTTGATAAAATACACATTTTTTTTCTGTGGTACAGAGAAAAGCCTCACGTCCCAACTAATTTTGATTCATGTACTGCCATCAATGCCATCAATCAGACCTCTGCCTTGTTTACCCGGGTTTCTTTTCACAAAGGCCAAGGCAAGATTGGACAGCTATCCTGTCAGGAAGTGCTCTCGTTAGGTATTTGACTCATGCTGGGCATTGGCAGGATTTGTTGTACATAATGTACAGTACATGTCTTCGTAGCTTGGGAGCTTGGGAAAAAGTAGACCCATGAGTGGCCCGCATGGTCTCTGTAATCCTATACAAAGACTTAAATCTACCACCATCTGTATTCTCTTATGTACTGTACCACCACTTCAAACTTTAAAAAAGGCATGCATGTCCCTTTATTCATGGGAATTGTAGAGAAAAAAATGTTGGATTACATTAAATGTAATAAATAAAAAAAATAATAATATTAAATACACTGGGTTTAAATCAGTGTCGACAGTATAAAAAGTTACTCATTTAAGTTAGTCTTTAAAGATTCCTAATTAGATATGCAGTAATTTTCTAGGCAATTAAAATATGAGCCATTATCACAAGCAAGAATGCCACAAACAGTTCCTTCGACGCACATCCTACAGCTGTAGTTATGATTTAGAAAATAAAAAAGCCTTCTGTGTGAAAAAGATTTCAGCCCAGGAACATTGTGGCATCCCAAAGACACAGGCCATTGGAAATAACAGTTTGGAACTGTTCATGTGGATTCAGAAAAGGGTCTTAAATTGACCTACAGCAATTTAGTTTCATAATATATTTATTTTACAAGTAAATATTTCAACGATTCTGTCCAATTGCAAATATTAAATAAAAATTAGCTTGGAGTTGTTTTTTCTGATATAAAAAGTATAATTATGTTAGAACCATGCTTATGTTTTGTATATAAGATAACGTGGTTCTTCCCAGATTTTTTAAGGTAACCTTTTATATACAGTAGAATGTCTGTAAGGATACAGACATCTTATTCAAAAGCTTACACACATCTTAAATATAACCTATTATATAAGATGAAATGTGCTTCCTTCAGATTTTTGCACCTTCCCTGAATGTGTAACATCTTCTATTACTTGCGAGACAAATAATGTAAAATATGAGTGACCACAGACACTCAGTTTTATGAATAAGAATGTTTTCTGTTGTGCTAGCTGTTGGGAAAATAGCTACCTACTTAATATGAAGAAAAGAAGTTATAGAAATGACATAGCAAGGAACATGGTTAGTACTGAGGCTGAAAACCAGAACACTCCTGAAAGGCTTCATAACCCTCTGTAAAGGTTATGACAGTAGGAGAATAAAGCGTTCTTTTCTCTTGACCCTCCCTTCATGGCACCAACACCTGTGGAGAACTTAGAATCAAGTGAATGTGATTTTTCTACAGCTTGGAGTTACTGTACCTGGACATCAACATTTTGAAACGAGAGTGTTCCTCAGTGCGTTAATTTGATAGGTACAGTGTTGTTAACTGCCTACTTTTTTCGTGATATTCGTTTACTGTGAATACGTGTGTTTTATGGTATATGGAATACAATGCATTAATCATCTGTCCATCTATTTTAGAACTGCTTTATCCAGTACAAGGTTGTGGGGAACGCTGGAGCCAAACCCAGCAAGCAGTGGATGCATGATGGGATGCCAGTCCCTCACAGGGCACACACGGACAAACACACACACTCAGTCCAGCGGCAGTTTTTCCTCAGTTCCCAGAAGCCAATAAATGTACCAAAATAGCTTTGGACTGTGGGTGTAAATCGGAGCACACGGTTGAACCCCAAGTGAACACGGGGAGAATGTACAATTTCCACACAAATAGTACTCCCAGAATTGAACCCCAGCGCTGAGAGGATGCAGTGCTCACCACTGTGTCACTGTGCTTGCTGGAAAATAACTATTGTTTATCTACAGTACATATAATGGATTTCAAGGGTGTTCTCTGAATCTGGAAGGTGGCTTTAATAACATAAATTGGAGTGTTCCACCTTGACCACAGTTAGTTGAGTCTGTGAACAAATCCCAGCTACATTTTTGTTCCCCAATCTTGTTCTTTTGTTTGTTTCAGTTTTACAACTGATATAATATGATGCTTGAAACATTCTAATAATGTCTGTGATGCAGCTCCTTTTGTTCCCATTGAAGTGAGAGACAGCAGCAGTTTGCGTGGGTGAAAGGCCGTAGGCAAGCCTAGAAGACAACCGCTATAAATTCGCATAAACAACAAACTCTGTCGTACTGTAAATCTTTCCTGTGGTGTGACTTGCTCTTGTGTATCAGTCTTGATTTATACCAGACAATAACACAAAACAATTACGGTTCAAATTTATTTTAATAATCAATACTGTTTGAGTGGTTTACTTTCTTAAACAGCTTAAACCATCTGCAATATTTTAAAACAAGTCTGCTTCTCAACTAGTTGACATATAATTGCAATACAATGAATTGCAGAAGTTATACAATAGATGGGTGACTTATTTCTAAGCCTAAGACCCCTGTGTAAATCTCTGCCTAGGAGTACTTTTGCCCATAACAAATATACAGTATGCAAATTCCTACTGAGGTGAGTACAGGCACATTCTAAGCTGGACTACTTGAAGCTACTATGCTAGCCAAAGGGAAACAATTCATAAGGAGTTCTCAAAACAGACCTTGAAATCCTAACAACTTGGCTTCTGTAGCCAAGATAACTGTGACCTATTTTTAATAAGCAAAGGAGTCTAGCTGAAAGCGTTTTCCCTTTGGGTGAGGCTTAAGGCACACTCTCACAGCAGCTGTGGGAAACTTAGTACTGTACTGCTGTATGTTACCTGCTGTGTAGAATAAAGGAAGTCTCAAACCTTGTATATAGAGATGAAGAATGAGTAGCAATTTAAAACCAGGTTATCCGGGGCTGCCATTCCACAACCTTTCTCTTAAAAGCCACCTAGTGACTATGTTGAAATTAAAACATTCTATATTTGCAGCCTAGATTGCTTTTCAGACCACGTTCGTTTCTTGTATAACAATTGTATGTTTCAAAACACATGCATAAAGGCACACTGCCAATGTGTCAAATAAACATCATTAGTGCTGCTTCCTCAGCAGTTAAAAGTGTTATGGCAGGCCAGCTAAAGACCTGTGGCCTCTTATCTTTGTAAATAGTCTCACAGTGGGTGCTAATGAGTTACTTGATTAGATTAGGGATTAAGTGTGTTTTTAACTAATCTTGATTGGGTTAATTCCGATTTTGTTTGGACATGGATGGTCCTAGTGTAGTGGTATTTGTTATTGTCTGGGAGAGTGCTGGCTTTGTGTTTGCTTGTCCTGAAAAGAACTACACTTAAACCTCCTGGACTTCACTTTTTGTGGCCATCAAGTGTTTTTGTACTTGCAGATCCTTGGGACTGTCCTCCCTGAGGGTAGGGTCTGTCACATATGCCTTTTAGTGAACCTTAAAATTTAAGCAATTTGACAGTGACTGACTCTTGCCCAATCTTCCTATGTCTACTAAAAAAGGAAGAGTGAAAAAATGTTGTTATTCCAAATGATTTAAATCTCCAATGGGAAATGTTTGGTTCAAATACAGACATTTATATAAACCCAAATTCAATTCAAGTGAAGAGATCACTCTGAAACTAAAGACCACCACAGCAGTGTTGCGAATATAATCATACACATACATACAGTACAATTCAATAAGTTTGTTAGCTTTGTGTTGAAAGACAGACAGCTGGTAGATGACATTTAATATGGACACATTCAGGTAAAAGCCAGTAGCAAAAACATGAACTATATTACAAGATAGGAAACACTGATCTTGAGGAAGATACATATTAAAAGACAGAATGACAAAAAGGGTGTTTATCTTTATATCCTTTTCATCTTCTACTCAAACTGCTTCTGTGGAGAAGAAGGACAATACATTTCTCATACTACTCATTTAAAAACATACTTGTGTGATGAAGATGTGAAAGTTATTCCAGAGGTGCACTTCTGTCAAGATTTGAGGCCCATTTAACATTTACAGATGATCTGGATGATGTGTGGCATCTAGGGCTCAGAGACCAGTGCACAGGCACATGCTTGTCTGGGGTCAGTGAGAGGAATGAGTCAGATGCTGCATTTCTGCATATCATGTTGTAGATGCTTGCCACATGGCACTATCTACAACCTGATCCAACACATGTATTGCAGATTTCCAGCATGTATTGCTTCCATCAGTCTACAAATACTCATTGTGACTGTCATAGCAGACCCCTTGTTGCCCAACCATGTTCATGACAAATGTTAATCAGATTAAAGATATTTTCTAGATCATGTCGGCAAAAATGCCATTTTCAAACCAATAACTTTATCACATTGCTGCACTTATAAGTGGTAAGTTTCTTTTTATGCTCAGGATATCTATGGAGGTGAGCTATTGACAAAGCCCTTGAGGCCAACTCTTTGCTGTCCTCTAGTGATGATGCTATTGTCATTTCACCCTCCAACAGAGCAATCTGCTACAGGACAAAAAAAACACAGCAATCTTTCTCATACCTCTTCCTGATTTTAAAGCAGTCAGCTATTTCAATATCTACAATTTGATAAGCTCCATTCTGCTATATGCGCAAAAAAAGCATTCAAATTGCCTCAGAAAGTCTCTTCACTGACACGAAGTGGTAACTGTAAAATCTGTAGTGGTTATACTCATGGTTATAGAACCATGCCCTTCAGACACACAGAGAAACCCCAGGAAGGAGGAATCCTCTGGAGGGAGGATGGTATGCATACAGGCAATGGAGGGCCCTATTGCTATGGATTACATTAATGAATAACAGGGCGATTTTCTCACAAGCTGAATCTGCCAGGCTCTGCTATGATTATCCCTCCTTGGCAACCTGAAACAGCTCCTCTGAACATAATAGATTGTGAGATACACTTGAGATAGGATATTAGAGGACATTTTTTCCCTGGCATTCCCACAGTCTTTTTATGCCTGTTTGAAAAGAAAACTTTTTTTTCTGTCTCCCACTGACATTTGTTGATAGCAGGGGTAAGGTATTTTTAATAGTTTAACAATTGAAACATGCATTTGACAACATCTTATCGATAGGAAAAAATGGATGAATTGGAAAAACAAACAGAGGATCACTCACACGTTGCTCAAGCTCTGAGAATAAAATCTTATATCTACTTTTTTCTGATGCAGGCATAAGAGTTTTGTGTGTGTTCTGGAGAAATTCAGAAAACCCTCAAACTGCCACGGGGGAGGTCCTCTGTTCACACAGTGCTGAGCGGGTTAAACGTGTTTGTGCTGTATTCTACACTAACCCCTGCTGGGAGAGCTTCAGAGCAATCAGTGCCTGCCAATAACCCTGCTGAAGAGTAGCCAGCCATGAGGTTGGCTGTAAAACATCTGCGATCATTTTCTTTCTTTCCCTTCCTCGGAGAGCATCCCTTATTATAGGCACCAAGGAAGCTTGCCAAATCTCAGTCTGCCACAGGCTACAGAACCTCCTATCTCTCTTGGCTTATGTTTGAATCTTCTTTTAATAGGTAGATGTGGGAGCTGAACTCATGACCTCCTAATGAGAATCAATGCCAGGCAACTACATATTTTGCTATAAGTGAAACTTATTTTCCCTCATTTTCACTAATTTTAGGCTCATACAGTAGATCGATAGTTAAAGCACATCTAAAGTATTGTAGCTCAATTAATTTATATAGTAGGGGTAAACAATAAATCTACGCACTGACCATGGATTTAACTTTTCAGCCTATTGCATATATTTTAGTGATTCATATAAAAAGTCTGATATGTTGTATATCGGTTTGCTATTTGAAGAAATATACAGTATATATATATATTGATAAAAGCCTCACCCCTAGTAATGACCTCCTGAAGACTTCTGTTCAAAATCTGATTAAATTAATTAATTTCTTCTAAGAAGTAAAAGAAGTACATTTTTAGAGGCTTAGAGACCGTTGTGGTGTTCATCTTGATGTTTGTTCCACAAAACTATCTGATTTCTAGGTGTGAATAGTATGTATTTAATCTAATTTCGATTTCCAGATGCATTCTTACACATTTTGGGCCTTTACACATTTTCACTAGAAATTATATTAAATATTTATTATATTCATTCTTCACATTGATAAAAACTCAACCCACTAGTAGATGGGGTTACACCCCTTATATTTTCTGCACTAATAGCTGAATATTAAACAAGAGCTGAAGTTCCCTTTCTGCAAAATCTGCCATACAAAATATGCAAAAAAAATAGACTTTTCTTAATATAGTCCAAATACAAAGCACTATGCAGGTACTATACTGTAATGCAGACACATTTTTTAAACTCTTGTTTGTTGTGCCATTTTGCTTCTTGTTAAGTTACATGACATAATCTTTTCCAATGCAAGATGAGACTCAGAAAGCTATCAGAAAGCGCTGTTGGTCAGAAATTGCAGGCCTGGCAGATGTTGCTGTCATGATGTGTATTGCTCTATCTGAAGAGCCTACTGTACATCTGTTAATCCTCTCTAAGGCATTAGCCCCCAAAATGGCTATGTAAAGCATCATGGGAAAGCCAGAGTGCCACCACTGAACTGTTAAGGTTAAGATGCAGAAGCATTTAAAGGACCATTCCAAACCACTTAACAGTTGAATGTGTGCAGAAGGTTCAACTACATTACATTGTATGGCTTTTTTGCATCATGTAAATTGGTTTTGGTTCAATTCAAATCCAATTATTTTACAGAAAAATGCCTTTGTTTTATGTATGAAATATGTGAACTGCAGCTGTAGACATAACAGTACTTTTCTGCCCCAGCCTTCATAAATATTCTGGTTTAGTTGATAAAACAGTTGTTTTAGCTGGGAAATGTTTTGCTTTACTGTTGCGTAGTGTGGGCTGCGCTCCTATTCATGTCTAGAAATCAGCCAGGGGACTCAAAGATCAACTGCGATACTGAATCCGTCCCCACGGACAACTCAGATTAGTATTTAAACATTGCAGCCTTTAATTAGGATTCAGGGAGACAGTAGCTAGACAAAACAATCAGACAAGAGAATAAACTAACAAAATGCAATGAGCTAACAAAAGCTTTTAGCAACTGAAAATAAGTCCTCCGTGCTCATTCCGCGTATGTTAAAGCATTCATATCCTGTGTAACAATGTGGGAGAGGGCGGAGCCGCGGCGAGCACCGGTAAAAAGTCAACGCCCCTAACTGAGGGACGGAAGCACTGGTGTGAGGTCAGCAGGGACCAAAAACAACACAAAAAAGGGTGAAAACGGAACAAAAAGCAAAAAGAAAGGTGTACCGGTGTGAATCGCGCCCTCCAGGCTGGGCCTACCCTGTTTAGCGGGGTCCAGTCTGGTAGAGCACGGCGCGTAAGGCAAAAACAAAACAAAAAACGCATTGTCTGAAAAAGATTGTGCCTGCCCCGGTGAAAATACGGGATGGGACAGGCGAAAAGAAAAGAAGAACGCCTTGCGCTGGTTCAGTCCCCTCCGGGACTGTCGGTGTAAACCCCCCCCCCCTTCCGGGGATGTCCCTGCTCGTCCCATTGGGGGGAGGGGGGGGTTTCCAGTGTGCCTTTATATCACCTGCACAGCTGTGGCTCTGTGGCTCATCCTCTAGAAGCCGGGACTACAAAAACGAGGCGTCGCCCTTCTACCAGGGCTCCGCCTCCACAGTGGACACGCCCCCGCGTGACGCCACACCTGCTTCTGAGAAAGCTCATCGGTACAGTAAGACATACCGGAAGTCTGTATTTTTCACCACATAAATATAACACTTGATTTAAACCGTATATAATATACAATATATGCATACAGCATTTCAAAATTGGAGGCTTGAAAAATTGGATCACATTATCAAAAAAAATTGGATCAATTGATCAAAATCCTGACCATAATTGACTTATGGTCAATTAGATCACTTTATTGGCCGTATACAATTTCTTGTGTTAGGAATTTGTCTTTTCACATACCCCAGCTTGCTCTCCATGAGACACACAGACAGGGAGAGAAGCTGGGGGTCAGAGCGCAGGGTCAGCCATTTATACGGCGCCCCTGGAGCAGCTGGGGTGAAGGGCCTTGCTCAGGGGCCCAACGGAGTAGGATTCCTCTACCGGCCGCGGGATTCGAACCGGCAACCTGCCAGCCACAGAGCCACCACCCTTAAACATTGAAACCGTACTGTACATCTAAAAGTCCCTATGTCTTCACCTGGACCCACCACGTAACTTGTCATGATCATAAAGTGGTTGTTATTCCGTGATGTGCCCAGAACAACTACAATTCAATTCCTGGTCATTGCAGGCAGGAACTACTAATTAACTGCTTTGGCCCAAATGGCCTCCTTTATATAACCTTTATGCGACTTATTAAGTTTTGCACTCAAAATTATTTTAATAAAGTAATAATTAATCCATTCTTACATTGTCTAAAAACCAATCAGACTACTGTCTTGGAGGTTATGGTGTTCTTTGACTATGACATTCTGGCCTATCGTCTGCGCTGATGCATGATATCATAAATTTGCAAAGATGGTCAACACTAACATTTTCGAAGACTTCTGTGAGGTTTTTTTTCATTTTTTGGTTATATACACTACTGTAGTCTTGACTGCACAGATATTAATCTAATCTTCATCTTAGAATCTGAAACACCTGAAGTTCTGTTGAAAGAAAAAGTTTTACAAATGAGAGCATAGCCTATTGACAAAATTGGATTTTGTACAATCAAAATTCAGCAGTTAGTTCCCCTTTCCCATTATCTTCTCTCTAAATGATTCATGTAGTCTGTTAGTTAATAAAAACAACCTAAAATGTTTCATTCAGCTATACTGAACCTCTTGGAGCTCTACTCACCAAGCAATATAATATATAATATAATATCCAATAATACAATGTCCAACAAGCGCTTTGAGAAGCCACTTTTAAAGATGCTATATAAATACAGTTTATTATTGTTGTTGTTTTAAATTTGACAAGCTCATTCCCCCCAAAAAATAACATTTTACCTTTTTTTTTTCCTGAGCAAAAAAAGCATACATCTATTACCACATGGGAATCCCAGTATTCAGGTTAAGGAAAGCACAACTGCAGGGATAGTTTATAAGACAAAGACAAGCAGTCTCCTGTCAGAATGCCATAAAGCAATCAGCTAAACCAGGTTATGAATATTTGTTGAAATGCACTGACAGGTCACTGTGCATGAAAAATAAGGGGTCTTTCTAACAGCAGGAATTAACAAGGTCTTCATGCAGCCTCAATTAAAGCAATAAAGTGAGAAACACAGCAGTACATTACTGCCAATTTATAAAAGGGTCAGTTATTTGCTAAAAATGATCTTTGATGTTTTGTGTCATTTAGCAAAGACATAACCTTTATAGAAGTCTCATGAACTGTTGACAATTAATCCATCAATTAGATATAATTGCTGCCAGTTTTCCTTTGACATCTGTCTTAGCATAAAAAGTAAACTATATCCTTTGATTTATGATTCCCTGGGGAGACGGTTCTAGGAGAGGTTTTGAGATTAAAGATTTTTAATAAAGCTATAATTTATGATTTCTGCACACATCAACTTTGAAACCTAAGCCAATTTGTTTATGAAAAGAAAATGATTTCCTTGAGTTTCTCTTCTTGACTTAGGCATTGATTTTGTCACATTTATATAATTACACTATTATATATTTTATCACCATTTCTATGCAATGTACGACACCAAGTTCATCAAATAGGCACGTTCAAAACAAAATCCATACACATTTATTCGTTTTGATAAATATGACTACCCTACCATTCAATTCCATGTCTAATAACTGTTTTGTATAATTCAGCTAAACCATTCCCCCAATTCCTCCTGTCAGAATCTCCTTTCGATTTAAACCAAAATAGCAGTTTTTTTTTCAGATTAAACTGGCCTGAGGAAGCAAAATCTTTGTGACTTCCCATGCCAGTAGAGATTTCCGTAATTATTTTCTGTAATGTTCCTAGAAATTAAATTGCCACATATTTAACAGCTACAGTCATGTTTAATGAAATCCAACATTGACAAGCTGAATATATACTGTATATTTTAGCACCAGAAATCTAGTGAAGAAATGTGCCCATACAGTATGCCAAACCTTGCAGAAGCATCGATTGGCATCATTGGAACAACTCTTCTCTGGAGCCCTGTAAGGTTTTTACACACGTTTCAATTACAGGGGTGGCATAGTGGCTTGTCAGTGAGCGCAGTGTGTGGGTTTCCTACAACCTTAAAATAATGTGGCCGCTTGGTTATTGTGTGTCTCTCCATTGTCCCTGTGTTTGTGTGTGCCTTGTGATGGTGTACAGTAGTCCCATCTCACATCTTGTACTCCTGGAATGGGTTCCAAGTGGCTTCATACTTCCCAGGAATAAGACGTTTTATGGATGAATGAATTGAATGGATGGATTTCAATCACAGTCTTGGGTTTCTCAATATATCTTTATATTATAGCAATGTATAGGCATTGTAATCACTATATACTATAACATTCTATGGTTAATCGATGGTTGAAACCATATGTCACTGCATTCCTCTACTCCACTGTGAGGTGAAGGTGAACACAGGACTATTGAGCTGTATCAGTTTGTGTAAGTGCACCCATGGGAGATCGACACCCTGAATTCAGAAGCCGAGTACAGCTTCATCATGCTTCTTTCTTCTTAAAAATATCAGGCGATACTTTAAAGATCTTCCTTTTTAGTTATGTAATTTGCAGGTTGTTCTGAGACCTGCATGTAGTCATCATGTACTATTGTTCAAGAACAATATGTCTTTTTTTTAAAACAGATATATTAATGTACTGTAACACCTCGCCACCGAGCTTCAGAAGAATTGCTAAAAGAGAGCTATAATGCATTTCTCTATATGTGATCTCTGCATTTTTTGTTAATAAAGGATGCAGAACTTGAAAGGGAATGTGGAAAGGAATTGTCCTGTTTTTAATATTTTATTGGGAAATCTTTTCCATTTGGCTGAAGCAATATTTAGAGTTGGAATCTATTCTTCAAAGATTGAAATTTGAGCATTGGATCAAATAACTCATGTTCAAAAGCACAGCCCTCCTGTGGACATGGGGAAAAACAATATAAGCTCATTAACCTCGCTGTCAAACAGCCTGTTTTATTAAATGGGAAATATCTGTGAAGTTAATTTAAAAATAATCTGGTGTTTTTGCCATTTTTACATTCATAGCTCATTGTGGGTGCTCCCCAAGGTTGTGAGAAAATAAAATATGGTCTAGTTAAATATCTTTGGCCGTTAAAGGTCTTGAATAGATATATTTTATGAATTTTTAAGACATATTTATTATTTATATGCTGGTAGGCATGTGAATGAGAAATAGAAAGACAAATAGAGAAAGCATGTCAGATGGATGGATAGGTAGCTCTATAGACAGAGATGAGAAAATAGTTGTTTTACTTAAATTGTTTTGTACTGTATGTCTGAGGTCCTAGAGAGAATGAAAAATTATCAATGCTGCAACCAACCTGCCTTGAGCAACATTTATTCACATGGTACAGGGTTGCGTTTTAGGCGAGCCTTAACTCAAAATGTGCTCATTAGGCAGGGACACCTACATATTTAAAACAAAAAAATCAAATAAATTCAGCAGCTGCTGCCTACAGATCAAGCTACGTGACAGAGCATGTGAAACACAGTTAAAACTTTTTGTTTTTGTACAATGACTTGCGAAAACTTTGAGGCGAATAAGCAGAAGGGCAATGTGGGTGAGCAACGGCAACACAAGACAACAATTAGAGAAACAGAGGCTGAGGTTAGCATGTATTCTTCTGAAAATCAGGTCTAATGATTGAAAGACTCTAGGCTGGCACACAGAGAGTCACTGCTGACTATGCTGGTCTCACTGGATACAAAGCATTGACCACAGGCATGGGGGATGGTAATGCATCACTCGGAGATAAGATGCCTTTCCTGCAAATAAAATAAGTGATTTAACGCTAGAGATGCACAGTTGTGTAGTAGTTCCCATTGCTGCTTTGCAGTGCTAGAGCCTTGGGTTTATTTCCTGGGGTGCGATTTTCGTGGAGTTTGTCTGATCTCCTCATGTTTGCATGGGTGTCCTCACAGACCAAAGACATACTGGTAGGTTAAATGGCTTCTGGGGAAAACCTGACTCTAGCATGAGTGTGTGTGAGTTTGTGTCTGTCTGCGCCCTGAGAGGGACTGGAGTGCCTCCCAGGGTGTATTCTGCCTCGTGCCGTTTGTTTTCTGGTATAGACTCCAGCTCCCCCCGTGACCCGGTATTGAATAAAACTGTTAGAAAATGGATGGATGGATTTAAAGCTAAAGGGATTACAGGAGCACTAGTGATTTTCCATTGTCTATGAAAGTCAATAAAATATGTTTTAGGATACAAAATTCGTGTAAAAATCACAGACCAGAATATTATGGTATCGATTCAGTCTAAATCAAATAAACTTCATACATTTTGTATTAGAGTCATTTATTTCAATGTTTTATTGTTGTCACCTATGGAGCTAGTTGAAGTGGTCTCCATTATTCACAAAGTAAGAACAAAGTAACATTCTATAAAATAAATTATAATAAAGCAAAATGTCATGCTCCTCCAAATCAAGATGTCACCCACAGCAGCTCAAATGTTTCTGTGTAATTTATAGTGAAGATTTTGTTTTGTACTAAGTTTCACATTAATTATAATTATTTAATCTGCACAGTGAGGTCAGAGCACTGAGGTGTGCACAAGTAGTCTGGAAAATAATTAATCCAAATTCCTTCTTAATCTGTGCAGAAACCTCATTATGTTAATAGCTGTATGGCTGTAGAGCTTGTAACAGTAAAGTAACAGCTTTTCTACCAGTAGTTATTATATTTACAATATCTCACCTTCTAGAAAGTCAGATTACTGTACATTGCTGTGATGATGAAAAGTCATTCAGCACAGTGAGACATATGACAGAGTACTAATGCAGTACAAATGGCTTATTCAAATCTCTGTATTGTAAAAAGTGTGCAATCAGAAACATTGCAATTTGCTACATGTAGAAATGAAACTATGGATCACACTAAACACACATTCATAGAAACAGACAGACCATGCCACTAACATCACTGGCCTTCATATACACAAGAAGATACAGACTGTGTTCAGAAATGTATAAACTCTGAGATGTTCACTGCCAGTGAATGGTCCTGTTTGTGAGTGTAGTATTATCTTTTCGTCTACTGCACATCAAACAGCGGGGTGAGCTACCTACACGACAGCCGGTAACATCACCATTGCCGTTTGCCATAGAAACCAATTCACTGGAGACTGGAATCACCTGGGGATGATTTCCGACCACGCCCGTTCCAGGTGATTCAGAAGATGAATATTCGGATCTGACACAGGTGGGGGCTCGGTCGCAGAGTTTCATCTCTGAGACCCTCGAGTCTTCCTCATGAGTTTCCCTATCTTCTTTACCCTGATCTTTACTTTGCACCTCGTCTCTCAGATCACGCCCGTGCTGGTTTGCTTCTCTGTGGTTTCTCCTGGATTTGCCCTTTTGCTCTGATCTGTGCTTCACCGTGTTCCCTGGATCTGACCCTTGCTTTGCTCTGACCACATCTCCTGGATTCCCCTTTGTGCTTGGCTTGCTTTCACAGCCTTTGACCTCTGCCTGCCTGACCATGATCTCTGACTGCTCATACTCTGGTTTCCTATCCTGACACAGCCTGCTGTCTGACTGCATGCACTGCGACGCTCGAGTCCCAAGCAGGCTAAGGCACCATGCCACCTGCACACTTAGCACAGTCTCTGTGCGTGCTGCCCGCTCAACCAGGTCTCCATGTGAGCAGAGCACTGTGCAGGTCCCTGCGTGTGTGTGTGGTGTCTGGGGTTTCATTCCCTGCCTCCGCTGCCTCTTGCCCAGTGCCTGGTTTGCTCTACACCTCAAAATGCGCTGCTAGCCCCAACTCAGCAGCGGGTCATCACTCCGTATGTTTGTGGCAACGATTGTTCATCTGTCCGTGTGGGACAAATAATTCCTAATTAAACTGCAATGTTAGCTTTTTTATAACTATAAGTGCTACTATCCTGTGATAATAAATTATGTAACAGAATACATTTTGGCATAATGAGATTTAGCAAAGTGCCTCTGAAACCAATTTCTACCGTTCCGTACTGCAAGTAAGAGCAGATGTATTCAAAGCATAAGTGTTAAAAAAATTGTCCAGCAATTAAAGCCTCACAAACAAGTAAATGCATTGTATCACAGTGAAGAAAGCTAGCTCTGTCTGTTGCTTTTATTCAGAAAGAGTGCCACATTTGCACACCCATATACAGCCGCTAGTCCATAGCACAACAGTGCTACTTTATTGGATAGTTGGCTTAAAAACAATTTCTAGGCACCTCTGTAATAAGTGAATGCATTACTGAGATTTACTGCACAGTCCTTGTAAATCGTAAAAATTGTCAAATTCTTGTACTTTGATGTCAATTTTTGTAGAGGAAAAAAACCATCAAGCACAAACAAAATAAGATAAATTTAGGGTATGCATAAAATATATTGCTCAAATGTTGTAGCCCCCCTGAATAGCATGAGTACAGCCTTGTCTTATTTTCCCAGGCTTCTAATACAGCACAGCTTTGACTTCATTAAACACGGGCTTCTCGAATGAGATAAGATGAGAAACTAATTTATCGGTTTTGCATGGATACAGTTTGGATTATTTGAATGATAATTATTATTTTAAAATAATACTTATTTAAAAAGTTAATGAACAAGAGTAGAGACGCTGTGGGGACGTACAAGTTTATGCCTTGCAACTGCCTGTAATCAGCAGTGACACAACATCAGCCAAATGACAGCCTCGTGCAGTGGGAGTATGAATAAGGCACACGTCAAGGAGATGGGGTGGGTAGTGGAATTTTGAGGAAAGTCCCAACTTTCTAAAGACTAAGAGTGGTGGAATACCAGCTGTAGAAAAAGCACCATGCAAAAGAAAACATCAAAATTAATAACGAACAAACAATATCACCAATCGACATCTTTGCCATAGAGACACGATTACCATATCATCAAACATTAATCAGAATAATTATTGCAATAAATGTGTTCTGTTTATTGCATGGATTCTTGTTCTCTCAAAACTCTTTTTTATGCTAGCAAGTTAATTGAAATCGGTCCCTTAGGCATTTTATAGCAAATGAGAGAAAAACATACTGTATTACTTTAAACATGTATTTAAAATGTTCACTATTAATATTTAAAATGTAATGAACTCACTCACTCAGACTAAGTACCGTGTTTTGAAGCAGCATATCTTCCTTTTAAAAGTATCTTAAATTGCCTAGGCAATAGGAGCCCTCTGCACCCTTCCTTCCCTCACCACTAATGACAGGAGTCGAAGCTGTGGAGGCTCAGTGATATGTTCAGGTTTTGGACTGATTCATTTCAACAGCACTGAACTGTGAAGAAGATCAGCTTCAAGCCATTTCAACCTTAGTGTATAATAGCTTCTGCATGGGGGCAGCTCAGTCAGTCAAGCCTTTTAATGACTTTGAGCTCTGAAACAATTAAACAGACTCTGTGACTAATTGAGTAGACATTTTATCTTATTTAATCCCAATTCAAGACTAAAATCATGTGAATATATATTTTTAAAAGGTCTGTCCATCCATCGGGTTATCCCCACAAGCACTTCACCCTATTGGGTTTCATTGGAAGCCAAAGCTCATCTGGGAAGCAAAAATGGGGCAACCAGATGGACACCAGTCCATCACAGGGCAGGTTTTTGGAAAGTAGGAAGATATCGAAGTGCCTCGAGAAAACTTGTGAAGATGACGAGAACACAGTCTACACAGGGCGTATCCAAGTCTGAAGTCATATCCTGGACCTAAGAGCTGTCAGACAGCAGAACTAACTGCTACTTGACTGTGAAAACCTTTAGATTAATATTGTAAGAAAAAAAATATATTTTATTTAAAATGCCACAGCCTCATTGTGCTCATGTGGACTCAAGTAAGCGGCCAAGGTACAGCTATCTTTATAATACAATGCTCCATGTTCAAGAAGCGGATGAAGACAAAATAAAACCTTGTGTGAATAATCATAACAGAACTCTATTTATGATACACATTCATTATGTTACTGATGTTTTTCTTGATGCTTCAGAATTGACGCAAAGGCCATAATTTGCAGCAAGATTGCAGTTTGCTTTGGTGATGTTCTCTGAATTCACACCAGCAGGAGAGGTGATTTAAATAAGTTGATTCACATCTGACTGAACGCAGGCACAACTTATTCTAGACAAATATGGTTAAAAATAAAATGAATGAGTTACTTTGTAGCATCACATCCTAATCTAGTGAACTCCAATTGCACGGCACTAGTGTGAGAACTCAGTTCTTAAATGGATCATTTATTTCTCTCTTCTTCCTAAAGCAATCTATAGGAGTATCGCCGCAGACAGACTGCAGGGCACAGAACCAAGTTAGAAGAAGGTGCAGTGTTCAATGAACATTGACTTTCATGTCACAAAAGCAAAGCAGAGCACAGTTTTCAGTTTTCCGTTAATCGGAAATTGGTTCGTGTGTGTGCGCATACATACATTTAGGATTATATATGTTGGTGGTCTAAATTACAAATTCAAGAGGAAATTAAGGAAAGATCAAAACCGTAATGCTCGGTTTGATATTGCTGTCAGTGGAAGTGCTTCAATAAATAATAAGTGGAGACTTCCACCTCTGCATACAGCTGTCAGCTGAGAACAGATCTCAGGAACAACTTTGAGGCAGTGTAAAGAAAAAGGGTTGTATCAGAGCTCACAGTGTCCTCTTTTCCAGCTTCAAGACACTTGAGTTCAGTTTGATCTCATGAAAACATTAAAAACATGTATGATGGACTTCCATTTTAATGACTAAGTACTAATATGTTGGTAGCTGAGAGTTAGCTCTTGATGATTTTAGATAAAAATAATATATATATATAATTGTGTAGACTTTTAACTGTCATGCCTTAAAGTCCTTCTGACCAAATAGTCTTGGATAGTATCTGTGCAAGTTCTCAAATAAAGAAGATTAAAATAATGCTGAAATGATTTTCTCCATAACAATAGTGAGGAATGTATACAGAAAAGGTAAGCTCCTTTCCACTTTCCAGGGAGTAAATCTAAAAGCAAGTCTTTAAGGACTGAACAACCATCTCATGTTAATACCTTTCCAAAAACCAGTACTTCTCTGTAGAACTATAATAGCTGTATTTTTAAAAAGTGTATAAATATTGTTTTACATTATATCACAGTTACATTTTAGATGTGATATAATACATTTCAAATGAAAGGTTCATCTTTTATAATATTGAGACTTTGCATTCAATACCAACGCTGTACTGAACCAATCATTTTTCAACGAAGAACCATTAGATTCTTATTAAGGTTTAATGCTTTTCAAGAGGATTTATTTTTAAAAAAATGTACCAGCAATTAAGAAAGAACCAGTGACTGCTTCCCTTAGTGTATTTATTTCTCAGAATAACAATAGTTTCATATCCCCCATCATCTGCCTAATGTTTATACTGAGAGATAATATTGGTAGCCTGTCTCCAACTGGTTGGGATTGAAATGTATTAAAATTGAAGACACAGACATGTAAAACAAACACAAATAATTATCTTTGCTTGTTTTGTACTTCATGCACTAAGAAATTATTCAAATTTTACACATTTTCCATGTATGTGTGGGTATGTACAGTATGTGTCTATATTTCTGTCTGCTTATAAGATTAAGTACAGTATCTTTGGCATTTAGTCAGTATTTGATTTAGCATTTTAACTTAAAACCACTCACAACATTCTCCCGTGTTTATTATTATTATTTTTGAAAAACAGGCCATCTTATGAGAGGTTAACGAAATCCACGTTCTGCTTTTTGCATTTCAAAGTCTGAGGACTTTGTTTTGGAGAGCCGGAGGGCCTGTAGTGCACACATTTAAATTCATCTCGCGGCTGGATTACTCAGCTTGTCGTTAATATGATCTCGGGAACTTCAGCTTGGGGGAAGTGAAGTTCACCTGCTGCAGCGATTGCTGCTTTGCAGAGACCTCTCACCACTGGGGCAGGGGTCTTGAACCCTTCTGGCACTGTCCAGAAAAAAACATGTATCCTAGATGGAGACAAACATCTGGAGACTGACTTGCATTTTTGTAGCAGGAAGGAGCTAAAGAATATGTTTTGTGTGTGTAATGACCATTAAATTATTTAAAGTGAAAACAAAAATAAGACAGCATTAAATGTCTTTTAAATTAACAGGAAACAGGTACTCCCAACTCTGATAGCTAAGGAAGTATATATCCAAGCAGATAGATGTCTTTGACATTCTTTCTGCTGGATGCTTGCTGTCCAGATATACTGTAAATTGCTAAGACCAGCAAATCCGTACATTTCTCATAGAAAAACAACAGATTTGAAAACAGACCCATTGAAGTTTGCAGAACAGATAATTATAGGAAATACGTGTTCCATTTTTTTTTCAGAATGCTGTCTCACATGCCTTAATAACAGGTTCTTGGTTCAGTCTTTCTAAAAATAGCAAATAAAAAATCGTGGGGTCCTGTGATGATGTAAGGATTTTTAAACAAATCTAAACAGTATTAAGTTGATTCAGTTTGACAATGGATAAACCGAGTTGCAAAGACTTTGTACAAGGGCTGCATTCTAAGTTTTTCTTTACAGTAAATAAGATAAGATAACTTTATTGGCCATATTCAATTTCTTGCATTAGGAATTTGACTTTTCATATACCCCAACTTGCTCTCCATGAGACACACAGATAGGGAGAGAAGCTTGGGGTCAGAGCACAGGGACAGCCATTTATATACAGTAGCACCCCTGGAGCAGCTGGGGCTAAGGGCCTTGCTCAGGGGCCCAGTAGAGTAGGATTCCTCTGCCAGCTGCAGGATTTGAACCAGCAACCTTCCAGTCACAGGTACAGATCCTTAGCCACAGTGCCACCACACCACCTGTACAGTATATACACTGTTGTGATCAAAGTTTCAGAAGACAACACTTAAAATGCAATACAATATAGTAATCTTCAGATACTTAAACTGACATTACATTAAGAATATAAAATGCTTCTAATTACTAATAGGAATAACTAAGCAATTAAAAAAACACTGTTTACTCAATTGCAGACCTACTACAGTTATTTTAATCTTTGTGTAATGTCAGGTCAGCATTCTCACATAACGGTTTAAGAGGGTTTTGGCAGATATGAACAAATAAGCAGAAGGAGAATGTTAATGAGTGTCAGTTTGATAGGAAAAGGGGTACCATTGAGCTTTACTGGATACATGGGAAAGGCAAAACCATGAGTCTGCTGACAAGTGTTCTCACGAAAGGCAAGATTCTTGTTCTGCTCACCTGAGAGGCCACTGAAAGTTTCTGGCCCTGTTGATATGACCTGCAGCCAAATCTACCCTTTTTTCCCTGTGATCATTGGTCTTCTTTCTTTCTCCTAAACTCAAGGAACATCTGTGAGTACCACCTTTGGAGACTCAGTAAGATGTTATTTCTGCGTGACATGTTTTTTTTTTCTTGGAGGTCCTCCAGAAATGTAAACACCAATTGAAAAAGTACATTAATTTTACAGAGGATTATGTTTAGACATAAACACTATGCGCACAGAATTTGAGCAGTCTTGTGCCTCTTTTCCTAGATCAGGCTCGATCCTTTTTGAGCACCTGTGATATTTCCTAAGAACACAACCTTTGAATGAAGAAGCAAATTCATCAAACCAGGATGTATTTTCAGATGTCTAGTTGTAAAAAAACATCAGTAACTAAAGTTTATTTTTTTCTGTGACCATATTGTATTTTTAAACTGTAAATCAGCAAATTCTCAAATCGTAAAAGATAGGTTACATTTTTTTTGTCTTCTATATTTAATACTTAGAGTGTCCACATCTGCATCATCTAATATGATAGATGTTTTCCAAATTTAAGTCAAAATGCTACTCCTGAATGTTTTCAGAATTGTGAGTGGAGTGAGTGGCTCTGTTTTTTTCTCCTTAAATTATTTATTAGTAGAGAGAAATAGAGAAAGGGAGTGATTGCAAAAGAGATTAAGGGTGAAACATGGTTTGTGGGTTTACACACACATGTAGAAATTGTGCAGAACACAGGGTAAGCTCATTTCCTTCACACAGAGCTATGTTAGTAACGCCAGAACAATGGATGTCAAAATACAACACTGCATTTTCATGAGGAATAGAGGTTAAGGCCTATGCACATTTGTAAAGGAAACTGTGCTGTTCAGATTCCTTCTAATCAAGAGATCTCCAACCTTCTGCACAACCCATTCATAACATTCCAGCTGTGGTTTCACTCCTTAATGAGCCCCAAAACACCTTTGCTGTGAGAGTAAGGTGAGAATGAAGTCTCTCGGTTTCCTCATCAGCAGATGACAGTAGAATAAATAGAGAAAGGAGAATAACAGAGAAAGATGAGCCATTTGCAAGAGAGTGAAAACATTACGTCTCCTAAGAGCACTCTCGCACAGCTTCAAACTCAACTCTTAACCATAGTTACTTCACTTACAGTATACAGCAAATATAGGCTGTGTGTTTAAGTTACATTGAATTTCATTTTGCTGTTTAATTTTATTAAGCTTCAAAACTATATTCACGACAATAATACATTTATTTATTTAAATAATCATATAACATCATTAGAAATACCCATGCTTATTTCCTTATTTACTTATAGTATTTTGGACTACAGAACTATCATATGAATTATTTAATTCTAATTTGTAGGGCACCAGGCCTATGGAAAGTGATTAGCTTCAAAGTAATATAGCCTGACACAACATAACCTGTGAGGCTTTGAATGTATCCCCATTCAAATCTCTGTCTTTTTAAAGAACAGAGAAAACTGCCTTTGATCCTCAACACTTTGAACATGCTGTCAGGTTCTTGCCTTTAAATGAAAAACAGTAACAGAAACGAAATGCTTATGCAACACAGTATGCTTTGAAGGAAAGAGGAACTGAAAATCGCTTATGAAAGTGACACATACTGTATGGAGACCTGTAGTATTAGCATACCAGTGCAGCTATGAAGCATTGAGTTGTGTCTTGAAGAATAATATAAGACAGTAATGATAAAGTCCATGCTGTGTTAAAATCACAGTTTTTTTTTCTCATAAGAAGATGGATTTCTAGAAAATAAAAAAGACAAACCTGGGCAAATAATACATATCATTTTTGTCTTTCTGCACAATCTTCAATTTTATATTAGAAGGGTTTTTCAAAGTGAACACTTTAACATATAATTGTGTGTGTGCTACACAGAAAAGCTTGAAATAATTGGACTGTAAACTCTTATGAGAAAAAGCATCTAACTTAATAGTGCTGCATTCATCATGTTCTCTATACACTGTTGAAGTGGGATACATGTTACATGCTGATCTCAAGCTGTGAGATTGATTATTAAATACTGCAAAAAGGTAAAACATATAACTGTTTGTGTTTCCAAAATAGAGCACAGATTTTTTATGACTACAGAGTGATGTTTCACAGTAATACATTTTTGCATTTTGGTTGCCCAGACATGCATCTCTACAGTTATACAATATGTCTATGCAGTATCAATAAAAACACAAAGAAATGCGCTTCTCACTTTGTATTTCTCTGTTTCATTGATACAACTATAAAACAGAGACAGCTTTTATGGTCCTCCAGACCACTGGAAACGAGTAATTTCTGCTATTCTGTTAGTTTATTAAATAATGTGTCATTATAGAATTCATGTGTTTTTTCAAATAATAAAATATGAATTAATGGCCTAATGATAATTCCTGAATGAAAATATTCCTGTCCTATGAAATGCTATTGCCAAATATAATTAGGAATATACTGCATCTGATGCATTGCTACTTATGTTTAATATCAGTCTTTTATATTTAATTATTATTTTATATTTTAAAAGATTAAAACATAAATAATAAGATTCTCTGGCTTGGGTATATCTCCCTTTTAGTCCAAATATAATAATAAGAAATAATAAATACATTTTCAAGGGATGTGTCCTGAATGGCCCATTTCAGCAATGACCTTTGATTGTAAAAATGTAGAGATAATTGCAACCCAAAAAGCCCAGCTGAGAAGGTTACAACTGTGATTTTAAAGAGGAAATATGATTCTGTCAGAGGTTGCGAGACCTGTCTAACTGGAGCTACTGAATCACAGAAAACGAGAATAAAACAATAAAGAAACCGGGGTTTTTATGTGAAATGACAGCTGTTTGTGAACCCCTCTGCACACACAGAAGAAAATCTACAGTAGATCAACTAAACACTTAAAAAAAAGAATTCTGTAAAATGTTCCTTACAGAAACATTGCTGCTGGTAACAAAGATATATGGCTCAACAGAACTGATGGCACCCTGGTGTCATATCTGAGTTATGTTTTTGTGTAAAATGAATGTACTATAATTAACTCCTATCAGGGCCGTGTTTTACTTTTATGGCAGTTCTCATTATTGCACCACGCATGTGACATTGTATATTCTTTTGAAATTTATGTGCCAAATAATAATTCAGTTTGAGTGATTTCAGTACCAGTGAAAGGGGATATTGAATGAGAGCTCTGCTGAAATGACTAGTGTTGCTGCACCATTAGGGATAAAATCTCCTTTGCAAAAGCTGACCCTTTTACCTTTATCAGAAGCTCAGCTATGTTATTATGCCCGAAATCTCTATGTCAAGAGTAAATAATTTTTATTTAGGTGTGGTTCAGTATTGTGTTTGGCTAACCTCTTTTTCATTACAGGTTTCCTCTCTAAAGGGTACATATAGAGGAAACAGTTCTGTTTTTATGATAGTAGTATATGAGAAAGATATGTCGTTGTAAAAGGAAGTCTTCAGCAGGTATGAATAATATACATGAGACAGAATAGTGTCTTGTATTTTGATTGACTAGGTAAAGCTTCACGAATCTTTCTGCAGTGTTCGGTCTGTTTAATCAAGTTAGGTAAAACACATATAATGGCTTAAAGGTGATACCTTAAATTTGACCAAAGTTCAGTCAGTTTTCTCAGAATGATAAAATGTTGATATGCGGCAATTAAAAACGACACTAAGCAAGTGTGTGTACTGTAAACAGTGTAACAGAAAACTAATAATAAAAAGCAGCCTGTAACTCTGCTGATACACTGCTGAGCTCCACACCTGAAGGCTGTGGAGAGAGAAGGCTCCACAGCCGAAATGTTGTGTTTTCTTTCTTCTCTTTACATTATGGAATAAACCTATTACTTGTTCCTTTGCAACCTACGGTATGCTGACGCAGCTACCCACATGTACTATGTTATATCTATGTAACAGTGAAATATTGGTGGACTATAAATGGCTGAAATGGGATGTTCCCTGATGAACATACAGGTAGTTCTCAATTTACTCTATCTTAATATATGCATCTTTTGTTTAACGTGCCTCAGAAATCTCTTCTTAACTTAGGATGCATTAGCTCGATAGTGCAGTTGTTAGCATTGCTGCCTTGTGGCTCTGGGGCCCTGGGTTCCCACATGTGCTGTCTGTGTGGAGTTTGTTTGCTCTCCCCACGTTTGTGTGGGTTTTTTCTAGGTGCTCCGGTTTCTTCCCACAGTCCAAAGACCTACTGATAGGTTATCTGGCTTTGTGGAAATGTGGCCCTAGGTGTGATTGTGTGTCTCTGTGTGTCTGCCCTGCGATGGACTGCCATCCTGTCCAGGGTGTATCCTGCCTTATGCCTGTTGCTTACTGGGATAGGCTCTGGCTCTCCTGTGACCCGGAACTGAATGAAGTGGTAAGAATAAGGATGGATGGACAGGTCACTGTAACATGTTTTGATGCATTACACCAGTTACAAAAAATCTATATAGATTTTTAAGCTGGATATTTTTTATTAAAAGTTAAACTTAACACTTTAATGCCAATAAAAGAAAAGTGAAAAACTAAAAATGTGTTGATTAAATAAGTAGTCACCCCTTTTGCTATAGTAAGCCTAATATGATCAGGTGCACAAAATTAGTTTTACCAGTCACACAGTTTATTGAATAACATCTGTCTGTGAGCGATAGTTGCGGTTCTCATGTTTTCAGAATAAATACATCTGTCCCTGAAAGGTCCCTCACCAAGCTAATGAATTTCAAGCAAAGATTTAACCATGAAGACCAAGGAGCTTTCAAAGCAACTCAGGGATAAAGTTGTAGAAAGGCACAGATCAGGAGAAGGGTATGAGGAATTTCAAATACACTGAATATCCCTTTGAGCATGGTGAAGCTGATCATTAAAAAGTGGAAGATGTATCAAACCACCCAGACAGATCAGACTGTCCCTCCAAACTGAGCAAAGAAGAAACTGTTTGGGATGCCACTGTGAGGTTGGTGATAACTGAGAAGATGGTAATGACTATGTAACAGCTATGGAGGAGGTAGGAGAAAATATCCAAGAGTCAGTAATGTCCACAAATGGCCTATATGGAACTCAACCTGTTATCATTCGTCAACCCATGGGTTATTGGGTTACTTCTGTACAGCAGGGAGTGCAGAAACAAAGCAGTCAATACTGAGGGAAAAGTGCATGGAGCAAATCTTAAGGAAACCTGCGTCAGGCTGCTAAAATCTAAAACTGGGTTGCAAATTCACCTTTCAGCAGAAAGATGACCCAGTTGGTCAATGAATGACATTGGTCATTGAGTGGTCCATTCAAAGTCCTAAGGTGCAACACACATATACAGAGCCTGCAGGTAGACTACAAACCCTTTCCAAATGAATACATTTTGTGGCCTTACTGCCTGAATTCAAGATAAATTAAATCAACATTTATTTTACTTCTATTTACGCATTGTAACACACATCTCCCAAATGAAAAACAAATGCTCACGCACTCTATACAGTAATTAAGACGAAGACCTAGACAAACTAGTTACAGGTATTTAAGTGTACATACCCCTGAATTAATACTTGGTGGAAACACCTTTTGCCTAAATTACAGCCATAATTCTGTTTGAAAAGGTTTGTACCAAAGTAGCACACCTAGATTTGGCAATGTTTACCAATTTCTCATGACAGAACTGTTCAAGCTCGGTCAGATTGCACGGAGACTGTTGCTGGACTGTAACCTTCAAGTCATTCCAGAGATTTTCAGTGGGATTGAGGTCAGGGCTCTGACTGGGCCACTCAAGGACATTTACCTTTTTTTCTTCAGCACCCTCGCTGCTACTCCGGCTGTGTGCTTCAGGTGTTTGTCATGCTTGAAAGGCGAAAGTCCGCCCCAGTTTCGGCTTTCTTGCAGAAGGCAGCAGGTTTTCCACAAGGACTTCGCTGTACTTTGCGCCATTCATTTTCCCTTCTATCCTGACAAGTGCCCCAGTCCCAGCTGACGAGAAACTTCCCAGTAACACTTGGGTGATGTACTGTGTTGTGTTTGCATTAAACATAATACTTTGTAATTAGCCCAAAAAGTTCTCTTTTGTCAGCACACAAAATATTTTGCCACTTGTTTGCTGTATCACTTTAATGCTTTGTTGCCATTTTTTTTTTCAAAAATGGCCTCCTCTAGTCCCTCCTGCCATACTGGACAGGTCTGTGGGGTGCTTGGGATATTGCTGTCACATGCACACTTTGACCAGTATCAGCCATTAAAGCCTATAGCTTTTTCCAAGTCGCCATTTTAATTGCTTTTTAGAATGTTTAAGTTTCACTTGGAAGCTGTGCATTACAATCTGTAAATAAAGGTAAAATGAATTATGAGTTAATGTTATGATTTTAGGCTGTGAGGTACAGTACAAAATGTGTAGCTTTGGAAAGAGTTGTAGACTTTCTATGGGCTTTCTATCGGCACTGTAGAAAATATGTGACAAGACTTGTCCTTCTTGCTTGAGCAAGTTTGCAAAAAAGAATGGTGGAAATTTGCATGATCCCCGTTTGCAAAATTGGCAGGGACTTATCCAGAACGACTCACTGTAGGTCACTGCTGCCAAAGGTGCTTCAACCAAGTAATTGACTTGGTGGTGGTGTTGGGGATTTTGCTGACATCTAACTTCTTTCACCCATAAAAGTGTTCTGCTGGAAAATTCAAGTTTTGATTAAAAAATGTGTATACATTATTTGTAATTCAACAAAATGGGACATCCTTGGAAAGAGGAAATGCCTTTGCAGGACATTGTATAACATACAGAATATGGCAAATTGTGATGTTACATGTTACAGGCAGGAATTATTCCTAATTGTGTATATACAGTACATGTAATTAGAAACATTTTAAAACTCACACTTGAAATTATTTCTTTGGGCACTATTGCAATATTAGTATGCGCTTCACTCAAGATTTCTTTAACAGACAGATAACTACACAGACTCGGCAGACAGATGGATCCAACAGAAAGGCTATACCATTAATGATGCTATTTGGGTCAGGAATGAGTGACAGTATCATTCTCTATGCTTCTTGATCTCTCTCTCTTGTGACTTTGAAACAATGGTTGGTGACCTACTGTTGAGGCTCCACCACGAATTTGACCTACAAGATCAGGTCCAAAGCTAGGTGCTGTTTTGCTTGTTTGACTGCAGATGTTTGATTAAACCTGTCAGTGAGACACCTGTGTGCCGTAGACCTTCTGAGTTAGGGAATTCACAAGAGAATATCTTTCTTTCCTGAGCTTTCCATTGTGTTGGCTGGCTTCTTGAACCTGTATGCTTCAAAAAGACAATGGGTTGTAAAAGATTCACTTAGTTCCTACCTCATTAGACAGTATTTGTGCTTTCTATGAGGGATTTTTATTTTCATTGCATGGTAAAACAATTTCACCGCTGGCTGAAAAGTTGACAAATGTCAAAATGAAACAAAATACAGCACAAAAAAACGCAAGAATCCCAGCTGCTTTGACAATCAGCTGATCTGACTGGTGTTCATAGAATGATACCAAAACAAAAAAAAGGTCAAACACACAATATGTTTTATTCAACCAAAGAAAAAAGTGTGTTTGGGTAGTGAGTTCTTTGCTGAGAAGGTGTTGAATGCATCAGGTCTGACTTAATAACATATTTTTCGGATTTCTTTTTACTTTAGCACAGGTGTCCCTACAACCACTGTAATGAAAGAGATAAACTCTGAAAACAACAGGACAATACCTTGCAACTCTGCCCACTGGGGCAGAGAATACATGGTTTTTCCTATTACACAGAGCTGACACTGTGACTATGTTCTGCCTTTTGGAAAACAACCTCTCTCACATATGAAGTTTTTTTTATTAGATGTGCTACTAAATAAAGGGTAGTGAATGACTGACATGAGTAAAGAAACCAGAGAGTGGAAACCTGGATGTCACAGAGATACATTTACACTTAAGAATACTGTATAAGAAAAGTTACAAATACTTTGCAGCTAATGGAATTTCAAAAATCAAAGGTTACTCTACACGTCCGATTAATGAGTACTAGAGCTTGAAAACAGTTGCATTAGATGGTACTGTATATTTGCACAGCTGATTAGAAGATACCTTCTGTAATTATACTTTAAATGGAATATTGCTTTTAGGTTTGGCCTTGATGCCTTAAAAAGAAAATCTTTCCGGTACGAACCTAGTGAAATTTCAGCTTTGTATGAAGGTCTTTGTGCTTTTGCAAGGTTAGAATTTCAAGAGCCATATACTGTTGGTCTTTATCAGTTGGTGCATCTCAGCACTGCTCACAAGCAGTGCCAACTTGATTTTATTAAAAACAAATCTGCAATTAAATGTTTTCAACTGCATGAGGACAAAGCCTGGAAATGTATTGTGCTTATAAACAAATAATAATATGAAACATTTCAATTGTGTCAGTTTCTGCTGACCATTGCTGGTGTGTATATGTGGAAGATAATAGACAGTTTAATCCTATGTAATCCTAAGAAATTTGTTCAGCTAGTAATCTTTACTTCTGCTGGATCATTTTTCTTATGTGATTTGTATCTCTCTATTAAGAGTGAAATTAGAAAAACATACCCCTCTCAATTTAATGATACTAACTGGGCAATTTAATTAAGCTGCCTGTAGCCATGAATCAATAATAACAGTCATGATCAATATCTGCCAATTACTATCCAGCACTTCCAAGCATATGAACTGCATGTAAATTATACACGATCAATAATCTCCTCATATTATTTGCCTTTGATTAACACTCAAAGTGATAAGAATTGGCTAAGCATGAAACTGATAAATAACCTGCATTTAACTCCTATTGCACTCAGAGAGTGAGTGTGGGAGTATTAAGGGTCGCAGTCCTGATGCTCCTGAAATGAAGTGGTGAAATTACAAGCCAATTGAATTACAATGCGTGATGTGTTAACTTGTCTGCGATACATATGCATTTTTTCCAGTCCTGGGAAAAGGGAAAGACAATGTTGTATTGAATTGAAACCAATGGTCAAAAACTAAAATAACATTATTGTTTTAATATGTGTACTGTGTTGTAGTTTTATTTTGTATATGTACAGTACCTATACATACAGTTTGTGTATATATTATATTTAGATAGATGTACAGTATATGAATGAATCACATGTTCTGATGATGTCTGATTTTAAGCTGTTTAGTTATCTTTCTTTCTTATTTTTGTCCTTCATGAGTCAAACATACCTCCTTGTTTGCCTGCAACCTTCTGATTTTAGACTCATGGCTCCAAGTGGTCAGATGGGAGTTTCCCTGTTTTTTCCTACACTATTGTATGCATTTGAGATTGCTGTTTTACTGATTTAGTGAAATACAATAAAAATGCCTCAGGCATGGATCTATTTGATACACTGTACTGTATATTACCTGAATTAATAGATTAGAATCTAGTAAGTATTCTAAAGTCAGAGACATTTTCCATATTATATGCAAATAATGTAAAACACTGCATTCAATAATAAATTTCTCTATAGGGGGAAATGAATGCAGAAAATAAGACAAAAAACAAAGACAGCACCTGCGTAGTTTTCTTCTTTTCTTGCAAAACAATTCCAATGTAAATAACTCTTATTATATTGGATTTACAATATAAATAACACTATTATTGTAAAACTAAAAATCATTGTGTGCAAACAATCATAAGAAAGTTTTTTTTTTCCTGATCAGCTATTTGTGTTTTTTTATGTGGTAACTTCTTCAGTTAGCAAAATGTTTCCTTTTGTTTTCAGTATCCTTTCTTCCTTTCCCCCACACAGCTAGCACAGATAACAAACAGGACACAGACGTCTTGGGCCTTAATAAATGGGTACATTAAAAATATGTCCGTAAGAAGGGTCAAAAAGTTTCCAATATATAACTGTTTCACCTCAGAGTAGTTCATCAAACTGATAAATTTATGAACCTGGCAAATGCGTCATGAATTATGTATTTGCTTCGCGATTACATGTCTTTCATTGTCAGGGCAAGTGCTCCAACATTCCAGGTTTATAGTGCACTTGGAGATTTACAGATCTGTGCCTGCCTGTGGATCTTCTTTAGAGACTTTCGTGTTTTATTTCAAGTTTCATATAGAGCTGGTCTTTACAGACAAAAAGAAGTACAGTATGCAAGATCATAGAATTAATTCAAGTGACCATTAGTGATGAAAGCCCAAGTCTGTTGCTGTTGATACCCTGATATCTTGCCTCATGGTACTGTACCTCGTTTCTTTCAAGAAACTACTAGTTATTACTAACTATTAACTACTGTCAAGTAGCATAGGTGGGCCAAACAGCCTCCTCTCGTTTCTTACAGTCTGTTCTCATGTTGATCTTCATTGTATTAAGTCTAAATGATTGTTTTAATAATTTAATGTGAAGCAGAATTATTATGTGCTACAATGATCACATTTTTGCATTATTTAGGAAGACTGCATGAACCGTAGCCCCATTAAATTGTGATTATTTTTGCAGAAGCGGTTTAGTGATTTTCCATGAATAATATAAAAGCCAACAGAATGTATAGATCAAGAAACTGTGTAATTCCTCCTTTGAAGGGAAAGGCACATGACAACCACAGAAGACAATGCACATGGGTGTCACGTACTGTAGTTAGAAACAAATAATAAAAAAAACTGTGCTGTGATTCAGGCTTGGGCAGCACAGTGCAGTCATGGCCATCATTAGAGAGCTCGTCATTATAGTCTAAATATTTGTTGTGAATGTGTCACAATTACGCAGCACAAATTTGGAGTAATGTTTTTTTTTTATTTACCAAATACCAAAACTGTATTGTTGTGGTCATCTTAACATTTTATTTAAAATTATATTTTAATGAGGTCTGTGCTGTGACATTGTACTACTCCTGCTACTAACTCTGTTGTTCAAAATAAGCCGCATATTCTACAAATTGTGAAAAACCAATATATATATAAAAAGAAACTGGACTGAACTCTTCCAGCATGTCAGAGTTTTATCTTTACATGAAAGCACTCTGGAGAAATCAATGGCAGGGATATTAAAATGGAACTTGTACTATTAAGGTTTGATTAATCTTTTGAAATAGCTATTAGGCAGGAGCCTGATCACCACCTCTGGTGGAAGTAAATGACCTTTAAAAGGGTCAACCGACATCACTAATAACACAACACGACTAATTGTACAGACACTAGATGCCTGAAGGAAGCATATTGATCAGCTACATGATAAGCAGGATTCACAGGGCCGCTGTGCGGTACAAACCCATTTATAAGAGCTGACATATGATGGCTTTTTCCTTCTGAGTGCAATGTTCTCTATGGTGCACAGTTCTAACATTTAAAAAACTCTGCCAGAGGTCTGACACACACTTCAGCAAATGCATTAATGAACTTGGTATAGAAATACTTTTATGTAAAATAGTAAAGCTATTTCAATTTACAGGTGAACTGACAAAGATGTCAGATGAAGCTATAATATATTTAAAAGGAGAAAATAAAATGTTTTGGATAATTGTCTGATTCTTTTTTTCTTCAAAAATGACTTCATTGTTTATTCATTCTCCCTTTTGAATAATTCATTCTTTTAGATTTGAATGTATTTATATATTGAAAGTGGATTTATGTAAGAGGTGAGCACCTATGTGAAAAGCAGCAAGTGTGACTCCTTTTTTATTGTTGGAATCACAAAAAGCTGATTTCACTGTTATCATCTTGCAATCATGTTAAAATCTGAAGACATTAACTGTTAATTTAGCAACAGATTACTGTATGTGGAACTTTCAGGAACCCCATTGTATTTATTAATAAGGATTTTTAGAAAAAATCTGACAATGCACATACTGTACACTACTAGCTTATTAATAAAACTTGGAATGATTGTGGAATCCCAAGAATGGTCTTTGAGTGCATAAATTGAAACAGACTCCTTATAAATGTATGCATGTATTCTGCATCTATTTCATGTTCAAGGATAACAAGGGAGAGCTTTCAAAGTATTTTAAGTGAAGGGCCATTGTAAAGCTGGTGTACATTGTACATTCCAACTACCATTGGACAATATCTCGAATAGAATAAAAGTCTCCTTTTCGTTTAAATTAATTGATAAGACCATATTTTCAACATTTTGCTGAAAAAAAATTAATGATCAATCATAAATTTGCTAATTGAAGGGCGATGGTATAATTTGCTGTGTCAACAACAGCGGCTTTTGGGGGTAGACAGTGTCTGGGGAACCATAAAAGAGAATCATGTGATATTACAGCAGTAGGCTGATGTGATGTATTGAATTATAGACAGATACAGAAAGTAGCTTGCAGGAACTTTATGTGAGGTGTTCACAAGCTTTTCTACAAAAAATTATATATTTTTCTGCAAAACTTTTAATCTTGATCACTTTGATCATCATTATGTATGTTCACCAATGAAATGAACTGTAAAACGTTTGGCTTTTCAAAACATACTGTATGTAGACAGCATGATGTTACTTTCCCTATATTGTCTTTAACTGTATAATGAGACTGAGACAGAACTCCTTTTCTTAACATCACCAGCAAACACACCGACAACATTCTGTCTAATATAAAGAATAATCCATAGCTTTCACAAAGTGTTTAATATGTAAATACTGTACAGTACTTTCCTCCTTCTGTGGGGGAGCGTGCACACACACAGATTAATCATCGCTCACTTTCTCAAACTACATGTTTGCTTTACTCAACAATCTATCATCGGAATGACTTGACGTTCATATGAATATATATTACAAGGAAGATGCTACATCAAGCAAACTTGTAACCCAAAGTAGCACTTTGACAGCTACTTGATTGAAATTATGCACTGGAATAGCATTTTGGTTAATGGTAAAACTAACTTTTAATGCTTTGTGAGCTACCTATCTAATCTGCAAAAGTAAATTATAGGAAAGTAGTTATAATGAAAATTCAATTACTACAAATGAACTGCTGCTTCCAAAGAAATGTATACACAAGAACCTTTGCTCAATGATAATTACATTAAATGCTCCTTCAAGATTTCTGTTCTACATATTGACACGTCAAAAAGAGAGCGAAAGTAACTGAGAAGGGGAAGGGTTTCTTTGAACATTAACGGGATTACACAGCCACAGTAATGAATTGGCCTTTGACAAAACGAAACACATCACTATTTTCATAATTGAGACATGCTGGTATCGAGTTGTTAAACCAAATGCTGTCACGTTCTGATTTTCAACTCATTTTAATTCGAGACCATGCTGGAAGAGTTAGTAGGTGAGGACACTGAATTAGCAGCTTTCTTGGCTTTCAGGCCAGTTCTGTGCCGTTTCCAACGATTTCTGTTCTGTTTATTTAGGGGGCTGCGTTAGGGGGCTGTATCCCTGTCGCGGACAATCAAGACACTGTTCCTGTATAGCAGGAGTTTCTCCCCACAATCAGAGCTGCCGGCAGCAAAATAATTATGTATATTGCTGAGCAGTGACATGATTTTCAAGAAAAAGAAAAACAAAACATACAAATATACAGTCATCTAACATAAAAGAAAGCTGAACAGACACAGTATTTCAGTTCTGCTGGTCCTAATATTAAACCAAAACCAGTTAATAAGTAGGGGTAACATTGGATAAGTTTATAGATTTTTAAACCTGTGTAGTTGACATTCTTTCAGTGAAGATTATGCCATGCACAATATCACCTTCACAGTCCCTTTCTAAACAAACTGATGAAAATTCAGAAAATATAGGCAAGCAGGCAGGTAACAAGCCTTTGTAAATAACTTCAAACAGAATAAACAGCTGCAACCCCTCACTTTCAAAGTGTACAGTAATTCACATTCAAAAGGGACATGCACAAATCTCAGCACCCCAGACAATTGTCTTTTGGAAAAGCAGTCTTTTTTTTCTTCCTCCTGCTGATTCCTTAATTAACAGGGAAAAATATGTGTGAACAGTTAGAAAATTTGCACTTTTCATTTAGGCTGTGTGTGCTATGTAACAGAATTCAGACTTTCATGAAAGCATGGAATGTGGCTGATGATCACTGAGGAAGTACAGAAAGCAAGGTAACGGCACCTCATGGTGAAAATAGTGGTGAAAAAGACTCCAACCAAGAACCACTCGAACAAAAGAGCCTGGATAAGTGAACAAGTGAAGATTCACCAAATTCTCCTGCAGTTAATCCAGGAGTACAGAATAAAAAGAAATACGGTACAATACAGTATATCAGATTATACAGGTGCAGTATATCTATATATAATTTGGAGTAGAAATATTGATATAAACTGATTAAGACAAACATGTTTCAATTAAAAAGCTCTGAAATTAGAGTTTTTATTTAGAGTTTTATTTGTTTCCTCCAAAAAGTAACCCAATTTTTGGAGGTTGGGTTAGCTTTTGCCTGGCTCAGCCCAGCCGTTTGTAAGGATGAAGAGCCTGGAAAAATTAACTCTCAGCTTGTGGCTGTGATGGGAATCTGTTTCTCTTTTCTCTTCTCCTGCAAATTAATTATCAGTCTAAAAAGAATCATATTTGTTTTTCTTTACCTTCTGTCACTAAACTTCAGAATTGAGAGTCTAACTTGAAAATGCATATTACTCCTCATGATAATAATCAGTGACTAAAAGCATTTTTTGGGGACTCGCAGTTCTTTCAAGTGCGTTTATCTGAAAGTGGAGCTCTCAGATAAACCAGCCAGGACTGGAAATGAGCCAGGATTTCCAATTAAACATAAAGCAGTTATCTGCACTAGAGGTAACATTTAGTTTGTTTAAACACGCCAGCAGTTCTCCTCTGCCTTTACAATCAAGTCTGGTCATAGTGGCTCCTTGTTCAATATACTCTCTTTTAGATAAAGCACAGGGAGAGGGGAAAGACAAGTCCCTTTCAGGAGACTGCAGTATTCAACTCCAGCCACTTGCCTTGGTCATTCATCATGTGTGTTTTATATGGGCAAAAGGATTCAAGCAGCTAACGGTAATGTAATCAGTACCTGTTATTCAACAAAAAGCTCATAATTGCTCTGGGGGTCCAAAATAGCAAAATAGACTAAAAGATTATTATACTTTACCCAGCAATTCTACACTACAACTTTTCAGAAAAAATATACAGTATTAATTTGGTACAGTAGTTTACAGACAATGTTTACTGTATGTAATGAGGTGGACTTACTCTGTTGTGCCACTAGGTGGCGCTGTACATTAATGATGGTAATTACAGGCACGCCTTCACAACTGGGGATTCTGCCTCACTGTGGCCAGAACTCTATGCTGTTTCTGTGAAGGGAGGCTTGTACATTACTTGTAGTAACTTGTACTACATTACTTGTAAGTACATTACTTGTACCTGTAAAATCCGGTGTCACTGAATATAATAAGCGAACTGAGAGATTCGGATGAACAAATAGCACTATGCAATGTACAAACTAAAAAAGTGGTGTGTAGTGTCTGGTCCTCTACATTTTTAAAATTGTAATTTGTGTAGAAACAGATCTGTGTATGCGTGTACTGTATGGGCGGATGTGAAGTATTCCTTTTTTCCCCTGTAAAATATGTTCTATCGGTCTGTTTTTACCTATCCTCCTGTCTTGCATGTGTTGTAAGTCAGTTAACTCTGCTTACATTTGCAGCACTTGTATAAATGTACGGGCCTTGCTAATATTAACTGGCACAGGTCTAAGTCCTAGGAAGTATCTGGTTACACATACGGCCCTGTGCTGGACAGGTGTCCCATCCCAGGTGAAGACAGTCACGTGCTCTCAGTCCTGCCCCGTGCCCTGGGCCTCAAGGACGGGCTCTGGGCTGCCCCAGCCCTCACTGGGGCAAACAGCTTGCTGATAACGGATTGGTGGATGAATACAGAAATCACGAAGCAATCATCGGGAAACAACCAAAAATCGAATTCAAGAAAAAACAAATTAGCCAGGTTTGCACAATTGTTTTCTTAGAAAATACCTGGCTAATTTCTCCCCAAAATACACAGGTGTTAATACTGTTAAGTGACTGAGTTTTTCAACACGTGCATTTTATAAATGTAAAACCCATATGGTTTTGCTACTGTAGATGCTTGTTGCTTACAGATTCAGTGCTTAGTAATGGCCCCTTCATAAAAAAAGGCCTTGGTCCCTGGTAACGCAACAGAGGACATGGTCACAGGATGTTAAGAGGCGACAGGTTGGAAGACACCACCAGTCCAAGTGGCATGGCCAGCACTGTACAATACACCACGTCTCCTACTGTACTCCTACTCCCACTGCGTCTCACTGCTTTGTCAGAGGGAGGGAGACCATCAACAATGGGACCACTGTGTACGGTTTACAGTACATCGATATGTGTGAAGTAAACAAAGGCGTCTCTGAAACCATGGCCTCTCCTCTATATTGGCAGGGATGATGCACAGTTTGTGTGCAACACAATCATTATCATGTATTGCCCGGAACTGGAATGTCATTAGGGGTACGGTATATTCCGTAATAAAGTGCCATACTAATTATTAATAGGATGTCTACACGGGATAACTCACTGGAATTGCGACGCATTCACGAGGGTCCCCTGCTACATGGCTGTGATAGCATATTGATAACCACAGTGTAGACGCCGCGATAGAAAACACAGGCAACAAACAGTTACTGTGGCAGGCAAAACGGAAAAGCTCCTCTGAAATGCCAGATAATATTAAACAGAGAATTAAAATCAGCACATGTGGTTTTACAGTGTTTGACTTTGAATCACAGACATCTCTTGGCAATAAGACACACTAAGATGATGTCTTACCAAGGATTACATGAAATTACATGGAGAAAAGAATACTTGTGACATCAAGGGGGAGAAAAAGCACCACTCATTTAAATCACCCTTGGGCATTACAGGTAAGTAAAATATAGGTAGAGGTGCAATGTTAGTGCAAAAGATTTTCAGACCTTTGTCATGCATGGAGGATCAGTCGTCTGTTACCTTTGTGGATGGAAATGACCTTCCCCTCACCATATGTTCCACTCACAGAGCTTTCTGGTCCAAATTTCCATATATTCCAACTGTTCCAGATGTTTTCATTTTATTTTGGTGTTTTTGTTTATGGTATGATATCCTACAACTTTGTGGGAATTGTATGTGTTAATGAATTCCCATCTGTTGTCTTTTCAAATTTTGGCTGCTTTGCAAAGCTGCTTGTATTTCACTTTCACGCTGATCTCCAATATAATTAAAGATTGATGATCTAAACCTTCAACTGTTCATTCAACACATACCAGAAGATATAAAAATATAAAGCTACTGCAAACTGCTAAGTTTATAAACTCACTTTTAAATCTTTTCTTGTCTCGTTTCTTTTTCTCTTTTTATATTCCCATGGAATTCACTCCTACCTAAAGTGAAGGAACTGGTTAAAAAAGTAACTTATAGCAGCACTTATTGCCAACTTCCTATAGACTTTATAATAATTCCTGCAGGATCTTCTTTCAATAATAAAAGAGGGCTGTAATATTACAGCCAATTAGGTAAACGTATACATCTGAAGTATGTGGTTCTGGTTTTTGGTTTTATAGAACATAATGAGAAGCATACTTCTACTGCATAATTCTTAAAAGGGAATATTTTTTCCTGAATATTTTCAAACGTTAATACTTCAGAGCTTGCCTGAGTTTGTACATTTTAATTAATGCATGCACTAAATCTGTGCCTGTTGAGGAAATCATTGTAAATTATTAAGTGTGATACATGGCTGTTCAGGAGGGCCCTTTCCACACAGGAGCTGTGTGCTGCAAGGTTCTTGCATTCTGGAGTAACAGCCCTGCTACCACATGCTGGGAACATGTCTTCAGATCAGTTCATCTGACACCTATGTCTCCTGTATCAAGGTGAAGAGGAGGATGCAGGTACAGTATGATCATGCTGAGCTGAAGCTTCAACTAAATAAAATTGAAAAAAGAACAAAAAACAAAGCAATCCAGCTGGCTGATTATATCCCTTTTCAATGTAAAGCTTCTGCATTTTCCTTTCATTAGCTGTGAAGATTTAGATAACCTTGCTCAATTCAAAACAAACACCCACAGTAAGATGTATTAAAAACATTGCTTATTGTTCTAAAATGTACAGTTTGCTTCTTTGCAGAGGCTAAGGGGTAACTTAAAAGCTTGAAACAAAATTTCTTTCTTGCTGTCATCTATTGTCATATTTTCCATGTGAGCATCACTCCATTCAGAATACCAAAAAAAAGTCAATATGAAGAAAGAGAAAAAACATCAAAGATTACTGACAGATTTATCTTTGTTGAAGTTTCCAACCTTTTCTTAAATGGATTATGTGAACCCTAGTTTGGAAAACATAGTTTGATTGCATATAGGGCTGGCACCCGAAGTGGTATAATGTTTTTCCAAAGTTTAAGCCTCTAGTGCTGTAAAGCCACATGGGTATAGCAGAACAGATTTTAAAAGACTGATTTTGTCAGATTATAAATTAAAGATAAAAAAGATGAAGCCAAGAATGACTTATAAAGTAAAGTTTTAAGTTTGAAAAAGAAGCAAAGTGCACTTCATTCTGGGTAAAGCCAAATAGGAAAAATAATGCAAATGAGCTGAGGAAGCTCAGCAGACCAGTTTGAGGAAACGTTGACTCATCCTGCCATTCTTCCTTGCTCCCAGCAATGGGTCAAGGGTCAGGGTTCAAGGGTTAGGACCAGTCCCTCAGCTTTATGAATGAGATCACGTCAAGCAAAAAAAAAAACCTGGAACCTATTTTGCACTAAATTAATTAACAACGTCGACTGCTTACATTTGTATAGTGCATTTTATCGCAGAGGAACCCAGAGTGCTGCACATATACAGTGGGAGAAAATCCATTCCATTCACTTCAGTGGTGTGCAGCTGGGAAGGAAGTGAGGAAGTAAGAAATTGCTTTACTAATTGAATGAAGGGCAGACTTCACCATCCCAGTCAGGATCCAGCAGTTTAACACCACTACTGTCGTGAACAGTGCCATAGGATCTTTAATAATGAAGTCGACCGGGCCACAGTTTAATGTAATGTCTGAAGGACAGCAGCATACAGTATGCAGCACAGTGTCCCAGTTACCAGTCTGCGATACTTATCTGCAGATTTTAGTCTCCAGGGAAGAGTGTCTACTCTTGGTCCAACAGCACCATTTACTACAGCAAGCTAGCTTTCTTTAGAGGCCTCACATTTCAATAGTGACCAGACCCAGCCTTGCTCAGCTCCTGAGATCTGTTGAAATCAGACTTCCTTAGGAATAATTACTGAAAAAACATCAGATATTAAAAAAACAAATCATAAATTGTTTTCTTCTTTCCTTCTCAAAGTGTCAGATAATCAACAATGAAGGGAAGAAAAGGTTATTTGGTACCATACTGTATGTAGAGAGAAGAATGCTGGTAAATTAATTGCTAGGCATAATATTAGCAAGGTAATTTGCATTACTCTCTTGCAAATTTATAATGATAAATCCTAGGAGAACCAGCATAAAAGAGCTTCCTAATCTTTATAGTGTGTCAAATGTATTTGGTTAGGAAAAAAAATGCTAGGTTCTAATGAGGCAGCTCATGCTTGAATTGAGTTGATTGTCCTATACTCGTTTTATAGATGTCAGCTCATTACCTTTTCTATAGCTGGCTGCAGGCAAGTAACTATCACAGAGAATTTTTTCCTATTTTACTAATTCAAAATAATATTTTAATATGCTGGTGTTATGAAAATGTACTTTTGCTCATTCCTGGTAAGAAAAATGTAGTCAGTCTTTTGCTTCAAACTATCGCATACCTCAGAAATACAGTGCATGTCTATGTCCTCACTAAACAGCTCCTTAATTGTACTGTTTGTATACAATGCTCTACATATGCACTCTTATTGATATACTTAAACCTTTATTCAGGACCTATGCCACTGTAACGTTAAAGCATTCTACATGCTGTGCACATTGATTAAATCAATTTAATGCCTTTAAATTAGCGTAATGTGTATTGAAACTTCCCATTCTAGTACATTAGTGCTTGTAAATTACATTCTTACATTTGTAATGATTTGTAATGACCTATTAATTACAAACAGTTATAAGCCAATTACAGAGTAAACATGGGGTATTTAAATATAACTATGAGAGCATCAGGAGTCTCACAAATGAAAGGGGGCATTTGACTCATTTAGCTGTATAGTCAGTGCTAGTAACAAACCCACCAGATATGAATTCCCCTTGAAACTCTCCCTGACAGGGACAATTTAGAGTAGCCTATCAAACCCAGCCAGCTGGGGAGAAACTGGAAGCCCTGGTGAAACTCCATCCAAATTCTGGAAGGACAGTCAGGTGCTTCAAACTGGATTTGAACTCAGGAACTCTGGAGGGAGCAGTACAAACCACATTTTAAAGAATAATAAGCTATCTTCTCTAGAATTCATTTTTCATCATCATCTCATTTATGCAAGATAATCTTCTATTCATCACATGATTCAGAGCCGAGTCGTGATTCCACGGCCCAGATTTCACTGTGACATTTCCAATGAGAGGGGTCTAAGAGATACCACAGGCTGAATTTTCACTTGCTGAATATTTTCCTTCTGTCTTTCTCATTCAGTAAATGTTCTACCATGCATTATGCATCACCTGGAATCTGTTACAAAAACACAGTTTGACCTTCTGTTGGCTATAAAGGTTTATTCATATGCAAGGTTACCATGTGTGAGTATGAAAAGGGCTGAAGGTTAACCTGGAAAAAACCCCCAAAAATATACTGCATAAAAATAAAAGCAATAATAACCACCCCTTAGATATAAAGTACGTATAAACAGTATAAGCCTTATGCTTACATAGGACTAGAAATCCCAGTAATTTATTGGCCATTGTGTTAAAATTGGTGTTCTTAAATATTCAGTGTTCAGAAATGCTGAAAATATTTGTAATGTGATGTGTTCACTGTTTTACCATGTGTTTCTGTAAGCATGTTACTTGACCTCCCTGTGCTTTGTCCTTCAGAAGAGAGGTAAAACAAGTTTCCCATTGTGTGCGACTGCTGCAGTTACTGATGCTTCTACTGTATACTACTACACTACTGCATCTAAAGTTTCTTTTACATCTAAAAAATAGAAGACTACACAGAGTGGGATGTATAACCAGAAGGAAGCTAACGCAACACTGTGGTCATATTTATTGTTTCTTCAAAGCCATAGCTATGGCCTAAATAGATGTTTCTTACTCGACCCATTGTCTCACAGTATTCCGGTCTTTTCACAGGATTACTGAATAATATTTCATTGTTTTCAGATGAATTGTCTTCTCAGATTTTGAAGGAACAGCTACTGTCTGGGACTCTATGTCTTGTGCCTCCTTTGCTGCAAGTCTCCAATCTTTTTGCACAAGTGGCAGCAACAAACAAAGGAGACAGCAGCTCATCCTTGCAGCAGCCTGCAGAGCGCCTTGGCTGAATTGCACTTGACAGCTCTGGAGTACAGTTTGTTTTCCAAGTCAAAACTTCCCCATTGTTCTAGGTGTTTGAAAACATGAAATGGCTGCTATCAAACTGGTGCAGGCGTGATCCCTGACTGGCGAAATGCAGGCCAAAAACATGCAAGCGCAGAGTTGAAAGCATTTTCAGAAAAGGGAATAACGCTTTCATACTATCACACCCAGAACCCCCTCTGGGAAGACCAGAAATGCAATTTCCCAATATAATCTACAAAACACAATCACAGGAAAATAAAATAAAAAAACAGGCTTTATGGCTTTTTACAGGCTTGAACTATTATCTAGTATATAGCATTCACTGCTTGCTTTTAGCTATTACATTATGTTTTATTAACCTTATTTAAATGACTATTAATTTGACATTAATTAGACTGATTGAGAGGAACCTTCATTCACTGAGATGTTTTAAGGCAAATCCCTTACCAACACAAATTGAAACTATAGTTCCAGTACTTGGCTTTGAAAGTAACACTGACATGACAAAGCTTGCTGTACACAAAGAGCACCCCACTAGCCCTTAACACAAGTCCTTGGCTATATGGCTTTTCTGTGATTTCACTGATGCCCTACACATCGTGAGAAGTACTGTAGATACAATTTAGGGATAAATCTTGAAGCATTCTGTGGCAAGCTTTCACACATCGGACTGACAAGTATTATTCTGGGAGTTCATAAAATATTATGTCCAATTGTCTAATAATTCGTCATTAATGGAATAAAAAACAAGTGTTGCTAGTGGATTATCTATATCGAATTCAACAAAAGGAATATACTCATACATACACATAAAAAATCAAGGGATGGTTAATCAAACCCATATATTAGCACCTCTTCTCCATTCATATACAGTGGCTAAATGAACATAAGATATTCCACTATTATTCCTAATCATTCTGCCAAACAACTGCTTGCAGAATGTATTATAGGCAAATCATTCTCATCATTTTTGTTTCTGCACGAACCATTAAATTGGTTCCTTTTTTTTACTATAAGCCAAAAAGGATAAAACATGCCTCTACAAATTGCTTATTTGTAGCTTGAAATAGCCTTTAAGATTTTGGTATGATAAAAAAATACAGAAGCATGGAACCTAGCGATTTACGATTCTAGGTATTCACTAATTATTATATTATACTTTATTATATACTGTACTATCATGCTTGGTGATATTATTAAATGTTTTATTTTAATAACTAGGGTTTTGATGTGATTTGAGTGGCAATTTTCTGAGCTTTTGAACCCAAGTATTTTCAAAAGAAAAAATATATTTAAAAAACAGCATTGTTTTTGCAAATTGAAACATATGGTATCATGTCAACTTGATGCTACAGTAAATGTTAGAGCTGTTAAGCATTCTTGCTTTGTCTCAGGCATATTTATTGAGAAAGAAGGAACTTATCAAGAAAAGTGAAATCAATAAAATATTTTAATTCTTTCCTTCAAGAAAATACCCAATGAAAGAAAACCAGTCCCAGAGGGTACACTAATAGTTTGAATTAATATAGTTCATAGTTTTCTTTCAGCTACTTTAACAGCACAAAGCACCTACAGTGATTGCTGAGGCTCAAGCTTGTGATGTGAAGTTACTGTTCTTGGATGATGTACTCTATACTGCCTGCAAAACAAAATTGGCCTTAAAAATTAAGTTGAGATGGGCCAAACATCATGTGCTGCATCATTTTATAGTGTTTTACACGGCTGGTTAATTGACACTTTTTGACATACCCTGACTTTATATTCAGCTTTTTTCTAAAATAGTAAAATGATGGAATGAAAAAAGGTAAATTCTTTGCTGTCTTCGCCACTGGAAATTTTATCTCATTCCATTATGAATGTACTTGCTCCAGCGGTATATAAAGCAAGGTTCTGTATGGGTTATAAACACCTTGTCACCTTTAGCTCACTGCTCTACAAAACTGACAGTCTTTTTTAAGGACCGAACAAAGGCTCCTCTGTGTGTAAGCATCAATGTGCTAAAAGACAACGTTACAACTCTATTACCACCTCCTAAGTATTTAATTAAAGAATTTAAACCAGTTCTTTCATTTTTTGTCTCTGGTTTATCAAGGAAATATACTAACAGCTTTTCAAAAGAACTTCTTTTAATGAGCTTCTTTTCAATCCTTTAATTCTGTTTCTGTTATTTAACAAGCAATATTCCCTGCAGATTTATATTTCATTTACATCAAGTCAAGCCGGAAGGCATCAGCAGACAGTATTCACAAATACATTAGTCACAACCCGAGGAACAAATTGAACTTAAATGCATTTGAGAAAAACTCCAACAGGATGCGGAAAAATAAAATAAAAAAAATAATGAGCACAACACTGAAATGTAGATTGATTGAAAATATCTCCATTGCTAATGTATGCTTTAGTAAGAAATGTAACCTTGAAACTGTAAATGGCACCTGTTATTTCTTCTGTGGCTCCTAAATGCACTAAATGGTAAGATAATAAGATTATACATTATTTACTTTATTTTCTATTTATTCTCATTAACCAGTTATGTCTAAATGCTAACGTGAAAGTACAGAATGTGAAAAAACATGGTATTAGAGTTGTGGTAAAGCAACTGAATTTTAATTCTGTTACAATGGACAGCCAAGCACCTTGAAGTTACACATTTTATGCATACAAATTGACATTAATAGAACAAATCTACTGCAGAGCCGTGCGAAAAAAAAAAAATACATCTGGACATTGTCTAGCCATTGAACAGCACTGATCAATGCCCAAGGCTCTCCAAGTCACCTTTCTTGAACCCAAATGAAGGGTTTTTTAAATGCATAGAAACAAGAGCTTCTTTGCACTTAAAACATTAAGAATTAGTCGTCTATTTATAGATATGTACAGAATAAATATACATACAGGGACACTGTATTTGATTTCAAGTGAACAGAAACAAATATCGAATGATTATGGTAAAAGAAAATTGCGTAACAATTTGACAGCAAATGATACCTTTCATTTTCATTTTATAGTATATTCGGTCTCAGGGACCTCATGTTAAACCACAATATTCTCTTCAATCAACCACCATAAGAGGTTATGGGGAATCACCCCAATAATCCAATATCACTTTCAGGTCTAAAAAACATGTTCTGAGTTTAAATTCATTTCATTCCTATGGAAACATTACTGTCTGTAATTAAGAAGATCATTCCGCAGATGGGAACCTTGATTGAAAATAATGGAGGTCACATTGAAGGTTTCATGCAGTGGTATAAGCTCTACAGTACCTGTAACAAATATTTAATGGAAATTGATCTTTAATCTCTATTATTACCCATGGAAAATGTCATGTCTCTGTTCTAAATGGATCATTTGATTGATATTGCATGAAAAAGGCAGTCTACATAATGTTCCTCTAATAAACTTACAGTAATGTTAGAAACATAATTCATCCAAAAGTTCATGCACTTAAGGTATGCTTGCCTTGTACTATGTAATTTTATTTGATTTGAATAAAAGTTAGAGAGTTCAAACAGTCAACAAACAAGACCTGTAAAGACAAGTTCTCTAGTTGTGTTTGGTAAGTCAGCAGTGAACTTGGGGGACGTTGAAAGCAGTACATTCACAAGTTACAGAAATATAAAATGGTTGTTTCTTTTAAAATTACATTTACTAAAGTCAAGAGATAAAGAACAGGTGAATTTAAAATATTACTTGAGGTACATTACCTGCATCTTTTTAATGGAGGCTATAACTCATGGCTCAGTGAAGCAAAGGAAGTATCAGTAACCAGGAATCAAGAGCACATCTCTTCCTAATGGAGAATAGATCACTTACACAAGAAAAGCTGAGGATATTGGTATCCCATTGAGCTGTGGATTTAGAGGCATTTATCAAAGCAGATGCAATTATTTAAAGATATACTGCTCCATTAAAGTTTAAAAATAGTCAGCTATATATGATATGGATGAATCTCTATGGGCCCAAAGGGGATAACATCATTTTTTTTAAGCATTTCACTTCTGGAGCTTCTAAACATTTGACCCCCAGGTTCTTTATCTCAGACAAAAGATTGAAGCACTGCCCGTTATGCCCTTTTAACCCTGTTTTATATATAAAATATAAAATAAAGACAAACGTTTTTTTATCATTATATTATCATTTTTATAATGCCTACAGTACTATTCATGTTCAAAACCCCATAAACTCAATACTTTTATCAATAAATTGGATGTTTCAAAATAACTTAAGAAACATAATTCAAAAGCAAAGATCTTAATATTGGTGACACAAAATGATTAGTTCCATCACACAGACACAGGCTTATTAAATGTTGCTGTTGTGTATGTTGTATAGTCAAAAAGTAATATTGTCATCTTACCAATAATTCCTGTGAAAATATACTGTACCATAACATAAGGATTATCATTTTTATTATTATTAAAGAATATTTTCATCCTTTGCAATAAACAGCGGAATTTAATGAAGAAAGATAACCTTGAGTGATATGCATAAACAGGTAATTTATTGTATAAAATTAAAGATGTCAGAATTGGTGAAATACGGCGATAAAGCAAGACTATAGACATTTAAGAAATACACTGTGGACACTTGGGATTCAGTAGTGTTTCAAGCTTAACGTTAGGTGTCTATTTAATCAGCAGTTCTCCGAGACAGTGTGCCATTACCATCATTGACTTAAGAGGCAATCATGTCTTGATGATAGCAGTCACGCTGTAAGATGGAAGACGAGTCTGAATAGTTTCAGAAGAGTGCAGCAAGGACTGTTCCCAACATACAGCATATAGTATCAAGGGAAGGGGACTGTGCTTCTAACATAAAAGCATAAACATGAACAGATAGTGAACAGTTAAGCAATTGACTGCATATTTGGTAGCTTCATTAGGCACACATGTTTTGAGCTGATTATTGTATGTGACTGAAAGGAGAGCTATTTTAATACATATCAAGTGACAGAGCATGAGAAATTAAAGTGCTACATAGTCACAGATAATTATTCAACCCTGCAGTGTTATTATAATAATTATTAAAACAATACGGTAATATATGTATACTGCTGACACGCTTTGATTTCTATTTCAAAATCTGAATTTTACTCCATCGTCTTTCTGCCTGGAATGAAGACCATGAAAGAAGTACTTTTGTCAGTTCTTCTTAATTAGTTCCTGCCTGCATTATTTCTAAAAACTTAAGACAGTGGGACTTTGGGTTAGCAAACCTGCATTGTTTCAAAAAGATACAAAATAAATATCTAAATTACTACTTACATTAAAATGACAGGTTTCACACAACTTCAACACACACACAGGAGAAAGAAATAAGGAAAAGAAAGGCAGATCTTCCAAAATCTCCCCAGAGAAACAGGCAGGTTAATCTCCTTCTTACATTTGGAAAAAATTAAAGTAGAATGACATGCAAAATACATAATACTTTTTACTGTCAAAAGATTACTTATTGTTATTTTTCTAAAGGTGTCGTTAAATTCCATAAAAATGTCACGCTTTTCACTGAATATCAGTTTTTGCATATTCACTGTTTGATGGCACTGAATGTAAAAATGAGCCTCTCCTTTTTCCTGTCGGATAATCACTTCGATTCACTTCAGGTATTCAGACGGAAGTTACATGAATAGCTGATTCTGACAGAGAGAATGGGAACTCATTCAAAGAGCCTTCTCAGCACATTACCAGCCTTTCAAGTTCTCTTTCTCCTGCTTGATGGAGAAGGAAGACACGTCTGAGATAAACAAAATGACTTAATGAGGCAAACTGAAATGTGAACGAATCGGAAAAGATGGACAGAGCTAACGCTCTGCATCCTATAAAGTGACAGATAATTTTTACAATGATTTAAAAAGGTCATCTGTGTAGTGTTTTCTCAGAATTAATTTAAACATACTGTACCACAACATGCTACCTCAGTGGGTTTCAGACATCATCAGATTTTACAAGCAATGCAGATCAAGCCTTCTCAGCCTTAAATTCTGGACTTTGGAATATTAAGACGTTTCATTACACGTTTACTGTTTAGTTATTTTTTTCTTTTCAGTTCAATTCAAGTTAAATTTAGTATTTTTAATATACAGTACTCTGGAATCATAGCACTGCAAACATAAACTCTCCCTACTCTTAAAACAAGGTATTAAAACAAGCAACCAAAATATAATTGCTTAGTACACCCCCCTCCCCAAAGTTTTGTCCCTTTCCTGTGAGTCTAAACACTGCTAAAGAACCCACTGACTCAGACTGCAGCTTCACCCTTCAGTGTCTTGGGATTCTTGTTCTCTCTTCAGCACTGTCACCAACGAAACTGTGTTGTGTGTGACCACTTTAGATGTTATCATTTCTGAAATCAGCGAGAGGATTCGGTCCATTTGAAAATGGAAGTGTTAGATATTTCATTTCTAATATTCAAGATGCACAACACAGGGCCCCGGTGCAGACGAAGCCTCAAGGATATTAAAGATAATGTTTCTGAAGAACTTGCACAAAGCTCCCTTCGCAATGTAACCTTCAAAACTATACCAATACTCACAATTTATATCCTAATGTCAAATTAATCTTTTTATTCATGAGCCATTTCAAAAGGTGGTAAGAGCTTTACTTATTTAACCCCAGCATGCTTGTCTTTTCCTTTTTCTGCTTCTAAAAGAAATTCTGGAAAATTAATTGAGAATGTGCTCATGTTTCCCATTTTGAGAACTCACTGCACAAAATTCAAGAAAAAATGATACATTAGATGATATATTATTATATAATATATTATATGAAGACCTTTCTAGACCTTTAAAAAAAACAAAAAACACTATTACAAAAAACAGATGGAACTGCTTTCAATGAAACTGCTGCTGCATCCAGTTCCCTAAGCAATAGGCAAATATAAAATATATTTAGGGTTAGGGTCAGGGATATTTACCGCATCTTTAGCGGAAAATGCGCAGCTATCTACAGTACATTGATGAGAGAGGAAGGAGATTGGGAGACCATTTCAGGGCTGTAAGGATCAAAGATCTCTCCAAACCCATTGTTTCCCATTTCACTTCTAGCAGCCATGAACACACTAATCTCTGTCTGCTTTCTCACAGAGGGGTTTCGTAACTCCTACTGCAGAAAGACATCCGAAACCAAAATTATCCTGAATCTAGGACCGCACCTTCCCTCCTTACTTCACACAAGAAGTTGTGGTTACTGCTTCTGTCCTGCTCCCGCCTCTGTCACGATCGTCATCCCTCCTCTAGAGGGCACTCCGACCCTTTTGTATTTTAGTTTGTTGTTATGTGCACCTGCCCCTGTCTGCTGTTTCCTATTTAAGCGTGGCATTTCCATAGCTCTCGGCTCAGCATCTGGAAGACGGACGTCCAGAAGCCCCCCTACCAGCGGGTCCAGGACTGACCCGGCAGCACGAGCTTCAGAACGGCGTCCTGACCATCTGGGTCCGGCGCTCGGAGCGCCTGGCCTCGTTATCCTTTTAACCTCTGTGCTGCTGTTCGAGTTCCCCCTTCCCGGGGATTTTAATTGTCCTTGTCTTGGATGGACCTCCCGGTTTTGGATTATGGACTGCGTCCCTTTTTGGACTGTGTTGGACTTGTTCGCCGGGCCACACCCCCAGAGCACCGGATCACAGCCGTCACACCCCCCTGTCTGTCATGCTGTCCTGCTCCTTCCATGTTTCCCCTGATGTCCTACTCCAGTCACTTCCCAATTATACTGTCTGCATAGGGTCCTAAACAACACATTCGGGAGTCAGAACCAGCTCTCGTTACAGCCTCCTGTCCACTCAAGCTTTTGTCCTCCCATGCTTTATCAACTGCTGGTTTTCCTCTCTCCCCCACACCTGAATAAAGCTCCACAGCTTGTGTCTCTTTTTCTTAGCATGGAAAAATCCTTCACTTGAGTCTAAGAGTCTTGTGACCAATAGGAGTATTTTTTAAAAGTGGTTTAGACTTCATGTTAACGGAGAGCATCTGTGACAAAGCTCAGTGCAAAAGAAGCAGAATTACTATCATTATTGAGAACTTGTAAGAATGAAAGTAACAGATTCAATATATTCAATAGTTTAAAGCCCCTGTGCTGTATTAACTCCTGAGATTATATTATACAACAGTGGTTAACTGAACATCTTTTTTTTTTTCAGGAAAAAAATACTTACTACAGCAGAACACAAGTATCAGAACAGCTTTACTTCAGTAAGGTATGGTATCTCTGTTCACTCAGGAAAGGTGTGCAGAGGTGACTTAGCTGCAGAGCAAGTCTGCTGTCTGTTCTCAGTGGGGTTTCTCTCTAGCCCTCTGTCACTCCTGTTTTCTTCAAAACACCCATCCACCCTTTAAACAAAATATTTGAGGTACAAGAACATGTCACATACATAATTTAGAGGAAATATGGGAATCTGGGAAGAGCTAAACAGAAAAATAAGAACTTGTTGAGCAGCATGCTCTGAGAACCAATCAGGAGTTTCCATTTTATTCTCGGATGCGGTCCTGCAGAAGGAGCTCTGCCACCACAGCTAGTTTGTATTTTAAAGGATGGAGAGTGCATCTACCGGAAGATGAGGCAGAGATTCCAAGAAGCACTTGACATATACAGTATTAAGGGCACAGCACGTTACAGCAAAAGTAAATAAAAATAAATAAGCAAATGTTGAGAGCATGGCAAAGTTTAGATCATTTTCAAAGAGAAACAGTAATGCTTGCCATAGTAGACTGGATATATTAATGGTTTTCTATAAGAGATCAGAATCTTGAAGGCAAACACAGCAATACGATTAAAGAAAAATACAGTCAAAAAGCATTAAGGACAAACTACAAAATAAGTTATGCATCCTACAGGACGATATTGTAGCATAATGGATTTCTATTATGTTTCATACTGAAATTCAAATTAATGGACAAATGAGAGAACTGACATCATATTTCAAATCATTCATGAATGTAAAATCTGCCTCAAAAAAGGACACACTGATTTAGAATTCTAATTGCAATGAAATGGGACGCTGAGTAAATAAAACATACAGACCAATAACAATGGCATGTGAGACACATTCAAAATGATTGGAATTGCTCCAATTTAGAAATTATTTAAAACAGATAAGAGAGCACATGAAACAGGGGCTTGCTAAATCATTACCTTGACACAACAAAACAGCAAGCTATTAAAGATGAAAGAATATTTATGGCTTGGAACTGCTAAAGGAAGAAAAAAAATCAGTCAGTGGGTGTCCACCTGGCCTTCACCCTGGCAGAAGGATTAGCATTCAATATTGTGAATCACGTTTGAAATTCACATACCTTTGTTGTTTAAAATACTGTCAGCCACTGACAGCTTCTAGACAGATGACAAAATGCTGATAAATAGCCGGATGAGTGCTGCCATTTCACAAAGAACTCAATTTTAACTAATTTTCTACCTCGCTTAGCTTTGTGTAAGAGGTTGTGTGCGGCTGTGTGGATTTGAAAGCTGGGTGGGGAGTTTATGAAATAAAGATATAAACACTATATCATGTACATACAGTAAAATACATATTGAATCTGATATTCTGAGAAGTCTTCGCAGACTTACCATGATCACCTTTGGAAAAATAAACCTAGGTTATTTTAGTCATCCTAAATCAGGAATGGAATTTTGCTGTAGGTTTGTCATACTTGTTTATTTCCTGAAAAATGGATTCTACAGCTCTGACACAAGCTAAAAGCAAGCTGCGGAGATAATTATATGCAGGAGACAAATGCTTCATGAGGTTAATTTTTGTTTTCATCGCAGTACAAATGAAGGAATGCAATGTATGTTAACCAATTTTATGTGTCTATTCATCAACTAACGATATCTGAAAACACCAAAATCAGAAAATACGAGCTAATGTATACTAGTTAAGTAATTCACAGCTCTCAAATCTATAGCAATGCATTTTTAAATAGGGTATCTACTGTAAATGTCTTTAAAATTAAATTGAATCTTGACAGATCTTTGATTTTTGCCTTTGATTTCAGAACGTACAGTCGAGTTACCTTTAAACTATTTGCGAAGATGCTCAAGCTACACTTCCAAGGGTGTCAGTGTCAGCAGGTTTTGCTGACAGCTTACTTTCGCAGTCCCAGGGTGTCTTCATTATTGCACTTTGTACACTACTGTCTGCATGCTAAACTCTGACACTGGACAAAGAGATTGAGCTTGAACTGCGTGGGAGGCATGTCTAAATATGTACCCGTAAAATTAGAAAAACATGGCTTTGATATGGAAGAAATTGCATTAAGACTATACTGTGTGTTGTAGTGGCTCAGCCAGTAAAGGCTCTTCATTCTACAGGTATTGTATAACGAAACCTGACACGATTGGCTCATTTCTAGGCTTTGACTTGAATTCCCCAAGTTGTGATGCTCACTTGATCAGCCAAAGTGCTCCTGGAGTTCTGGAACATGAGTGTAGTCTTCAGTTGTCTTGAGCACGTAAAGGGGTGTCCATAGTAAGTCAAGATTAAAAGAAAAAAGCCACTATACATACTCTGAATCAATCGTGCTACAACAGACTAATACTACTGTAACAGTTTATTATAACAGTGAGGAACTAATTACAGTAACTAAAGTAACTTAAGAATCTTCCATACTACTGTCAGATATGACAGTCAGAAAAAAAAAAATTAATAACAAGCAAATGGTTAATCCCACAACAGAAGGCTATCAAATTTGCAATTCGCAGCTGCAGGTGTGTTTTAACGCAGGGCTTCCCAATCCTACTTCTGGAAGCCCACACACCTGCTGGTTTTTATTCCAGTGAAGCTCAATTGCCAATTTGAAGCCTTAATTGAACTAACAGGTTGCATGATTGGAATATTTTCAATTTCTTTTTCTACTCAGAAGTTTGGGAATTTATTTTGCTTATGAACTGCAACATTTAGAAGGCAGTTAAAAACTCAGTTATAAAACAGTTAAAAGTCTCCGATGTGTTTAAGAACTGAACACAGTTAAATAGTTCAAATTAATCCATTATTAAGTCAATTAAGGGTCCGATTGTTTAAGTGAGCACTTGGCTGGAACAAAACCCAGCAGGTGTGTGGGCCTCCAGCACCAGGATAAGGACCATTTTAATACATCAATTCAGTCTTTCTCTAAGAATCCTAGGTACCCTGAAAGCTAAAAAAAATATTTTAAAATGACTAAGAATTTCAATTATATGGTGTAACATGCAAATTGCTTCTAAAATACCAACTGTCATCACTCTCTCAAGTTTGTGGAAAATAATGCTTTGGGAGTCTGCTACTGTGATTTACTGGAAGATGGAAGAAGAAATGCCACAAGAATGTAGGGGACAGTTAAAATATTGGCTTGGGTTTTAAGTGAATTTTGAAACACAAATCACTTGGTACGATGCAATGCTCAAACAAATGTCATGCTCTCTTGCCACATCATGTACTTTGAGAATGCCTCTGTGAAGCCTCACGCACGTGATTGCTGTATAACATCTCGTGTAGCAGTTATGAGAGGATTATCAAGACATCATGCAGCAACACTCAAATAAAGCATTACCAAAAAAATCTTTACAGGCCAACTGACTGATTAGGAATTTGTTTGGGAGCTTTGCAGTCTTTTGGATGAATATATTGAGAGCTTTCATGGCAAAGAGTTATTTAATACCAGAATTATTGCTACAAAATAAATCTACTTTTTTATTTACCTGGGTGAGCGTTACTCTGGTTCTAATGATTTGTTGTGGCTAAAGGACAGAAGAAACAGCATTTCCTTCCTCAGTTTGTGATTTATTGGATTTTTTTTCCATTGTCCATTAAAATCAAATTGAGAGCCCACTTTGGAATTGCAGCTATCTGACTGTCATACAAGTCTCATGAATACAGGTACAGGGGTTGCTATAGTTACCTGTAATTGTGAAAAGAAAAAAAAATGCAGTTTACAAGTACAAACTTGAGATAACAAACCAGCACAATCTTCATCTTGAAGGGAACTCTGGACAAAATTAGCATGGAGATTGAATTCTGCCACAATCCCAGAGCAGGGCGGTCTCACAGATCAACTCAGTACTTGCGAATCAACAAAGGTGTTTAATTTTCAGCTACCTAAATCTCTTTCCACTCCAAGAGGTGGTTAACCTTAGGGTAAATCAGCAAGGACCACTATCATTCTATCTTTTTCTTTTCCAGATAACTTGCAATGTCAATGTAGACCCCCCTCCCCTCCAAACAACAATCAAAATTAGTGCCCTGTACCATTAAAAATAAATAAAATAGACAAATGGTAATACATTCAATTGACTCACAGATATACATCAAAATCTATTACACATTATCTATTACACATTATTAGAGTCTTATTACACAATCGTGCAAGACGGTTACAAACGAGAGGTGGTCATACAGCCCATCTAGCTGGGTAGGGAGATATTGTAGTAGTTTAGTGATTCAGCCCCTTCAGTAACCCCATATCTAAGCTCTAAATGCACTTCCCCCTCTATTTTCTATCTCATATTTCAATGATGGTTCTCAAAATGTCCAATGAGCTGACCTGCGAATGCTCTCAAGGATTTTGAATGCTTGAATCAGATCCCCTCAGAGTCCTGCCTGCTCAGGACTAAAAAGATTCAGTTATTTTAGCCTGTCAGATGAGAACATTCCCTTAGGCCTGGAATGTATCTGGTTGCTCTTCTCTGGATCAATTCCAGAGGAGCAGTATCTGTTCTGTAAAGTAATGACCACATTACTGTAAGCAATATTCTATAAATGAGCTCTTGTTGGTGCATTGTACGATTTCACCATGCCATCCCATGATAAATTCTGCACTTTTAATAATATATCCTACATTGCGTTTGCCATTTTTATTGCTACTTCAAATTGTCGGAAGGATGTAAATGGTGTGTCAAATAATTCCACAGTCTTTTTCAAGTCAGTATTTTCTTTAAGATTCTTCAAGCTTAGTGTTTCCCATCTTATATTTTTAGCTTACTTTTTTGCGACACGCATGTAACACTTTGCACTTGTCTGCAGCACATCAAAAGTCATCAGCCAGATTTCTGCCCAGCACTGAATTTGTCATCATCATTTTAGGTAATTATTCAAAATACACATTTTTTGAAAATCCAGAATAGTGCATACAAAGATAAAGCTAGTGTGCTGCAAAACCCTGATGCTTGCTTCTAGGTATAAAATATAAATTGATCACAATATAAATCATACAAAAACACTTCTCTCTTTTGAATAAACGCTGACTTAATTTTTTTTCTTCTTGAATAAGAGAGAATTTAAGATTTCTATGTTTGTTTCCTAACCACTTTAAATTAATATCAAGATAAAGGAGTTCTCATGCTGGATGGGTCTTTACTTTTATGCCTCCAACAAAAATCTGTGAAGTAAACAGTTTTGTCTTCCCTTTGTACCACCTCCTGAGACTGAGACCTTAATAAAATCTTGTCCCCTAAAAATCCCATTTTGAAAAAAAAGTTTGCTTATCAGCTTGATCAAAACTGACAGTTAAAGATTGTGTTTGTCTGCTTCGAGAGGGGTGTTCTTCTCTCGAAGACAATTGAAATATAGAAAATATCTCTCTCCTCAGCCATTTGAGTGAAGAAAAGAAGAAAACAGAGAAACAAAAAATAAAATAAAGATAAGAAATGGTATTAATTCTTGGTCTGGTTGAGGGTATTCTATTTTACCTAATAAAAGGTTGCCTTCTGGGAAACAAAGGTCTACTCTGTCTCCGCTCACAACTCTATAACGGAACTGCGGGGATCATCAAGGTGTTAAAAGACTACCTTTCAGGAGACAGTAAAGGGATTTATTTTGAATGATCGTGAGCAATTGCTGTGATTTAATGCCCTCTGCTCCAAATACTAATAGGAAGGCATTCATTCATGTCAGCAGAGGCTGAGAGAGGAGCTAGATGGCAGAGGGATTAATGTGTTCTCCTAATTCACAGCCTCTTTCCCTGTCAGAATCAGAAAGGGAATCATTTCTAGCCTGCTTTATTATGACCAACAATCATTCAGCCTAATTATGATATCTATAATTGCTCCTAGCAGTCTAGTCGAGTGCAAAGCCCTCATTCCCAAACTGTCATGAATGACTGCCAATTTCCTCTGTTGCTAGTCCGCCCACTTACCTCTCCCAAGCTTCCCTGAGCTATGGGAAAACTGCCTACAAAAGAATGGGATGGTTTTGCATTAAAGCCAACGATATATAGCAGACTTCTGTCACTGTCTTATGCACAGTTAATGTGCCATTGTAAGGTATGACCTATAATTTTACCCGTTCCGAAATATTACAGCAACAAGGTTAAGCTAATGCAGGGATGGGAAGATGGATAGATGTACAGGAAGAAAACTGATGAAACTAGGAAAAGGAAAAATAACAGCCTGAAAGTTCATCACTGACACCACTGACTCGCCGCATCTAGTAGAGTCTTGATTTTAAACCCCAGACAATTACATCATTGCCATTGCAAAAGGTTAAGGCTTTGCTAATCTGTAAGGTAGGTAATAAATCCCTCCAGTGACTCTTAACTGACAGGACTGATGTACAGCAGATGGATTAGTTTTTTAAGGAAGAGTACTATATCCTTATTTCTGTTTTTTTCTAAAACTCTCGAATGTGAGACTCAAATCCTCTCAACTCACTCCTAGCTCAAACCCCATGAGTCTGGGTTTCGACCTTCTCACTCCAGCGAGACTCCTCTTCTCTGTCACTACATCTGTGCTCTCTGCTCTTTCCACTCCTGAGTTTAATTCTACTTGATCTCTCTGCTGCATTTGACATTATTGACCACTACATCCTCCTCTCCTGCCTCGCTGGCCTTGGAATATCTGGTATAACTCTTACAGTACTTGTTTCTCCTCTCTCTACAACTGCATTTCCTAGTTTTCTTAGTAAAGCCCAATCTCTATCCGAAATTCTCCGCAGTACATAGTAGAAATTACAGGTGTTCCTCATGGTGTAGATTTGGGAACCAATTTGTTTCTCTTTACATCCTCTTCTTGGGTTCTCATATCACATCTATGCTAATAAACAACAGATAATCCAATCTTTTCTTTCTCTTTCTTTGAAAATCTGACTTCTTTTTTTCTCCTTCTTTTCTGAGCCCTCCCTTGACCTTTCTCTCTATATAACTCTTGAATCTTCCAACCTCTTGCTCTCCCCTTCTTTGAGCAACCTTGAAGCTGAAAGCTTTTTCAACAATTCTATATTTGTGCTAACTTGTATAAAACTGTACTTTGTGCTGGCTTCACCTATCTGTGCCCAAAACTTTCCCATCTAAACTGTTTTTTTTTTTCATTTGCTTTTTCTTCTAGATTTATAAGGTATTTTTTTCTCATTTAAAACCACATATCTTCCTTGTGTTTACTTTTGCAATGGTAATGAAAAATTTAGTTTTATTTTGGCTTTTTGTGATATGAATTTCAATTGCACTGTTATTTTATTGCATTTACCTGTATATTTTCAAGTTATGTAAGTACTGTATGCTTGATGATATGGCACATTTTCAAATGGGACAGAGTGGGATTCACTTCTTATTTCTTAGAAATCTCTCACAGTGTGTTTATGTAGACTCGGAACAACATCAGAGATGAAGCCTTCTACATTCAATGTATATTGAATGACTTGGTACCTCGAGAGTCGGATTAGAAGCTCCACCGTTTCCAAGGGGAAAAGAGAAAGCGAAATGCAAAGATTGCAGTACAGCCATAAGACGTAAGAGCATAACAAAGATTACAAATGGTTACAAATGGGAAGAGGCCATTCAAGTCATTTAGGCCATTTGATTGCTAGTAGCTAATTGATCCAAAGACTCTGTCCAGTCATATCTTGAAAGAACCAGGGTATTGTAACGTTTTATCTATTTTTGTAAAAAAATAAAAAAAAGATTAATCAGAGGAAAAAAAGGAGAGCTGAGTGTGAATGGTCTTATTAGACTTCCTTTTGTAAGGCACAGTTATCATAAGAATAATTTATGTTAGCTGTGGAAGGAAAAATTGAATTTCTACACATTGCACATGGTGCAAGAGATACTGTAATTGTCCTAATCCGAGCAATTCATTGCACTTCTCCCACATTAACGAATAACTACTGACATTGTTTGCTAAAGCACAATCTGAGCTGAAAAAACATGCTTTAATGAATAAAATCTAGAAGGATGTAAAGTCTATACAAATCTGTAGGTATTATTTTATTATTGGTAACCGTAGTAGCACTGTTAGTCACATCAGTTACAGAAATTGTTGTAGCTATTGTACAATGCAATAAATACGTTTATTCTAGTACAGTTCTGTGGAAAAATATTTTAGACTGAAACACTTTGTTCTTAAATTTGTGTTTATAGTACATTGTTATCAAAATAAATTCTTAATATAATTAGGGTAGGCTACATGCTTTAATGATGGTCATAAAAATAACTGTAAAAAAAGACACAAAAGGCACAAAAAGTGGAATGATTGTATTTGTGAAAATTGTATTTTTGTAGGTAGTGATTTCAAATCACAACAGCACATTACACTTGACAATACATGTCAGTGATTCAAAACAATTTTAATAAATACCTGGTGACTAATTCTTGACTGCATGGTATATTATTTTAGTGAAATTGATTTATATTATCTGTCATTAACTTTTATAAATCAAGTCACTCAACACAAACACAGAACAAAATGAAAACCTTACCTACAGAAGTTGAAAGAGATATTTTCTAAAAAAAAGGATTTTTTCCTAAATAACTTCTTCCATTATCAAAAAATAATTCAGATCCATTTTTATCACTTTTTATATGTAATGCATGTACCGTGTGTACATTTTTGTCTTGAAACAACAGTATATTGTTTTAATTATGTTGATGTTAATTATTTGTGTCAAACAGATGCTGCATATCAAATATGCATGATCATTTCAGTACTGCTCATATGTAGCATCAACAGACTTCTTTCACATACTGTAAAACCTTATTTGGGATGCTCACTAGAAATACGTTTCTATGTGTTCATTGAATATCAGTGGTCAGCATTGAGTCGTTTCTCTGGACACTGATGTGTTGTGGTGTAGGATGATTCTATTTATCCACTTCTTCATATTTAGGATCTCCAAAACTGGAGAATAAACTTTTTGTTTAATACATTTTATGGGAGAAAGTCATATTATTGTCATTGGGTTTTCATCAACAGCAATTCATCTAAAAACTCAGTTTTGATTTTTTTTTACATTACAAATCTCTTTATTCTCTCTCAAAGGGTTTAAATTCAAAATGAGAAAAGGGCATTGAAGAGAAAAAAGAGAGATTAGCTTCAGATAGGAAAGTGAGATTGTTCTTCCTAAGAGAAGTGAGCAGGTTTTGCCCATGAGGCGAATGGCAGCTGACAGAAATTGGAAGCGTGTAGCTCACCGCACAAGTTCAGCTGGGTCATACCACCTCCTCTGTCAGCTCCATTAACAGCGCTATCAGAAAATAAGGCAAGCAGACAAGATACAACACCCTTGCAGAAGTTCCCATGGCAACAAAAAACTTTTTCTTATTTTTCAGAATCCCATCGGATTCCATTAGCATCTACTTCTCCCAGCACCAATCACCCGGCAAAACCCTTCTGAACACCTCAAGAAATGGACACCTCTAATAGACAATAAGCTGTCAACACGAAATCATTAGCATACACAAATTAAGAAAATGTTACTTCCTGTTGCCAACAGTCTGCTAGATGTGAAAATCAGCAAACTGAATACATACTGTATACTGTATATATATATTTCGAAAAACGATTAATAATAATGTTGTTATTATTAACCACATACAGTATGATAATGTAAAAAATTGATTTTAGTGTTTAAAGTTTGAGTTGCAAACATTAAACAATCGTACCTAGGAATACTGCCTTGTTACATTGTGTCCGGTCAAAGCCCACAATGGAGAGACTTGTAGGTGCTTTTGTTTCATCCAGACTTCACCTGCTGTTCCTCACTTTCACAGTAACTTCACCTGTAAGAGCTCTGCTAGAGGCTCATTCTAGCTAACATGTAACCCCTATCCTCAAAAACTGCACTAACTTCCTGCTACATGTTATACTCTGTTGTCTTTTTGTCTAAACAAACTAGTGGCGTCTGCAGACGGTGACACGTTTTTAAATGTATCACTCACCTTTCTATTACAGATGGGGTTAATTATTGCTGTTGAGTTTGCTTAATTTTGAACTTATACCAGTGCAAGGAAGTATGCATTTTTTACACCTTTGAGCCCCGGTATGGACATTTCTTTACATACTGACCAGGGGTGAGTTTCCCAAAAGCATCGTAACGCTAAGAACATCGTAAACTTGATCTTAAGATCTATCATTAATTTACGAGTGTTTCCCCAAATCCATCGTACAGTAACTGAAGTAGCAAGTTAAATCCTTCGTAATCGTTAATCGCTAAGTGCTTCTTAAACTGGCTACCTCTTGAGCCAACCTTAGCAACAGAGATCGCCAGACAGAACACATTGAATTCCCGTCATGACAATTCTCTGGAAATTTAGAATACTAAGATTTTATATTAAGGATTTTGATATTTTGTTGTACTATATAAGAGGAAATTTTAAAAAAGAACATTTATTTATACAGTAATGAATTTATAAGTCATCTTGGGTAAATTTCATATTGATAAGTCAAATCTTTTAATAATACTCTCTCTTGTAGTACTTGTGAAGTGGGGTTTAAATTGTATTTAAATTCCATAAAGAACGTGAAAAATGCCAAAGCAAGGAAAACATTAGATATATGTTAAAATATAACTTGGTTACGTAAATATTTACCTCAATACCGCTGGCAGTTAATTGTTTTTTTTGTTCTGTTTATCTTTTCTTTCTTTCATCTGTAATTTCTCCTCTACAGTACTTGTATTTGTATGAGAGCGGCAAGGGCACCTGCCCAGACAACCCCAATCCGTTACAATACACTTAATTAAAAGAATAAAAAATGCTAAATTTTATACTTGACTAGATGATACTATTTTCAGGATGAAATGCAGTAATGCATTATTTTAGTTAAATCATTGGGCCTAACGTATTTATAATGTTAAGGGCACTTTAGCCATGCGCACACAAGGCGGGCTGAGAACAGCACCCGGGGCCTACCAGACTGTATATCGTGGCACGGAGGCCGGGATACAGTCTCTTCCCTTCATGTGTGTGTACAGTATGTTAGTGTAGGTGCAGTGTTGTAACCCCTGTCCCTCTGTGTGTACCTTTCCCGATTCGAGTTAATAAATGTGTTGTTCAACCCCATTCCCTGAGTCCCACGCCTGCTCCATTCCGTACCGAAACCCGCGGTCAATACAATATTTAAAGTTCGAATACCGTTTTATGTCCTGTCGTGATAGTTGACGGTAAAGCTTAGACCTACTTGTTTTTAAATTTGATTATAGGTCCTGTATTTGTTGAGTGACACATGCCAATCTTAGTAGTTAATTTTTCCAGATGTCATGTTATTAAGACCAATTAAAATGGAGTTCCAATTAACCCAACAACTATAAATAACAACAGTATTTTCTCGTTAAACACTGTGATTCTTAACAATGGCAGCGCGCCAAAAAAATCTTGCTTTAAATCAAAGGCGTCGTGCAGGACACATACACTGTCCACACAGTTAAACTTGGTTTTCTTTTACGGCATGTCAGTCATTTATTTTCTTTTCTCTTAGAAACAATAAGTGTCCCATTTTGTGCCTATCTATACGTTTTCGCTTAAATGGTTGTTAAATTATGATGTCATGTTTACTTCATATTCCTTTTCACAACTTTATTTCATCCCACTCAAGGACCAAAACCGACACCATATAATGAAAGTATTGTCAATCGACTGTTTTTCAATTGACTTCTTATGCTTTTTGCTAAGCGACTTCAGGGGCGGGGTTAACAAAGAAGTACTTTATACTCGCTCGTAAAACACACGAAAAAGTAGCATGTACGTTACGTACGTACATTGTAAAGTTGCTCATTAGTCTCTAAGATGAATCATTTTTGGGAAACTCACCCCAGTTCAGTATTTAGTAAACTACTTTTTTTTTTAGCTTGTCTTTACTTAAGACAGATTACAAATGTTAGAATGTCTGATTTCTAGTACTGTAGTTTACCAGTAAGAAACCTTATCCTGACAATTTCTGAAGGACACCATCAAATCTACTTCAACAACATACAGTAGCTGGGCAGTTTGTTCCAAACCTTTGTGTGAAGAAATGCCATTTTCTACAATTCTACTCTAAATGTCCATACTCACAGGCAATTAAGGCTTAATTGTTTTCCAGGCAGGTGTATAAACTGTCATTTGAGAAAATATATTTACTGCAAACTGTATATAAAGGACAATAGACACAGTCTAATCCGTTACAAGTTTTCAATGCTGCAAGAAAGAATAGTTTCTGATTGAGATCCAGACATGACAAAATCTTGAGCCAAGAAGACATGTGTGTTTATGGATTCAGTTGATGTGTAGATAAGATGAGTGTGGTGGAGAGGCAGTGGAACTTGTAATGTATACATAATACTGTGTTTCCCACTGAGAGCCTCTCAGAATCAATATTTCTAGGAAATCCTTAGTAAGTTAGTGAGTGACAAGGCTGTAATGAATCCCATAAGGTCTAAGAAATGTGGAATGAGCTAACAGATATTAACCCGGTCTCTATTTACATGCGTAAACTTGAATCAGATTTTTCTATTTATTGAAAAATCCTGCTACGCATAAACCTCCTACTGCTAAAAAGTGGTTTGCAAGACTGAATGTTAACAAATTTGAAACAAATCTAATCTTAAAATGAAACCACATCTCACATGTAGCATTGCCTTTCCCCTTAATATCTTAGAGGTACATTTAGTCTTTATTTTTGAAACCATCTCAGGTTCTGCCTTTATCAAATTTCTATTGCAGATGAATCCAGTACTAATTGTTTACTCAGGAGAGAAAGTATATAGATAAGTAGATTTTAAATTCATATACTATAACTGTCAGTAAATGCATAACATGCCAAATTTATTTGAAGTAATAAACCTAAAAAATACAATGGATTCAATATTAAATAGAGTATTCCTGCTGTATAACCAACAAGAAAAATATACAGTACAATAACTGAAAAGTATATCGAAATTACATATTAAGACATTTTAAGATTTATCCTCAGTGTAAATTTAAATTTATTTTTGATATAATGTTTACATTCAGAAAATAGTCAAATGGAAGAAGCTAAAATTCCTAAGTGACTGCTTTTGGGGGGCATTCCAAACTGTAACAGTATTTAAAAAAAATATATATTTCATTTATTTTTTATTCAACTTTGGTACCTTGATGTGGCTGTTGGCACCAGTCAGCACTGAGACACTATTGTGTATTTTATCAGAATGAATAGCTATATAGAAAATGCTAGATCATGTACCTAAAAAAGTTAAAAGAAAACACAGGGAATTCATAATACCACCTTTCAAATGTTTGTGTTGTCACTGTCTATACTATAGTTCTGGTCCTCACATTGTAAAAAGACAAAGAGACTCTTGAAAAAGCACCAGGGAGAACATTCTACTAAACAGAATTATAGGACTAAAATGATACGTGAGGGCTGAGGAACTCAGACTACTTAATTCAGAAAGAAGGAGCAACTGAATTGTGGCCATTTTAAATCTGTTCGTGTTACTGCCTAAAATGATTTTTCTGCAGGTTTCTTCTTACAGGAAAATGTGAAATTGAACAGAGACGTACTGTTTTCATTGAAAGAGTGGCAGACCACTCTGGAAGTTTGCCGAGTTCTGTCACAGAAGCCCACACCCTTGTGTATCTTCAGGAGAAATGGGATGCTTTCATGGACACTGTCAATGGCCATTCAAAGACCTTCATCTTGGCTATCGGAAGGAAGGGCGAGCCATCCAGTAATGGAGCTCCAGTGAACTAACCCTGACCCTTTCTTCTTTCTGGACTTTCACATTTGTCAGGTCCCTGAGACAGAGGACACAGAGCATAATAGTGATAAAAAATGTGATCAAACCATAACTACTAGCTTCAGCGCGTCAGAGCTGTAAGTCTGTAAGACAGATGGTGCAATTATGAAAATACTGTCTCACTTCATTTTACATTTATAGAATAATTAGAGTAGAGAACATAGCTTGAGGAGGCGTCATTTTACAGTATCTTTTGGGACGTGTATCATCTCTTGGAAATCTTCTTTCCTTGGCAAGATTATATAAGACAAAATATTCTATCCTCCCTCAGCCTTTCTGTACCACATTTATGTATACTGGATATTCACAAAAAGCAGGAAAACTGTTATTATTACTACTGGATTCAAATATCTGAATAAAATCAATAATAAACATGATTAATGAAACTTAATTTATGTAATACATCTCTGTACAATTTCTCTGTTATTATATTTCTCTACGTTTCTTTAATATCATTATTTTCTTAATATGTTAAAAATATTTATAATATAAGTGCAGGAAATCAAATAGAAGTGGAGTTTATCAGACACACAGTACTAAATTCATTAGAAGTGCAAACATTGTTTTTTACTATGTACCACAGCTAGTTTGTTTTTCTCTTTCCCTGTGTAATGTTCAGAAAGAATCTTTTCTTAAATTTGCTTGTACACATGGGTTACGTCTATCAATTGGGGAATTAAGAATGGTAGAAAAACATATTGTACAAACTACTGTATGAACATGAAGAAAGGATTCTGGTATTGGAAAAGATGAAAAAGGATTGTCCTCCAACAAGAGGCATCTGTGAAACAGTTTGATGGTTGGATAGCTGTGATGACATTCTGTGGATCACCAAGAATCCCTGAAAACAGAAAAATAAAGGAGACTACAGACATGCAACGCATCCATTTTGTATGTTTGTCTTTTGTTTAATCTTTTATGTAACTCATAGCACTGATTCTTAAAATCCACATAGACAAATATACAGAAAACACAGACTGCATTCTTAAGTCTTTGTTAAAATCCCGTCCTTCCTCCTTCTAACAGCAAAGATTTAGTGCCAAATGTCACAGTGCTAAGAGGTACATTACCTCAGGGGAACTTAGGCGATGCTCATAGAACTAAGGCCAGCAAGATTAAAATTGGATTAAAATCAATACTCTTTCCAATTATACCAATGTGCGTGGCAATTTTAATTTGTAAATGTTGATTTAGTTTAAATAAATATTTGTATGTGTTTGACTATGGTTAATATATTCGTAATTTGAGGTACAAACTTGACCCCATTTGAGGATTCCGGTAAAGAGTAGGAGTACAATAATTATAAGCACAGGAGAAATGGATCTTAGAAAGGGCAGGCGAGAGACAGAAAAGTACTGTATATTGTAATGGAGGCTAAAGTAGATATTAAAAAAATACTAAAAACAACAATTTGCAATCAACTAAAGATGAAGTACAGTAAGCACCTCAAATATAAAAATGGGAAACGTTTAGACAAAGAAAGGGAAAGAGCTTCTAATATATTTTGTTGACCACATACTGTAACATAACAATGTTCCAGGCTGAGTAAAGACAAAGTTCTATTAGCACAGAAAAGCCAGAAATTTTACCAGTACTAGAAGTACTTAAGACTAATAAATCCCCAGGGTCTGGTGGTATTCTAACTCTCCCAGCAGTCACTCAAGAAAGGGATAATGCCTATTGACAGGAAAGCTGCTGACATACAGTACTGTAACTCCATCTATACAAGTACAAAACAATTGAAAAGCAAATACTGTAGTTACAGACTTACTCCTTTTACTTATAGAATTATGTAAATTATGATTACAATTAGACTAGAGAATCATCTGTATGGCAATATGATTCCGGGAGACAGTCAACATGGATTAACAAAAGTTAGGTCTTGTTTAACTTGTTACAGTTATTTTCACAAGCAACAGCAGTTCTGGATACAAATATAAGATATGAAACATTCTGTTTTCAGAAAGCATTTCATAAAGTTCCTCATTAAAGCGTAATGCAGTTACAGGCAGTAGGTATTCAGAGTAACTAAATTTATTTATTGTTGTGAGCAATGAGGCACAAAGAAAATGGAAAAGATTGAAAGTTCAAAGTGCTCGAGTAAGAGGAGTACCACAGGGATCTGAATTAGCATCACTGCACTTTTTAAACTATATTAACAATTATATGATCATATATTTAAAATATACTTTATGATCATTATTCTGGTATAGTTGGTAAACTGGTCAGGTTTGCAAATGATACCAAAATTAGGAGATTGGCAGGCAGTGTAAAAGTTGCAACAGAAACGTAAAACAATTTTTAATTTAGACAAAATTCAGGACTGGGTAAACACCACTTTACAAAAGAAGTCACACAGTACATTTCAGCTTGAGATTAGTCCAGAGAACCTGGCCAGGTACATTCCTCGGCTTAATTTAATGCCCTACTCTGACAGGCTGAAAGAACTGAATATTTCAAGTCTTGATCAGAGAAGCATATGTGACCTGAATTATGTATGGAAAATCCTCAAAGGGATTGACAAATGTAACCCAGTGGATTTCTTCAGAATCAACAGTGAAATATATATCAGAGAACAGAGGAATTTAAAACTCAGAACAGGAGATGCTTTTTTCACACAAAGGGTTGTGGGATGTCAGCCACAACCAGCTGCATTGCCTGACATCTTGACGTCTTTCAAACAACTGCTAGGTGAAACCCAGCAACCGAACAAGTGAAATGGGACATACAGTATGGCACCAACTCATTTGTCCCATTTGTTATGTGCTTTGCACTCTTTTAGAAGAAAAACAATCACCCAATATGTTTAATATGTAATTATATAAATATTTAATATGTATAAAATATAATCCCCGCAATTAGGCAATAACAGTGGTGTATTTCTCATGTCTGTGTTCAAGGCTATGAAATGTAGGCAGACTCCTCCGACCCACACTGCACTTCACCTGTAAGCAGCTGTCATTGTGTCACTGAGAGCCAAGACAGCCCTTGTCGTCTAACCCCACACATTCCTCAGCCAGCTGTGTGCTGCTGCTGCTCTGGGAATTGGAACCACAGCTGGCCAGTGGCACGGTCCACAATGGGTAGACTCCTTGACCACAGAGCCCAGTACAGTATGACGAGCCACACACGAGCCTTTTCCTTATGTTGTTATGCTCCTTTAAACCAGGGGTTCCCGAATCAGAACTTCAGGGTACAGAATCCAGCAGGTTTGCTACAGTACTGTATGTCTCTTTAAATTTTCAACAGCTTAAGGCTGTAGGGAACAGATAAATTGGTCTAGTTAAGCCTTAATTGGATCAATTTAACACTTCTTGCAGGTGAAGAGCTTCTTATAACTGAATGAGACACGGAAAACCTGACGGATTCCAGGCTCCAAGAATAGGAGTCTGCTTTAAACTATGAGATCTTAGTACTGCATTACCTGTCCTCTGTCTGTAGTAAGGCAATTAAAGCTCACCTGCTCACACAATAGAATTATATTACATATTTTCTGGCCACTGGCTATGGTTATTTTCATTTAGTGGATTGCCTTTTTTACATCAGTTAGATTCCACACATTTTTTGAACTGCGGTGCCATTTTAAAACGTTCTTAATATGAAAGGAATGCACGCATGCCTAAACAGTGTACCTTTTTATAGCATGAAAATAGAGACAACTGATGTCTTTATTTCTGTCCTTTATTCACCTGTTTGATTAGATCTCAGTCTGACAAGGTGATGTGACAGGCAATGTTTCAGACTTTCTCTGGGATACCTTTTACCAAAAAGGACGAGAGAACCTCAGTCACTCACTGATTGACTGTTCTGCTGACTGACTCAGCTTTGATGTTTTGAACTGCTGTAAAAATATCGATGCACATTTAGAATGATTCTGTAAAAAAAAAAAATATGCAAAGTTAATAAACAACAAAGCCCTGTCATTTTGATTTCATGCATCTGAAATCTCAAAATTTCATGGTTTTATGAAATAAGAATTCTCTGCAAGCTGTAGTAAACAATCAATAAGACCCATGTGGGTCTATCTGACAATATTCACATTTAAAGGAATGCCTGGGGAAGAGTGGAGGCAGAATAAATTCTTGTGTTTTTGAAAATTAGGTATAGATTCAAAAGAACTATCTGATCGGTGGAGCAGAGTGTCACAATACAAGGGCAATGACATAAACAATTTATTCTTTCTCTTTATTTCAGGTGTGTGACTGACAAGTCTGCAAACTCAGACAGACAGGTATTCTTTTTTGTTTTATTTGTCTTTATAAAGACCCAGCAGGGATCTTGCTAATTCAAGCTTCGTCATACCTACTGCTCAGCACCATAATATCCTGCCTACATGGGATTGCTGGATTTTCATGTTCATAACACACACTGGCAGAAAGAAGGTACTACAGAAAAAGAGAAAACTAAAATCAATAGCTTGCGTTTGATGTGCCAAAGTGCTATAAGCATTTATTTTATGTGCTTGTTTTGAAGCATCGGCTGGCTGCCAAGTAGCCCTCATGTATTTGGCTATTACTGAGCAAGTATATTTTTACATTGTTACTATGGGACACCACAGTAACAAAGGCAGTCTGATGAGAATGGTGGAGGTAACTAGTGCACTTCACAGTAATAGCTCTTTCACATGCATATCTGCCTCCTTGCATCTGTTCATCACTCAATTCATCTTCATGAAGCCTTACTGGTAACCAAAGATACTACTGACGTCTCTGCCACTTATGTCTCCTTGCATTCGTCACGCTGGAGGCTGAGTCTTGTTTTTCTCCTATGGTCACTTGTTTCGCATGCTGAATAATGTTTTGATCTAGCTAAAAATGGAGTCTGCTGACAAAAACAGGGATTGTGGTTACAGTCATGTGGTATGTACCAGAATACTTTGTTTATTTTTAGTTTTTTTTTCTTCCATGGTTCAGAAGAACCCATGAAGGGGTAGAGGGGGAGTAAGGGTAACGAAAACAGACAAAAAATAGTGTTAGTGCAGTGAAATAAGTACAACACTGGGACCTCTGTTTGAAATTTACTGATTGATGCTGACAGTTGACTAGCACAGGGTGAGGAGCGTATTATAGTGCAAAGGACTGCTAAAATAGATCTGAAGTGATCTGAAGTTTAATAGCTGTACCTTCGGTGCGATGGAAAAGAAAAAGCGACAAAAAATTCTTGACTTCACACCAGGTCTAAGCAAGGCATAATGCTTTGTGATTGAAGACTACATTGCAAAAAGGCAGAAGTGTCTTCAGTGGGAGTGCCTCAGCGTGCCAGGTGCAGATTCTGTTTCTGTGAGCTAGACGACTGCAGCTATATGGTGTTCTTGAAATGGCAGTGACATCTGCTGGCAGGCAGAGAAATCAAAGCCTTTTTTTAAAACGTGGAACGCCCTGTGGAACATATTTCAAACCTGCCGTAATCACTTCTGATACTTTATTAGTTGACTGTATATCTGTAGGTTAGAAATCAATACCATGTGGAGGCCTGCTGGAAACACGGAGAGGTGTGATTGTGGCAGTCTCACTTCATTCTTAGATCATGAGCCTTACAAATTGCTTTACTGAGATTTTCATCAGTGCGCATTGCCTTGCATTTTCTCTGCACAGATTTCCAGGCAGGAGATACTGTAATTCTTAACATGCTGATCATCAAGATTTATGAAGTTGTTGTTAATGGAATGCTTTCTGAAGTTAAGTACATATCATCCACATCTCAGTTAGGTTGGACCCGATTATGAAGCAAAGTTAGATGAAATATTAGTATATGGTACATGTTTTGCAGTCCCACAGTAGCAAAAGGTTTGTTTGTCCATTGAAATAGATTTATATTGGAGGTGGATGCGTAAGGAACTTGAAAGGAAGACCTCTGGAGTTAATAGTCTCAAAATTACTCATCAAAATGAAAATAAAAAAGAGATGTGCTATTATTAATATACTGTATTATGTTGCCGCAGTCGTTATCATTTCTATCAATACCTTGCTGGATATGCAAACTTGGGAGCAGTAATTGCTCCAATTAAATACACAACAGAGATATGTGGGAGTAAAGCTATGAATGTGTCAGTGTTATACACCACTGGTTTTGACAGCTAGCAATGTGTTTTAGTTACATACAGTCTTATGGATATTATACTCACATTGCTGGATCATTTCAGAAAACAAACATCAGGGGAATTTCTAAAACCTTTTTGTCCAATCATGTCTTCTTGTACTTATTGGTTTTGAAGGGGTGATTGCAATATTAGGTTTTGCATATAGTTTTGAGTATTTAGAATGGAAAGCATTCAAAAGAAAAATTGAACATACCCTGTAGGACCATTTATATGCTTCCAAAGAAATAACTGATTTAAAATCTTATCAGTGAACACCCTGTAGTTTTTTGCTTGCCTCCATCAGTCACCCAAACAAAACCATTACATAGCTTGAACATCTTTTTACATAAACACATGTGATTTCTGAGGGCTCTCTAGGACTCTTAGTGTAATAAGCCCCTGTTGTTTTTTGCAAGTGTGCAGAGGCTGATGAGCCTGGGATGTCTGCTGTACAAAGAGGTACGATGCAATTAATGTGGGAAATATGAGAAATAAAAATTCAAAAAACATTTCTAAATCATAAACTTGAAGGTGGAGAGATGAAGAATGTGTTGCTAGAATATTTGATCATGTATAAAAAGGGCAAGTTCTTATTAATAAATTTGTAGGCTGCATTTGTAAGAGCTAAAACCCTACTGGGTGCAAGCTACATTAATTACCCAGAGACAAAAAATCTGCAAACAAAATACTTGATCCAGATAACTTCTTCCTGGATTGCAGCCTGCAACTAATTAAAACCTGTTAGAGGCTTGGAAACCTTCTGAATATAAAACCTTGTAACACAGAGAAACAATTCCATGATGCTGAATGTCTTGTCCTGATTAATGCTAATTGGTAGAAGTTAGCATTATTACTTTCACTTGTAATTTTCGTCCCCTGCATAATTATCTTGATGGATTTTTTTGCATAAATATTAATATGCAAATATTTAGTTTTTAGGTACACAGGCCTCAGGCAATACTAAAACATGAAAATAGCACTTCAGAGCTACCCTGACTGTCAAGATGAATGGCATGTACAGTATGTGGTGGGAAGACAAAAGACTGTTTAAAAAGTGAGGTCACTGGAAAGGTCAAAGACTCGTCTTAGTCATTATGATTAACTAGCTATGGGCTCTCACAATATTAGGGTGGGAATGACAAAGTATTTGCCAAGATATAATGGGATTGTAGCAATTACTTCATTCATTAACTTAAGAAGGGTAAAGCTAATTACCACCTGGCTCCAACATAGAGGTTCATTAGCTGAAGAAGAGCATCTTGCATTATGCTCTGCGTTATGGTGAACTTAAAACATTTGCTCACTGAAGCACTCTTCAGTGTTTTAACCGAAATTCAAAGTCCATTGTCCTGAGGGTAAGGAATAAAGCAGTATTCCTCATCATCAGGTGTTACCGGATACAACACATCCTGGATTTTTTTTGCAACTAAGATTTTAATAAGGATTGAGCCAGTTATTCACCTCAATGTGGTGATGAATAAAATAAAGTATTAATGTAAAAAGATGTTCAAACAATCCAGGTATGGCAGGTATCATACTAGAAAAGATGCAGTCACAGCATGTTACATCGGTGCTTCTTAATGGCCAACTTGATGTCCTGTCCACCATTGATCATTTGAGCCACATTCTAACTGATGGTGGTGTAACACTATACTGTAACTTAATGAATTTCAGATGTCATCCTGCACACTTGCTAAGTTATACAGTATGTGACAATAATATTATAGCACCATCTCTACCACCAAGATGGTTTCCTTAGCCAGGTTTTTAAAAAGCTTGTGATAAATTGTATTGAAAATCCAAAGGCTGCCACAAATTCTAACTGCGTCTACTGAAAATCTGTTTAGCTAATTAAAAAGCCAATCTGACATTTGTCATTCTGGAGTGAATACAATTAAAATATTATAAAATGATACACCTGTGCAAACCAAGCCACTTGATCACTATCTTATTGTAAAATTTCAGACAGACTGTGTTATTATTTAGGCTACATCCATACAGTACACTACAGGATTCAACTTTTCAAAACTTGTATTCCTGTCTAATAAATCATTGAAACTTACAGTAAGTACTGCTGGTACAATACTGTATTGCCAAAGAACTCTAATTTTTGCTGGTATAATTGTAGAGAAAATGCAATTTATATATTGTTTGAATGGTGTTTTGTATATTTTCCATCTTACCTAAAATTCTCTTTGTCCGTTGATTACTATAAACAGAATTTTTTCCAAAAGTCTTGCTGACCTCTGCTGACTGTCACTAACTGAATTGCATGCATTTTGGCTCTAGAACAAAAGGATTTTTGCCTCTGGGATGACTGAACTGGTAAAGGCACATGTCTATACTTCCTCATTCTTTGTATGGTTAAAGGGTTTGGAGCTATGAACCAATAGATGAAAACACATGAAAAACAAAACAATTCACTATTCCAGATTACAGAAGGTGATTTTAATTTTAGAATATCCCAGCACTGCAAAAGTTGGCTATCCACAAACTGTTATCAAAATAAACCATATACAGTAAGAACTAGGTCACAGAGCAGATTTTGAAGCAGTTTTGAGTCTATATTTGCATAGTTTTTAGAGGGGTTGTATAAAATGTGTCACAATAAACTTGTTAAACTATATTAAACAAATTAAACAAATATACAGTATACTGTTTCATTCTCCCAGTTTGGAGAAAACTATGATCTGTTTATTAGATTCTTACTAAGATAGTGATTGAGCATGAGACAGTAAGATAGTAATTTCCTTTGGCATTATATTTAATGACTTCCCAGTTATTAAATCAGTTACTGAAATTGTGCAACAATTGGTTTCTCCATGTATAAATACTGGGGGATACTAAGGATCAAACTGAGCTTGGGTTTAATTTTGGACATTCTTCTAAAACATGTTGCAATGTTTCTCCTTAAACATCCCTTAACATTATATTTTACACCACCCACAGTCGAATAAAAAAACCCTGAATCATTTGTATCACCTTAAAACGTTCGTTGAATAATAGTTCAAAATGAATCAAAGTGCTGGATATCAATGTAATGTTATTTTTTTGTCAGCTCTGAAAAAAAAGTGTGACAGTATGGGTGTCATACAAGCTGTCTTAGACACATAGCAGATGAATGAATACCTTACTGACCTGTAAATAAAAGTGCTGTTTTGAAACATAAATTGAGATAAGGCTGAATATACTTTGCATGGGGAGCTTGGGATGTTCAAGTCTCTCCTTGTAAGAACAGGGCATCAGCAGATGGCGTGAGTCCACCCTGATGTCCAGGCAGAAGGGCAGTAGGCCACCTGGCAGGGATAACCTCTTTCTGACTTTCGCTCTGCAAGCACGCTTCCCTGCTCTGCACAGGGAGATGGAAAGTGGGATTGATTTGTCCCGTGGGAATGCACCTTTGTAGAGCTTTCCAGCAGCTTAAATAAAAAATATATGAAATAAACCCATCTGTAAAGACACGTCAGAAACATCCAGCAGCCTTACCTCTTAAAAAAGGAGAAGTGCATCCTCACACAATTTCTATAAATACACATACTGCTTATATACATTATATAAGCATGTATACAACAATCTTTATGGTACATTCTGTTAACTGCAGAGCTGAGTCATATGGAATGATGTGCTATAGTAATTGCCAATCCAGAAACTGACATTACACCCAGCTACTCATTTTTACTACTAACATTCAGTTTATTGCAATCCAGCTGTCTTTATGAATTGATCTTGGCAGCCCACCTATTTTGTTTTATTACATTCAAGATTGCGAATCAGAAAACTATGTTTCCGTGCAGGGAATTCTGCACTGAGCTTTCACTACCTCGCATTTCTCTGAGAACTGGCAATGTTTTTTTCTCTGTGTTTGTCCTATACATTTCAAATGCTGATTAGAAAATACATAACACTTTAATAAGGGAAAAGAAATAATGATGATTATTGTTTCAGTTAAATTTTCTTACAGGGTTGTGAAAAAATTACAAATGTGCAAACTGTTTTTAGAATGCACCAACAGGAGGTACTCTCTATAAGGCCAGTGAATCAGTGTCAAAGTCTATACAATCTATGTCCAAAGTCCAATTGAGCTTTTATTTCCACACCAGCGGCATGTGTTCAGCAAAGAGACCTGATGGATGAATGCATTAAACTTGTCACGCTTAATAAGTGTTTTGCTGTGTAAGACCAGTGCATTATGTATAGCCATATAAGAATATGACATCTTATAGCTGTCAAAGTATATCTTGATCAGCAGTCAGACCTCCATGCTTCTTTCATTATTAAAAAGAGAACATGAAATTACCCTGACAAAGAAAAGAAGCCATCCACTTCCACTGACTGCTTAAACACGTAGGAGACTTCATACTCCTGCTTGGCACTGTTATTATAGCCCCGGGAGGCCGGCAGTCTCACTGTTCATGATATCCATAGCAGGTTCTAATTTGTTGCACTGGAAGTATAGTACTCAGTAAGCCATCTGAGATGTGATTGTTACTTTGTAGCTCAAAAACAAATGCATGCACGCACATGCAGGATATCACACCCCAGCTCACAGGAAGAGCCAAAGGTTAGGTGATCGAACGGCATTTATCTCAGCACAAACCCCTGGAGATGGCTTGTGTGTTGTACTTTGAAGGGCCATCACAAGTGTAATTGTGGGTTCATTTGTAGGGTGTCAAGAGACATACAGTATGTATACGGTGGGCTGCTGGTGAGTGTTAAAAACCACTCACAACTGGCCTATTAGAGATGGGTTTATACAACATATCAGCTTCCTCCCATAATGTCCAGGCTCACTTACATGTCTGGAAGGCCAGCAATGGCTCCACACCACAGCGGCAGCTGGAAGCAGTGCCACCGTGTGCTCTGAGGTCAGAGCCGAGAGAACATTTGCACATGAAACGCCTGTATCCCACTCAAAACGAATGAGCACTCATTAGTCAGGAGCAGTGCGCTGCTGTGGTTGCTATAGAAACTCAAAGAGTTGCGCGGACAGCTACAGTGGCCCAGCTTTGTAGAATTTCACAGCGGCGAGATGAATAAGGGGCGATAACAACTCTCATCTATTCACAGCTACTACAAGCCTTGCTGCTTCTGAAGCAGGGCGAAGGGACGTACTGAACCCTAGGGATAGCCAGTTTGTCAATTTGTTTTTACTTTCGCAAGCACAACTTTATTGCGGGTAGGTACTGTATGTGTTTTCTTAACTTGCAGAAGGTCTGCAGCAAGAACCGCAGTCCCCAGCTGGAGCTGTAACATGTATATGCAAAATAAACAGGATGAACACGTGCCCTTAGGCACTCAAATTACCCTTTAAATATTAAATATAAGAAATAAAATGTTTGGTTCAAGGCATGTCACATTTTATTAATTGTATTATTTAAATAATAACACGTATAGAGAAATAAAGACTACCTGCTCCGACTGAACTACATTTCCTTTACTCCTTTACTTTAGCATTCAGAATATAGTACAAAGACACTTTTTTTTTCGCAGAAAGAAAAAAATAACATCTCCCAGAGGCCTCAGATGAGGTGTTTGTCGGCTACGACAAGGAAATGCACGCAGAACGGAGCTCAGTGCAGTATTTATTGATGACAGCAAGGTGGCAGCATTGTACACAGAAAACAAATTAACATAAGGCTCAACACTCTTCTCCACATGAGCACAGTAAAGCACGGTATCTATAAAAAGATTTCTGAAGAACAAGTCATCTAACCTGGACAACTGGACAACTGACTGCACATTATAAAAAAGGACAATGGAATCAGCTGCCAGGACATTTATAAAAAAGGATATTAATCGCATCAGCTGCACTGTACCGATTTTAAGAGGAGCACGTTAGATCTGACGCCAATAGATGTAATCCAGTGACAAATAACAATATTGATATCAAGTGTAGGATTTGATGTATCAAACCTTGGAAAGTATAAATACTAAAGAATTATTTCCCGTTGCTATGTTAAAATCTCCGTGTAACAGGAGTGACTACAGTTGAAAAATGAACAGTCCACCTGTTGCGTTCCATCTCGTAACAACCGATCCATGTACAGTAATATAAGAACGAAAAACAGCAACACCATGACCGCAGAGAAAGGACTGGCTTACTGTCAATGCACTTTTACATGAATTGGTCAACAAAGTATTTAGAGCAAAGTTTAGACGCAGTTCAATGCTGAGAGCACAAGGATGTTAAAGAAAAGTTAACTTTCTGAAGTCATATCTGACTGATGCAAACAGCAAAAGAAATAATCTAAAGTTAAATGACTGAGTGACTTAATGAATTACAAATTAAAAATGAAACTGGCGTAAGCAAATTGAAAATCATTTATTTTTTCTGTCTCGATACGTTCCATATTTGTGTGGCTATTACCACCAGATGGCGCCACAAACTTACTTTTAAAAAGCAGAGGAAACCAGCGTTACAGTAGCTCGTTTTTGCCGTTTTTTTTTCATAGGCGATAACAAACTGACAATAGGATTTCATTTTTATTAAAATGCAAAAATCATTATTCTAATAAGGACGCACCAAATATACATACATAACAAGATTAGAAAATGTGTGTGTTACCTTTAAATCCCTTTTTGTCAACAAGCCCACAAACCATCTTCTATTAATGAAATTGCACCGCGGGATTGTGATTAATATAATGTTCATATATGGGCCAAGGTTAGACAATTCTGAATTGTTTACAAAATGTGCATAAAAGAAAACGACGGGATTACTAAAGAATAGGGCTATAACAAGTAAATTAAAAACACAACCTGCCTCGATAATGCCTTTTGTTGTATCTAAAAAACCCTCAAACACCGTCTTCTTCATACCACATTTCCGTCATCTTATTCCTCTACTACTGGTTTGTTTTGAGTATGCTGTCATTCATATTTTTCTTTTTTCTTCTGTTGTCCATAATTATATAATTACTGTTTGATTAATTATTTGATTTCCTTGTTCTTAAGATTCAATTAGTGATACTAATTTAAAATTGCTTTACTCCCCAAATATGAACATCATTCATATTTGGATAGTGTTACTCACATAAAACACAAACGAACGACTTTTTTTTCTAGAAATAACATCTTTTGAGCGCCTATTTCTTAAAAACATAATTTATTTAAAACTGTTTCGGACAAAGGCTTCTGCATTAGCGCTGAAAGATACGTGTATCAAAAATACAGGCTGTTTCAATTAACTCGTGCAACATCCCTATGCAAATTTAATTAAGAAACTGCAGCTAATCTGTACAGGCTCATCCTTTAAAACATTCCTTAGATCAATCAGAGTTAAGAAATTTAGACGCCTGTGAAATATAGATCAGCCCCACGTGGCTAACACTCCTCATAATTGAGGCTAACACTCCTCATAGTGTCCAAAAGTCTGACCAATGAAAAGACTAATGCATTCAAAATATACATTTCAGATCAGCCAATTTTCCTTTTAGTTTTGGTTTAGTTTATAATCTGAATCACCAGAGATCTTACAATGCTTTGAGCCTATTGGTACATGAATTTGGATTTTTCAATTCTGAGGTCACGTACTGTAGGATTTTATTTGGATTCTGCTTGTACATTACGGGAACGATTATAGGTGTGTAAATCAAATGGCATCTAACCCGTAAACTGTTATTAGCAGTTCCACATATGAATGCAGATGAAAGGGTCTGATTCCACTGCGCTTGGTTTTGGTACCAGTGATCACAGTTTGCCTCTCAAATCCAGTTGCAAAGATAACTAAGGATAAACACCCTAAAGATATATAAAGCTCACAGGGTGGATGAAAATCAGTATGGGGCTTAAAAAAAATTGGCCGAGTATGATCACAGCCAAAGCATTCAACACAGCAATGTGAGAAGTGGTTTTATGAGACAAGAGGGAAAAGACAAAACACAGCCCTCAACGAAAACAATCCAGAACACACACGCATGTCACAGCACCAAATAGCTCGTACTCCTACGATCTCTATTAAAGGAGCTATACTGTATAAATGAAAAATGTATTAGTACTTGACCACAGCTTTTGTTCTCCCCCATGAGGTAGGCACTGCTCATGCAGTCAGCATACCCTATTGCTTAGTGATTACTGTATACTGTATGTCCAAAAAAAGAAACAGGAAACATTCTTTATTGCCAACTATCTAACTAATAAATGACTTCCACTGGAGTTTACTGTTGATATATCCTCTTTACTTATCTTTATTTTGTTTTTTAAAAAGAGAAACGATTAAAAATGCAACGTAAACCATACCTCATTAAATTTCCTTTTAATGAGTTCGTTAATTAACAGTTGTTGAAACAGCAACTTCACGGTATAGCATAATAAGAACACGCGTATACACACTGCCCGGTTTTTAGTCTCAGTGTGTGTTAAATAAACCTTTCATTTAAAAATGTCTCACCATGTAACGTCTTGCACAAAAAGAAACCTCAGGGAGGAGATTTGATAATCTCATTAGTAGAGGCCCATTTTTAAAATGCAATCCAATGTCATCGAAATAGGCTTCTGACAAGAAAAGGAGACACTTTAATGTGTCATATCCATTTGTTAGGGGCAGTGGAAACTCACTAATGACTATCTTTTTGTAGTTCATGCCAGCCTGACAAATTAATACATGATGTATTTTTTAGATATATATATAAAATATATATGATAAGATGAACATGGCTGTATGCTTAGCCCACTAGAAAAGATTAAACGATATGCTTGTGAGTGCGATTAATATTTTCTGAGTTACAGTATAATACACCCTTCTCATCAATTAGATTGAACTCCAAAATTACTTAACAGAAACCTGCACAATTTCACTAATTAAAACTGATACCCACGGGCTATCGCTTGAGTGGCGCCTCTACTTGTTCATCGATGGGGAACTAAGATTAGTTGACTAAGCTTCTGCAGAGCTGGGAAATTCCACACAGGAAGAGCACTAATAGTGAATAATTCCAAACCCAGATCTGCCAAACAACCGTACAGCAGGTAATAACTGACTCTTGCACACCCAGGTTCAGATATTAAGCAAGTTCCAAAATGAACATTAAAATTTGCATACAATCAGTTCTCCTTCTGGTTATGTCCTACTTTAATCTGAGCACATTATGTTACAGTATCCACTGACTCAGTGTGAGAATGGAATTCTATTGCTAAAGTTTATCCACACTGAAAAGGTGCAGCGATTGCAATGTTCCAATTTTCAGTAGAAGATAGGCCTTGCTAGGCGGCTGAATATTGTATGAATAAATTAAAAGCAAATTAAGCGAGAAGACTTATTTGAATACTTAGCATATCCTTTGGTTGTATTGGCAGCACTGCGCCAGCTCTCAGTATAATGACATTTCTTCATTGGAAGGTACTGAAAGAAAATTCTGAAGACAGTGTCTCTGCCAGCCAGAGCACACTGATTCAAGTCAGAAATAGGCCACAGTGAAGAAATCACCAGTGGAATGAGTTCCCTGCAAATAGTGACTCCTGTGATGTGCCAACGCCTGCAGACATGCAGAGATATCAGAGGGAGAGGCACCGCTTCTCTAGTCAGTGGCACTAACTCTCCTGTCAAGGAGTTTGCAGCATGTGAAATGATGAATGGCTGTGCAGGTGAGCAATTTGGAGGAGCACGTCCATTTGTCTCCTTCTCCCTTGAGTGGTTTGGGTGTCATTGCTGGAGAGCTACTGTAAACCTTCAAAGAACTGGAATGTCCAATTAAGCGGAATAAATAATAAAAAAGAAACAGTAAGTAATAAGATTTTCTTTAAAAAAAGATGTGTTAATATGATACAGTCTGACCATGTGTGGAGATCAGTACATGTTGTGTGCAGTGCAGATCAGAGCAGATACTGTAGAATTCTTCCTATAATGTCAGCTTGAACCTCCTACTACAGCATGTACACTGCAATGGTGAGTCCCAGACAAAGCAGTCCAAAAAAGAAAAAAAAAACATGTAATTTCAAACTAAAAAATAAATTGTATCTAAATCTTTTTTTTCCCTCACTGCTGGTTTCTCTTGCTTTATCGACTGGAGGCAGGTGAGCAAGTCCCCACCAGGATTAAGGAGTTCTGCTTGCAGACACTCACTGCTAATGAAACATAGCTGCTGCTGCTCCCTCACAGCGAAATCCTGAGACTTAAGAGGGAGTCCTGTCGTAACAGTTTGCAAACCTGAAGAATTAAGCCATTGAATGCTGATTGGGTTTTTTTTGTGTATGAGCAAGAAAGGCATACTACAGTAGCTAACTGTTTCTTTATTATTTCTGTATTTGGTACTCCTAGAAATGTTGGGCATCTGGACTTACCAGATGGACCTCCCCTATAATTACCTAGAAAATCATTTTTTAAAACATAAAAAACAATATTATAACTTATTACATCTACTGAGAGTATTTAAGACTAAATATCCCACCATTGTGAATAATAATTTTGCTTTGCTTGCTGATGTATTTGACAGCATTTATGGAGATGACAGATGTAGCATGGAAATTATTCACATATTTTCCAGTTTCTCCCTCAGACAGATATTCTAAAATACTCAGTCAAGGGACTAATAGCTACATTGAGGGCTGAAAAATGAGGATAAAGGGACAACCACAAAGCAGATGCTCAGAAAAAATGGAAACAAGTATTTTATGTATTCTTCTCCAAAGAACACCACACACAAACCATGACTGCTTTCCTACCTTTGATGAGAACCTGAAAAGATGATGAAGTGAATCTGATACTTTTTCAGCTTTGCCAAACAACACCCACAAGAAATTCATGAGTGTAATTCCTAAAAAGTAAGGAGTAAGTCATATTCAGGAAGGTCTGTTGTTTATGTCGGCTGAAGATAATACGAAAGCTGTTGTACTTAATCCATTAGCCTTTGTTGTTCCTTACGAATTGTGATGCAATCTCTGCCTTGACAATTTTTCAGTAATCGTGTAATCCCCAAATCCGATTACTGCTTTACGATTGCCTTTCCCAGGTTGGTATAAGCAGTGAATATTTGACAGTTCTTTCAGATAGGACGATAGCCATGCATTCTCCCTGAGGCCATAGGGTGATACACTTAAGCCCATTTATAAAATGAAGAGAAAATAGTCACTGACTGAGATGGAAGATAAAGATAAATGAAATGCTGACCATCTCCAAGCATGTCTTTATTTTTATCTGAGGGGATTTATTATTAAATTAATTTAGCTGGCATCTGGGAGAGTTGTGAACAAAAACCGCAATTTGCTTTGAATGTCTACTCCAATGTTTTCATGCTTTACAGAACTCCGCAATTCAGCTTATCCCACTGCTGTGACTTACCTTCGTAAATTTTATTTGACCATTACTGGCACTCATAGATGGAAACGATAGTTACCGAATAGGTCACATTTTAACTGATGAAGTGCTAAGATGAAAAAGGGGCTATAGTTTGTAAAATCGGCAGTTTTTGATTCCATAAAAAAGACAAAGTGCTGTTAAGATTGCAGTCAAAGATCTTCAGCTGGGTATTGGGTTCAGAATTCAGCTACTTCCTTTGATTCCAACACACGTTAAAACTTTACTAGTTTTACAAAACCTTGAAGACCAATATTAACGAAGAGTTTTTGTTGTTAGGTGAATCTATATTTATACAATTGAAAGGGCATTCATCAAACCCCAGTATGGAATATGAATATTCAATCAAATTTGACAAAAAGCAGCACAATGAGGTTTTATTACATACTGTACAACATATACAATCAAATATCAAATTCTATAGGAGAGTAGTGACAATTTTTTCAACTCTGAATAGTTCAATCAGTTTTCAAACAGAAATAAACCTTAAAATGCAAAAGTATTTGTAAAAGTAAAACTTATATATTTTAACTTTTTTATTATATCATTGTTCTATGCTAAAGACCCTGGCATTAGAGTTTATCCATTGTCTGGAAGAATGAGGTTTAACTGTTTATAACCTTTTTTGACTCATTCTCCTACACACCTAGTCATAACCTAAAGTGATGTCTTTGTTTTGCTTTATGATTTGATGAACAGCTAAAGTGTTAGTTTCTTTCAGAGTGTGAAACCTCCAGACTCTTATACGTGGTACAAAGACTCTTTAATAGTATTATTTGAGAGCTCATTCTCCACAAATGCCATCATGCAATTAGAATTACTCACCCTGACAATATATTTATTTAAATTACAATTACTTATCTCAGCCCTCAGCATTGGTAATTGAAAGTGAACAGAATTGTGCACCACTTTAATTATATGTCAACGTGCTGTATCCCTGCTGATCAGAGAAGAGCATGGGAATGTGGCCCTTTACATTGTACAAAAATGACAGAAGAGAAGCTGGGAACAAACGTCCTGTGGTAAATATTTTTTAGCTGATTCTCTTCAACTCAGTTGAAGAGAGCATATTGTAAAAGCCACAAGACAACATCCAAGTAATTCTTCACTCGTGAAAATGTGGTTTGCCCAACATTTAAAGTCTTGTACTAATAGTTTAATCTCTATGCAGGTTTCTTCAAACATCAAGGCACTTCAGAGATCGTTTTTGTCTTTTTTTCTGCGGTTATCTGTACTTTCATGGCAAGCACATTTATATCACAAAGAAAAATATAATAAAGTATGAGATATCAGAAGTCTTCTGAAATAGTTCACAATGCTGTAACAGATTAAAACCGCCATTCAGCAATGCTAACATTTATCCCCAAATCTACAAAATACCATTAACTGTAACTTTAGCTGTGGTGGCCTGTGACATTTCCCATTCCTTCTCTGTTTTCTACTAAAGAGCCAAGCTGCTTTTCTGAAGCTTCTGTAAGAAGTCAAAGAAATAAGCAGTTGGCTTGTTTCTAGGGCCAGAAGTGTTCTTATGCTGTCAAAGGAACAACTGGAGATGTGCAGATTGCGATCTGACACCGTAATCAATAACTGTCATATTCATTGTGATCAAGGCGTGAGGCAACATATTTATAATAACAAAGCCTGTCATGAGAACGTGAAGCATCGGAATCATTGCAGAGCTGTGCTGTATTATTAACTTGTCCTCTTCAGTTAGCTATGGTTCCACAATGCATATTTTGTTCTTTGGATGATGAAAGTGCTAATATGCCTCTAATGTTGCCTGCTGTCAACTTCGTTGATGCACATTTCCGTACGTTCAAAAGTTCCAATTAGGTTAAATTACTTCCAGCATCCAGGGTGAAAAGAAAAAATATAAATGCATTTGTTAGTCTGGTTATTAATTAAATGCAAAGCAGTTCACCAAATGTACCTGACCCATAAATATGCTTTCTGAGAAAACCGAAAATTTAGAAATATCCTTTTTTAGCATTTTAGTTAGCTACCAGGTCTTATCGTCCGCATTGTTTGGTAATATTGTTGAATTTAAAAGCAAATTCATGAGTGACCCTCAATCTGCATGTGGCCAAGGTTGAAATTTTGGCTTGCAATATGCTAATTCTCTTGGAGAAGCCTATCAGAAAGAAGTTAATGGAGTCTGTACAAATGACCCTTCATCTCCAAAGCCATCTCTTGCTACTCTTCTAATATTCCATGCCATCACTTCCCAGATTACACAGAAAATCACAGTAAGCCCCTCTCTTTCTCACTTTTATTTTCTTTTGTGATCCCTTGGTTACTCTCACTCTGCATGGAAGTCCTGACTTCCTCATCCTACAGCCAGGTGGTTGGCCCTCAGCCTAAGTCAAAACTGTTTATGCCTAACCCAATAAACCATTCATACCACATTTTCTGATTGAGTGTTGCTATGTGAACCAATAGTATTATGTAATATTTAACAATATACTCTAAATATCAGCATAACGAAACAACCAACCCAGAAGAAAACATGACATGCATGAAAGCTAAGATTCACTTTAGTACATCTGGAATGAGAAGTCTGCGCAAGAAAAAAATATCTTTATCTAAAGGTCTCTTTATCTTACGTAAGGACAACTGAAGACTGAGCGATTATCAGGGTTGTCAGACTACAAGCAGGACATGCATGCTATAATTTAGTGCAGTGTGCGTATCTTTGCAATGCCTTCTCAATACCAAGTACTATAAAGAAACGTGTAAGCATCTTGTTTGATTCATTCCCACTGCAAGCTCTGGAATTGCCAATCCTCAAGAAAAGGATTTCCTTTTTTCAGCCTTCACAGGGAATTACAGACATCTCAGCAGCCTACCTGCTACTGTACTTCTGTATGATGTTGTTTACTGAAAAATATTCTGCAGCAAAAAGGGAAGAAACAAGGAGATTCCCTAAGAATTATGACAAGGTTTATGCTAAGGTTTCAGCAGGGAATTGTCAGAGGGAAAAGGAATGGGCTATAGTGAGGATAATGCCTACAGAGACAGCACCAAAAGCTGAGCTGAATGCAAGGATAAATTCAAGCAGGCAGTCAAAAAATGTAAATGACAGAGCTGTGGAGGGTCAATTTGAAAGACTCCTTCCTGGACTATAAGGTCCTCTAAGGAGGCTGAACGGAGAGGAGAGGTCAGAGTTGAAATTGATATTCATTTGTAGCACTTTGTCAAAGATGATTACCTTCACATATTTCTTCTGCGTGGGTTTATTTTGAACTGCCACGAAGTAAACATGACTGACATTCAATGCAGATATGCAAAACCTGCCACGGAACGGGACATATTTACAATTAACTAACAGTTGTTGAGGTAGCATTTCAATAAAAAAATGGACATACAGATATATTGAATTTGGTGTTACCATATTAAAATGTGTGAACATGTTGTTGGAGTTTACAATCTACAAGGTACAAATGTCACGTACTGTAGATGTTTGTAGCTATACATCATCTGCGGCTGTCATGTTCACAAGAAATTTCATTATACACGGACACTCATTTTGACATACAGAGCTGTATATGCAAAGCTGTTACACATTTCCACATTCAGATTTACTAATATTTCCATATCCATAACCATGAATGTCATTCAATAAACAGATTATCCCTTTACTTTTGTGTACAGTAAGCATTATACTATGGTGACCAAATGATAAATTAATTAAGGCAGCCATGGCAAATTATGGATCCTTTGTAATTTTGAACTGCATTTTTAGGAACAGAATATAACATGCATATCTTCAAAATTTTATTGACCATTTTTAGTTTTACAGAGCTTTTTTATTTTGAATCTTTAGCAGACATTGGAGTCTGATTCGCTAACAAAGAATATTAGTATAGTATGTGTAATCTCTCCATAAATATTTTATGCCCCAAAGTTTTTATTTTCTTTCTCTGAATATCTAAGATTTACACACATAAACATGTAAGTGTATACTGTATAGAGTACAGTATAAAGAACTGACTAGAGTTAAAACACTGATCATTTCAGTATCAGGGATCTATGTAAAATTGTGCAGTTTTATACTGGAGCTACATAAATAGAACAAACTAATTATCCCTTGGGTCACCTTGATTGTCTATAGAACATATGATAGGCAAATGCACAGACAGTACAGATACTGTATACTGCACCACATACAAACATACTGTATACTACAGCCCTACTGTGAATCTTGTTCCAATGTGTCTTATCAGGTAATATGAAAAAAACTGTGCTATATTGTCTGGATGCCTGGTTCCTTTTGCTGATGTTACTCAAACATTCTTGTTTGTTACCCTTTAAAACCCTTCACTGGGGCAGACAGCAGCATCTGAAGTATAATTTACCAGCTCTTCTGACACCATGCAGCAGCACAATGCTGTTACTGTGTGGCTGGATAGGTCCACATCATGTTATCTGGATTGCTACTGAACCATGCACGTTAAGATAGTTCTGCCCAAAGGTAGTTAGAATGTGCGTCTGCCTGTTGAATGAGAATCAGAACGCTCATCTCCAAGGTAACCTGCATGTTTCCTCCTACTTTTTCACATCTGATCGCTATCCTGAAAAGTTAAATGAGCTTTTTATCCACTGTTGTTCCTCTGTATGCCTTTCAAGTCACGAGGACGGAAATAAATCCCTTTTAATCTTCACTGCAGAGCTCAATTTGAAAAATATGTTTTCCCGAAGAATATTATTACATAAACGCTTCACCATTACTTGTTGAAGGCAATTTTCTTCAGGTCTACACTCTTATTGATCGGCTGCCTTGAAGATTTTTTTTTTCATTTTTTTTTAACTCAAGACTTAAGACACGTTCAAACTAAAAATTGAACCATATATCTTCTTTCACTTTATAAGGAGGCTTTCATTTCCTTGATGTATTTACACAAGTAATTTGATTTCTGCCTCTCTGTGTTAAAGAGGCATTTGAAAGGTCTTTATAAAAGAAGGTCTTTACAAGATGCTTGTGTGACTTGAACAAGCAATGGATTTATTGCAAAATGATATACAATTATACCAATTCAAAATTCAGTAAGAATGCAAAGCCATCCAGAGAAAGAGTTTCCAAAAATCAAACAAAGCAAATGATTTTAAGTAAGTATAATTTTGTCCTAAACCACTTGAGCTTTCAATTTTAAACAACACAAAAAGGTGCTTGACACCGTGCCTACTCTCTCTATAAAAGTAATCAAGACTGTTGTTGATATATGTAAATGTTCTAAATTGTTAATCAACTTAGGCAGTGCTCCTGTTGTTATGACTTAGAAAAACAGGATGATTTTTAAATGTTTTTTTGGTCTTGTCATGGCATGCTTCAACAATCTACATCAGTGTTATAAAGCACAATGCAAATTGCAGTTGCATAACAGTTTTTGCATAAATTGTCCTAGAGTGCTGTTTAATTGCAAAGAAATACACCAGTCAAACTCCACTAAAGTGAAAAGAAGTAAGGTTAAGCTGATGAACTTAGTGTCCTGTGGTACAACAGAGAAATACAGTCCTAGGAAATCACTTGAAAAAGGAAGGCATGTAGGATTAAAATCAATACAGCACATAAATCTTTTGCTTGCAAACATTGGATATGGTGTTGCTGTCTTAAAGGAACTATTTATTTTGTCAATATGAGTATCAAAACATAGTTAATGCATTGTATGGCACACCACTTCAATTTAATTATGTGTGTAATAATGCTCTGGTCCTGTGCTAGTAAACAGAGAATATAATGTATATTCAGCTGAACAATTGTGATTTGGTTAATCAAAAATGTTTTATTTTACAAGAAACATACAGTACTGTACAGTACTGTATATGGTATTTTTCTATTCTATATTGTCAGTATCATTATCTTTTTACAGAAAAGCCCAGAATGCATACTGTATTTGTTCTCTATGTCCAGATTTGACATAATACCATAAGGTTATTACATGCACATATTGCCAAATGTATTTATTATGCTATATCAGGCATAACAGTATTTTTGGGTATAAATGCAATTGACATATACAAACGTATACAAACTTTTGACTTATGCAAGTGTAGCATAAAACTTTGTGTCACATTCCCCAGCGTGGAGATTGAATTACCTAGACTGAGAACAAAATGTATGTTCGTGGGTCTCTTTCTGTTGCACAGATTACATTGCTACACAAGATACCTTTTAGTCAAAATCACTGACTCTGTGCTTTCTTTTGACATTCTTTTTAATTTCAGCAACAGCAGCAAGAACTATGGAAGACTAAACTGAAAGTCAGTGCTATACAGTATGTGCCTCACGTTGTTATTTTCTCCTATTTTCCCTATTGTACATTTTATTCTGGATCATTACTTCTTCATTTAGGAGTTTGGTTTCCACTTTTACCTCCCCAGAGTGATGTCAATATGTCACCAGTGTGAAGTGATTAACACTCCGATTTTAGGTTCAAAGACAGGAACACTGCAATAATGCACAAAGATCTCTTCCCAATTCCTGTGGCCTTCCGGAGTGAAGTTCAAGGCAAGACAAGACAACGATTGGGCCATGACTGGGAAGCTTTATAGAATGATACAGGAAAAAAAAAACAGACAGCTGTAAGGGTCATACTCATCCAACCCAACACATCTCCTCATAATGTTTTCCCTTCAATTATTTTTTCCTGCTCTTAGTTTAACACAGGCTCAGTGCGCTAAGCGAGTTACAGAAGTGATGTCACCTTCCTCGGATCGTGCATTCTTGGAGCCAGCGAACCACTGGTATTTAATTCCTGTGGGAGCAGGGAGAGCTGCACTCGTCACACACTACCTGGCACAGCACCACTACCTAGACAGCAGGTAACTCTGCCACACCATAACTCAAGAGGGGCAATGTCCCATTACATCCCACTTGGGAATCTACTTGTCTTTAAGTGTGTTTCATCACTGGAAAAGCCTTTTCAGATTTTTAGGAAATACAACAAACATTAAATAATGATAATATTTTGGGAGTTCCTGACCAAGCTTGATGAAGCTAAACGTTTTAATGTTTCATTTGTCTTGGAGATAAAATCTCAAATAGATTAAGTGAGCAAAAACAAATCAGATTTTCATACTCATTAAAAAGTGAAACAAGCATGGGATTTCTCCAAGTCATTTAGAGTATTTTTAATTGACTTTCTCATTTCGACATGTAAACATTCAATAGCTCTCTTGAAATAATGAAATAATAAGAAGTAAAAATGAAATAATAAGAAATCCAGCCATTATAAAACCTTAGTCAAACCCATTATTATCGTTTTTATCAAAGTATCCTGAGTTTTAACAAGGTTGCTGTCTGCTCTTCAGACTTTGATGCTAATGCTCCCTTTCTTTTTATACATCCATAATTTACACAAAAAAAAATCAGAACTTGAAAACCCTGGCAAAAACCCAGCTGCAAAAATTCTAATTCCTTCTTCATGATTTTCCATCAGTTTTAAAAGTGTTATTCTGTAATTGTAGATCATTTTAACACATTCAAGGACAAAGAAAAGGAGGGCATTTAGGGTTACAATTATGGAGATGATGGCATAAGCAGCTGTTGTCTGACTGGTGAATTGAAATTCTGCACTAAACCATCATTGGTAATTTAATTCCTTGCATTTTATGCAGCATTTTTCATCCCAAAGGATCCCAAAGTGTTTTATACACTTGTACATGTAGGAGGGGATCCACTTCATCCAGCACTGAAGTGCAGCACCTGTCTTAGAGACACGTGGAAGCTGTAATGAGCAGGCAGCCCCAGCACACAGCTGGTCAGGAGGAGCGAGAAATCACTTTACAACCTGAATTACTGAGGAACGTAGAGAGGCGAGACTGGACAAGCCCAGAGTGGAATTTACTGTAGCAAGGACACCGGGTTCAACACCCTTACAAATATCATGGGAACTTTCATTTGTAAACATCAACAATTATGTTTCTTGATATGAAGTCAAATGTACAAAGTGTGGTTCATAACAGCTTTTTTTAAATAATGGAATGTAGCTTGATGTGCTTTGCATGCTGTCCGGGTTACAGTATATTCTTTGTATTATATACAGACCGGCACGATCCGAATGTCAGTACAACGATTTGTTTAGATGATTTGAAAGAACGGCTAACTGGAAAATTTTAGAGGACGATGAATTTTTAAGAGCTTTGAGGAAATTGGAGGGGGTGTTTCCATCTGTTGCAAAACTGGCAGAGATGATTACAGGACAGAAAGCAGATAAGGTGTTCAATGGAACAATGGATCTCATCTGGATATTTGGATTACACGAGCAAAGAAACCTCAGAGAATGTTAAACAGGGATGCAAACCAAACAGCAGGACCTTCTCGTGCAATTCCGCAGCTTGTCAGTTCCTTGGGGAAAAATGAATTATTGTTTACCAGTATTTCAGAAAATGAAGAATAAGAAAGAATACAAATGTAAGGAACAGCAGGAATGAAACACTCCTCAGAATACAGTTATTGATATCCTCCACACACAACACTTATTTTTAACATAAAGTTTTACTGCATGCTTATGAAAAAAACATAGCCTGCGGGTGAAGTAGAAAGGTTAAAACACATTTCCTCTCTGGGGCTGGCCTCTCTGCTCCAATTTTATACAGCAAAACTAAAGGAAAGAGGCAACTGTTTCAGAAGCACAGTGTGCACACAGCGAGGGCGGCTGTAATGGGGGAGAATGGGTTCGATGGAAACCCCCCCCCCCGAAATGCACAGTCTCTCCAAAGATAGCAGTTGTTTTTGTCTCTGCTTTCTGTTTATCTGGCCTGCTGGTCATGGAAATCGTGGGGTGGCATAGCAGGGCCTTGGCACTCCAGTGCTTCCTGGGATGGGCTGTATGGAATCATGCTGTTTCCTACAGACCCGTGACCGATGCCCAAAGAGGATTCTACTGTGTAAGTAATGAACCTAATCCAGAAAAGGAGAGATGTGGGGAAAAGCCCATGCTGTGAAATACACATTGGGTCCAGTCAGGTCAGGTCCAGACAAAGTGTGGAAAACGAATTAGGTTTAAATGCATTTCTTTAATACGAAAGGAAAAAGGTGGCCTATAGCAACAGCAGTCCAAATTTTCTTTTGTAGCCATAGAAATTAGGAGGGAGCTCTCTTAAAGGTGTGTACTGCACAAATTCACACGTCCTTTGCACTTTGCTTGCACGCTCGCATTAAAACATCTTATCTTTCAGTGGAATGGATTTGAGCTGTGCAATGATTTAATGGTGTGCAGTTGCCAACAGGGGGAAAAAAAACTGACAAACACCTGCACTAGAAATGTTGTGGAATAATAACATTTAAAAAGAAATCTGAGTAATTTTATTTCAAAACAGAGCTTTAATGCAGCAAAGGAAAGAAAACAAAGCTCTTCAGGTAAAGCAGCAAGTATTAATCTCATTGCATGAGGTATAAAGAATTCTGTAATCCTTTAGTGCTACTAATTCAATTTATTTCACTTGTTTCTAATGTAAGCTTCAAGGAAGAACCTTTAACTAAATCAGCCCCTCAGCTAGAGCTGAATGTGTGAGGAGTTTAAAATCCTTGGTGTTCATGCAAGTAAAATGCATAATGTTGTAAATGTTCATGTACAGTACCATGTTTCACTGACACAGAAACCTCCTCTGTGTCAGTACTACACTGGGGAACAGTATTTTACAGTTGTAGCTATTCTGTCTCTCTTTACTGCTTCTATCTCCTTACAAAAAAGGCATGGATTTTTTCAGAGGATTTTAGAAGAAGAGTAGTTAACAAAGATTTAGTTTGAATATACATGTATCAGGAGCTGGCAGACTGGAATTGTATACTGTTCATTGTACATCATTTTGAACCATTGTAGATCACACATAAAAAAATAAAAAAACTCATGTTACAACCTTCAATTACTTGATAACAGCCTGGCTTTATCTGTACTGTTTTTAAGAGACAGACAATACAGTAGAGAGGCTCTCTCCAGCCTGGAATCATCAAAGGCAGGATGGGTATACTTGGAGGTTTAAAGTAATTTTTTAAACAATTGAAGTTATGTATTATTTATATATCCATTTATTTTTTGAAAGATAACATTAATTTAATTGGAATTTGAATTAGAGCTCCCTGTCAAATGTAGAAAAAGAACCTATCTCACGCAAAGGAGATAACTTGGTCCTCAAAGGATGAAAAAAAGGCACAGTCCTTCCCACAGCTTAGTTCAATAAGAAGATTGCTAATTAGCTTGAAGCCCAATTTAGATGAGCAAATTATCATCATCATCTTCAGAAGTTATTGGAAAAGCTTGAAATATCGTGGGAGGGAAGGGCCAGGTGAAGCCATTCAATCACCGCCTGGGAACTGCGGAGACAGAGCTGACATTGCAACACTGACCACAAGGTGGCATGAAGCACACAGCACATGTATTCAAACTTCCAAGAAGTTCAAAACGTCTTGTAGAGGAGCATGGGGCTCTGTTTCCTGGGACTCGCTCCTGTATGAACACTACAAACTGATAAGAGATCCTTGCTACCACTCTCAGAGGTAAGGGATTCCTTTAAATGTGTATTTCACCTACGTCTACAGTACGTACAAGATAAGAACAACACTGGCTACTAAAAATGACCAAATAAAATATTAATAAATCCTGTCAAAGTTACAGCCTAGTAACTAGTCTAGTTCAAACCATATCTAGCACTGTCTGGTACATAGTTACCATTCCCCTGTTTTCTAGCCATTATTGTTTCAGTTAATCACTGATGGGAGTGGCCATAAAGTATGTATTGCTACTTCTATTTGAATATTACTATATCTGAAAATGGTGCCTCTCATGTGCTGATACACATCACCTCGTAAAAGCAAAAACAATGGATTTTTCCTTTTAAAATGTCAAAGCACATTATGTAATGAAATCCTGTTAGATAACACAGTGAACAAGAAAAACATTCCCAGATTCCCTAACCGCAGTTTCTGAAATTAATGGAAGTGTTTTAAATATGTCTGAAACTTTAGAATGGACAAAGATCAAAGAGCTGGAAGTACAGTACAACAGACGCAAAACTGTTTGGCTTATATCTACTAACAAGTTAATCTACTGAAACTACATTAAAATAATCCAACAGAACAATTTGATTGTATTACAATAATGGGATCAGCCACAGTTGAACAAATGCATTGTTTTGGTAGGCTTGTTTAAAAATACATTAAGTGCGTTAGCACCTTATTTCCCATTTCTAGGTCCCCATTCGGTGACTTTTGGATTATGACACTGGCAGCCTTTTTTCCCTTTTATACACAAATCAAAACAGTTGGATGAAGGTTAAGCCAAAACACAGCGGGTGGAAATCATCCAACAGTGGGAAAAGCTGATTTGGACTGATGCTGTTCCATAACACTTTAAACACCAGCAATGATGGGAAATGTTGATGAGACAACGGTGTACAGACACAATTCAGAATGGGTGAAGCTCTTTCATCCCTGCCACAGAGCTGCATGTTCCAGGGCTATCAAATTGTTTGCTGCTCCCCTGATCCCCTCCTGTGCTACAAAAAGCTAATCCTGGTGTTTCTATTCTGTGCAGCATCTGGAGTGTAGTGGGGTGGATTTTTACATCACAGGATGGTTTTCACCATCCAATTATTTATGTCTGAAAGGAAAAGCAATTATTTTATTGCAGATGATATAACACCTTCATTTAGACATCTTTTCCACTTCAGAATTTAACTACTCGGGTTATCCTTTCCAATAGGCTTTTAAAAAATGATTTAATGTTTTATTACAATCAATACAAACAACTTGTACCACATTTGTCAAGTCATAGACTTATATGTCTATGTACAAATGGATGTGTATGTTTGTTATACAGTATATACAATCATTGGCTAAATCATTATCAAATGAATAGACTTGCAGTGAAAGGCATTTCCTAACTGGGAAACATCAAGCTATTGAACTATTGCTTTCCCCAGCCAGAACATTCCCCAGTATGCATACAGTCTAATTTAAATAAAATAACGCTGGTGGAACAGGCAGTTCGGTTGCCCACAGGTTTTGTTCATGATTCTAATCAGGAAATCTGTTAAAATAGGGGGATGACATTGGGGTCTGAGCACTTCACAATCTTGTGGAATGCATCCCACATCCTGTTCTTGCTGCACATAATTTTGTAAGTGTTCCAAAAATTTTGTCCAGTGAGTGTGTGTATACTTGGATACCTGCATAATACATGCAATATTGTATGTGTGAGTGGGTCACATGTTGTGTCATTCGAAATTGAGGAACCGTTAAATTTCTTAGTATAACAATGGGATTGTATGTACAGATATTGTATACTGTACATAGTCGCATGGGTCCTGGATGACATCACAAATGTTGATGTGCATTGGTTCGTGTGTTGTCCATTATGTGCTTGGTGTTTTGTTACAAACAAGTTACTTGCAGGCCAGATGATCTCTACTTTCCTTTAAACAGAATGGCTTATCATCTTATTTCCCCAGGTACACCTGCATCATTACAGCATTGTTGCTTCAGCTATTCTGCAGTCAGTTGTAAAAAAAATGCTGAAGCACAAGAAGAAGGAAAGTGATGCTGATGTGCAACTGAGTTGTAAATTTCTGAATGGTAGTTATCATCCCTGAATTGATGTATTATGTTCCTGTCCCTGTTCCTCCCATGATTTTTATAGTTATTTCCCCTTTGAAGCAGGGACAACACTTTATACCAAGTGATGCGTTAGATTATGATTTTTATATACTGATTCCATGTCTGTGACTTCACTTTTACTGCACCCCAGAGTGTGGCTTGACACTAGCAGAAATAATAATGGCTCTACACGTGTGTTGAGTAACACCTGTCACATCACACAACAGCAGGCACAATGGGAATGCTGTGATTAAAATGCTGCATGAGTAGTCAGTGTGACCTCACTGGACACATTCTTCACTGGGATCTCCATTTGCACTTTCCTAGCTGTGAAGATCTGACATTTGGTCGACAAACATTTTGTTTTTCCGTATAATGTATTCAGTTTCAGCAAACCTTTCATTTAATGAGAGAAAAGCGTGACCGTTGCAAAGCCTTCATGAGTACTGACAGAACAAAGCTAAACAGACAGCTCCAATTCCTTAAAGTGTTTTTAGTTGTGGGAAAAAAAATACGGTATTCCAGAGCTTGTTACGATGGTGAGTGATGTGAAGAGATGTGCAGAAAAGACTAAATACACTCCACAATCAAAACACAATGGATGAAGGAAAATACCTGCAGAGTCCCTCAAAAAGACCTCCACAATGATTTATTAATTATGATGGTCCATTTTATCTTCAGATATTGTTCATTCCCTACAGCGATTTGATATTTTCTAAATGTCAAGTAGACGGCTTGGGAAATACATTGTTGCGTGAAGTTGGGTGTGCGAATATGCAATCATCTGTTCTTCTGCTGGTTAGCTGTGGGAAAAGTATCATCTAGAAATAATTAGGCATTGCTCTGGTCTGCATGCAAATGCAGTACAAATGGCAAAGTCACCTCTTGAGCCATCATTTATACGGCATGCACATGTGTATGATCATCAGGACAGCTACTGGTAGAAGCAGTATTACTAGTAAAGTAATATTCGCAATTATATAAGAATATTGGCAATTATGTAAGAAGGACTTGATATACACTTTATATTTAGAATTTTTGTTTTTTTTCCATTGTCTAGTTTTATATTCTACATCTGCTTTCTCCTCCTTGACTTTCCTTAATTTTGTTGTGAAATGACCTTTCACAGATTGTAAAGTGCCTTGAGTCCCTTGCTTGTAAAAGTGCTATATACTGTAAAGCACAGCCTACAACCACTTTTACTACTGCTAAAATACTCAGAGGAATTCACTTAGTGCAATCCGTTTTTTCATTATTTCGGTGCAAACTAAAAATGTATTCTAAAGGCATACAGAAGTGTTTAAATGTATTGTATCACAATAATTCAATAACATACAGGCATATCACTGCTTTTAATCCACTGCCGTCGAATTCATATGCTAATGATATAGTACATGTTGCAACTCACTGAATCTAGAAAATACACAATTTGTTGACTTATGACAAAGCTTTACTGCTTAACCTGTAACACAAAAAAGTGAAATGTGAACAGCCATTCGTACGTTAACATAATTTCTTCTGAAACGTGGACAGTGTGCACGTTCCCATGCTGTTCGTTTGGCTTCTCACGCTGAGACGCTGGCTGTATGTGCTCTAGCCCTCCCTAAGGCTGCTAGCCTCACTGCGCATCTGTGCCTGGTCTCTCCCACCAGGGTGACCTCAGATGCTGACAGAATAATAAGCTTGTGAAGAATATGGCTCCGTCTGCCTCCAAATACACCGCTTTGCCACATCACTCTTGATTTCCTTACTGTTCTTCGATTACCATTGAAAGTAAAATCACCTGTTAAACTGCGCTTTCAGCCTGAATTTTCTCTTGGAATGCCGAGAAGCTGGAAGGTGTTGTGTCGTCCCATTGCCCCAGGAGTCAAAACAGTTGCTTATTTCCTGCTCTCTTGAACTCTGCTAAAGAAGATAAACTCACTACCGTAACAAGAGCCAGGGAGGACACGGTTATGCTTCTTATCACTGAAGCTCTTTCTGTTCTCTTGATGTTCCCTGCATTACCAGTGAATTAAACATGTGGCAATTGACAAGGAGCATAAGAACATATGGCAGGTGCTAGGAAAAGGGTTGTGGAAGCCGTTTTAAAATGACCTAGAACATCATGTGCAAAAACCGTTATGATGAAAAATATATTTTTATCATTATAATAAAATATCACTTTCTGAAATTTAACACATGTACAGTAATTTAACAACAGTAAAACAGTTTCATCCCAAGGCAATATTTTTAAAAGCTGTTACCAGAAACTGTCTAGTTTGGATATATGTGATTGTGTGAACTATAGCCTTCCCCCTCAAAAGCCACCTTTAGTGTTCTGATTACAGAAACATCTGCTAATTCTGTCACGAAACATTTCATTGTACTGACAGTTCTTTAGCACTGAGCCATAATGAGAGTTATTTTAATGCTAAGCAATTACTCACCTATTGGCAGAGTTAAAAAAGTTGATTGTTTAAATGCTTGTTTAAATCCTTTATTTTAATTATTTGAAAAGTGTTTTAAGGGGATCCTTTGCATCATAATCCCATTTCAGCAGACTGCATAGATTGGGTAACAAATTAATTGACAAAATCTAAATAATTACCATTGCATGGTCAATGGCTTCATCTTAATTAATACAGGGCTACTGAATTACACAGGAAAGTATTGTATAGCATTGTGTGATTTTAATCAAACGGTTTTAAACAATAGCTTCTGGTAATGTTGGAAAGTAATTACTTGTTTCTCTTCGACTGTTCCTCACTCTTCTGCTTCATTCATTTGGGTTGACTGCACTTAATAGACCAAAGGTGAGGGGCGGAGAGGTGGCTCTGTGGCAAAGGATCTGCGCCTGTGGCTGGAAGGTTGCCAGTTCAAATCCTGCAGCTGGCAGAGGAGTCCTACTCTGTTGGGCCCCCTGAGCAAGGCCCTTCACCCCAACTGCTCCAGGGGCGCTGTACAATGGCTGACCCTGCGCTCTGACACCAAACTTCTCTCCTTGTCTGTGTCTCATGGAGAGCAAGCTGGGGTTATGTGAAAAGACAAATTCCTAATGCAAGAAATTGTATAGGGCTAATAAAAGCGATGTTATGTTATAAGTCTTTTATTATTTGGTGAAATCACTGATTTCAGAATCCCAGCAGCTTTCCCATTTGAAATCAGCAGCTGTTTACAAATACTGGAGGTCTTTATGACCTTTATGACCTACAGTATGGAGCAGTTCTCGGTTAATGACGGTCTGCACATACTTTCATCACCCTTATTTCGCTCTGCCACCCATAACACCAACAGCAGAGCTTGGACTGAAGGGGAGAATGCAGCTCTCACTCAACATTCTGCAAGCTCACAGTCCCCCTGACATGCTGCAGTTGTCATGGTCCCAACAGCCCAACCTTTCCATTCTCAACCTGCTCTGCTCCCTCAGTTGGGAATGACACTGTCCAAATGCTAGACACTCATGCCTACAACTCTACAACTGGGGCCTGTATTATTTAGAATACAGCATGGCCGCATCAAACTGTTCAAACTGACTTATAACTAACATTGGAGAAATTCCTAACACTGCCAGTCCGGCTCCAAATGTAAATTCCATCGCAGTTTTCTGAAGCAATGTTTCACCTAGTTCCAATTATTTTTAGGACAGTAAAACAAAAATGTAAATAATCTTAGAAGTTAGACCTTGAGATATGAATTTGAAATGTTTCCTATGAACGTCTGGTAGTTTCTGTTCTGTAAACACTTTTTAGGTACAGCAATGATCTTAAATAGAGTCCATCCAGAATATGTCTTTATTCTCTTCAAACTGGCACCTGCACTTGGATGGTGGCCCAGACACATTACTTAAGCATGGAAACAGTAGGTAAATCACAGTGCTGTTTGTTTGCAGGGAATAATACCTTCTTTAAAAAATCCTTCAAAGCATACTGGCATGAAGGCATCTTTATATGGCAACAAGCTAATGAATCATCATCTTCTGCAAAACTTCAAAGCCTCTGTTTGGGTATATGCCTCAGCATATGAGATAAAAGCAGCTCTCTGATGAACAAAGGGGTCATCACAACTGAATACATCCTCCATGATTTCATGATTTATAGTTTATTTATTGCACTCTGTGTTTCTCATTTTCTATAGTATAGATCTAAGCATATCTTACTTGCTTATCTGAGAGATACAAAAATTGATGGTATTCTTTTATTTATTAAGGAGCTACATCAGAAAAATCAATACAGAAAGTCTCCAGTAAACATGTTTTAATAACTTTTAAATGTGTTTGCATAGTTTGAATAAGAAACTCATTCAAGTGAAATACAACTATGGTTAGATTTCAGAATAAAACAAGCCAGTGATTTACACTCAACTGTTTTATTCTAAATGTTCCAGTTAAAAAAAGTTTTTTTTTTTTTACAAATTAAATTTGCATGGCAGTCAATGACTTTAAGTTATTGAGGCACTACAGTCTGTCCATCAAACTCAATGCAATGTAGTTTCGTCACTAAAATTATCAACAGCATCTGCTATTGTGAGTATAAAGTGACAACATTTTAAGAGACACCTGCATTTGCAAAGCAATCCACATGACATTTGTAGAAATAATGCAAGGCAAAAGTCAGCTTCTTTCAGCTCCAAGAAAGTCTTTTGTTCTGTCTTCTAATCAATGCAGATTCTTGAGATCTGTGCCAATGGCATGATCTTTTACTCGACAGAATGGCGTTACACTCTTATCTGCAATCCCCATAAAATATAACGTCTCACCCATATTGTGTGTACAACTGAAAAGAAATTATAATACAGTACAATACAGTATATTTTAAAAACCATGACTGACGTGATGTCTGTCTAGCAGCACTATTAGGTCAACCTTCATGTCATTTTTCACCATTATTGAAAAGAAGAGAAAAGGTGAGCTTCGAAAATGAGAGGTACAGCGGAACTTGAAGAAAACATGGGAGAATTGTGATGCCAAATGAAACTAAGGACACTAGACTGAGTCAGGACATTCTGCATGTGGGTGTGGATGTGGGTGTGGATTCTGCATGTGGATGTGGGTGTGGATTCTGCATGTGGGTGTGGATGTGGATTCTGCATGTGGGTGTGGATTTGGATTTTGCATGTGGATGTGGATTCCGTATGTGGATGTGGATGTGGATTCTGCATGTGGGTGTGGATGTGGATTCTGTATGTGTCAAAAATAATTATGCATGTTGAGTGAAAAAGAAGCCTCTAAAGGCAGAAACAATCATGATCAAAACACATTGCATGTGTGCTAAACGTGACCTACAAAGCAATTCTATACCATGAAGGCTGTAAAGCAATAAAGGAATATTTGGAAGTTACATTTTAAACATTTTAAAACTAAGCTCAGATTTTGCTTAAGGGACACTGTTTGGGGTAGACAGTACAGTTACTAAAAAAGTTTTTAAAATGCTGCTTTTCAGAAGTACAAAATTGTATACATACAGTAATTTTGTTTTCAAGTACAGTGCTAGTACTGTAGGTACAAGCTTCCTGTACAAAAGCAATAAAAATGAAAAAGTGCAAAGCCTACTGTATGTGCCCCACTATAAAAGGCCACACCTGCCTATCCTTGCAAAAGGAACAAAAGGAAATCTCATCCTGGCCTCCCAGAGTTGATTCTGCTCTGTGTTTATTCTGTAGAAATGTAAGAAAATAAGGATTGTAGTTGTTGAAATACTGTAATTTCGGCAATTAAAATTTCAAATAGACTAAATTTCCAGTATGTGTGAATTTCCTGTTGCTGTCAGCACACATTAAAACGCTTATTACATCCGAAACGCCTTTAGGCTGATGTAGTCGTGTCTTGTTACTTCTGCAAGGACTCTGAATAAGAAAGAAACAGATCATTCTAATGTAATTTTGTAATGCGAATGAATTGGAAGAATTTGAATTGTAATTGCATGCTTCCTTTCACAGTACTAAGATCATTGGTCTCTTCAGTCTAAAAGTGTATTATACCAGAGGGAATAGCTGAGCCCTATCAGGGAAAAAAAGTATTCACTTCAAAGGACCAAGATCCACAGAAATTGTTTCCGACATTATTTGCTAGTTCCTGTCATGATTCAGTTATATTGGTGCTCAAGCATTCAAGTATAAGTAGGTTTGTAAATTATCATCATACTCTTAAGGAACAGATACAGGGTTAGTCTTGACATTCAATATTGGGTTAGTCTAGTCTAAACCAATAAACCCCACCATTCACATTCTAACTACAAGCTGTTGTAAAGTACACATTGATCAGATGTAACATATTTCATACTGTAACTGAAGTGTAAAAATATTCAAGAAAGGAAAAAGACATTAGGGGCCTAAGGTATTCCATTATTTTTGTCCTATTGTTTTATTGCCCCTTGGTACTAAAAGCATGAAACAGCCTAGATAGTACAAAAGCTCTTTCTTTCTCATATCCATGCATCCATTTTCTAACCACTCTATCCAGTTTAGGGTGTAAGGGTCGGATACACCCTGAATAGGGCACCAGTCCGTCACAGGGCACACACATACACACCAGGACCAAGTCCCCCAGAAGCCAATTAACCCACTGGTACAGTATGTCTTTGGATTGTGGGAGGAAACCCTTGTAAAGATGGGGGGAACTTATAAACTCCACTCAGATAGCACAACAAGTCCAGAACCCAGGGCCCCAGCTCTGCAGGGCAGCCATGCTATCCACTGTGCTACCATGCCACCCATCTGCCTGATACAGTATATTTTGTGATACAAGTTGCTTAAATACTTTCAAGTGCTATGATTAAACACCAGTCCCTGCTACTGTAGCCACACGTCAAAGCAGGCAAAGCTCAGGATTGGATATTAATTATTGCAAATCCAGTTTCTATTGTTCTTCTCTAGATGTAAGAAAAATGAATTCCTTTAAGATGAGATCCTAGAAATAGGATTCACACGTATAAGATTGAACATTGTTCGATGTTGTTTATGCAAGATCAGATAGACATCGTTTGCCGATATATCAATACATCAAACTTTGACTTTCCCCACAGTGATAAATTACAAACCCTGTACATGAGGACGGTGCCCTTGGACAAAGGTATCTTTCCTCTCTTAGTAGAAACCTCCTATTAAATATTGAGTCAGTAATTTGCACTGCGCATGTTGGTGAAAAAAAATGGTTTAATCTGGGCCAGGGTTATATACTGTAGAAATAAAAACAAATCTCCTCTAGTCCACAACAATGAGATCTAAGAAATTATTCATGCCCCATACTCATGGCTACATCCTCAAAAATCCTAATGACAATTTCCCAATAGGGTGTGGCAAATATCAAAATGTAGTCTTGAGTGACAGGACCTTAACATTTGAGACCGAATACAGTACAATACATCAGGGAGCAAAACGCATAAGCCTTTATGAAGAAGAACCTCTGAATAAAAGCTTTATCAAGTTTTTTAGCTTAGACGTTTTTTCTGAAAATAAAACTATTGAGCCACAGGAGTGAAGGAAGAATAAATAGATCCTTTTTTTTACAATACACATTAAAATCATTCTTATGGAACCGAAAACCTTCAGTATCAGTTCAAACTCATTGCCTTTCATAACACCTCCTTGTCTTATTCATCAGTTTTCATGTGAGATGCTGCTAAGTACTGTATGAACAGTAGAGTACAGCTGAACAATGGAATAGCTAGAACTGTGCTTCTGCAGTAACCATTTCATAGTATTTTGATTTATTTGCCCTAAACATGCATTTGCAACAGTAGCACAGTGTGCAAGTTACATTATTATTGTCACAACACCATAGGAGACTCCTGAAATGACATGTCTCTTCAGGAACTTAGTGCTTTTTTAGAGCTGAATCACAATACTGCTCACTTTTGCTACCAGATGTTTAGAATCTGAAAAATGTCATATACAGTAGTATACAAGGGTAAATGCCTTACTGCTACAGTGTGTGTTGAAAATAAACTTACTGTAATAAGACTGGGAATACGGAATTGATAGTTTTGTATTTCATTAATAGTACATTTGATCTTTGCAGTTATAATAAATGCAGTATTTTGCTGGCAGATTGATAGTGCTACACTATGTACACTTTGTAGCAATCAGAATCTTCTCATTTTTTTCTTTAAAAAAAGCTTGACATGGGACAGTCTGAACTAATAAATCAATGTCTGCTGTCAGAAGATTAGATTTACTTGAAAAGAGCGATTAAAAACATGAAAGTACTTGAAGTAGAATTAAGAATGTGCAAGATGATATATACTGTATAAGCTCTGTATTCTTAGCAGTGTGTGTCAGAAAACAAATCTTGTAGTATAATTTACAGTTAAAAATTGATGTACTATGAGAAATATCTTACGTAGCTATATACTGTAGCTAAGTCAGGGATCTTCTTGGAACTTATTATGATAGCAGAATTGTTGTATGCAGGTTGTTTAGATCGCGCAGGAGGCCACCAGCTGGGATGCAGTCAGAAGAGGAAACTAAATCTGAAAGCAACATATAGGATACTTAATTTATACCACAGCTAGACTAGGAAGGGGATATCTGAATATTTGTCACTTTTTTCAACATTGAGATGTTGTTTACTACAAACATGCATCTACAGTATATGGTTTTTGCTTTATTGGTGTTACCAGCTCCTCAGATGGAGGTACTGTAGTAGACATTCTTCATACAGTTCATCAGATGTGGTTAGATAATCAATGATTTATTTTCCTAGCAAAGACTAGTGACCTTGAGTGGCATCTTTATTGATGACCATCCCTTCTAACATACCTTGTTTAATAAAAATCAATCGACATCTCTGAATTCATAGTCACAGCTTGATTAAATATGACATCTTACAAGTCCCGTGACATAATTAACTTTTCTTACCAATGCAAGTTGGGGCAGTGTCTTTTTTTCCTGGTGAAGTGCATGATATATGTCAGCCATCATGAATGAATAACATGTTGTCTAAGAAAAAAGGAAAAATAACTATCCACACTAATCTGATGATTCAACCTGTAGAGGTACAGAGATTATTGGCAATACACTTTGCAAAAATATGTATGGTATCTTCAAACAAACTCCTATTTTAATGCTGCCAGAACTCAATGATTTACATTTTGTAATCATGAATATACAACTTCCAATATATCATGTATGCATTTTAATCTCCCATACTTAAGATCTATGACAGGGATGACTCCACATTGAAAGTGATGCAAAAGGCAGCTTCTAATGATGTTTTCCTGTTCAGTACAGCAATATCCACCCAGCCTAAACTCTCTCCTTTTTTTTTTTACAGAACCACTAGTTCAAAGCAGTGTGTAGTGTAAGAAACCCTACAGAGACCACTGCCCTGGGTGGGTCAAGAGATGACTTTTTTCACTGTTAAATCTAACTGCTCTCTTAAAAAGCAGGTCAGGTAGAAACTGGTGAGGGCTTATCTCCCCTTTGTGGATGAGAAAACCCACCTACCTTGAAGCGTTTTATCACTTTGTTCGTAATCTCCACACAATACCTTTCCCATAATGACCCCCTTCACTCCCGCCTTCTACTGTACAGTATGTCATCGTCTGGTATCTTTAAACTGGCTCCTATTTATAGATGCATTCAAAAACCAATAAATCAATCAACTGATTGATGAATAGGTCAATCAATCAAAACAAGATATTGCATTTTAATGAGCTCATATCTAGACTTATCGTTACTATGGTTTATTCCACACAGAGGAATGTTCACTTTGGACACTGGACTATATTCCTTTGCAAGTTGATACAGTAGGAACAGATACATTCAGAAAGCATGATAGTACACATTTGAGGTAACATATATTAGATTACCACTAACAATAACTATTATTATATAGACTTTGGGTCACAGCTAAATCTGTGAGGTAAAATGATATATCATAAAAACTGAGAGTAACATTATAATGACTTTGTCGCATGCATTTTTCAACCATAACTAGCTTGTCACAAATATTCATCTGTGAGGTAACTACAGGTTCAACCTGATGATAATTGCAATCTATCCGATTTTTATTACTATAACATCTGTAATTACTGTGTGATATTGCCTTTAATTCCTGTGGAATTAGTAAATCAAATACAGCTCCTCAAATGCAGTGTGTAATTACCTGTAATTGACAAGGGAATGAGGTCTTCTGAGTGTGATTTCATGGCTATTGAAAGATGAGTGTGGTGATGGTACTGTATTTCACATTTGATACCTGCCTTGTAACACGCTTCTCTTTTAAAGAAATTGAGAACATAAGAACATAAGAAAAGCTACACATGAGAGGAGGCTTACTTGTTAACTTACAATATTTGGCTGCTGGTAAACTATTTTCCAAGCATCTAATCCACCTGCTTCTTGAGCGTCAGGGTTTAAGCTTTGATTACATGGCTGGGTTGCTTCTCCTTACTCTTTGAGTAAGATCCTACAATTCAGTTTTATGTGCATTTCCCCATAGTTTTCACTAGTGTCTGCTGATTCATGTTTCACTGTTGACTTTAAACTTGTTCAGAGGGGGGGCTTTATCAAAGCCCATGCATGAGACTGTATACTTGAATTGCACCCTCTCATAACCTTCTCTGTTTAAGAAGAAAAAAAAATACAGTTCTTTTAGTCCGTAGGCCTGTTCAGTGTAGGTCAATCTTTCTAAAGGTGATGCTGTTTTGAATTTCTACAATGTTTCCTCTTTAAAGGTTTTAGCCAAGTTGTCCCTTCATATGAACACTAGTACTTTTCTTTTCCTTTACATTAACACTTTTTTTTTCTATTCCCTTCATTTTCAGAGTGGACAAGGCTAAGTGATGTTATCCTTTTGCAGTCAAAGGAGGTGGTGTGCGCAGTGCATGCTTTCCTTTGAAATGCTCACCCACCAGTTACTCACAATTTTACAGAGCCCAAATCCACTATGTCTTTCAGAATGCTGGCATTGATTGGAGGAGCCACACATAGGCACCCAGCCACCCAAGGGTCACTGGGACACCATGCTGCTCTATTAGAGACAGGTGACACATGGCCAGTTGTGCACTTTCTTTTTAACTTGAAAACAAATCGTGACAAATAACTGCAGATCACTCTATAAATGTTCTGTCTGTTGTCGGAAATTATGAATATGGAAATGGAAACAGCTATTTTCCTAAATAAGAAGAATAATGACAATAAATATTTTCTGGACTTTCAGGCACTTAGTATTCGATGCAAAACCCTAATATTAATTAGTCATCTATAGTGTCGCCCAGACTAATTTCTAGTACTAATTGAAGTTAACATTTGTCACAGTGATTGTCCTCAATCAGTACGTTTAATTGAGTAGTTAAAAGGGAGAATGCTCACCTTAAATTAAAGGCTGTATAGCTCTTTATTACACCGTGATTAAGCGTTCATTTTGTCTATTATAAAATAATAAAAATGGTAATGTACTTCCATCTGTTGTTCCCAAATGTTTGTATGTACTGTACTTGCGCCTCACTCGAGGATATTCAAACTACAAGCACAATAGAATGAAATGAAAATATACTGTATGTATGCCAGAACTTTATTTGTTCAGTAACTATAGAAATAGAAGCGCAACAATAAACTATTGAAGGATATGTACAATAATAGATACATAAAGCAATCGCAAGAGTAGGACAGGAGTAAAAAGTTGGACCGATGGTAGGCAATTAACACTTTTTCATTTTTGGGTGAAAAAGGTTCTGAAACTGAATCAGGTCAAAACAAGAACGGAAAGTAAAGACAAGAAGTTGTGCTTTGTTAATAACCTTTTCGTCATTTAATTAAGAAGCAATCAGGCCAGGATGAGAATAAGTGCTTTGTAAAGCACTCCTCCAGCTCCAGTGAGTGGGCTGGGTCTTTCAGTGCAGTGGCACTGAGTGCCAGAGCGCAGAGGATCTGAGCCAGTGCATTCACCGGAATACATAATCAGAAGCAAAACTGAAAACTTCAAGCCCTGCATAAAACCAGCTACATTCATCCATTTTTTATTGAAGCACAAAAATCTGCTTGGTCATGAGAAAAGTGGCCTCATACATTAAATTTTACATAGGCTTATGGATTGTTTTATGAATGTACTTAATTTCCCATTGGTTCAATGTGGGCTTATAAATATATATCAGTTTTGCAAGCAAAGTCTATTATATTTAATTAAAAAAAGAATAGCATATTTTGTCAATTTGTTTCACCATGTTTATGGACACTTTGCTATCTACATTAACGGCATACTATTTATTATCCTCTACATGCACTATACGACAAAGTATTATTACATGTAAATTAATGCTCTGCTATAAAAGGAAGCTTTCAGTAAATCATTTTTCCCCACGTTGCCCTAGACTTCTGACAGCCTCTGAGAAACAATGTTCTGAACTATACCTCAGCATAAAACCTAATTCCCCCTTTTAATTAAAAGGGAAAGATTGTTTTTGCCTTTAAAATTAGGTTACAGCTATGTCTCTAAAACGATTCATTAATTTGCAGCAAGACCTATATGACAGTATCTCATATGCAATTCATAATCTCTCCATGTCAAAACAACTCGTTCACTCTGTAGGACAAAGGCAAATGAAATGTAACAGCTTTTAACCTTTAATAACCGAAAGGTCGTATTTCTGCATGCACAAATGCAGAAAGCATTTAAATACTGTTTACCATTTGAAAGTATAAACTGGCAGTAAGCCAAGAATTTCTCAAAGATGGATTTTTCTTTGCAGCCTGACACTCAAGAAGACAAGGGTTGGTTTCATTTTGTACTTGTGGGTAAATTTAATGCATACCAAGAGACCACCAGGTAAAAATCAACACCTTCCACTTTACTGAGAGAGAAGTATTCATAAATAACATCTACATATACAGTACATATAGATGTACATAGTACATATACTGTACATAGGGATGCATTCAAATGTAATCATGCTAATTTGATTTTAATTTTATATTCAGTATTTTAATATACATTCATGCATCTGTGTTGCAATTTAACATTAAAATTAAATCAAGGATTTTTATTTCTTTAATACTGTAAGTCAATTAAGAGCACATTTATATTTATTGCGGACCTGCAGACCCACTTACAGTAAGTACATGTGAGTGAGGTACTGTACCTCGTTCGCCCATATAATAGCATGATCCAAACTGGGATATAAACACATGACTCTCTGGTCCAGAGTCTGCCATTGTATATTGTTGGGACTCACACAGAAATGCTCACTGTCCCGTTTCTGCATTTTGTTTAAGGCTCAGAGAAACTGTAAAGTGAGTAGTCGGACAGTAATATGATTTAGCCTAGAGTGTAGTTCTTTTGCTCCCTTTAGAGCTGATAGCCCTTTCTCTGTGCAGTGTGGTATTTATCATAGCCTTGCTAGCAGGGAAGAACACTGCCTACTGAGTAACTAGCACCCTACCCACAGAGATAATAACCAGGGATTACTTTCATATTAGAGATTGGACTCCAAAGTGCTGTAGCCATCCATTATGATATAAACCATATTTATTAAACAAACTGTAGATTAGCCATGGTTAATAGTCTCTTAATTGTACCTTAAAGCTGATTTGAATTCACAAGGTGGTAGGAGGCTTCAGCTTGACCTGACTAGAAAAGAATTTGGATCAGCAAATTGAAATGCCACACATGACTGCGCATTTACAGTGCGGTTTGATTACAACAGCAGATTGTGTAAAATGCCTTAGCAAACAAAAGCCAAAAAAAAAAAACACGCTGCTTTGTTTTGTCTTGTAATTGACATTTACAATGTGCACAATGTTTTGTTTCAACTTCATTTTGTTTGGAGAATGCTTTAAAATGGTCAGCACCATCCCACCATTGAGAGAGATTACACTATTCTGAAAGAGAAATAGAAATATTTGCAGCTTTTTTTAAAGACTAAAACATTAATCGCAGTTTAGAAAAATACACAACTCTCTGAGTGCTTAATTGCTATCATCAATACAAATAATGCTCAAGCTGCTCGGGTGTTCCTCGCAGCTGAGCATTGAACCTTGTTAACTATCAAACGCAATGGAAAGTTTGTCAGCAGACTAAAACATAACAGTAACCTGTTCATACACTGAAAAGACTGTATATTTCAAGTGTTGCTGTGTCTCCCGGTAATGGAGTGATATTTTAGCACGTAAAATCCTAATTTTTCGCTATCATTCATCAGAAAACTAATATTTGGATTTCTGTAGCCACGTTTAACTCAGCTTTTACATTTTGCTTAAAGATTTATAAAGACATACTGTACAGTATAAAGACTTTTACTTAACTTTGAGCATTCATTTAGTGTAAACCAAAATGCTACAAGTCATTGCTGTGTCAAAATATACAGTATGAGGGTCACATAACAATAGAAAAAAATAAATGTGTGCATTGGTAAGAAATGAGACCATTACTCAGTAGTTTATATTCAAAGTCTATAGAGGAATTGTGAAACTAAGCAAATGTTCACAACCCAGAATGCACAATTTGGTTCCTGGAGGGCTGGTATCCCTGCATGGTTTCATTCCAACTCAGTTTTTAACAATGCAATTCAGCTCATTGTGGGCTTAATGGGACCAGCAGGGCAACTTCTCCCAGTTCTATAGGTGCCACTGAACTAGAACAGACCTAGAAAACGTGCAGGGATACCGGCCCTCCAGGACCAGGAGTCTTCATCCCCATTTTTATGTATTCCCAGATGCTGCATTGAGAATGCATCAGTACACATCTGTTCAAGTTTATTATAGAGGTATGGAATCTTCCCTGAATCTGTGAGAAGACTGGCTGCTTGGAATAAAGGAGACATTCTGGAAGACATGATTCTTACAGAGTGACCTAACACATTCTGTATTGTAGTTTGGCATGGTTTATCTTTGTTTCCTTGTTTTGCACTGGATTTTGACTGTATATCTATGAATGCTACCCTCTAAGATAAAGATTCAGTACTATCTGTTTAAGAACTAATTTGTATCAAGTATATGTGTTCATTTAGAATTTCACTCATATGCAAACTACAAAAACAGCATTGCTCAGTACACACCCAGTGCAAAAAAAAAATCCAATTATCTTAAAACTATGTACAGTAATTAAAAAGAAGATTAATTGCTTTCCGTAAATGTCATCATTTTGAGGACATGCATCAGGAAATATCATGCACAGCCCTGCCATATCACAAGAGCCACACAATGAAGAAAAGAAAAAAAAGGAAACCTGAATTAGAAATTGCTGTGCCCTCATTAAAAAAAGAAATGGGTTCAAGGAAATGTAAATCAGAGAAATCGAACCTCAGGAACTCAATGTGCCCTTCCTGTCAGGCAAATAAATCCATCTGGAAATGCTGTGGGTATACTGCATCACTTCTGATTGGCTAAATAAAAGGTAATGAAATCAAAAACATGGCACCTGATGAACTGCGATGACCAGGCTCATCAAAAACCTATTTAGCTTTCCTAGAAAATTGTGGAAAATCAACAGAATGCAGGTCTGTGCGTCTGGTCCTGCCAACCCTGCGGGAAATGACGATGCGCAAACTAATTTGTTTTAGATTTACATTCAAAGTTGCGTTTGAAAGCCGGAGACGGAGTGAAAAAGACACGGAGACAAGAACAGTTGAGATTTTATTTGTTTGTTTCTTAGAGTAAACACTGGAAGGAATAAACTCTTCATTGCCCCCCTGCACTTAAACGCGACTTGTTTTTTTTAGAAAAGGTTATGACAGGCTCACTTGTATTATAATTATATTACCTCTGTAACAAATGCAACAAATCATACAAATAAGCTTCTAAGAACTGCGGTATGACAAAATCTAATAAAATTTCGATGAATAATTGCAACATGTGCAGACAAAACCATGTTTACAATTACCTTTTCGTAGAAATCACACAATTACTAGAAGAGCATTACCAGTACAGATGCCTCTAAAATGTTTAAGATTAACTGGTACTGTTGAATGTGAGTTATTGCTCAGCTCGTCACGATCCTCATCCCTCCTCTTAAGGGCGCTCCAGCCCTTTCGTATTTAAATTGATTACGTGCACCTGCCCCCTGTTTGTCAGTCATTATTTAAGCCTGACACTCCCACTATTCCTGGCTCAGCACTGGGAGATGGACGCCCGGAAGCCCGCCTGGCCTCATTACCCTGGTTTTATTCCCTGTCTCTGTTCCGATTTTAACCTTGTCTGTCTCGTCTCGGATGGCTCTCCCGGTTCCTGGACCCTGGACTGTCTGGATCAGTTTGACTTCGCCGCGCTCACCGAGCACCGGATCACCCTCGTCACGCCCCCCCTGTCTGTCAACCCCTCCTGATAACTGCTGTACCTTTCCCTGATGACCTTCTCCACTTCCTTCCAGTCACACATTTTGAGATCCTAAACCCATGGAACAGTCTTTATTATAAAAACAAAAACTGATCATGGAATATACATGAGATTTTAAATTCCTTGCCTTACTTGATTCGCAAGACACAGTCCTCGTGGTTGGCCAACAAGATAGATGGAAACTGTTTTTCAAAATATTTTTTGTCAGTCCAAAGCACATATTTCTGTAAATTGAATCTCATTTTCCATAGACGGCTTATTTACTGTAATTGTATCATCAAGAAGTAACATATTACTCCTCTTGTAAATTAAAAACACAACACATGCTGTATTATTATTAGCATTAGGGAAACAGTAATGGACATGGCAAAATGGGGTTTTGTTCCAAAAAAACAATTATCTGTAAAAATACTCCAGTGTCTGTTCTATGAATGTGAGATGTGCTGTCTGTTACAAAACAGATTTTTGTATTAAAGTAAATTTGCTAATGCTATTCCATTTAACAGAGGAACTGAGTTCAAGATGACTTCAACAATTTAGTTTAAAAACTGACAACTTTCGCGTTTTTCGTTTTCTGTGCACCTTCAATGTCTTTCGGCAGCTGCTTAGTGTGGAGAAAATGCATTCAGTTTTAACCAATTTCACCCTTCGTCACTGGCTTACCCATTTCTGGCTGGATTAAATCACAGCAGGTAGTCTAAATTTAAAATTTATTAGAACCTCCAGATAACCCATAAACAGACCAGGATGGATTATTTTCAGATTCTACAAACATTTTATCTGAATTCTGTATAATAATTTCAGAATATGTAAAAGCTAACTTTACATTTGGTTATTTCAGTAAGATATCTTGAAACATATTACAGTATACATAATTAGATACTGTTTGCTAATCTGTCAATGTATAAAAAGTACAATGTATAAAATGAAACATAAAATGATAGTCCTTGCGAGTTTAAATGTATTTATTTAAATGTTAATTTCTGGTTGTCACTTTTTCATAGAATTCAGAACAATCTCCGTGAAAATTCATTTTTTAAGAAGTAATTTACTAAGGTGACTCAAATAATTGACACATGCAGCACTTCTATTTGTCTTCATAAGCTAGGTTACTAATCTTAATGGTGTGGCTATCCAGTTAATAAAACTTAATAAAGACAAAACATTCTATGCATTATGAACAGTGCCAAGATGTCTAAAAACGAAGGTGCAGACTATTATTTTGCCTGTTTGGCACAATAATGTACTGCAATGCAATCTCCCACTTAAGCTAATCCAGCAGTGATCCAGGCACTCCAATATTTCTTTTTTTTCACATACTGTAAAAAGCATAAAATTTGCATTTTCTGCTATATTGAGTAAATTCTGCTTTTTTAATTATAAATCTGTGGTTGCGTATTCTGATTTGCACTTCTCATAATGCAACCACTTAACTGTTTTCAAGCAGAAGCCACCATGAACTGTGTCCATTGAAGTCTTAGAGCCCTTTCTGTGATACGAAGGATTACTTTAAGCACAGCAGACTTCATATCCTTCGACTGATTCTTCCACAGGACTGAGGCTTATTGAGATAGCAACATAATTAAAAAAGTGACTTGAAATATTTTATCAGAATATAATGTTTGCCTCTACATGTTTTTAGATTTGTAATTCAGATTGTGACTTGAATTTTCAAAATATTCTGTGCATATCTGGTGCTCAGACTGCATAAGCCTGAGAAGCGTGGAAGTAATTTTGATTTTCTTCGCAGGAAAGTGATTTATTTGTCTTACTAGCTTTCAGTGAAGTTAAAGCACTTACCTGGCTTTAAGCAGCATGTAAAATATTCAAGCTACTTTCTCATTGCCCACTGCCTCTGTCTCCCAGGCTCTCTCTCATTAGCAGTCCCAGCCTTCTCCAGCTACTCTCCACTACTTCCTCTTGAGCACAGTTTACCTACTTGACCTTTTATAAACACTTCCCTAACAAAAGGCCTCGTCTGCTGTCAGATCCAAGCCAGTACTGACTGCAAGGATCTCACAGTACTCTCAGCACTGGCCCTGTGTGCCAGGCTAACACACCATTAAGGGAATATACTGTATGGCTGTGGCTCATTTACAGCATCCGGCTCCACCTGCGCATGCATTCTTGAAGCTGCAGCTGCTCTTTCACTTAGTAATAGAAAGTCAGGATAAGATGTTTGTTCCCAAATATCTATCATTTAACTTGCAGAACTTCACCCAAATATTTAAGGGAAAGAGCATTCCTCTAATGAGATAAAATATGTGTTTATGTTTCCTGGCATCTGTCTGTCATAGAACGTAATTCAGACATTTCATTACCATTATTTAATAAACTATAAGATGCTCTTATAAACCTCTCATAACATGAATAATGCATTTATGAATGAGATGAAAAAAACATATGCTTTTGGCTAGAAAGCATGCATTAGCTATAGAGTGTCAGGAGTAAAGCAATTACTTGGAACATCTTTATAAACACTTACAAACCACAATGCCAATTTGATTAGGTCTAAAGCAAGAAGTTCATTTTCAGCTTTGTGCGAAAAACCCATTATGTTTTCATTGTGCGATATTGATTAATTATTGACACAACAGACCTGGATTATTGTAATCACTTGCAGTAATTTGGTGTATGTTACATTGCAAAATGTAGTTTAAAGAGACTCATTTTCTGTCAATTGTCATTTATGCATGTTTTTTTTATTTTAAAAGAAGATGAAACACATTTTCTACCTCATGGGCTTTCTTTTGTGTTTCTTGTGGCTCTTCTTCACAAACCTAACCAGAATGCATGCTGAATGTAAATTTGTCGATTTGAAGTTCCTGACATTTCTCTTTGAAATAGTCATCTTTGTTTTCAATACCAAGTAAGAAAGGTAGTCAAATTCTCCTTTTATAGAAGAATGTCATATGGCACCCATAGACATGAGATAATCTGAAGCGAACCACCATTATTTTTTAGATACAACCCACAAAACAGAATTATAACTTACAGTATATTGCTGTTTTGTAGAGTATCAGTAAAAATGATAAAACAAAAACACATTGTTTTAATTAGTATACAGTACCTTTCATCGTTAGGAAAATGAGTTTTTCAGAACTAATGCTTCTAAATATATTTAAATATACCACGATTCTCTCCCAGTGGCCAAGGCTTTACCAGTTCAGTACACTTCAGTCATTAAGCATACTGATGGTAATCACATTTTATTTGAAGTGTTTACCAGTATGATTGTACGGCACACTTAATTTCCATTAAATTTGCTCTCATGCCAGAAACAGACAATTATAATGAAATCTGCAGCAGAGAATCGCTGGACCACAGTCTGCTCCCAAATTGTTCTGTCAAAACATTGTGGTCTCCTCTTGTGCTCGCATCAGTACAGCTCAATGATTTGATTCCTGCCACCCCTAGTGCCAGGGCTAACAGAGTTATGTTAATACTGGCTTCATTTATAATTCATTCTGTCATGCACAAAGGACTGGACCTACATTACTATTGCTATGCTAGTGTAAAACAGATTCAGTGTACAAACCATTTTTTCTTCTTTTTAATCTGTACTCCGAATGCTCCACCTCTCTTATACTGAACATGTCTTCCAAGACAAAAATGTAACCTAACGGGCACATTTCATTTTTTAAAACAACAGATGGATTTAATATTTTTATGACTATGTTTGAACACATTAAAGAAAGGGCTTAAATATCTCACAGCTGAACTACAAGAGTACAAGACATGGAAGTTGTGCTGTATTAGGTATGAAAAGTGTACAGTAGCACTGGTTACATTTCCCTGGGTAAACAAATCTCAGTACAGTACAAGACCAGTTCTGTCCTATGCAAAGAAAGGTCAGGCTGTTTGCTTTTAATATATCCCAGATGTCAGAGTTTTCTCCTGATGTAATTCTGGATCAGTGGGCATCTTTTGTAGTGTGGCACACCACTACAAAAGTGTAAGCGATATCATGGATGAATTTTACTTGCAAATGGAGAAATATATATTTATAACAGGAAAAGACTGTGGCTTTTTAAATGCTTCTTCATGTCTCTGCCTTCTTGATCGCATGTTGTAATACTGTACCTTGGGATCCTGGAGAACAGTGCTCACTGAGCTTATATAAAAGCCTTTCCATGTCACAAACTGCTACAGTACATATTATGAAAGTGACTGTAAAGCAAAGAGACCATAAAAAGACAATGGGGTATTCTTATAGCACATTCCCTAAGAGATTATAAACAAATCCTACAAACCAGCATTGATCTAACCATCTTTAAAGGACAAGAGAAGATACTAGTATTAGCACTATTTCGCACAACACACTTTGAACTAAATTCTTACAAGAATTCTGTCCACTGGGTAGAGATGTAATGTATTACAACATTAATTTTCAAGAGAAAAAGGAAATCTTAGGTGTACTCATGAATATAGATCACAAATAAGCAATTCAATACATTTCAAGAAAGTGTGAAAGATCTCAAAGCTCTTAATTTTTTATGTTGCCATCCCTGCAATTTGTCTCTCTGCTGTCAATGTACTTCATAGTACTAGCTCAGCAGAGAAAAACGAATCCATGGTACTCTTAGGAACGTGTACATGTTGATCCATATACTGTAGATAAGATGTTAAAAATAAAACTATGCACAGGAAGGAATGGGTCTGAGAAAGGAGAATAGGATTGGAAGCAAAAAACAAAGTATCGCACAATGAACAGCACTTGACAAAGGACTATTTAATATTTAATATTAACTAAAGTTGATTTTAAAATTACCGTGGGATTTTCTATTATTTTTTTCTACAGTTCTTGTATTACTTAAGAGTTAAAATTTACTTCCATGATTATATATAAAACCATTCTGAAGAGTCCTACTTCATTTGTCTTTTGAAAAAAAAAACATATTTGCATACATACTTCCTGTACTGCTATCTTCCATTAAAAACATTTAATTAAAGAATGCAGTTTTGATATGCACACAGTCAGAGCATATTAGCAGACAACAGTGAACTAATATCCAAACTGAAAAACAACATCTAGCGGGGGGCATTGCTGCTCTTTGGAATTGAACTGTGTGTGTCATCAAACAGTATCAACAGAGATGAGTATTCAGTGTATGTGTGAGACGCTACAAAGACTGAAGATTTTCTGAAAGGCAAAGACATCTAAGTTAACTCGTAGAAACGAAAACGCTAGAACTGAAGAGAACTCTCTGTGTTATTCTTTGCTTTGTCAGCTTATTAAAGGTATCAAAATCAGTTCCCATGGTTCCCTTTTCTAGCAACAGAGAAGATTTATTTTTCTTGTATTTTGAAGGTCACCAATATTTACTGCCTAAATGGCAAATCAACAACTGAATACCCCGGCAGAATATGTAACAATCTCTGAAGATACTGCTCAACAGATGGAAACAAAAAAGATCTTTGGGAAGACTGAAAAAAAATAAACCTCACTCCTGTTTTTCTGACAGATCAAATTCTCCATAATGTAAATAACTTCTTGCAGAAATGTCATTTCTCTGTGGTCTCTGGGGATGCTGGAGGATGAGGAGGTTCACAGTCAATAACAGAGAGGTACAGTATGTAAGAGCATAATTAAATAACTATTAGGAAAATCAAAGACTTTTGTATTTGATGGATGGTGTTTATTTTGTTAAGAGTCATTTGACAGCATTTTTTACTACCTTGTAAGCTAATCTCAACAGATCTCTAAAAAAGGCACACCTGGGCCTGTTCAGGATTGGGGTAACTGCTATAAGTGGTACCAGAGGACTAGTAGGTGGTGATCTTCCCACTGATCTAAGTTTTCCAAACTGATGTCCCATTATGGTAACCAGGGAAACTGTGCTGTAGGGGGAGCCATCCTTCCAAGTGTCATTGAATATTTAAGATTCCTTGGCACTATATGAAAGACAAGGGGTGTAAAGCCCAGTGTTGTGCACAATTTGAAGTATCTAAAGCTGCTCTTTAATTCAACTGATGAAGGTATTTCCTGCAGTACATCTCAACCTGTACTGTATGCTGTGTATTGCAGTTGCTGGTGCAGAAGGCAGCATATCAGCCAGATAGGTGCTACCCTTAGTTACGGATGAAGTGCTTTGGAATCCTTTGTGATGAAAAATACTATATAAATAATTATTATTACAGTCTGATACTTTAGGAAGCCAAGTTTCATTTTTTATCCAACATGCATATTAATATACTAAAACAGGAATAGTATAATTAGGAATCACATTTCAGAAGCATATGTTATTCTACTCTGCTGGCACATTTTGCATTATAAAATTATCTAACACCTCTCATCTGTTGCATTCCTCCGTTGCGTTTGGTATTCTCTCTACATTACTAATGTATGAAGGACTTGATCTGTCAGGTGTGAACGCACAGCTGATTTAAATGTGCAACCAATGATGGCAAGAAATCCATTGGTCTTTCATTGTAGTCTCATCCTGAGACCCTGCAAGGTAGACTGGATAAATTATTAAGTGGATGCTGATTTAACTGAGAGTCTAATTTTATAATTATCTAAAAAGTTGCCAAGTGGATATTTATAGCTTCAGAACTGACCTGGGAAACTTAGATAACTGGTGTACAAATTGATTTAGGAAACCATGTTTTATGAGTCATACAGAGGGGATGACTAACTGTGAATGGACATCACAGAACATATTGCTGGTGCCAACACACAGGTACATGAAAACAACCCTTCTCAACCCAGACAGCTTTGTCCTTTACAGTACTGTACATTATGAACAAACTAGATTGAAATGTGGTTAAAACCTAAATACTTTATTGTCACTAAAGAACATGGATATACCTTAATTGTGTACCTACCTAGAGCACAGTTTTCAGGCTACGAAAAATCTGGAGCAAAACTTGAAAAAATGCATCAAGTACATATATGGGCACCATTTACTAAGCCGTCCTGCTACATTTTTCTCTGAATCTGTTGGCTGCTCGGTTGCACAGCCACAGGGAACACTTAGCGAGCATAGCAAATGGACATGACATTGTACTAGATGAATTAAGCACTCCGTAAATAAAACATGACTCTCTTTTTATGGGCCTTAGACATATAGAATAAGTATATTAATAAAGAAGTAGTCTGCTATGTCGTTTTCTGAATCACACAATTCTGTTGTTACAGAAAAAGTAACAGTAGTTCACCCACATTCTATTAAATATTTATGAAATGGGCAATTTATTTAAAGTGGAAATGTTTCTTTTTTATGCCAGAGGAGTATAATAGACCATCAGTGCTTTTCAAAATATTTTAAGATGAATATCTTGTAGATGTGATGCAAGAAGTACAATATCTCACTTAGCACATGTTTAGATTTATTTTGTGTTTTATAATTTTATTTAATATTTAATCAATTCTAAACCTGAGCACTTCATTTGAAATCCAAATAACATGATGTTAATGACCATCTATTGGGTTCAGTCAACTCTGGACAGAAACTGCTTTACATACAGTAGGTCACATCTGTTTTGCAAAAAGGGTCAAAAGAAATTGTTTTCCATCACTAAAGCTTTCATTTTGGAGACAATGGACATCACAAAATGGCTGCAGGGCAACTCAGAAAAGGGTAAGATGACTACTAAATTTAAAAGCCTTGTGTAATTCATTTCAGAAATTCCTGACTGTGTGCTTAAACATCGACAAAGAAGTGCTGACATGTACAGGTACGTGACTCTGTCCACACGGAGAATACTCCAGCAAAGCAGTAGGCTGGTAAAGAAGGAATATTAACTAGAATCTTTTTGGCAATTGTTAACACAATTGGGTTTCCCAGTTTGACCCCCTGGTCAGCACAAGGATAAGAATGAGAACAGTGCAGGCTTCCTTCTGAAATTATTCTACACTGTTTTACACTGCAAGTTCCACACTGCCTGCAGGAAGAGTTGGTGGTGAATGACAGCACAGCACACTCACGGATCTCCTACTCTTTTCCAGGAGCTCTTGGCGCTGCTGCTGTGTGGATACATGGACAAAGCTCTGAATTGCATCAGTTTTCGCACCCTGGCATAGCCTGACAAGTGACACCCTGCTGCTGCAGCTTACTGCAATAATTTTAATGCCACAATTAAGAAGATGCAATTTTTCAGGGCAGTCTTTGCATAATCTTAATTCAATAATATTTTTTAAGGTATTGCTTAGAAATTTGGTTGAAAATGTGGGGAGCAATAATGTCTTTTAATGACAAAATCAGAACAGCATATACTGTACAGTATTGTTGTGTGTGGCTGTATTTACAGTACCTTCCCAGAATACACGTTTTTAGACTGTCACAATTTTAGATCCATTGCACACAGTGAAAAGCTTGAAACAATGTTGGTGGGAACAAGGTCGAATTAAAAATCAGGAAATGCTCTCTCTCTAGTAATGATTACAGATAACTCTATAGGGAACACTTCAGCCAGTGTATACTAATATTCAAAGCAAATAATTACGCTTTGTCTGACAACAGTAATTTAACTCAATTGATGTGTGGTAGATAGAGATTACCTCAAAACTTGCAATGCATAACAAGTTGCAAGCACCAGTTCAGTGAGAAGATGAAATATAGATTTATTCTCTGAAGGAAAAGAAGATGAAATCTGATAACACAGTCTTTTGTGGTCACTGGATTATTTTCTATTCCAGGAAGTTAAGGTCACTGACTCCGGAATCAAACTGGGGGTAAAGGAAATAGCACCTGAAGCAAAATGCTTACAGATAACTAAACATCTCTGATATCATTAATTAATAAATAAACGAGAAACAAAGGAAATGTTATGTACTGTGTACAGTATATGGCATATACTAATTAATTCAGGTGGGTAGCTGCGTCAGCATGCGTAGGCTGCAAAGGAACAAGTAATAGGTTTATTCCATGCTGAAAAAAAGAAGAAAGAGAATACAACGTTTTGGCTGTGGAGCCTTCTTCAGGTGTCAAGGCGTCTTCAGGTGACACCCGAAGAAGGCTCCACAGCTGAAACGCTGTGTTCTCTTTCTTCTTTTTTTCAGCATGGAATAAACCTATTACTTGTTCCTTTGTATACTAATTAATGATCAAAGTACTCTTCAGCACCTTGGTTAATCAAGCAATTAAGGTTCAATTCAGTGATTAGTTCATTGGAATTTTTCAAGTCCTGTAATGACATGGAAGGCAAAAGCAAAAGATGACTATCCCAATAAAGATGACTATACACAAATAATCTGTGCATAAGTATCAGTACTACTTTTGGAGCTATTTCTGGCAGACAATGCCAGGACTGAAAAGCATTTATGTGTTGAAAAAAAATATATGAGATGTAGATGAATAAAGATTAGAGATACAGACTCAATTGATCTATAACATCACCACAGAGAGGCAGGGTAGAGCTTAAAAACACACACTATCTTCAGAATTGTAGGAAGAGATTATCTGTTAATACACCAATGCAGTAGTGAAGAAATTAATCGTACTTACTTTGTAACATTGATCACATGTAAAAAGTTAAGATATTTATCTTAGTGTTACAGTAGAGTGGTACTGAAGAGAGTGAATGTAAATCAAACTGAGATTAGGAATCTCTAGAGGAATCATGACCTCAGTTTTGGATTGTACTCAATTTAGAGATGCAGTTAAAGAAATGAAACAGGTGAGTAAAAGACATCTTAAAAATCACATATCCACAAAATAAATCAATATATTTGATAATTCAACTTTCAGATGTTTTATCATTACAATGCATGTACAGTACTGTATGTTTTAAACAAGGTGCAGATGCTATAAGCACAGAGTTCTTATCTAAATTCCAATTGTGAAAGTTCATAATATCAAAATAAAAAAGTTTCTTAAAGTGTAAAATAATTGGAATTGTCCTAGAACAACCAATTAAGCACAGCCTACAATGATGGAATTGTAAATTCCGTTACAGAGAGTGGAAATTAATCATCATCGTTGACTTTTTTATCATGCAATAAACTTTTATAAAACATTCTAAAGTAAATGTGTTATTTCTTCTTGCATAAACTGCATACATTCAAATACATGAACAATGAAAAGAAAGACGGTCATAATGGTTCCCTTTTAGTATAGTACAATAATATATTCTTGATACAACAACAGCAATCAACAAAAACCAAATCAGACAATGTTCAGTGTCAACACTTTTCTTTCACAGCTGAGGAGAAGCAACTGATTTGAAAATTGTCACTTAGTGAGTTGAATTTAACTAATTATAAAGAAAAAATTGTCCCATTTTAGTTTACTGCTACTGTATGGAATATCTATTAACATATTTTAACATACTGTATAACAATGTTCTAACTGATGTTACAAACAGTTATTAAAAGTAACGCTAGGATTACAGTACTGTTAGGAACATGATTCTGGATAATGTAAGGATTGGGGTTTTGTTAATAACATTCAATTAAACTATAATAGACTGTTGGTTATTTTCACATTAATACCACTTTGTTAAAACTTTATGCATACATTTCATCTATAAAAACTCTAGAAATCCATTTACAAGCCCTATTCTAAAGTGTAAGTGAAGATGTAAAGCTAGTTTAGTAATGCTTTACTTGAACATTACTGCATAATGGCTTCATAGTCCCTTCATAACTTTACACCAGATTTTACAATCACATTCACAATACTTTACAGGGACATGACATATGAGGTTAATACATTCCTTGCATTGCATCATACCCAGCGCTATACATTATGCTGAAAGAAATGTCATGACCACCGTTTTACAGGTTTGCAAGTGCTGCTGCTACAGTATGTTATTAGCACCACAGATTCAATCCGAATAAATCCTTTATAAGATGATAATGGTGATATTGACAGTGCTGAGTTTTACACTCCAAGAGGACTATTGCACAAGTGACCATAGTCCATGTGCATCCCTTCTCCATAACTGGATTTTTACTGTCATGGTTATGCCACCCAATCAAATATTGTGCCCATGGACCAATGTATTGACTTACATTCTTTCAGATACGTTCATTTCCCCAGTGAAATCGGATCACAACATATTATAGAGGTTTACAGATTGGATGGCGCGTTTTGCTTAAAATACTCTAAAAGGTTACAGTATACTGTAATCTTAATAGGTTTTCAAAGACCAAAGCTATATTTGTCATAAATAATTAAAGTACAGAAAACACAAGAGTCTCGTTTAGTAGTTATTGGTATCGTATTTTGCAGTTACTATTTTGCAAATATTTCTCTGGCATGGATTACACTGAAAAGATGCCTCCTGTACTGTTCTACAGGAACCTCTGGCACTTCTGAAGGGGATCCGAGATCACTTCTCCTAGCAGAAATACCCCAGGTAACTCAGACACTTTGGCTTCTGTTTGTGAACTGCTGTCTTAAATTTCACAACATATTGTAAGCTTGATTGGATTGAGGAATGAAGATTGAGATGGCCAGTTAAGAACATTTAACGTGTGTGGAATTAAACACTTCAGCCTGGATGTATGCTTTGGATATTATCATGATAAAATGAGCATGAGCCTCTTGGCTGAGGGAACCAGGTGTTTGGCCAGAATGTCCTGGTATGAAGTAAGGGTTTACAGTATAACTCAACAAGGGATCCAGAAACATACTGTATACTACTCTAAAACACACTAGACCAATGCCATATTCCACAGTGGGCGTGAGTATTTTCTCAGCATAAGCTTCATAAGCTTTTTATAGCAAACATACAGCTAATGAGCATGTTCAAAAAGCTAAAGTTTCATTTCATGTGACCATTAGATATGGTTCCAATTGTCATTTAGATGTAGTCTGACAGATCTGGGTCTCCTCTTTTCTTGGGTTTCCCTCAGAAAAAAGTTTTTTTTCCTTGCAACCCAGCCCTGAATTCCTCTTTCATGCAGACAGCACTGATTGGTCGTTTTTGCTATTTTAATTCTAAATCTTCCCGTTTCTGTTTGAAATCTTAACTGCTGCCTTTGGATTTAATGTACAGTTGCCTCCAGAACCACTTGCCCAGGCTGACATGACACGCTCTGCTGGTATTGCTTTTATACCAGTAGCCTTAAATTTCTTAATATTGGATATCACGGTGGAAAATGGTAGATTCAGCTTTTGTGCATTATTTCACAGCCATTCCTCAACACGAGGAAGTCAAGCGCACTCTGACCTTAACCATGATGACACATGTGGCTAATGAATGTCTTCCATGAGTTATGTACTGGACACTTTTGTATACAGTAGCTTCAGCCATATCACCCTGCAGCTCACACCTGGCAGCCCCCTGAAGCTCAGAGGGTGTGAGCCTGGTCAGTACCTGGATGGGAGACCTCCTGGGACAAACTAAGGTTGCTGCTGGAAGAGGTGTTAGTGGAGCCAGCAGGGTGCCCTCACCGTGCAGTCTGTGTAAGTCCTAATGCCCCAGTATAGTGACGGGGACTCTATACTATAAAACAGGTGCCTTCCATTGGACAACATGTAAAACCAAGGTCCTGACTCTCTGTGGTCATTAAAAATCCCAGGGCATTTCTCGAAAAAAGTAGGGTGTGTAACCCCGGCGTCTTGGCCAAATTTCCCATTGGCCTTTACCCATCATGGCCTCCTAATAATCCCCATCTATGAATTGTCATTACTCTGCTCTCCTCCCCACTGATAGCTGACGTGTGGTGAGTGTTCTGGTGCACTATGGCCAGGTGGATGCTGCACATTGGTGGTGGAGGGGAGTCCCCATTACCTGTAAAGTGTTTTGAGTGGAGTGTCCAGAAAAGTGCTGTATAGGTGTGAGAAATTATTATATCCTGGAAAAAAGGGGAAACCTTTGGTGGCCTCTAAATACCGTACTGGAGCTCCATAGCCTTCCCTTATATTCCCAAAAGGCAAATGTAAATTTGTTGACTATTTAAACTAATACGTGTGCAGATAAAGTAATAAGTGTGCAGAAACGTGGCACTCATTTTATCCAGAATTCAATCAGTTTTAGAACTTCTGTTTGGCCCTGTATTTTTTTTATATGTAAATATACTCTACACACAGTAGATCTTAAGCAATAAATGTGTATTTATTCTACTACATTTCGTCAAATGACAGTGTCTTGTATTGCAACAAAAAATCCCAAATCTGATTCTGTTTATTTTACTGTACTCACAATAATAATGATTATTCTCCTTCTCATGATTACCATCATTACAGGGAGCCGTAGTGGCACTATACATACTGAAATTCAAAATAAAATAAGAAAAAGAGAGTAAAACATGTCCATGTGGTAGCTTTGTTGCAAATACTGTAACTCTTATGACAGATGGAAAGCCTCCAGCTAATTTTGTTCTAGATAATGTGAACAGATCAGAAAGGGTCTATAGGTGATCACATGTGAAATATTGCAAGTGCCAGTATTTAAGTTAAATTACACCCATAGGGAAGCTCCTTATGCATATGCATTGTGGGTTGACAGGTTGTCAATTTCATGATCAATCAGCTGGGCCCTGCTTTCACTGGATGAATTATCTAAGATCATACTATTTTAATGTTCCCTTTTCAGTTCATTTGCATTTTTTGTTCCATTGTTCTCTTATAATAACCTCATGAAGCATGCTAACAATTGCCTGGTAAAAAATAACTACTGTTTCTCTAAAATATTTTTCTTATTCTTGTACAGTAGGTCTGACTTTTTCCGTATTTGAAAGACTGTCAAACAATTGCCAGTCTGCCTGCACACAACAGTGGATTGATTGAAAGGAATGTGCTAAACAGACTCACTGGTCTCTACAAAAACCTTTCTGAGAAAGATAGCTTAATGAACTGTGTGTGCCTCGCACATAAATTAGGAAAATATGAAAAGAATCATATTTTTTTTTGCATTAAAAAAATATCAAAATACTTTCTTAATAGGTACAGTCAACTTAATTTGTGGGTACAGAATTTTAATAAGACTAAAAATGATGACAAAATACAGCACAGATGTTATGATAGCAATTTTCAATTCTGGCTTTCATCAAATGAGTTTATTAATAATATATCAACACTGGTATATTCAAATTAAATTCACATTACAGGTTTAAAGAATATTTTACATTAATTATAAAGTAGCCAATTTAAAGTGGAGGGGATGGCGGGATGCTGTTTATATAAATTATTTAAACACACCACTGGCCACCTTAATAAACATTTTACATTATTTATTGCTTTGATTGGATGAGAAATGTATATGGAGAGCCATTAAAAAGGCAACATGTGCTATTAGTTCCAATGCTCGTTTGTTGTTTTCAAAGCTTCTGAGTATAAATAAATATTTTTAATGTCTAAAGTGTTTAGAAATGCCTTTCACAGCCCCCTTCTCAGTGACAAAAGAAACCGAACCATTAAAGCACCAATACAAGTGCTCTCAGTCTGCTTTAGTGCTTGTACTTCATATCAAGTATGTGCTGTTCTATGACAAAGTATCTGACACCACAGAGGAATGTTGGACTAAATTCGCTGAATTATAAACTTTACAAAAAACACTCAGCTGCTAGTAACCAAACAATGTAGATGGCCCAAATATGGATTGGTTTTCTGTAATAGTGTTCCACTATAAGTCCAAACCAATGCCAAAACTATTTTTTTTCCCATTTCAGGAATCAGATTTAGTTGTTGCACATTCTGCCGTGTGCTGTATATACTGTATTTTAAAAAGTGGGCTGTGCACTGCCTATGAAATGTTGTTGATCTTGTAGTATATTTCATCATTTGAAAAAAAAAGTCTTTTTTGCGCAGGGGTTGATCTGTCCTCCACTCCCAGCCCCCATAACTGCCAAGGTCATTCATTCACGTGTTCCTGTGAGATACACTCCTGGGTATTATAGCACAGACTCCAGAAAATAATTTTCTGGGAAATGCAATTTCTGTGCAGCTTGTTTAGAAATAAAAAACCATAATGGTTTCATTCAGCATGAGAGTAATAAATGTTGATGTCAACTCCACATATTATTGTGCAACCCAATACTCCATGGAAAAATAAACTTAATGTGTCCCTTAACTGTATCATTAGCATGCTTGATCTTTTTTATTGACTATTTTGAATTACACAAACCTTTAAATCTCCTTTTAATTGGACTATTTGAGACATGCAGCATCCATATTGGGACATTTTTTTAGCTTTACTTTTTTTTTACCGCCGACAGGAGAATCTTGTCATTCTTAATCACGTGTGTTTGTTAATAAATGTTTCACATTGTATCGCAAACTCTGACAGAAGGTTTCATGATGTACTGTATTTAAAAGCTTGTTCCAAAAGAAATCAACAACATTAGAAGACAGGGTACGTGCACGGATCTGCTGTAAGCAGTGGTAAAAGTGATAATAAGGCAGGGAAAAAGTAAATTACCATTAGACTGTCAATACATTTTAAAAGTGTGGGGGATGAAAAGGATATACCTTGAGGCAGAAGAGCTTTCACTTTCCAGTCATGCACAGTGACAGTCTTTGCTCTAGGCAATTAGAAACAATCCAGTATTGACTTGGTCATGTGCTTATGGATCCGGATCAGTGTTGCTATTTGAAGTCAAGGAGAAATCTCCAGACCATGCACAGGCCTTGACTTTTATCTGATGGTATTAATCTGATCTCCATTAAAATGAGTTTATTTTATTTAAAACACACTGGTTACATTGTACTTCATCTGTCAGACCATTGTTGTTTAGGAGCTTGTGGACAGGAGTGCTTATACTGCAAAGTGTCAAATTTCCATCTCGCCTACTGTATAGTTAATTGTGACTGATAGCAGTTTTATTCCTTTAATTCTGCAGATAAAGGAGGGTATACTCCTGTCAAAGGTTAAAGTTTGCATTTAATTGTTTGGAAGCACACTTCAAGACCAGAGTTGCTTTGAACAGTACAACACCCTTAAGCTGAAAGAACACGCCAGGGCAAAAATGAAGAAAGGCACAAAATGAAGATGCTTAGCGTAAATGACCACTGGTCCTCATTCTAACTCCCATTTTAACTTCCATCAACATTCTCAATGTCTTGATCGGACATTTAAATAAAAAAGCGGTCCTTTAATTGTTTTCAGTTTAAATTCTGTCATAAATACGTGAGTCAACTAATCCATAACTGTGGTGTCTTGAAACCTGCATCATTTTAGAAGCTGAACACTATGGCAAAGACAGATTAAATTGAAAGTTCAACTGAATGTTAAACACAAGATGAGTTACAAACTAAATGAAGCAATTTGGCCCATCTGCTCATTTGATTTTTAGTAGCTAATTGATCCGATGATCTCACCCAGCCATTTCTTGAAAGAAGCTCAGATATCAGTTCCAAATACATAGCTGGGAGACTTGTTCCCACAACCTTCGGGTAAAATGGAACCGGTCTTTATTTTGAATGTGATTTCCCATAGTTTTGACCTTTAATCCCTAGTTCATATTTCACTATTGATTCTATAGAAGTCCACTGGGTTGACTTTATCGATCTCTTTGAGGAATTTGTAACTTGTATTAGTAGTACTATAGGTTAAGCAATATTGGAAAAATCAACTGCAATGAAAACCGTGTACAGGGTTCCATGTACTGGGATTAGAAAGCCCTGCATTAAGGCAATGTTGACTTAGATATTAAAAACACACATGAGAAACCTCTTAATGGATATTTCAAGCCAGTGGGCTAAAACAGCCATCCTTCATTGGAGTGTTAGGACAAATTATTAGCAGTGTGAATCGTGGTAATAATGTTAATAGACATTGGTGCATTATTTACAATGAACCCGATGAAAAGTAAGTTTCAGGCACTCTTTGCTTGGGCCCCATGAAGGACAACTGATTTATTTGCAAATATTTGTTTAATTAACATATGATTCATGTGGTGGGCTTTCAGTGCTCGGCTATTTTTTATAAGCTAATTTAGCAAAACACTTGAGACAGTACATCTGTCTCTTTCCTTTTTTCTCTCTCTGTTAGCCCCTAGGTCAGCACATGTTGCCACAATCACCATGTCAAAGATGCGCGTCATTTAACATGGTAGGTTAGATGCTGCAGGGCCTTCACAGCAGTGGGCGATGTTCTGTGCACGTCTTTCCTGGGATAACTGCCGGCATTCTCAAATACTGTACTTCCACTGATTGCATTTTTTTCTCCTTTAAAAAGGGTATTTAGGATCTACTGTATATGATTATAAATCACAGAGAAATAAACACACATACTGTAGATATCAAGCAAAATGAGAAGATAAAGGGGAAAGCAGAGGACTGGACGAAGGCAGTGTGAAAAAGCGTGACAAATTAAATAATTCTGAAAGGGTTAAACAGAGGCTGTAGATGAAGCACAACGACATGCAGTATGAATCCTACAAATTCTTAAGAGGTCTAGAACAGCTCCTTAAAGAATCTCAGTCCTTACTGATGTAGTTTTGTATCTTCAGCACACAGTTCCTGTGTCATTTTTGACAATGCAAGCATTGTGGTCTGGTGATGTACAATAGGTCATTAGCAGGGTTTTGTTCCTGTGTTCATGTTAAAATTAAATTAATTCTAAAAAATAAATATGTAAGGATGTTCAAAGATTCCTAATCCAATGTGTTAATCCACAGACTCCTAACACATTAGAAACAGATTTACACTTCATGTTATGTGTGTAACTCCATATTTAAGAATCCAGATTGCTTTCATTAATTATATGTATAGAATTTATCTCTGAACTCCAAATTATTCCAGCTGGGTGGTAAAACTAGGGTTAGTACAGTTTCATTAATAGTTTTAACTTGTTCATGACTGTAGATGTTCTCAAATGTAATTCAACGCTGCCAAGATCATATGGTATAATAAGCTCAGACATGCTGTCACATGAGACATTCTAAATATTTGCATGCATTTCAAAACTGCAAACACAAGGGGTTTGCTTGTGCAGGTGCAGTTATTTTTCAGCTATTTTCTCAAATGTTCTATCAATGTGGTAGAAGACAATTTAATTGAGATTCCAGACCTTAAGAAGTATGATGCCAGGGTCTTGTTTTTGTCTTATTATTCTGTTTAAGGTTTTATTTAGAAGAGCAAAGCATTTTTGCCCCTGCTGCTCTCCTGAAAGTAATTATGATAATTTCCATCAACTACATTCTTTGTTTTGGGATTTCAAAGCTTAAATAGTTTTAATGAGACATTCACTGGCACTGTAGACAGCTTCATTTAAAAAGAACACAAACTTCAAATGGCAAAAATGGTAGTTTTGTTGCAGATCATTTCATTATTGATATGAAAATACATTAAAACACATAAAATTAAGTGATTTTTCAGGTCAGGTCAGACAATCAACTTCTTTATATGAGCCCGGGATTCCATTTATGCCCATGGCAGGCAAACCAATTGTGATTCAAAAAGTGATTCTATAAACACAATAGAAAAATAGGTTTCAATCATAGCTCTGACACAATATTAGCCCTCAGAGCTCTCTGAAATCTTTATGGTGATAGAGTAAAAACAGCCGCAGTGAGTGCATCTGAACATTTTCCCCCTCGTTATGGTATAAAAATAAACAATATTTGCATGAATAATCTAAACTTCATGCATATGGTCTCGCACAGATTGAGTTCCTTTAGAGGTGACTGCATCTGAGTTGTACAAAACAAACCTCAGCTAATGGCCCTGGCTGATTTGACACCACTATCTCCATGAATTAGCTATCGAATCATTAAAGAAGCAGAGAGGTGTTGCCATTCTCCATTTAATTGGCATTATAGCATGTGTCTTAAAGCTAAACTTCTGTTCAAAATCGTCAATAATAATATTGACACATACTGTACACACACAGGCACACTTTTTGCACGGTGAATTTTTCCACATTTGTTTACAGTTACAAATCAGCTTTTGAAATGACACAGAATTGAATATGTGTGAAGTAATTTGTTATTTAACATATGATTGTAATCTGCTCTCTAAAAAATGTATACAACGGTTTATCTGCATAATATATCTTTGCCCACTTGACAAAATGTTGTGCAACGCAATAGAATGATGCGCCATCGTGAGCTTCAAAGACAGGATGTGGCCGGGCAATCACGAAGGCTCCGACGTATTTAGAGAGCAACACTTATCTCTTTCGTTTAGCACAGTGATTCGTTTAATGACACGTGGGATTGATATGTTCTATTGGTTCCACTGATTTCCAATTTGTGGAAAGTCAGGGGATTGAATTCTTTCTAGTTCTCTTCAAGCTCACCGGGTCTTACCTGTCACTGAGAGATCGTTGCATTGGATTGAGGATCCCTAACATTTCGCCCAGTGCTTGCACAGTACCTATTTGAAATGTACTGCATACTGTATACAGGTATTGCCAATATGATATAATTTAGGAGGGGAAATGGACATTTTCTTTATCAATGTGACATTAATTAAGATCACAACTGTTTAGCCTCAGAATTATTCTTTTTTTAATTTTCTTTATGTACCACTCACTCCTCTATCCTACTGTGCTTGCCAGGAATACTGTACCAGGCATATTCTGATGCATAGGACAGGAATCTGCTGTCTGTACTACATACAGCCATGGCCTAGTAGGAGATACGCCTGTTTGCGCAACATGGGCCTTACACAGTATATGTATTAAAAAGACAAAGGCACGTCATATCAAATTCATGATTCAAGTGTCATGCTCTTCCCTGCTGCTGCTCTGCGCGGCAAACTAGCTGTGTTGCGGTGGGCAATGATGGGTGGGCAATGAGGTCATCGTCCACCTGTCTCCCTTCGCCGGCTGCTGCAGGAAGTAATCACCAAGAGACTTGGAGCACCTGGAGTCATTTTACAACCAGACGCCTGCCAGGTGCTCTTCAGAATAAGAAGCGAGTTTGAGGTTTGTCTCTGCGTTTGCCCGATCACCCCTCGGCTTCGCTAACTGTGCGTCTCTCAGCCTCGGCACTGGCTTTGAACTCAGACTGGACCTCGACCTTTCTCCCAGACGTCTCTCTGCGCTAAGTTACGGTGTCTCCCCGGGACCTTGCTGTGGATTTCGACCCTGGACCATGTTTGCCTGCACCACTCTCTAGCTAGTTGTCAAGCCTGCTTGCATGGCTACTCGGCTCGCCAGCACGCAAGCAGCTTGCTCCCCTCTCCAGAGTGCGAGTTCCCTGCTCACTCCGGTCTCAGTATCTTGCCGCCCTGGGTATCCCCTGAGTTCTTTCTGCAGGGTCAACAACTCGGGTACCTGCTCCCTCAGCGTGTGGGCCCTCTAACACTGCTGGGGCGCAATCTAAGCCCCACCTCGGTAGCTCGTCATGACGGCAAGACTCGAAAACAAAAACAGCATCATCAGTCACTTAAGTGCGTACAATGCTAGGAAGTGATAAATGAAGATTTACATAGACTGGAAAACGGACAACATTTAGATATTTTTTTTCTATTTTCAGTTAAATGGAAAACCCCGTTAGAAACCCACAGTGCATTTTAAGCACTTTTAGCATCATGTCAAAAGAAAAAAAGACTTCTTAAAATTTTAACATAAACAGCCTTCACATTCAGTAGAATTTAATTAATTCCACACTGAGATTTTCTTTGAAGTATCAAAAAAGTAATATTAATTTAGCAAAAATGCAGTTCTGATATCCCTCGGTTCTGACTGCAGAAAAAAGAACACTCTGGGCATGATTCACTCTGATATTTCCATTAAAGAGGTTCTCACACCTTACTGTATTTTCTTGCAAGACAATCAATTTGTAACTGCTTATTATGAAATTAAAAATGGGAAACTTGGACAGTTTTTAGAAAAGGAAACACTATACTCCATGCCAAAGCTTTTAATGAGCAGTATTCACACCCTAATAGTTGGCACAATGTAACTGTGAATCTTGGCTCATTTGTTTTTCTTATCCTTATCTAAATCTGAGGCCACGTAAAGTATTTTTGAAACTATGTATTTATTATTTAAATGATTCATGTACAACTGTCTATGTAGTCTGTATTACACAGAAGATGGAGCCGGGCATGTGTTTCTCTGTAGCTAACCTAATGCACTTAAATCTAAGTGATGTAAGATTCTGTGTTCCTGGAAACTAGGTTAAAAGGATATACAGTAAGCCTGTTTAAATTAAGTAAAGGAAAATATATATTAAACACATTATTATTGTGAATATTCCATTATCCAAGGCAACAAGCAAACCCAATGTCTGTACTGCAGTAATTTAAAATAATGCAAAAACAACATGTCTATTCATCCCATTTGTTAGACATGAAGCCAAGGACAATGTCAAATCCGTCCCTTTAAAAACAATACGATGCTTTGCTCTTTGAATCTGCTAATTGAAACTCTCCCACTTGTTATACAGATTTAGCTACACTGCTTTATCTTTTGTGGAGATAATTGGAAAATCAAGTTATTATATTACAGATTCCCTTAGCTATTTTAGTTTATTTCATTATTTATAACTGAAGATATGGCACAAGCTTCAGCCTTTAAAAATGCATATATTAGTGGGGGTAATTATTAATATAACAACACAGAAAATGCACAACATAATGCTCATTTATTCATATATACTCCATTAGGCTTTTCTGCTATTATGATAACTTCAACTATTATTAATACAGCTTTGTCTGGATGACAAGAAACTAAGCTTCTACTTTACCATCATTAATTGACATTGATCAGAACCTTTAAAACCTGATCACAACAATGCAAGGTAAACTACAGTATGTGCAAGCAACTCAAACGAAGTGTTGTAGGACCTAATCCATCTCGTTTACCAATTAACTCTTACTGATTCATTGTCTTTCACCTCTGGTCATTAACATCATTTGTTTCTCTCTACACATTCATAAAGCTAAAATGCTACTTTTCGTACTATAAAATGCTACATTATCAGGTTACACTGGTAGCAGAAAACAAAATGGCTAAAACGTCGTTTGACGTATTGTGTTTCTGCAAAAAGTATCACAAATACTTCTCACAGCAGTACATAAAGATATAATCCAAATCAATCAAAATGACATCCTAATTATGAACAAAACTGAAACTATTCCCTTAACGAAAATGTGCCTGAAAAAATGCATTTGAAAAATGATACTTTTAAAAACCAGAATGACAAGTCATTTGAAATGCAATAACACTCTAATTTCTTTTTCCATATTTGCACAAATTATCTAGATTTATGGTTATCAATTTATATTACCTGTCAGTCTAACCAAAATATTAAAACAAAAGAAAAAGTAAATAGGGCTTACATCACTCTTTATATTAAGACCAACTAATCACGGTGCCTGTAGTCAGGAGTTCCAATATGAAAAATTAAGTTAGGTACATCACAGATGGTTTTTAATCTTGCAGCTACCTACAGAGCAGATAAAAATTCCCTTCAACCGCAGACAACAACTGGTCGATCAATCAATAACAAAGACTACAGAGAGCATGCTAACCTGTCAGGGATTTGCAGGGTATCAGGTGTTTTGTTTAAGCTGCTTGGTTCCATTTCCACCTTGGGATGAAAAACAGTAAATACTTGGTTCACTTACCTACAAAAGGGAAAAAATAAATAAAAGAATTGATAAGGATACAGTAATCAATAGTCAGCAATATGATAATGTCAAGGTCTTGCTTTATCAGGATTGTTTATATTTATGATCCCTTACCATTGATCTCTTAAGTGCTCTTTAAATAGTTCTACACTATCCTCCATGAACAACCTACAGCACTATACACTTTTAGGAACAGCTCCAGATCTTATGAACCCAGAGCACAGGGTGAACAGCACTGTAAACTCCATTCCTGCCATCTAAATCATTAACAGCTTCAAACTCTGGCTTCTCTTCCAAAACCTCATTTTCCAAGTCAATTGCTGTGGGACACTTACTTTCATTTATCATCCTACAAGAGACAACTAAAAAATTGGAACTTTAGACCTGCCACGTGGCATTTCTCTTCCTTTCTCTTTGAAACAACCCCAGTGAAGGCAACATGTTTGTGGTGGGGCATGCAGGTAATCTTAAACACTAACTAAATAGTCTGAACCTTGTAATCTTGAATGAACAAGTAAGTCTAAGGATAACAACCCCCTAAGAATCGTAGATATAATGGCAAAAGATAATAGTTGTTTTGAGGGTGGGGGATACTAAACTTATGAACAACATGCTTTTCATTCAGTGAGATGAACTGAACTGTAAATGATAACAAGGGAAGGTGAGATACGACAATAAAACAGAACGCATTTTCCTTTGATGTTTTAAATTCCGAGTATCGTATTTTAAAGTCTTTTTCAACATTAATACTGAAAGAAATTCTAATACTTTACCCGTTGATTGAAATGATTTCTGTTTGTTCTTTTTTGCTTTTCTCACATTGCTGTAGTATGTCACCATGTGCAAAGCAGCTATTTAAAACATGTTTAATGTGATTTGGGAAACATGGCACCTGAAGATTGCTTTAGGGACATACAGTACTGTATGTAAAAGATCCTTGTGAAATATAGCTCAGGCCTGGGGTATTCAACAGAGAAGAAGGCTAAGAAGTAATTGCTCAAAACTCCCAAGGGGGTAATTAGTAAACTCTAAATCAGATATCAACCTGCCAAAAACATAGCCTAATGAACCCTAATACAGAGCAGCAAACAGGCCTATATATTCGGAGTTAACACTCCTCAAATTCAAAGCACAAGAAACTTGACTGCAGTCTTGTTGTACAGTATTTGGGCTACGATCTTGTTATCGTTCATAGGGACTTAATTTATTTGAACTTCAGCTTTGTGACATGGTCTTTTGTTTTTCAGGGGGCACATTAAATATGTACGAACTCTGCCTTTTGTTTGCAATAATTTCAAAAATAAAATGTTACTCGTCAGCTAAAGGCCACATATTTTAACATGTACTGTATCTCGCTGAGATACATATTAAATTGTGATCACATTGCATACAATGGAAAGGAAGAAAGCCTTGTATAGAATGTGTAATGTAAGTGCTCTGGGTTTGTTAGGCAGTGTTTTGAAGCATGTAGCACAAGGTAGGTGGTAAATGCCATCAGTACTCAACATTCTAACAGCGTTTGCTGTCTGTATTTGGAATCCTTTAAGCATACAGTATATCATTATATACTGTATATATACAGTACTGTACATTATATATACTGCAAATACTGTACTTCTGATCTTTCTGTTAAGTAACTGCAGCATAATTTACTGATATAGTTACAAATCAAATGACCACAATATTTAACAGTCTTATTTATAATGTGAAGAGGCTCAAAACATCATCATTCAGGCTGAACAAGGGGGACAAGGAGAGTTTAAGAGGATAATACAAAGCCAAAGCAGGAAAAAAAAAATTGTCTCACTGTGTTTTTTTTATTTTTGTACTTTTCAAAGAGCAATTAACCTATTCTTGTTCCTTCTTTATAATGTTGTGCAAAAGGAATAAATGGAACCGTGTGCTTGTAAAAAAAAAAACAAATAAATATAATAAATAGTCAGTTACACATTGGGGAATATTAAGTACAGCTAAAAAAAGAAACATGAAAAGGCTATTTAGCTTAACAGTCTTGCATAGGAAATTCTTGCATTTTTGTAAGCCACTACTGTGAGCTGTACCAATTGAATCACCTTTACCAAATGCTTAAAGTTGATCTGAACTGGAGGTACAGTAGCATGGGAACAAAAGTGGTCTGTACTTTCAAGTACTGACTTGACCAGTGTCAGGAAGTGAATGGTTGTGTGGTGTCTAAGTGGCTAAATCAAATGAACCGGACATCCCAGGAGTCCCCACTGTATAGATGTCTCATTATTTTCCCTTATCAGCGAAACAGGTGTCTCCCGAAGCTGGACAAAAATCTATCACTTCTCATCTCAATTCTGTCTGCCAGCCTGCCTTATAACCATCACAATGGGAAATGGATGGTCAATATGAAATAAAGACTGGTGTTAAAGAAAGCAAAATGCCCTTTTAAAGCAGTGCACAATCTTTAGAGAATCTAGAGTCATATTTACTACTTTATGTCTGTCACAACGAACAGCATAAAATGTACATACAAGCAAATGCCCTGAAAATACATATTGCGATAAGCATTTCTTGATTATTTTGTCCTTGTATAATGTAAATAAACTATATGCTGTAAGAACCTTGGAACAGAACATTTGTATTTTTCAACAAATAGAATGGTTTTCTTTTACAATGCTTTAATCTTTAAACTAGGACTTCAATTTCTGCTTCACAAAGTATTCCCTTAATATATCAGTACCTTAATTAAAAAATACAATTCCCAATCATCACGCTTTACTGGACACTAGATGAAACTGAAGCCCCATTAATGTTAAAAGGATAAACTGTAACTTCATGAGTAAAGCCAATGTAGAATTATATAGTAATAGAATAAGCAGACATGTTAAAGTATTAGATTATCAACGCAAAATCTACAGAAACTGAAATGAATAGATATCTGTTAGATACAAAAGCAAATGGTTCCAGTAGAGTGTCAAAAGAGTACCTCAGGGGATTAAAATTGAGCCTTGCTTGATTATATCTGTTGCATCTGTAGTATGCCTCCATCATCTTTTCTGATAAAATCTTAATACTGAAGTATGACACCGTGTTTTCAGAAACTTTGGTCCATCACCTGAAAGACTCAAAACCAGAATCAGTGTGCTAGTCCTTTTCCAATACATGAAGACAGCCTGTATGATTTAGTCAAAGCATTACTACCATCTTAGAAAAAAACAGAATATTAAACTTTTTTGACAGAAGCAACGTATAACAAAAAATCATATAGCCTTTTCTTCAGTTACAAAACCGTAATGTGAGTACTATTGGTGCTGGAACAAAAACATCACTGCCATAGTCATGGCTGTGTTTTCTTCTTGCTACTAAGATACTGTATGAATAAGGAAAACCGAATGACGATTCTAGTGACAGTCTAATTTCTCATGTTTATCTGGACTTCAATCCCCTCAGCTGTCTACAGGCTCACTCCTTTGGCAATTACTAATGGCCTCTAGCTAACAGTACCCAAATCCCACAGCAGCACATTAGTGCTCTTTCTTGTCTTTCCTTTGACAGCTCACAGTGCTGTGCTATTTTTTTTTTTTGTTCTCAGTGTTTAAGGAAGAAGTCTGAACTAGTAGGCCAAGAGCTCTGAGGTTTAGCAAGTTGGGTTTCCCTCCCTTCTCTTGGCCCACCTTAATAAGATTAGATGTGACCTCGTGATTCTTTTTCTATTTGTGTCAGGGAGCATTGGGAACATGAGATGGAATTTTAATCTGAAAGGAAACTCAACCCCACCTGAGCCAAATCGGGATGGCTTTTCCATGGATGTTATTGCAGTTCCTGAAAAAGACTATGCAGGTAACATGCATGCATGTAAATGTTTGAGCCCTTATCTTTTGTGACATTAACAGCTGTTTCGCAAATTCATAGCTATTAGAGATTAACTGGAAAGAATGAACTAATGCGGTAAGGGTACTGAGTTTTACAAATATCATATCATACCAGAGAATATTTTACTAAAGAGAATAACTCATGTTATTTAAAGAATTCAATGTTTCATTAATGTCTGTGTTCTTCCGGGTCATGCCTAACAAATCTGACTCCTGGTAGGTTTTAATTCCAACCCAAGAACACAAGGAGAACCCAAGATCTCCGAACAAATTGCTGGCTCAGATGGACATTATTTCACAGATCATTTAGAGACGGTAAAACTCTACATTTCTTTGGGTGTGTAAGTACAGATTTAGATTATTATTATTATTTGCACACTTTTATATAATGTAGTACACATTATTTTAATTCCATTAAAAATCTGTCTCTTCAAACTGAGGCAAGTTCAGAAAGCAGGCAAAGGAGAAGTAGCTGCAAGTACTACAAGCTTTCAAACAATCTAAAGAGGACTCTATCTGGTCCAGCGTATTTTTGCTTCCTTTTTGTTTATTTAACTCAAAGACTACAACACCCCTACAACATAATGTATGTCAGTGGGTTACAAATGTATTTGTAGAACCAGAGAAACCTGGCTGACTATTGTGAAGAAAATAAAGGAAGAAATGGTCAAAAAGGACACAATAATCAATGAAGAGCATGTGAACACTTGATTCTTGAGTGACGCTTCCAATTGAGTAAGTACACTAAGCTTAGAGCTGAGTATCCACTCGATAGTAACTCCTTCAAACACAGCCATTATTGATATTGTTTATTACAGAGAGAGACAATAGAAACCTGAAGGATACTCAGGAACTAGAACTCTAGCCTTTTTTGTTCAAATAAAGATTTAAGTATTCACTTTATCCAAGCCTCTTCAACTGTTCTGCCAAAAAAGGTCACAGAGGCTGAGCCATATACTGTACCTTCAGTACAATACTCAAGCATACATTTCATCAAATGCACACACTTCATAAGTGTTCTCAGGTTGTATTTTCACACTTAAAAAATAAAAGGAGTCATTTTAGCATTGGTTAAGAATGTCATAAATTGTGCTTTTACTTTTTTTCTGCAAAAACAAAAATCAGATCCACAGATGACATTTTGGAATGAATATCGCCTCCTGCAGAGAACATGATTCTATAAGTTAAGCAGCAAAGCAAGCCCACAGACTTCTACAAATGTTTCACCTTGAGTTAATGCAAAATATCCTCTGTTTTGAGTGTTGCTCCTACAATAAAATCATCACTCAGTGTACCCAGGAAAGGAAGGAGTGAGCAGTTTACATTATTTGCCATGTTCAATGTTGGAAGAGCAATTTTTAAAAAGAATAAAAGATCATCAGACTTACATCAGACTTTTCTCACATTCTGGTCCAAAAACAAATAAAGCTTAAAATCTGTAATGAGTAGATATACATCGGAGCATAATGACTCATGTTTGTTAGAAGACTGTGCCTTTGCTGTTACTATCGTTACTATTGTTGTGAGCAGGGGGACTTAATTTGTTCCACCTGTTCAAGCAAACATTCAAGCAAACTGAAGTTCGTGGACCATTTAAAGGCTAGCAGAGCACTGGTCATATAGTAATATCCACATAGCCCGAGGCACAAAAAAGTATAAAGCTGGAGTCATATTTGCCTGAGAGCCAAGAAATAAGAAGATACAGGAATGCAGGGAGGTTTTGCTTTCCGGTCAAGTAATAAATGTTAATGCCGAGGAGACAAAGTGGGAGTGAGTTTCCTTAAAGCAGGAAGTGAAGTGTAGGACTAAAGGCCATGTGGAAAAGAGGTTTTTCATGTCCCCTTAGGAACTTTCTACAGGTTTTTGCTGAGACCTCCATTACAGTATTGTCCTTGGTGTGCAAGTAGTTTTAAAAATGCTTCATTAATTTAGTAAATATACTAAGCCATATATAGTTGAGCAGATGCCATTTTTTTTTCATGGTGAGTTTAGGTAAGAATACCTTTTACTCTCTGTCAATGCCTGGACTGCCTTGCCAAAATAAAACTAGCAATTCATTTTGCTATAAAGTCAGTTAAGGTGTTGTTCACTTTGCTTTTTTTATTATAGACAATTCTATAGTCCTTCCCATCCACAAAAACTTTAAAGCTAGTCCGTATCTTGGAAGGGTCACACATTAAATATGCACTAGAAGCACTATATATAGTGCTATAGGATCTGTAATGAATGCAGTCAGAAACTTGGTTTAATATTTGATCTGAAGGACAACACTTCCTGTAGCACAGTATTTCTGGTTACCTTACTGCAGCCTTAGCTTGGATACTTTAGTCTCCAGGGAGGAGTATCAAGGTTATGCTTGCTTAGCTTCACAGATACCATGAGCTCAAGCTATAAGTAATACTGCTTTTAATAGTAGTGTACTTGTTGTGGTTGTTTACAGTACAGTATGTATTGGAGGCTCGTCTGCGATTTAAAAATTCGTGTTTGTTGCGCCAGCTTGGTTTGCGTCTTTGTTTTCATCATGTTATTTATTGTTTGTGCAGTTCTGGAGTTTGATAGTAAGGAGTTGGTTGATAATCTGTGGAGCGTTAAAAGGAGTTTCTATTATTTGGGGAAACGATTTAGCTGACAGCTTGTTGCTGTTCTTTGCCAACAGCTGACATGATAACTCTGATGTTACAACAGTGCCTAGGAGTCAACTGGATTTAGACTTTTTACAGGAACGCTATCCTCTTGTGTTGTTACAGTTTAAAAGTGAGACTTTTAAGACATCGCCAATTGAATCATCAAATTGGTGTCCTACTGGTTTGATTGAAGATAAAAAAAAAGTCTGATGGTGTTTTAAAATTGCCTGTTCGTGATTAAGAACTGAACAGAGGAGTGATCCTGAGTTGTCTCCTATGTTTGATGAGGTTGTAGAGACTAGGGAGCTGGAAAACATTGCAATTGGGTATTATTTGCAGAATGAAGTTTTAACGTGAAAATGGAGATTGCTTAAAACTTTTGCCGGTGGTGACTGGTGAAGTGTATATCAGATTGTAGTGCCATCTGTGTTTCGAAAAGCCGTTTTAAGTCTTCCTCATCGCAGTGCTTTAGTATGTCATAGTGGTATTGATAAAACCCCTGATCGCATATTGTGAAATTTCTTTTGGTCTGGGTTAAAGCGTGATATTGTTGGCATATTGCAAGTCTTCCCATTCGTGTGGGCTGGCTGGAAACCCAAACCAGGCTCCTGCGGTAGTGCCTTTATATCCTGCGTCGGCTCTACCATTGATGGACCATTCAGTCGAGAGATAGTTGACTGTGTTGGACCTTTACCACATTCTCGTGCTGGTCATCAATATTTATTGACTATAATGTGATCGTCTGCACGGTCCCCTGAAGTTATTCCTTTACATAAGACCACCGCTATTGTTGTAGTTAAAACTTTGATCATTTTTGTTTGCAGAATTGTGTTATATAATATTTCACAACTAAAGCTTTGCTATTTGTCATATGTCTAGAATTGATAAATTAGCAGAGGACCTCAGAGTTTGTAACGCAGGACTGACTGGGAGCTTTGTTGTAGTATTGCAAGAATTATACTTACACCTACACCCATTTTATTTACCTTAGTAAATTCACATTTCAAACTGGTGATGCCTTCTTGTCAGTGAAAAGAATGGTTAATGGGGTTTATTTTATAGCAAATTTAAATCTGAGACCGTCAGACCCACGAGCAAACAGTAATTATTTTAGTAATAAAACAAAAATCCAGAAAATGTCCAAGCTTATCCATCCAGATGTCATCCTGCTTGAAGGATGAGTAGGGAACCATGCATTACCTTGAAAAAAAATGTAAAAATATGTACTGTAAATGCACTGCTTTACAACATTTTTAGACATTTTGCATTGTTATACTTTTTCCATTCAGTGTTTTTCCTTCTTTAAACAGACACATTGTACTTTCAAACACTGTGTTTCAAGATAACAGTCCTGATAGTTACTTTGTGCAGTCTAAAAAGTTGCCTTGTACAGTATCTTCATTGAGGAACAAGTAATTGAGGAACAGCTGATAATCAATAACCTGTCATATACTGTAGAATAGATTTGTAAATGAGCTACTACAGCACTATAGTGTATATTGGCTGTTCATGCCTGGTATACCTCAGGTTGTCATGATCAAGTTTTTTAAAGATTATAATGTGCGAATTAATGGTGCTAAATGTGTTAATAACAGGAAAAATTGTTATAATAGTAGATAACATTAGCAGAGATTGTCATTTGCTGCTGATCACAACATACATGTACCGAGAGCACTGAAATGGAACCAATAGCACTTGCTGTGTTTTTAATGTCTCTCACTGTGTACTGAGAGTGTCTAGATTGTGTCTAGGCATCTTCACAGCTGTGTATAAACACTTAAAAACAAAGGTTTTTTTTTTCCGCTGCACGGTGAATTATGTAATCATTCAACAAGTTGGAGTATTTAACATTTTGACAAATTATACGGTATATTAATCTATTTTTCCAAACACAGGAAAAAGGAACCTGTTTTCAAGCAACATGTGCCACATTATGTCGAGATGAAATAAAGGAGTTCATTACCTTTTCAGAGAAGATTTCTGCTGGAGGCCTTTCTCTCAAGAGGCCGATGAGGAAACACAGCACAAGTCAAACTTTACAAGTTGGCCACAGGAGACACCCATGTGAACAGACTTAGGCTTCTCATGTCTGAGCTGTCAGACTGAGGTTTTGCAAAGAAGTATAACCAGGACCTTCAGAGAAGCAGTCCCTTTTATGCCAGTTCTCATCTCAGGAGATGCAACTGCACTCTGCCGACTATCCATGACATTTCAACCTTTATTCCAATAAATAAGGAAAGCAAAAACATTTTTTTTTCTGAAATATTAACTGAAGTTTCAACTTCAAAATATTTATCACTTTTAATTTTGTTGTTGCCATTGTTAACCAAAAGGCCTTTACAGCAAAAACAGATCTGGGGGAAAATGATTATGTGAAAACCATAAGAGGCTTTAGTCTAATACCTTTAAACAACTGAACAAATGTTTCACAACGAAAACATCCAAGAGACAGTTAGGATTTAAAGTGAAAAAGCCATCCAACATGCCTTTCTCCTGTGAGCCATCAGAAACAGCCAGAATCGGAATAGCAGCCTTGTCATTTGAATTTTGTATCAAGATGTGTCAAACAAGCCAAATTATGCCATTAAATGCTTTCTCACACAATAGCTTTCTGTCATTATTACATTGTCTTCCATTAGCTGGAGGCCAAAAACGCAAACATCTGCAAATAATTAAGTCTAGATTCCTGGCAAAACTCCCAATATGTCTTAAATGCCGGTAGTGATTTTGCTTAATCCATCCTCTTGTGCAGAGCATTCTTTAATAAGGGCAAGCTCATAGTAATACATAAATTACTAAAAACCCAAAGGTAACTACAGAACAGATAATCTGCTACACTTTAAAAGAGCAGTGCCCTAGTACTAAGAACTAGAATGTGGCTTTCTATGTTGCAGGAACAGTACTCATCAAACCCCTGTGTCTCTTCTCTCAGCAAGTACTGCATAACACTGAAATCACATATTCTCCTTGCAAGAAATAGACTTATGCATGCATGTGTGTATACTGTATGTATGTAATCATGGATGTGTATATAATAATTTAATCTATTTGTACTTAACTTTTTTCAGGGTTCCACACATTTTATGAAGAAGGTTAAATGTTAAAAAGACCAATACAGAGAGAGCAGTCTCAGTCTTCAAAATTCACTGAAACAGAAATGCATTTCCTTATTAATAGCTAACAAATCATGACAACTGAGGATAATCATTCTACCACCCATAGACCCTAAGTGCTCGGTTCCCTGTCTGAGAAATAAATCACTGTCTTTCCTTTGGGTTCACAATTACATGATGGGGATGAGCAAACTGGTTTGCAGGAAAGTGTCTATCATTGTGGCAGGTAACAGTGAGGAGACCATCATCCTTTCTCCTTGACATGCAGGTATTTTTTCAAGCATTTTTCACAAAATATCAGATTGTCCTAAAAGCACTGCTAGTGGATCACATTTATTTTGGGGCACACAGCTCCATCCATTCCATCCAGTCCAGCTCAACAGTTAAGATAAAGAAAATCAACAGTAATGCCCATTTATGTGTGCCAGACCAGCACCTTTTGTTGTATAGTTAATGTGGAATGTTCAGTACTCATTAATATTAAATTTCTTCCAGTACTAGATGTACAATCAACTTTTCTTTGCCTGCCTTAGAAGGTGCAAAATCAGTAGGCTTCCTTACAGCGTAAATAATAATGTAGGATTTTATGTTGTTTAAGTTTTTATATGGAGATAAGACGGCATGAGTGTTCCTGAGCCCTGTGTTTAAAAATGTGTAAATGAAAAGAATACAGCTATAAGAAAAAAAATACGAAGTACATTTTTCATGAACAGCAGTTGTCCACATTCCTGCTTAGCTTCAAGGGATGAAAGAAATGGAGATCAAAGCAGAACTAGAACCACTTTCAAAGTTTCATTAGGTCTTAATTAACTAACTGCCTTTTATCCAGTTACATGTACTGTACATAGCATAAAAAGAAACATAAGCATTTGCTTTTGTAATGCAAGAGGGATAAGGAAAGTGCTTTTGTGGCTTCTCTAAAAGATATAGTATATACATAGTATATACTATACCCTCACACCTGAAGAAGGCTCCACGACCGAAACGTTGTGTTCTCTTTCTTCTTTTTTTCAGCATGGAATAAACCTATAACTTGTTCCTTTGCAGCCTACGCATGCTGACGCAGCTACCCACCTGAACTAGTATATGCAATGGCATCAGAAAAGTAATTGTATTCTTTTAAGAGAAACTGAGAGATACCTGATCCCTTATCCAATGAAATTTTGGGATTACAATCACATTTTGTCCTGCAGTGGTACCTAATCATTCCAAATTAGATTCTAAAGACATTATTGGTTGCTTAAGGAACAAAATCAATCTTGTTAAGAAAGCCCCTACTGTCTGCTAATACTGGAATTGGCTACCTTCATTCTGTTAAGGTCTTACAGTAATAAAACTTCTGATTAATGTAGCAGTTTATTTATTAACTTTATCAGTGAGGACCTTTAACATTTCATGGTTTTATTAATATAAATACAAAGTATTATCTATTAAGATTATTTAAATTAATAATAATTAATCTAGCAATAATATTATTCACTAATATTTTAATAAATGTATGTATTAGTTATTTATTATTTATAGTCAAATTATTTTGTCTCTTCTTAAAATATTACATTATGAGTTTTTATTCTTTTTCTTTCCTGTGATGAATATACTGTATTTGAATAGTTTGGTCAATATCTATGCCAAAATAGGCTGACAAATATAAAGGGATAGCAAACTTAATACTTTGACTTCAACATGTCTGGCTGAGGAAATGACAGTCCTGGCCAGAGGTCAGACTTACACGGAATGAATCAGGGAGGCAGCTACAGGGGTACAGTGGGGCGTAGTTGCTAGGAAATGTGTGCAGAGTTGTGGGCAGCACGGCTGATACATTGAAGAGTGGAAGTGCACTAACATCATTTACAAGAAATTAATTAAAACTTAAAACTTAAACATATATATAACTTAAAGAGCAGAAAACATTGGAATATACACCAATGTTAAAGTTAAATCTCAGTGCTGTGATAAATTAGAATCCTCATCGGAAGAAAGTAAAGAATATATAAGTGGTTTGCTAGCGTAGTAAGCTGTTCATGGCATAGAAATGTACTGTATGTTAACTGCAGGTCCTCTCCTCATATTGAAGTCTGGCATGATAAGAAAAAAGTACAGTATTCATTTTTGCATTGTCTTCTCCTATTGAATCTGTCCCTGGATCAACAAGGACTGCATATAGAAATTTCATCAGTTCTCTGATAATAACAACTTAGGATATACAATTTTACACATTTTTAATTTACACTTCCCAAATGCCTGTGCTTGTGTCATTTATGAACAGAAGGAGCCACTTTCTTCTTTCACCAGCTTAACAAAAAAATATTTTGGTGATGGTCTTTCTTGGCTTTAAGATACTTCAGTCTAATTTAGAAATTAATTTATTGTACGTCAATTTATTACCTGTAACTAAAATATTTATCATTTTTTAAAGGAATAGAATAGAAGGACTAATATTTACAGCATAGAAAGCGTAAGGTGCTTTATTAACCAGGTTCTGAAAAAACAGAACTTATGAGGTGGAAACTGAATAGCTGAACTAGTAATGCAAGACTGATCACTGTGGAATATATAACATATACTGTACTGTGTATATAAAATATATACCTGTATATACTCTTATATAACATGGTTTTTCAGTTCATGTTCAGTTTTTACAATATTTTAATACAAAATGAAAATATTTATATTCAGATCTTTGTACTTCCTCACAGTACTGTAGGAGTACAGCTTTTTACAGAGAAAAGTACAAGTTGCATAAGTTTAAAACAGAAATCCTTACAGAAACAGACTCCACTGAGTCAGGGAAAAGCAGAAGAAGAAGATGACTTTTTACCTTCTATAAAATTAAATTATTGTAATTATTTAAAATATTCTGGTCCCCAGCTGTGATTTATTAATAAGGAGAAATATTTAATGTTCCACTCAGGCGTACCTTTCATTATCTCAAGGTACTCAAACCTGAGATTTGAAGCCTTTTTCCCATCAAATATTTATGCAAACTTGGACTTTAATCTATCTCCTCCTTTTTGTATCTTTTATCCACTTTACATTTTCTCATCCGAGTCATTTTGAGAACCATGTTTCTTACATTTTACCTGCACATATAATCTAAATATCGTAAGAGAGCAGTAAGTAGAAACATGATGGCGGCTTCTGCTGGAAGTACATCCCCCAGAAGCCAATGGAGAATGGCTTCCTGAGTCTGAGTCACCTGTCCAACTGGTGGAAGATAACTGAGTGAAACATAATAAATCCAAGAAGCAGAGGTCTCTAGTGTTAGTGTGAATCTGATGCATAAGCAGGACATCGGCTTCTCCAATGTGCTTCACTAATGGAAGGCAGGGAACCGCCCAACCAAAAGCAAGACTTTGTGCTTGGAATGTGGAAGTTATTTTTTGGGATAGTTTTTTCAGGAAGTGAGAAAAAAACGACTCTAGTTTGGTTTTGAAGGTGGTAAGCAGCTGGTAAGATGCGTGGGTAGAGCTCAAGATGATGTTGCTCTTAAAATTTATACCTTGAGTATTTCCTTGGCTCTTAGCTGTAAGCAGATCCTGCTACAAATGTACACGACTTCACACTTATTGCTTTTACATCTTCAGAGAACCCTAATGTCATGGATATAGAAATATAAGCTTGAGCTTGCTTGGCAATAAAAATCGTATTGATGCATATTGCTAAGTATTAACTAAGTATCGTTTAACCCACATTGAGATAATAGTAACTATGAAAATTATAATCTACGTCAATGAAAAATAATGTCTAATTTGCATTAAACTGCATTATTGCTGAGCTGCAATTTTATACTCTGGGATTTTAAAAAGATGTCTTGAAGGCAAAGTACTTGAAGCCTAAGTAGGAGTCAAGACCACAAAAAACTTTGGATATCAATCTAAGTACAATCTGGATTGAACAATCAAAAGCCAATGTGCACTCCTAATGGTAACGGGCAGTCCTGTGCTTTATCTTTACTTTTTTTACCTTCACTTTAAGGATTATTTCTGTCTTTTGCAAAAGACTTGCTGCCCTCATGAGCTGCTCAAACACTGGAGCAAAGGCTACTTTAAAAGGATTTAAGAAAATTCCCTTCTATTTAACACATTTCAGCCTGACAGTAATTGAACCATTTTGTTATTTGTGTCAATCATAGATGACAGAAAATTTGCCTTCTGACAGTCAAAATCATATGGTCATGTAACACATGAAAGGTGTCCATTGTTTACCTCCAACAAACATGGTTAATTGTACTTCTGTACTTCTTTCCACTTACAGTACATGGTGGTAGTGTAAAACCAGATCTAAATTTCAGTGCTATATAATTGATAGCGATCTTCATGGTAGCACATGAAGAACTTTTACCTGCAAACAGTAATAAAAGTGAACTACTGTATACAAATGTGGTGCCATGTCGCACAATTCAGGTTGTAATAGGATATTTTCCCCGTCCCACATGATTGGTGCTGAACACATAAACTGAAAGTGAAAGAAATTCAAGGACATGTAATCTTGTAATTAACAAATTGTTAATAGGTTCCTCACTCTTTCTCTTGGTATCTGACATTTTAAAATGTTTTAATGGTGAGAACAATTGGAAATCCTCTTTAAGCAGCACATTACAATAAGCTGCCACCAGCCCCCTATCTCCAATTCAAATATGAGGTTTATTATTACACAGAATTATTACAGCATAGAAATCTTAATTTTGTACTCCAGGGTGCTAAGAAAAAGGACTTCAAGACTTAGTGCCAACCCAAAATTGACGTTATAATAGAGTGAAAAGTGCCGTCACACATCTCCATTCACAGTTACGAACCAATATGAATTGATTGTAATTTGTGAGAATTACACAACAAATTATTAACTTGTATGTATGTTTTGCTGTGCTTCATATAATCCACTTAAGCTTCTTCACCTTAAGGTAAATTAATTTACACTTTTATTAAAGGATCACTTACTTCCCCCAAAAACTTAATTTATACATTTAGCAAAGCCTTGTTTACCCTACAGGCCCTGACTTGTATTAGACGAGCATAATTAGATAATTTGCATTATAAAAGTATTAAATCTTAAGAAAAAAGGTTATATATTTATGCCAAAGGAAAAAACATTGCTTTGGTTAATGCACAGCAAATGAGCTTGGTTTAGACCCCTAGGCTGGACAAAATGGAACAAGATGAAGAGAAATAGCAGGAGCTCAGTTTATGTACAGTGTTCAAACAGACTTGCCTTTTTAACTCACCACAAAGGGTATTTCAAAGACAGATGTCTGTTGTTTGAGCCTCATACGCTTAAGCTGGATTGAAGTTAACAGTTGTGCAAAATGTTTTTTGTTCATTATCAATGAAAGGTCCACTTAACATTATAAATACTTATACATTGTTTAATTTTTAACAGCCAGTCATGCACAGAAAAACCATCAACTAAATTCAGAAATGTTTCTCCTCTTATATTCCTTTACCTGTATACTGTATCTCAGGCTTTTGCTAATTATGAAAGCCCTGGTTTATAATTAATCTATCTCCATCATTATGTATCATCAATATATATTTACTTTAAACCTGAAAAAGTGCAATTTCATGTCCTTAAGCTGAGATTAACCTAGGCTAATTAAAATGACACCAACAATTCACCTCATATTTTTTTTATAAAAAATTGGAATACACAATGTTACTGTGCTGGGAGGCATATTTTCAATGGATTCTTCTCCAAAGATTTAGGAAAACTACCAAATTAATGCATTTATGATGCATACAAACAAATAATTTCATAATTAAAGGAACCAATAACAAGGACCGCTATTATGCAATTTAAGTCGAAATAAGCAATTCCCAATACAATGTTCTCTTTACCTGTCTATGTAATAGCCAGGTGATAACCAACCTGTCAAAAATAAATTAAAAACACAATTTCCATTTTTGAAAACCTTTTCATAGACAAGCAATTTCATTATTATAGTATAGGCAGCAAATAAAAGTTATAATGGAGTTTTATGCTTTTTGCATACAGTCAGTTTTTAGAAGTGCACCATAATCACAATGTTGCATCCTTGACGGATGAAAAAGCAAAACAACTTGTGGGTTTCTCTACTATTTGAGCAAATGGATGCTACTGCACACGTATAGTACAAATCTCTGCACCTGCTAGCAGAGGGAATTTGGAAGACACTCAAAATTCTGGCAAGAGAAAGAGTATAACATTAAATAGGCATGGTAGTGAAAAACACACTTCTGGGACAGTTTAAAATCATTCAGAAGATTGTATCCCAGCGAAACAATGACACAGTCCATGGTGAAAGAAATCTGATACGTACAGTATTCCCACAGATGTTTTTAAGTAGAAAAGGGAGAACTTGTCAAGAAGACAGGATACAGAAGATTTCACTGAGTCTCCATTTATGAATGGAAAAAACTCCTTGTTTCTACCTTAGAGAGACATAAGCATGTGGTAATTTTAATCCTATGAACGCAATTTAATCTCATTTACTAATGCAAAATAGGTTCAATTAATGGAACAATATAAGGTCTTCTAAATATTCATTGTTTCTCTGATCCAATTATGATTGGATATACTTTGTAGGAAAACACAACAACAAGGGCGGTTTTAATAATCGAGTATAGCCTCATTTAAATATAAAGACAAAAATTAGCTTAGCTAAGTAATACCTTTTGCAATTAATTTTGCGGTTCCAAATTAAGCCTGCCTACCCACACTAAATAAGCTATAGTTCTCTGTTTTCAAATTAAAATGTCACGAGAGGCTGATTAATATCCCATTTTCTACTGCTGTTTTTAAGAAATAAGTAGGGCTTCATGTCAGGATTATTTTTTTGTTGAACAAACTTCCTATACAGGCCTTTATCAAGGTTTACTAAAGAACATAAGAAAGATTACACACAAGAGGAAGCCTTTAGGTCCATCTGGTTCATTTGGTTTTTATACAACTAATTGATTCAAGAATTTTATCCAACTGATTCTTGAAATGAGCCAGAATGTCAGTTTTGACAATGTGGCTTAAGTACTCCAACAGAGAAGAGCTCATCCAGGATGAATCCAGAATGTCTCCCACATCTCACCAAATTAAGAATCATACTGCTACTTTATAAAGGACATCTGCAGGACAAATGATTTGCAAGTTTACACTGCATATGGGGCGACTAATATGAAATAACTGATAGCAGTTCTGAGATCTTTGCTCCAGAAATGTCACAACTATCCCATTATACATAAATTCTAATTCTATCAAGTCCCCTGAGCTAACATAGAGGTTAATAAAGACTTTTTGGCATAAAATCACTTTAATTAGGAATGCAGTGTTCATTGTTTTTCAATTTTGCATGTCTATCTCTAACTGTAACTTTATACGATATCACTTTCTTTGTGAATAAAGCTATTACTTGATGTTTGGCTATACAAAGTACACAGTAAAAATCAAGACAATATCAATGACTTGAGAGAAGGCATCCTTCAACACAACCTGCTGACCTAATTTCCTTATCCGGGTCATTAAACCTGCCTTCCTAGCATTTAGCCCAGTTGCTGCCCTTGCAGCAGGTCATTGGGTTGCTGTACATACCTGTACAGTAGAGGTCTTGGATTTTATTGTTTTCATGACCAGAATCTCATCCCTGCGTCAGTCACAATCAGTCCAATGATCAAAGCATCACTTGAGCAGAGGATCTACCGATGTCTTATTTCTGTCTTTATTTCAGAGGTCTCAGTCATAATTTGTGTCTCATTTCAAATGAGAGTTCTCGAATAATGTAAACCACTGCACTTCAGTGTATTTTTATTCCCTGATGAAAGGGATTCAAGCACAAACATTAATATTTAATACTTATCCAAGTTTCTTTTTTCAAAAGACAAAATGTTGAGAAAACCATAAAGCAAACTACTGTAGTTCTCACTGAACAAGTATCAAGCAAAACATTTATTCCTCACATTTCCTATATTAACCTTTCTGATATTTCAGGTTTGCTTCTTTTCCACAGAAGTAGTAAGACCTGGTGTTAAAAGCTTTCAGAGGTTTTTCTTGTGGCTTTTGGTGCCTCTATGGTTCAGAAGACAGCCTTTACCTCACAAGGGATTTATAGCCATCAGTATCTTTGTTTTAAACCCAGGGCACGGCACACTTTCCACTAATAGGATTTGACCTATAAGTCATGACTTGTAGGTTAAATCCTTTTGGCCTTCCATAAACACCAGATAAGTCACCATCAGTCATTTCCCAGGACACGTGCAAAGTCTCAGCTTTCTGTTGGATTTTACCATTTATTCATGAAGTCAGTACGGCAGGCAAGTAAATCGAAGGAAACAGCCAGCAGATCCTTCTTGCTTTACCTGATAGAAAAGGCAGAACTGAAAGAGCCACCAAGAAATACATCTACAACAATGCTTCACCTGAATAGTTATTCCTTTGCTTATCTGGTTTTAACAGAGCTTTTTTCTTATTTCAAAGAATTCCAAACGAGTCAAGGACCAAAGCAAAGTCTCTTGTTTCAGACAGCAATCCAAGATAACTCCTGATGTCAATGGACTAGATTTTCAGCTGTTTTTAACTCTGTACATTGATAGATCATCTTCTTTTTAATTTCCCATGCTTTGCTCACACCAACTTCCCCAGGTGTATTAAATGAAGTCCCTTTGCCTTAATGTGAATATTCACTCAAACATAGCAGTGTTTCATGCCACTGTGCACTGAACTTTTCTCTAGTACTGAGAGAAGTACAATATAAACCTTTATGTCTTTAAATAAAACGAAACCACCTTGAGGTTATAAGTACAGTAGAGTTCTCTTCTGATTGAACTTCTCCTCTGAAGCTGGATTCTGTGAACATTTTTATCCCTGCTTTGCCTGAATGATACTATATATCATTTCTGCATAAGGCTTATACAGTACTTAAGTGGATAAAAACACTATTTATCTTATTAAAAGTTGTTTGGGAAGCCTTAACAATACAGAACAGATCTCTTGCATTAGAAACGTACACTTTAATTTAGTATGAAATCTGGGTAATCTGACTATGAATTAATAAAATAACATTCCTACAGTAAATCCAATTTAAAAAAAAATAATGCTACAAAAGAATCCTGAAGCCAGACCATCACTAACTCCTATTAGTGGCTCTTCGATTTTTTAATGCATACCGCGCATTCACCAAAGTTGAATTGCGGTAATATCATTACTGTTTATGAAATATTTTGAGTGTACACAAGCTTGATTGTTGTAATATGTTTGCCTGGTGTTTCCAGGATATTCCCAAGAGAAAGAAGGATAGGAATACAACAATGGACTAGAACATACCAAGGAACTGGAGAATTGCCAATGTAGTGCCCATCAACAAGAAGGGTGAGAAATTTGAACCAATTAATTACAGACCAATAATTTTGAATTCCGTTACATACTGTATAAAGTTTTGTAAAGAATATTAGAGCTTTCTGTACATACGGTATAAGATCAATCTTATTTAAATAACATGCTAGGAAACAGTCAGCTGTCAACAGTTAGAAAAGGTCAGCCTCACTTAACCTTGTTATTTGAACAAGCAGCAACAATAATGGAAACACAAAGAGCAAATGCTATTGTGTATTTAGATTTTTGGGCTAATGATAAAGTTTCTCAGAAAAGATTGTCTCAATTTGCAGGCAGTAAGCATTCAGGGAAGTGCTAGTGTTTGTAGATAACCCAGGGATCTGTACTAGGACCCCTGTTCTTTTTAATTTATATCAGACATCTACAGTGTAGATCTTCTATAGTTAATACACTAGTTAAGTTTGCAGATGATACTAAATTAGGAGGATCAGCAAGCACCATAGAAACAAGAAATTAAACTCAATAAGATTTATCTAAAATTCAAGACATGATAAACATCTGACAGATGGTGTTTAATGCAGACAAATGGAGAGTTGTGCATGCAGGTACTAAAACACAAACTGCTGTATAAATACACAATGGAAAACAGAGCTAGAAGAGACTACTTTTCATAAGTAAATGCAGGTGTTTATGTGGACGCACCATTTATGTAATGGAGGAAAAAGGAAAGCAGTTAATAAGGCAAATAAAATATTAGAATATGTAGTTAAAAGTGCAGATGCTATGTTAAATATGTATAATGCAATAGTAAAACCTCATTTAGAATATTGAGTACAATACTGGTCACCACATTACTAAAAGGAAATTGCTGCTTTGGAATCTGCCCAGATCTCATAGCTTAAGGAAATATTCTGCTGTATACTGACAGACTTAAAGAACTGAACTTTTATAGTCCTGAACAACCTCAAAAACATAATTATTCAAATGTCTTAATATAATAATTCATACTGTATGTATTGTAAACTTACAATACAGTTGGTAAGCTGTGCGAATTCCTGTAGGAGTGGTGTGTAATGACTATGTGTGGGTTGATGTCTTTTATGTAATGTTTTTTTAAAGGTTGTACTGTATGTTTTCTGTGTAAAAATAGCTGCTTGGATGCAAAACTAATTTCTGAGAGATCAATCATTAAAGTATCATTGGATTGTATATAATTATATTAAAATTATTCGATAGGCACTGACAAAGAAACTGATCAGTGAAACATGAACCAGAGGAAACAAATGGAAGCCGTTTACTGTAGAAGTGCATTTCAGACAAAGAGCAGGAGGCACCTGAGGTTTACTATGAGGTTTGGGGTATACTCCAACATGTTGCTGGAGGGCACACCCTGGCTCATTTTAAGAAACAGTTTAATGATCTTGGATCAATTAGCTGTTATCTACAAAACAGACTAGATGGGCAGAATTACCTCCTCTTATTTGTGACTTTTCCTGTTACCAATTTTCATGTAAAAATGCCTCTTTCATTTCACGTTTAAAAATAGAAATCTGATAGATACTGCTAGTGCAGAGAGATTTGATTACATCTGTCAATGTTGTTGCAGAGAGATATAAGTTGAATTCTCATAAATTCCCATAAATTCAACAAGTCAAATTAAATCAATTCCAATTTTAATAATGTCAATCATTTACCTCTGCCTAAGTGAGAAGAGCAAACAGATTGCTTAGAATTTGCAGAATTGGAAGAAATGCAGAAATTGAGGTGCAAAATCTATTTAAGAGTTAAATAGCCAAGAATGAAAAGCGACTGATAAACACCATGGCGAAATATTGTGAGGGAACATTAAGGGTAACGTGACTATAAACCCTGAACATTACCCTGTAGTAAATCACTCCACTTTTCTGCTTTTCTGCCTTGGAGATTTGCATTTCCTCCGAAAGTGTAAGTATTTTGCACTTTCAGGAACAAATACCTGTCAAGCAATGGCAAATCTGCTATTGTTTTTGCAAGCCAGGTAACTGTTCTCAACGAACAGAAAACACTAGTTATCCACCCAGACAATGCTGTTTCTCATACTATCACAGCAGCCAAGGATTTCTGTTCCCACAAGTCTTTATGAGGTCGATTTGAATTTACAATGAGGATAAACCCCAATAAACAAAGATGCTTTTAAATTAAAGAACATTTGTTCCAGTTATGAAAAGTTTATGTGTCTGAATAATGCCCAGGGAATGCTGTCCCTCAGAAGGTAATTATTATGCCAAAATTATTCTAATTCGGAAGAGAACAAATTGTAGTGCACCACTGTAGTTTGTGACAAGAATATAAACTTTAAAAGTGTCTGTTTTTGTTCCAACGTGTCATTAGAAATAGAGAACCCAGCCATGACAGGACTAGAATTGAGTTACATCATAACATCTGATTAATGGTCTTTTCATTCCCTGTAAAGAAGTATAATACTAACAAGGGACCATTTAGAGAAATAAAGTGAGGAAGTCTGATGGCAAGGTCAGATAAATGTAGGAACACAGGCAACACTTGACATTTACCCCTACGTTTAATAATAACTTCGTACAATCAAAGTACAAATTGTCAGGATCATGAAATACATTTGTTAAATTGCATACCCCTTTAGAAAGCAAAAACAGCTTAATTGAACTTTGAAACTGTGCAGAATCAATTTATTTTAGTCTACTAGATTGCATCATTAAATAAAACAATTTACTAATTAAGAGTACAGTGCTGAACCTTGAGAAAATGATCAGGAATAAAAAAGTTCATGATAATTTAAAAGGCTAATACAAAAAACACTTCTCTTGTGCTTCAGCTTTCAGTGGTAGCTGTTCATTGTCTTCTGGTGCTGAAATCATTCCACTCCACTGTTAGATCTATGAATGCTCTTTTCACAGCTGTTAACCTTTAAATCAAACCTAAGTTTAAAGCAACATTTTATCAACTTAATGCATACAGTTTACATTTAGTTAGTGATAATATTGACCTAAACATTTTTATGTGCCACAGGAGAATTAAAGATACGTAGATGGATTATTAGAACATAAGAATGAGAACCATTCTGCCATCTATCACGTTTGGTAGTTAATAAGGTATTGATTCGAGCACTTCATCCAGTTGTTTCTTGAAGGAAGCCAGGATATGTGTTTCTAAAATACTTCTTCATACTCCCACAGCCATACAGAAATGCTTTCTTTTCTTAGTTTAATACGCTCTTTCACATGTCTGTTGTATTGCCACTGTGCATCATGATCACCACTCAGCTCAATCCAGACAAAGGAGAACTGGAGGAAACAGCCTGCTGAACACACTGCACACACCTCCTTTTTGTAGGAAGGTATGAAAAGGTATGTGTGAATGATTCCCTGTAGTAAACTGTAGTAACGAAATCACAAGTTAAAAAGTGAAAGGGCACTCTGTGATTCGAACTTGCTATATCACACGTTGATCCATTATATTTCCCTTCCTCTCTACACAACACCACCATAAGTGGGTGCCATCTTTTACAGGCTAAACGTCCTGGACAGAGGGCCTCCTTCTTAAGGTCCAGTACGTACATGGCAAGTGAGATCTGGAGATAGCCAACTTTACGTTTTGAAAAGAGAGCTGCTTTATTACATTTTATTATTCTAAATTATATTTTAATTTTAATTTGTTTCCTTAGAATGTTTTTTCTAGGATCCTTTTTTCACTGAAAGGCCCAGGGGGCTAAGTGTTGGTTCTATAAAAGGATGGTCGTACTCACATTTATTATAAATAACGTTGTTTTGTTAATATATCATTAGTAATTGTAAACAAATACACAGATAGGAGTGTCTTCTATGTTATCACCTGTTTATGTGCTCTGAACCCAATAATCAGAATGTTATCACTTTTGACTTTTCCTGGCTGTAGTGATATTAACTTTTATAAATGTAATTTGTCAGAAAACTTGTGTCAGTTTCTAACTCTTACTTCAGCCTTATTCAATTTACTGTATTTGCATCTCTTATTTATTAAAATTGGCACCAAGCTTGGCCATTCCGCAGGATTGCTAATCTTGGCTTTCCAAGATGCACTCCAAAGTTAAAACTCCTGTTGATTAATGGGAAATGTCAATCTCTATACTAAAAAACTGTATCCGTACATATATTCAATAGTTTTGTAAGGAGAAAGTGCTGAACACAGACAGTGCACAAACTTTGTCACCTAGGCCTCATTCCCATTACTGAAATCTGCTGCCAGTGACTTTTTATTATCATTGAGTGCACGGACTGCATCAAAACCAATTGCTCCAATAATTTCAATTACTTTCTCTGACAAATTTTATGTTTCGTGTATTTTTATTGGCACAGATAATTATGATTTCTTTCATTTCTTGCCATTGTATTATAATAGGTTTCATCGTACTCCACTGCACTGTTTCATAAAATGAGGTTCCACTTGAGTTCACAAGTTATTATCTTCTGCTGCTAATGGAATTTGAGGAGAGAACACTCTGAGGAGACGGATATTTAATTTTCAGTTTGTTTTGTATGCAAAAAGAAGAAAACAGTTTGACTTTATAGACATTGTTAGGTTGTTGTGCATGTTTATCTTAAAGGAGAAATTATACATATAAGAAATCAAATATAAACCTGTACCAAATGACAGTTCACAATGATTTTTTTCATTGTATAATTATTGTTTGTTCCAAAACATCTCTATCTTGAAACTCAGACCTCTCCGTGCAACCTCCTTAGCTGCAAGAAATGCCATGTTCTAGTCCAAGAAAGAAAGGGAACTTGTACTGTCAAATTCTGACCCATGTTGCCAGTGACAGTGCCAGCAAACACGCTGAACTATCTGTGTAGGTTTACCTTTTTGCTACCTTTAGAGAGTGTTAAGGGGTATATACTGTAACTGATGCCAGGGATAAAGAAGACAGCACATTGTGCCGTGTGATTATTATTGTAGGCTCAGAAATATGTCAAAACATCATTTACTTACATGGCAGAATGTGAACAGTGTTCATTAAAAATTGATAGAAGCGGTTTTGTTATTTTAGAGCATTATTCAAAAAGGTTCATTCAGACCTACATTCGGTGTTTAGCTATGCACACAAATGACACGTGGGCAGTTTAGTCACAACTCTTAGTACTTACTGTGCAAGATGGATGATTTTAATAAAAACAAGTAATCTGAGATCACAATATTTTTACAATATTTTGTATTTAGATTCGTAAACTAAAAACTAAACTACATAAAACAATTTTGCACCTTTCTTGAAGCATTTCAGAATCAAAATGTTTAACTCTCTGCAATTGGTTGGGATCCCCAGACAGCTGTACCAGTGCTGGCATGTATGAACAATAATTTAATAATTGCAAAATTAATTGAATTTCTCCAGCACTTTTCATTCCAAAGGACCCCACACTGCTTTACATACAGGAAAGGACCTACTTCATTAGGTTATACAGTTAAAAGTGCAGAATTTTAATCAAGAGATCTCAATTGTACGATATACAAGTAACATAATTTAGAATGGTGTGTACGGTTTTGTTCACCATATTACAAAAGGTAATCAGCATAAAGTTCAGAGACAAATGCACAATTACATTCCTTGGTTCAAAGGAAATATTCTACATTAACAGTTAAAAAAATTAAGCTTTTTTATCTCGAACTCAGAAAGATACGAAGGTACAAGGGTTCAAAATCCTCAGAAGTCATTGACCAAATCAGCACCATGGAGTTCTTCAGAACGAGCCTTAAAACATAAACCCGAGAACAAATTTCAAACTGAGAACACTTTTTTACACACAGTGGTGTGGTAAATGGATTGAGCTACCCAGCCTTTTTGCTAAAGGTAATCTTCTTTCTGTTCGGAAATGGCTGTTTGAGATCCTAGGGTTAATTAGGAACTTACTGTATGTCAGCAAGAAGGGCTGAATGCCCTCTCTCTTTTTTACTTTTCTGTTGTTCGTGCTAATATTGCTTTGTAACAGGGAAGTAGCAGAAGGCAAAATGCTAGAAATTATCCATAAAACAATCCCTTTTGAAGAAGGTCCGACATTCCTCTGTCAACTAACCGGCCAATAAAACTTTAATTTAAGGTTTCCTAAGACAGCTACTTCCATGCCGCCTGAGGAATGTGTTCAACCTATTGTTTCACAGCCAATCCGATGAAAAAACAAAACAAGGGAGAGACTGACGCTTTGTCCGCAGTATAGATCTGAATTTCAGCGGCTTTTGTTTTCTGTTTTGTATTATTTCCTAAGCACTGCAAATAAAGGTACTACTTTACACCCACATTACTGCCTTTGTGTTTCTGTTTTCCTGAGGCCATGCATGGTTAAGAGAGCTGACTCCACTTCACCCTGCAAGGTGTCACAATATTTATACATACTATACCTGTCTTTCAGTTAAAGGTTGACTACACTCTATCTAAGAATGAAGGACAGGATGTGGAAGGACCCTAAACATCTTTTCCTTTATGTATTAGAGAAAGGAATTCCTATGGCTCAGGAGGCTATAATGAAAGGACTCATTTCTGAGTGGGAAATTTTGAGTGGTATTATATTTTGAACTACAGTTTGCCAGAGCTTTTCTTAATGTACTGTATGTGACACATATCAAGAAGATGATATTAACAGTAAAATGTACAATTGGGAACAATTTGTACAGCTTCTGTAAGCATTTAATTCCAAAACCTGTGTATCATAGAACAGTATTATAAATAATAATGCTAAAATACAAGCTTATTTCAACATGTTTAGGGGCCAGTTCTGTAGCATTCAAATCATTTGATTTTTCTATGTTAGCTGAACATGCAGCAACGGACACTTTTACTGTACCTAGGGTGTTCAAAAGCATGAAACACAAAGTAATGTCTGCAAACTGATGTGCATCACTGGCAGAGCCTTGTATCGATAGAGGAGCTGCCAGAGAGAGGGACGCACTCACGAGACAGTGAGAAAGATGGAGGGCCAAACAGGACTGTGTCATTCAGACTAGCGATCTTCTACACTGATTCCAGGGTTACAAGCACCTCTTCACTTATTTTCTTTGCAGTGTAATTTACATTTTTATGTATCATAAGACCTCTTGGGTCTGATGTTATTCAACACACAGAGCTAACAAATGGCAATTTATCACAAAGCTGGTTTTCCATTATTTTTTTTACCCCTTGGAGTTGCTTGAAAAGCTCTTATAAATGGCATTATTATTACGGTATGAATCTAGTCCTGGTCAATCAGAATTTTGTCTTTCAGCCATTTACAAAAGCCGTGACAGGATCACTGAGCATGAACACGAAACCTCTTGACTCCCAGGCATCCTTCACATGTGGCTGCAGGTTCCTGAGAGACCTGTTGGAATTCCAACTACACAAGAGCTTGATAAAGCATTGCAAAGGAAAGTGTAACAAAACCCCCCCAAAACCAAATAAAAAAAGATAAAGTCCCGATGCCCTCCTTGTACAGTAACAGCCAGTATTCTCCTGGTAACATTAATGGTGACAAGCAGGAGGTGAGAAATGTTAGCTTCAGGTAAACAGGCCTTCATTCAGTCTCCTGGGAGCCTTGTTTGAGAAAAACACTTTGTTTATAAATTTGGAAACAACTGTCAGGCATACCCACTGGATATCTCATCTAGAGAATTTGGAAAGAACAGCTTAAGAAATATTTAATTGTTGATACAATACCTACAGTATGTAAATGGTTTTATTCCTGCTCTGTGTACTAATTTAGTTTTTATAGTACTGATAACATAAACTGCATATTTCTCTTATATACTCTATTTGTTTAAATTATTCAAACAACACATAATACCAGCTGTGCACCCACTCTAGAATAAGTTACAGTACATGCCTTTTTATTCAACGTCTTCATCTTGAAATATGCAAAAAAATATGTTCTACTTAAAAGTTTAAGTGCAGATGTCTTTAAGTATTACTATATCAAATGTCTAAAGCCATCCACTAAAAATACTGCATGTATTTTAAATTTGACATGAAGGGTTGTATCCATTTTTAACAAATACAATCCAACAAGATCTAAATCCATCTTGAAACAGCATGACGCAATTACTAAATATTCAGGATGTGACACAGCATGAGTGAAGAGGTGATCAAAACTTGAACAGAAACAATTTGTGTCCCTTGTATTCTGTAACACTTCAGATAGATTAAGCACACTTTGAGAACTGAAATCTAGGCTCTCCCAGAAGCCCTGCAGGAAGCAGCTCATAACACGATTTGCATTGGGTGGTATTTACTAAGTTGTTATCTTCACTGCCCTTACAAATGCCAGGCAAATATGTCTAAATGTCACATACTGTATCTATGTTGGCTTAATTTACTTAATATTCTTTGTGTTACTGGGTTATTAGTTGTCATTTACTGTATAACTATAAAAGTATTGGTATTTCTTTAAATCATTGATCTCTTTGTACTTTAAAAAAAATTGAGTGATACACTTAGTACTGTAGTTAGATGCAAAAACAGCTTTTGGGTCCTAGGCTTGAAGGAATGGAGCAGCTTCTGTGTGGAGTCTGCATATTTATATGGGTTATCTCCATACTGTATGCTGACTAGGCCTTAGTTATTCTGAACTCTGTCACCCTGCAACGGAGAGTGTCCTGTCTAGAGGAATAGCATTTAAACACTTTAACCAAACAAGCCACGTTCTGATAATGGATGGAAAAATAAACACAAATACAATTTTGCAATATGCAATGCAAATCCCAAATAAGCAGCTTAATGGTTGAGTGATAGCACAAAAATGGAAATGACAAGCTTCTACAAAGTGTACAGCATCATGGTAAATGACCCCCAAAGAAAAAAAGCATTAGGGCTTCCAATAAAGGTTTAAAGAGAAAGATAAAAAGACATTTAGAGTTTCAGAAGAGGTCCAGGAGAGTGAAATGAAAGAAGCTTAGGATTTTGACATCACAATGCAAAACACCTGCATGTCAGCAATGCCATCTATCACGCACTATGTATTACACTTTTATCTGCAAACCTGTCTGGGTCTCTGCTTAATGAAAGTCTAGCAAAAGTACAATTTGACATGATTGGGTTTAATTTACTGTAAACAGAAAATGACAGCTAACTTTGATGTTATGACTCAGCATATTGGTTGTGTTTTTTTTTTTGAAGACATCTTCTGTGTTTCGTTGCTGTATTGTCAAACAAGCAAGGTTTTTAACAGGACTGGTGATAAAACTCAGGGCAGAGACTCGGCAACTGAATAGTGTAAGCTTGCTTTATCCCTACCAATATTTCTATGTCACAAGGTAAAGCCTTCTGGAGAAATGGGTCATGAACTTTTGAAACTTTCCACTTGTCACTTTTATACCTGCGATAAAATAAAAAAAAAACAACAAAAAAGCTCTGTGGAACGTTGAGCGGACTAGAAACACAGAATGACAAAAAACGGCTTTGTGATAAATACCTGCTTTTTCATTTAGAATGAGACTGCATACAATGTAAGAGAGCTGGTGGAAATGTAGAAAATGTAAACTCTGGATTGCAAAACCTTCAACTCTCTAAAAACTAATGACAGTACCACATAACCTGATATGATTCAATCTTAATGCACTGTTGCAATAATGCTACAAGTGGTATAATTCTGGCTGATCACTGAGCTGCTCAGGAATGAAAACGTATCTTATGCCAGATATATCCATTTAGACCAGAGAACTGATTTTTCACGTCAAGACTAGATTGCTTTCTAAATCACAAACTTAGTGAAATCCAGCCATTCAGAAATAGGTGGTTTTGTGGACTGGATGAATATTTCATGGAATAAATGCTTTTTATGCATGCTTTTCCTTCTAATTGTAAGTAACCTATTTAAGAGGTCACACCTTGTAAACTGTGATTCTGTAATACAGCAAGAGTGAATACTTCAATCTATAAAACCACATAGTCCATTGTATCTGAATCAGAAATCTTAATTTCATTTGATATATATTCTCCTAAAACTTCTCCAAGTAACTAAGGATCTCCAAATGATGCATAATAAATATGTTGTTGGTTTATACTGTATACTGTACATGGTTTACAATTAAAAGAGTGAATAATATTGCTTACAGTCCAAATCAATCCTAAATTCAGTTTTAAGCTAAAATACATTATAGTTTAATGCAGCTTGAGACTATCTTTTCTGAAAATGCAGAAAAAAACTCTGGAGCCCCTCAGATTGGATTGATGAGATCAGAGCACGAAAGTGTTACCACTGCAAAAGATTTCATGTCTCCAATGATTTTGTAGTGCCATAAACCTTTTGTTTGTTTGTTTTTAATCTTATATTAAATATCTGGCATTATTCTTGATACAGTATTTCTGCAATTTACAAAATCATGTGCATAAAGAATAAGTTCAAAGGGTTCAGAGAAAGAGAATTTCATTCCTTGATACTTTTTATCCCTTTCAAATGTCAAGCAATTTGGGAGTAAATGAGTGAAAAGCTATGAAAAAAAGGAAAAAAAATCGGAGCTAACAGATACTAGAATAAATGTCAATGCACTTGTTGACAGTAGATATTGAACAGGCCTTCAAAGCAAGGTGAGTCTCAGGCTGTTCAGGTCTCTCCTGGGATGTCTAATATTGCCCGCTTTAGAGCTAAACCCCAGTGTTGGTGGGGGCAACACTGTTTCGTCTGTGGATATCTTCTGTGTACGAATTTGGATAGCCTTAATGAGCTTTCCACGAACTAGGAAACATAAGCCCCCATTCTGTCTGATCTAATAAACTTTAGAAAGCTCTATGTACAGTATGTCATGCATTTGCTTTGGGATTTTTCTTTCTTTACTGGTTGCTTCCTGAGCACATTAACTTAAGTGAAATCAGTTTGGTCAAGAACAGTAGAACAGAAATACTAAATTAATAGAAATATCCCAAAACAATCAATGGTGATACAGTACACAGACATGCACATTATATAAAATAAGATAAGAAAATTCTACCTGTGTTTCAATTTTAACTTAATACTGTATGTAACCTCTGACTTCAAACTTCTGAAAGGATTCTAAAATATGAATTGTTAGAAAAATGTTCCTAGTGGGGTTACGTAGTTATGTTTAAAAATGGTCAGGACTAAATCTCAGACAGGGATTTTTGGTTTTGAACTGGTACTTCTAATCATTTAAATTTCATTTCATCTGAAAAGTAAACACAGACTGAAGTGAGCCTGTAGCTTTTGAGTGTGCAGTTACAATGGCGTTATGGTAAGCTGTTCTTTTTTAAAACGGGAACGTGAAATGTGAGAATGCATTAACGCAGGACAGACGAAAACGGTTTTCTTTTTTTTTGGAAATGAGATATCACAGTCACTGTAAGATAATACAACAAATGTCAAGCTATGTGCTTTCATGAACAGCTTTAAATCCATTTAGAGCAGCCTGCATTTATACCTGGTACTTAGCTTTATTGTCTCCAACAGAGTCCAAATTCAGAGCTTTCCATTACAATCAGCAGAGAACATCCATGATAGACACTTGCTTTCAAGCATGCAAGTCTTGTGCTGCAAACCAGCCATACGGCATCATATAGAAGTGTCATCTTTTATTTATGTTCTGCCGAGGGCCTCTTGAGATAAGTGTGAGCTAAATTGTTCTCGACTTTTTATGAGTCAACAAAATATCAGAGTCTCACCAATTACAGTCCTGGTGAAGCAGGCATTTGATCTAATTTTTACAATATCTTTATTTTCACTTTTTCATCAAGATTGAGCAACAGTTTATTTTGGGGATGAAACATGTACGTGTGACTGTAGATAAAAGTGATTATTTATCATTCGAAAAGATTTTATTCTCTTCCTCTCAGACAATGGCATCCCAAGGCAACTCGATGACAGTGGCAGGGATAATATATATATATAAATAACAGAAGATATGGTAAGATTCCTATTATTTTTCAAGGCATGCTTTGTGTCAGCTGTCTGGGGAGTCTAATGGCAGCTATGATATATTTAAGCTGGAAGTGGAACAAAAGAATGAAATCATGTGTCACATAATTGCACGCACTTCAGTAAGTATACACCACCAGATATGACTGAAACACAATGAAAACTTAACCCATATCAGCAGAAATAGAGATGCATAAAGTTTCAAAACTATCTAGCAGGCAAACTGCATGGGCGGATCAGGTAGATGTGTCATACTCTTAATGCAATTCAACAGGTGCCAAGGTGTATGAAGAGTTTTGAATCCATTTAAAACTGCTCAATTACAATACAATTTACAGCTTTTATTTAGCATCATTGTCTCCATTAAAATCCACATTTATTTCAAGTACTTCAAATACAGTTGAACCCCTACGTCGCAAAACCATCTTTTTTCTCTCCATATAATTCACGCTGTTTCATAAGATGATTTTGCAAATTATTCCTTTGTGCTCTGGGGTGTCACAAGAACACTCTTCATATCGCTTCTTAGATTCACACAAATAAGAAAATTTCAGGGATTCCTGGTCTGTAAAATGTATTTGAGAATTAAAAGTTAAAATAATGCCCTTTCACAGAAGAGAAAATGGACTTCGACAACTGAGGAGCCTGACCTCTTTGGTAGAGAATAATATTGTATTAGCTCCAGTTTACACTGAGCCTTTCTCTAGAAAGGTTTTTAAAGGTCAGTGAAAAAGTCAAAACCTGCATATAAATAGAATTACTTAAAAGCAGAACATACAGTACAGAACAGTACGTATCTCAGTCACAGCTATACACACAAGTATATTTCCATGGATTTCCATAAAGTACAGTATGCCAGTTATTGTGAAATCATTTCTCTGTTAGAACCTGCTGATGTCTTTATGACCTTAAGTGTGATATCCTAAAATCAATTAGTAAATTAAGACTTGAGGCATGTTAACACAAGTCAGCTAACAGAGTACAGTCATCTACAGTTTACATCAGATATCTAAACTCAGTTGCTGGAGGGCCTACAGTCATCTGAGGCCTGTTTATCTTAACTATTTTCTGAATTAGACATGTACTGTATATAATTTTATTGTCTGTATAACTTCAGGTTTATAACATGGTTGTAGATATTATAAATTAAGCAGTGATATAACGTGGTTGTAGATATTATAAATTAAGCAATTAAGCAATCTACACATGATAATTTAAGAACACATGATTTACACATTTGTTAAGCTCTCCTGGCCTGGCATACTGTGTGTGTGATGGACTGACCATCCTATACACCCAACACGAGCTCAATAGAGAACACCTGGGTTGTACTGGATTAGTGTGAGTGCTGTCAGTATCCAAGAACACGTACACTGCCTGGGCTGCAAGCAACGCTTCTCTCAGAGTGCAATATGATTTCCCAGGGAGAAGTACATGCTTTTCTAATGTTGATGCCACGTATTTTGTGTAAGATCCCTGCTAAGTGAACTTTATTACTTTGTACACTCCCAAGTACAGATGAAAATCTAAGGTCTGAGATAGGCTTTCTTAAAGAGATTGGACCAAAAAGAAGCAAAAGAATACTTCTTCAACATATTGTAAACCCTATGCAGAACATAAAGCAATCAGGAGAGTGTCTGCTAGCACCACCTCTCCAGCTTATACCACTCCCAACTGAACTGACGTCCTCATATATAAACAAAGGCATGCATGCTTTCACATGCCACCATAACTATTACACAATTAAACATTTAGTATACAACAGGTCCTTAAGTCCTTCTGTGGCAGCACCACATTTTTATTATATCCTATGGCAATCTGCCACAATATGCATTAAGTTTTTTGGCATGAGCTACACACAACCAATTATTCATTATGTGGTTCCTCTGTTCAGTACTGGCAGAAGTAAATATAAAAAAGTCTGGCACTTTGTATTGATCTATGAAGAACTTTACACAGTCCAAAGCTAAATTAACTGAAATACAGATTTAAATTAAATTAAATTCATGTTTTCATGTGTTCAAGTCGATCTTTGGTATTTCCAGCTCTTTAATAAATAATACATTGAAATTATTAATGATACAGTGAAGCCTAACTGGTCCTGCTATCTCTCCTGCCTATGGAAACTGTACACATGGTGAACACCAGCAGCCCTCATCAAATATTCCATTAAGATTGACACTGCCAGAGAGAACTGTAATCTTTATGAGGGCTTTTCTTCCATCTCATGGCATATTCATTCTTTTTGAGGTTTAATATTTTCAAGCAATGAGGTTTTGTAGGGAATTTTATATGTATTGGAGATTGAAGCCAGCATCTTGGCAATATATAATTAGAAACCATTGAGTTTCAGGGTCTGGAATAATATTATACTTCGCTGCTGTTATGTAAAGGAATCTGTGGGTCACATTTTTATAAGTTCCTTTCGATACACCATAAATCCCTCGTATTTATTTAAGAATTTATGGAGTTTCTTAATGTAGCTGGGGAAATGTCCTGCAAAGCCCTGCATCTGTTGGCGTAGAGATCATGCTTTGCAGGATCCAACATGCGGAGGCTAAAGGTTTTATTGGGATACCTCAAGGAATTGTGAGAATGAAAGGCTTACATGTGGGACCAAATGGATAGGATACTTGAATACAGCCAGCAAGTTCTCTTCCTTTAACTCTTGGAGTATATCAAAGGATGACACAACTCAGTGGAAGACATGATCGTGTTTCAGGTTTGTGCCCATTTGTTTTGCACACATTGGTCTAATGGCACTGTAATCTATGCTTTGATTTATGGCTTATTAATTAATTAGTTGTGTCAACAGCAACTCTTACAGTTGGTTTGCTATGGAACATAAACTGGACTGCAACAACCAGCTCAGTCAGTATACAGAGTATATACAGTAGAATAAATGTCAGGTAGTATGCAATTCTGGTACACCAGCAATGATCCAAAATTACTTAACACTATGCTAAACCTACTCCAGCTGACATTTCCCTTTTGGATTAATCCAGTACCCCTATTCCTTATTTAAATCCTTGATTACTACCACCACTGGGATCATATAATATTAATCAACTAAAACCACTTTGGTTTTTTGGTAGTTTTAAACATGGCCAACCGAAAAACACATCAACTGGAGCCCCCACAGTATATAGTATTTCATCTTCAGAACCCAGCTTTCAATTACAGACAGAAATATAACAGAAGACGGCAAAGCACAGGAGATGGCGTTTGTAATAACCCCTGGCTGTAAAATCCACTTGGATGAAGTGCCGGGGCAAATGATCTGTCCGTGTAATTACCGGAAAATGCTCCCTAATGAAAATGCAGCCAGATGCCAAGCGGTCACTGACTGTGGACATCGTTAAGCTCTTCAGAGCAGTTCTGCTGCATTAGACCATGCTCATTAAACGCAACACTCTGCAGCTGACGGAGCTACTGGTAAGAGAAGAAGAACTAAGACACCTAAGTCTGTGACTTCAAAGCAAAGGTCACCAGTGGCTACAGGTGTTGTTCTGCATTTGCCATTGAGCCTGTTAATTTGTTTTGAAAGGAAAATAAAGCTGTCTTTTTGTTTCAGATCATGTTCGCCTGCTCCTGCCTACTGCACCTTACAGCCAAGTAAGCCCAACTTGCCACAGACGTCATTCTGTAAAGACCTTGAAGAGCATTCATTCTCTGAGAAACGCTCACCTTAATGTTAACTGTAATGTTTTAAATATTTTAAAAAAGAAGATTTTATACTCGTATCTTCATTAAAAGGAGACTGTGATGAAAGATAAAACAATACAATTTGTACAATTAGAATCGTATGTGAAGAAATGGTGCAAGAACATATAGGTATCAAACATATATTTAAATGAGGATTCTGTTCTTCATGAATATACTGTAGCCTGTCAGACACTGATGTGTAATGCAGAAAAACTGGAATAGTATCAGGGAGGAGGATAATGGTCAGCTTGCTCTTCTCTAATACTGTGTGCTAGTAACAAACAAGCTTCCCATGTTAATCCTCCAACAGTGAAGAGCTCTGGAAATGAGATGAAACCTTAATTCCCACTTCCCAATCACAAGACCAGTACTAGACAGTAAATTGTGTTTGGGTAGAAGGAACAAGCCTCTGGAAAACTTAAAAAACTGCCATTCAGCACAGAATCTGTTATTTGTAATAGACAAGAAGGTCAAAGGTTTGCTTAATCCAAGCCTGGAGCAGGTTGAAAGCACAAATACTTATTCATCCCATTTCCCCTGACTTAGGTCCCATTCCTACCAATGCTAATTCTTTTTTTCTTCACAAAAATCAATTAAATTAGAAATGATGGGAATCAATCTCAAAAATCAAATGTATAATATTGGTCAACACAAAATTAGGGGGGTCATCACCATTGTCATTTAAAGTTCTAAGATTTCATACTGTAGCCATAAGTGAATGTGTGGCACATACTGTATAGTAACATGATCTGTGACATACCGTATGGTACGATTTAGTGACTTATCTGGTTATATTACTTTTTCTCTCACATTAATCCATGGGGACCGCTAGAAAAAGCATTACATATCTGGCTGAAAATAACAGCAGAACAATTCCAATGCATTTAAACTAACAGTGTTCTGTTGAATTATATGACTTTGTAATAGATTTCTTCTCCCACCGGTGATATTTTCATCAGATTTACAAAATGGTACTTTCCCATTGGGTTTTTGAGAGACAATGACAATTAAAAAAAAAAAACATCTTGCTCAAAACCTTGCAAACATTCCACTATCTCATATTCTGTACTTTCTTACCACTTTTTAAATAGTTCTATTCATTTTTTTTATGAATACGTGCTGTGTCAAGTAATCGGTTTTCTTAGAGATGTTATTTAAAAAAATATTTTAATCAAGAGACACTGAGAACTACAGAGATTGTAAAAATAATAATTGGGTTTCCATTTTCTCCTCGTCATTCCACAGAACAAGCTTCACTTAATTGTTTGTTCTCCGTACAATAAAAACATTTGTGTCAAGCAGTGAAATGCATTAGACATGCTGGTTTTGTTATTTACTTTTTTCTTTTTTTAAATCCATAAATCATAGCTCTCAGCTATTACAGTACCTTCACCAGTGGACTGCCTTTTAGTTTGTATCTGGAGTATGAGACACATTTTCCCCTAAGAGAAGTTTACTGTGAGCATTCATAGTGTTAACAGAGTGCGGTAAAGAAAAACTGATTGTACTGAAATACAATCAAAACAAACAGTACTGTAATACTGTTATCCATGTACTGCACCATGGATGAAAGTGTCACCAAGTCATCAACTGATTAAAGTCTAAATACATTTGTAAAAATTGAAGGTATTTAATCACAGCAAAACCACAGGACAAGATCAATAAAATAAGAAAATAAGAAGGTACGGGCCAAGTATTGTTAAACATTCACAAAGTACAGTATGTTTGAAGTCTTTATTTCTGAATGGATCCATCCATTACCATTAAGTCACGTATTAATATGAGGTTAAACAGAGGTCTATCCTGGACTGCGACCAAGGACCTTGGATGGGAGATCCATTCATCACAGGCCCGTGTAGGAAACGACCATGTAGAACATCTGATTTAGCCTCGCTGGGAACTTTAGGATGTAGGAGGTACAGTACCTGGAACTCTTTGTGAAAGCTCATATGAGCGTGGGGATAATATGCACACTTCATGCAGACAGATTACCCACACTAGAACTGAACACAGGAACCTAAAGGTTCCATATACTGTATGGCACCATCTACTGTTGTTTACACTGTTATTGTTATTGTATTTCTTTCTATTGTCTTGTCTGCTGTTCTATTTATATACCGCACCTGAGAAACACTTCACTATACTATGCACCCGTGTAAGTATAATGACAAATAAAGTTGAATTCAATACAGCTGTGAATCAGCAATACAAATGCCATACAACCGTGCCATCCCATTTGGAAACTTGATACATTATTTTTATGTAGGTAGCTGCGTCAGCATACTGTACTGTATGTAGGCTGCAAAGGAACACGTAAAGGAAAAGAGAAGAAAAGAAACACAACATTTCTGCTGTGGAGCCTTCTTGAAGTGTCACCCATTTCTTCTGGTGGAGCCACAACTGAAGAAGGCTTCACAGCCGAAACGTGTTTCTTTTCGTCTCTTTTCAGCACGGAATAAACCTTTATATTATTTTTAATACACACTCAAAAGTTTGTATTTCACAACTTATCATGCCTATTATCAATCTGAACATGCAAAACAGCTGAAAAGAAATGAGAAGGTTGGACATAACTTTCTTCTGTCGCCGACCGTGAAACACAAGAAAAACTGCAATTTTAGAAGATGATCTGATGAGGGGCACAGTGCACACTGTAGTGTACAGTATGTGTTTTAAAGAACTTGTTTCACTTTTCCATTTCTGCTTGCTGTCTGTTTCCAGGGAATGTTCATCCGCCCACATATCTCCCCACTCTTTTTTGCGGAGATTAAACAGCAAGTTGAAAAGACTTGGGGAAAGACTGCTTATTATACAGGCAAAGGGAAAGGAAGGTGATCAAACGCAGTGCAGCTAAGTTTTGAAAGGAAAGAAACTCTTGTATCAACAAGCATAATGACGGTAACTTAAATATAAGGAATATAAAAAACTAAAAATCCACAACTATTCTAAGTTCATCTCTACACAGAAAATGTTTCTAAATAGTCAAACACCCTGGAGGGGATAGCCTTCTGTTATTCTGAAGAATCACCTGTTCACTTTATACCTACTGTATACAGGCTACAGTACATCCTATTATTCGCTGTAATTGCTGTAGTTTGCATTGTTCTACATATTGCATATTTATGTTTATACTGTAAAATCCATATTGTATATTTTTGTTCTATGCTATTAATATTTTAGCAGTTCAATTACTTAGATTTAATTATACATGTTCAGAATCCATGCAAACTCATAATTTAAGTGTGTATACGGTACATACACTTTACAATATAACTATCCCTCTTATACAGTAGTTTTCAAATCAACACATATGTCAGTGTAATTGTAAAGATCTGGGAAAGGCTAGGTCAGATTGGTGTTTCAATCAGTTGTGTGCCACAGATACCAAAGCATGGAAAGTGTGTATTGATTCTAATTTACAGCAGGGCAGAAAGAAGAGAAAAGACTATAGTCTTAAGAGGAGGGATAATTCCACACCAAAAAAGTCTCTTATTCTGTATCTTGATAAATATACAGTATATACTTAGATATTTAAAATGTGAGTGAATCCTTCAACTAAACAGTTCCATGAAATCCATACCTAAATCTGGATAAATATAAAATTTGTTCTGTAATTTAAGATGTGAGGCTAAAAAAAATAATAAATTCAAGCAAAGACATTCAATCCATTAATTGAAAAAAAGCCTTATCTTTTCTTTCCCAGGCCCTGTGTCCACATGCATTGGGCCTGCTTATTAATTTTCGCTGGCAGATTATGACTGAAAAATATATTGGCACGCTTTTTCACAATAAATTAAGTTAGCAGAAGACAATCACATCACATCTGTTTTGATTTTATATATCATACTAATAGCGTTTTATTCTATTCAGATTCTGAACAGGAAAGGCTGAGGTTCATGTCTCTTTGATAGTTTGTGTCTTATATCATTGGGGCTTTAGATGGAAGTTTGCACAATTCTGTCTTAAAAGGATAAAATAAAACTTATAACCCCCAAAAACCTAAACAGATAACAGTTACAAGACAACTGTGCAACTTAGGACAACAGATCCAAACACATCCAATATAACATACTAAAATCTGTTATTTTCTAGGATAGTCCTGGATGCAAAAAACAAAAGAAAAAAACAAACAATTTTGTACATTTTGGATGCACCCAGAAAGCAGAAATGCATTGAAATATCTCATGAGTTCACTTTGAAGTACTGAGAGCTGCTCATAATGAAGCTGTTGTTCTGCACCAAGAAAGACTAGGTGGCTTCAAGGTGACATTCATCCTCGCTCATAAGCAGCTTACTCTCCTCAGTGACTTTCATCAATAGAGTTTTGCTTCATGTTGTCAGCACGGTGACATGATTTTCCTGACAGCTGTGTACACCTGGGCTGGTCAGGCATCAGTCATACTCAAGCCTCTTTTGAATATGTTTATATTGTGATATTGGAAACACTTTCCATTTATCAAGTCCTTAGGAGCTGAAATCCATTAACAGTGTTAATTGAGTGGTACTAAACACGTAGTAGATGACCTCTGCCAATAATTAAACACACGTCATTAACAAAAAAAATAGATTGCTCTCAAATTTAAGCACTTATAATTCAGTGTTAAAAGCTTGTTTGTTTATGCATTTAAAACAGCAGTTTGAAACTCTATGCTTACTGTAAATTGGCAGAAGGCAAACTGTCATGGGATATCTCTCATTTCTGCACATAAACATAACTTTTTTTTTAAATAAGAGAACATGACAGACTTTTCAAGTTAGGACTGATATATGGGACCCAATTTAAAATGTATACAGTACATAAAAAAGAAGTATGTTACAATAAACTGTACGGGATATTATGGATTTCAAATTTAAAGTACAAACATAGCTAGTACATAGTTCAGTGTTAGATAATACTGTTTTTCCAAACATTTTGAATTGATCTTGTGAAGAAAACACTCAACATACTATAGATACTGTATGTCACACTGTTTATCTCTTAGACAATATACAGTAGTATATTGCTTTAAGGCAGAAGGAAGACGGGGAATTCAGTAGGATTTTAACTGGCAAAGACCCAATTTTTAATTGGAGAATGCTTATGTTCCACAGTAGTCTGAATCCTTTGGGATTCTTCTGCTCCTTAAAGAAGTCTGACAATCAGATACAAAAAATCAATAATGGCACTGAATGAGGTATACTTAGCTGATCCCGCCTTTAGATGAATCATCCTCACAGCCATTAAATGTTTGTCAAGGACCACCTTATTAAAAAGAAATTCCGATACGGATCAAATTGATATACACAGATAGCTATGGCAAATTAAATGGGACTTAATTACCTTAGAAAAGCACCGACACTGCAAATCATAAGCAATTAATCTGGGTAGGATATTAATTGTCACAATTCTCCAAGTTTTTAATTTTTTTCCAAAGTCGAGCACAATCTTTTATCGACAATTCTTTTAGTGGTGTTTTCTAAGCACTACAAATTTCACATTATGTAATACTGTACATTAAAAGGAATGCATCTAAAACCTTTTGACCAAAAACTAAATACCCAGCTTGGAAAAAGCAGACACATCCACATATACAGTATGAAGCACTGTTACACATCAATACTATAACGAATTAATATTCTTGGAATGTAGAAAAGAAGCTAGACTTCCAATTCAAAAACAGTGAAAATAAAATAAGTAAAACTGGAATGGCTTTTGTTTTTGATAAAACTTTTGATCTCTCCAAAATATTTACTGGAAAGCCACTATTTTATAAATAAAGTGTCCCGATTGTAGTCCCTCCCCGTTAAGGGCGCTCTGGCTCGTTCACTTTTTAGTTGATTTTGTGCACCTGCTCCCTGTTCCTGCCTCCCTACAAAAGCCAGACGCTCACTCTGTTCCGGGCTCTGCATTGGAACACGGACCCCCGGAGGCCCGCCTACCACCGAGTCACCCTACGTCCGCGCCGCGGGTGGCATTCGCCTCCTAAGTTTCCTGTACCAGCTGAGTCCGGGACCTGGAGCACCTGGTCCCGTCCCTCTTTTCCTCCCCGACCCCTCGCCGGATCCCGCTTCAGCTTTTAACTTTGTCTTGTTCGTCTTGGATTGATCACCCGGCCCTGGACATTTGCCTCCCCGCGGATTTCCCTTTTGGACTGTTCGCCCTGGACCCCCCCCCCCCCCATTCGTCTACCAGCCCTGATCCTCGTCTCCTCCCAGTGTGTGCTCACTCCCTTACGGATTGTGTCGTCTGCATAGGGTCCTGAAAGGCGCTTCGTAACAAAGTATATACAGGATAACACAAATCCAAATGCACATTAAATACAAATATCATATAAAGACATTTTAACAACTCCATTAAAATCACAAATACACTGTATGATAAAAAAATAGTATCTGGTTTAGAAATGTGACTCATCCTAATATTTCATGGCAGCATGAGTCCCACCTCGGTCACCAGCAGAGTTTTCCTCGCTCGTGTGGTTCTTTCTTATCCTCAACACACAACAGATCTGTATTCCCACTGATGCCAAAGAGCAAAGGTCAGTTTCAAAAGATTTTAATTATAGTCTGGAACAGGTGTTCAAACTCACCTCCATTTCAGAAAAAAAAATCCTAGATAATGTTTAACATGGAGTTACTTGTAAGGTACTGCTTAAATAATGACTAATTATTACTGAAAGGAAAAAATAATACTTTTAAGGCGATTTAACCACACAGACTGTGAGTATTATTAATGATAATGTTAAAACAAAATTGTACTTTGTAGTACAAGGACAGGATGATAATTAAACAAAGGAGAGGAAGGGTCAGTGCAAAGCACATGTGTTATGAGTTAATGATTTTCCAGGATCCCTTCATAGCCTCTATGTACTTATTTAATAAGTACTACAAGTCATAAAAATGAACTTACATGTAACATTCTACAGAATGACACTAATTTTAAAAGTGCTATAATAATTTCAAGTGATGATATAGTAAACTGTATGAGCACGGTGTCTATCCTCCCAGCTAGTAACTGAGAATATATGCTTGTAACTGATTAAAATTGCAATGGGAACAGTAGATTGATTGTTGCAATGCACAAATTAGCCAATTACTTTTTAAACATATTACGTTTACAGATCTGATTGACTTGACATTAATCACTGGCAGAAAGGAAATTTCTCGAAGGTTCCACATGCACGTCACTGCCGTCTGCTAGCTGAATAATGCCTCCTAAAAACAGGAATGCTAGGGGCCTTTAAGACTGGTAGATCTAATTTGAAGGCACTAGAATAGAAGAATACAATTTGCAGAGTGATTTATTTACAGGTTATTGATTTGTAAATTGGATTTCTAACGCAAAACTCTTTTTGAAATCTGAGCTTCCAGACAGGGAGATGGTTAAACAGCTTTCATCTCACTGGGAGATTACAGTTTTGGTTAGATTATTTTATCCTGAGGGAGGTCGACAGAAGGGGGAAAAAGAGCAGACAGGCAGCTAATTCACATTGTGAATATATGCTTCTTTAAAATTTTGAGCTCAAGGTAGGGAACAACAAAATTCTATTAATTAGGCTTCCATGGAGTGGAAGAGTCTAGTGAATACTAGGATTTTTTCCCTTCCCACTTTAAAATGTGTTCGAAGACCAACAACCCAGCAACTTCATACTAGAGAGGTACTGTATACTGAGACAACACATTTAAATTGGGACAGCAATTTAGGGCTGACCACCGAGATGGCAACTGGCACAGCATATTTGAAAAGCCTTTCAAAACCTTTATTTCAAATTTGTAAATGAAAAATTACCACAATATTATTTATGCCCACAGTGGTTTATGAACAAGCAGAGTAACACAGCCCATCAGACTGCCCCTGCTCAGAAAAGAGTTAGGCCAGGAGCGAGACACTGCAACATCTTATGTAAAATTCTGTTCCAGCAGGTGTTGATGCAGAAACAAATATGACTGCCCACCTGCCATTCCTGTTCCTCCATTTCCTCCATTGCATATTCATTGGCTATATGCAGCCTTAACTGTTACTGCTCCTGTTAAAAACCATTAACTCCAAATGTGGTGTTATTCTAGCGAGCATATATGCAAACATCTGATGTACTGTATATTGTGCTTTCACAACACAAATTGTCCCTGTCTCCCAGCTCTTAAAAGGTTGGATGGAGTGTCTTGGGAATTGTGTCTCTTTGGTGGGTTTCCTGACACTGTGATCTTCTTCTGACATGCCAGTCGCACACCAGAGGTGATAGAAACTGCTGATATACTTACAAGCACCCTGTAGTACTCTTATACAAAATTCATTTGAACAGTTAATTAAATCCTGGTGCGTATTCCTATGAAAATACAATCTAAATAATAATGCAGTACAGCTACCTGAGCGCCATTTTTTTCTCTTGTCCATACACATCCCATACTGCAAACTGCTCCTGAGCCAAATCTGGTTTGCTAATTAATTCCTGCCTCTACCATGGGAACAATTTCTCTGACTAAACTGAAACTTGGCAGGCTTCATCAACACTCAAGCCTGCACCAGACTTACAGCTCAAAGGTTGCAGGAATATTTTTTGTACTCATATTGTGTCATCATGAGAGAACACTGGTGAAAGACGCCCCATAATGCTAACAGGTCCTATACAGATAGTGTTTGGCTGATTAGCTACGAATGTACAGTAGTAGGTGTTGTTCAACTTGCAATGTACAGTATGGAGATTTCTGCACAAAACAATATGGTCCACTGCCTTCCCTTTTGTTTTGTTGTCGATGTGTGTCCTGTGTTCTTCGAACTATACTGTATCTGTGCTACTTTGTTTTACTTTGGTATTCTCATCACACAAAACCATAACATAAGTCATTTTGACATACTGGAAAACTTTTTCTTCTTCAGAATGCAAAATCTAAAACTACTGAACTTTATTCCTAGGAGTATCACTTTTTACTTTTCCTAGGAGTATCAGTCTCCTAGAGAGAAGAAAATGAGCAATTCCTTTTCTCTCAGTCAAACAAATGTTCTCAAAGGTCTAAAGTGCAGCTTTAGATGACATAAGGATATTATAAAGATAACAGATGAGAGGATGCCTTTCAAGCCACCTGACTTGCTTGGTTGCTAGTGACAAATTGATTCTAGATGTTTCGTCCCAATTCAAAAACATGTTCAGTTTGCTTTTTACAGACTCTTCCAACCGATTGGGTAAGGAAGTGTCTCCTTTTCTCAATTTTAAGTGCACTTTCCTGCATTTTCCATTTGTGTCATGTGGCTGGAGTTTCTCTGTTGATTCTGAAAAGTTCATTGGGCTCATTATGTCAAGTTCTTTGGAGGTTTTGAATACTTGAATCTGGTCCATTCAAAATATTATCATAATCATGTCCACAGCAGCAATAGTTTTTTCAAATATCAGGAGCCAAATTTGTAAACTTTGTTTGGTGTAAAGAAAGAAAGGGAGGTCTAACTACTAATTTGTATTCCTGAATGTAACACTTTGTACATGTCTACATTAAATTTTATCCACCAGGTGTTTTCTAAATCTAAATTTGTCTGATATTTTGTATCAATTAAAAATGATATTTATTGTCTTAAATACATTCAAAGTTTCATTAACACAAAATCTGTGACGTCCTACAGCACATCACAGTAAGATCTGCACATGTACCAGAAAAAAGCAACCACAACCGCAGCCCTGTTGAAAAAAACATCATGCCAAATGCAAACTGAACCCTACAGAGAATCCTGGCATTTGCACCTGAGACAGCATAAAAAAATAAGAACAGATAACCAATTCTAACTCTCCTGTGCACCAATTAAAATCAAACACAAATCAGACACAAATCCTTGTAGTATCAAGATGAGATGGTACAGTAACCAAAAGAAACTTTGATTAAGAATAATCCACTGCTCACTCTTAGCCATATTTTCAAATGCTTTAAGGTACATAAAGTATATTTAAAATACAGACTTATCTAGGAACATATTCCATTTTTCCTGAAAGGCTGCTAATGTCTTATCGGGAGGTCTTTAATTTAATTAATTAATCACTGGACTCTATTCTGAGGTACAGTACATGCAATGCTCTGCATTTTGGGGATATGTGTAGCATTATCATTATCTTGATTTGTTTTAGATTGTTAAAAGGACTAAAAAATAGAGGTAGCTTTTGTTAGAAAGTGGACCTTCTCACTGCTACTTTACCGTATGTACTGTAGCTAACATAAACACACAAAAATAGTTAAAATAGTCTGCAGTCAGGTGTATGAGTCATTTCAACACTTTATTAAAGCAGATAATGTAAGTAGATACCATACCACCTACATTCATCAGTATTTCAATAATTTACAGCTACTTTACAGAAAAAAGAGCTAATAAGATTATGTTGTAACTTTATGAAAAATAATATTCTAATGTTTACATCTGAAAATAATACATTGAGCATTTCATGTTTAGGGCTGAGACTGTGAATAATAAAAAGTGCTACATATATAGATTGCATATGTTTTGTATTCATGTATTACAAAGAAAAAAAAGCAATAAAGCAATATTACATAAAACATATGCCGCTTTTGGGTGCTCTAAATTCTTGCTAAATCAGCATCAGTGTTCAATCACAGAAGAGCAATAATGAAGATGCATCCACTACAACTGTAAAGCTAATTACCAATTCACAAAATGTAAGAACGGTGTTCTGGAAAATGTTTATATACTGTATACTCGCATTCGGAAAAGATGCCCATCTGCTTGTAAAGATGCCGGATGACACAAAGAGAAACAAGTCAAAATGTAAACATGTCAAATTGTTTGTTTATTGCATTTACAGTATGTAGTACTAGAAAGTGAAGGAAATACAATTGATTTACTTGCGTATCAATCCACAGGAAGGATTACCTTTAATAGAGAAAAAGATTTGAATAAGGTTAGCACCCTCACTGTTATGATGTTGTCAAAATAAGAACATTAGAAAATACACAACAGAAAAGCTGGAGGTTGTTGATAAGATACTTTGTACCAGAATATGTAGTGTCCGGCTTGCTTGCCCTTTTAAAAAAATACTTTTTAATATATAAAAATGGAACACAGCTAGAATTGTGCCAGAGAATTAAATTGCTAGTTCATGTAGAGATTTTGCTTTTAAAAAAATTTGATTGGTGTGCTGGATCTGATTTTTTGTACATGCAGTATCTACCAATGTGTCACAAAATATGACTAATCCCAAGAGGCAGACATAACTATGTACTCCTAGTCTGCCTCTTTATTTTAATTTTGAGACTGTTTGAAAGAAGGTACAGAACTACAACGACAGAACACAAACATTTGACTGATAGTATGACATTAACATGACCTAGTTGTGTTCTACTGTATGTAGTCATCTCTGCAGTTTTTATAGAGTGAAGTGTCATATTTGCAGTGAACAAAGGTACTTGTTTAGCTATGATCCTGTTGCAGAATGTGATGATATTACTCAGGAACCTGGATTGTGTTGAATTCTCCTGCAGTGGGACACCCAGATAGAACCCTAATACAGTAGATTAAGCAGGTTCTAGTGTTGACTGTGTGCACTTGTCAATCTAACAAACTGACTTTTAGTACAGAATGTGATTTAGATAAAAGCTAAATGTGGGCAGTACGTGAACTGCATAGTATCACTGGGCATCATAATTATACAAGAACAATGGAACATCAATGTAGGAACAAGAACAACAGCAGCATCACCACCTTGTATGCTGATGTGGTTTGATCTCAGAAGATAAGCAAGACCTGATCAAGTGCTGGATCATTACTGGGCTGGAAAACCTCTAAGGAATCCCATGATGCTTGTAAAACAGGAATAAGCAGGCTTGCAGATATAACTCTATCCTCAGGAACAGATTTTCCCAACTGTAATGCCCACATACAGCAGTAAAAGACAGTGTGGTGTAGGAAGTGTTGTCCTGTGGAGGAGAAGTGAAATGAAAATGACTTAAAAAAGATCATAAGAAGAGTTGTGTTAACCCTAGTACCCTGCCTAAATTCCACTTTGGACTTATACAAATGTTTCCTCCCTAAATTCCCACCTTAATTCAACTGTAGAGATAGTTTCTCACTTCTCCACTTGATCTGGCTGCTGGTGTATAATACTGTACCTCCAGTGCATCACCCAGGTGGGTGCTGTACTTCAGTGGAGGATGAAATGGGTAATTGTGCTATACCAATACAAGTATTATTAATAATACCATGAGGTAATATATCTGAGCTAGGGCTGACCGTAAGATGTGATTTGTAAAGTTGTGATGCTGCTGACAAGCCTGGATTTTGCCTACAAAGTACAAAGTGCCTGGGCATATCACAGTGTTCCCAAGTTCATCATAGAATTTGTACATATTGTACACGCATAACGTCAGCTGTGGTGTGGCTCTTTCCGTATATGTCAGTGCTATGTTTATCATTGTAGGGCAGCTACAAACTAGAGACAGGTCATTTTCTGCCTTGGGGAGCAGATGTCACCTAATGGGATGATTTCTCCCGCTCCCCTGGGTATACAATGAATAAAATCGTGCACACTCGCCAAATGCAGTTATACACGCACATACACGCTCACACCAAGACACAGTACCCTGCACAGAGAATGCAATTTCAAAGTCAATTAGGATTAATGTGGCAAGGGAGAGGTATTAGTTCTGGATATGTGATTTTATCCATTAGAAAAAGCACAGGGAAAGAGCACCCAAGCTTCCAATGCATTGGAAAGATGCACTCAGTCATTTACTCTTGCCTGGGAGTTGAAGTGTGAAAATCCGATCACTCCTGGGAGATCATCTTCTGGCGGAACAACGATAAAAATGGGGGTTCTTCCATCTTGTTGTGCCCTGTTATTTCCCAGGTTTATTACAGCCTTCCTCTTAGATGGCTAAATTAAGCTAAACTGGTGGATAGCGTCAATTAATATGCCTTTATTGATTAAGATAGTGATTAGCTCTGGTGTTTGAGTTAACGTGATGTCATAAATTCGACATCTTCTCAAGGTTGTGTATTGTAGTTACCAGTGTATCGTTTACTCCTTGATAGCAGCAAATCATAAGTTTATTGATATTACTCAGATTATGTAATTTGTACAAAGATTCTCATACATTATAATCATAGTATACATGATCAAGTGATCTTGATCACCATGATCACCATTGATCAAGTGATCTGTTTGTCTGCTGATTTGTTTTTTTAAAGGACACCTAAACTAGAACAACACATAACAACAATTACTAAATGTAAACACAGGTCATCCATCATTACAACATGAATACATCTGGTACTCACCTGTTATGTGAGTTATTTTTTTATGGGGAAGGGGAACAATTCAGTGATTGAAATTCAGTGTGAAAAGATGTATACTGTATACAGGTACTGTATACCAATTTTTTGATGAATGAAAAGAAAATAAATGACAGATTTACGAGATATTCTATCCACATACAGTATGTATAATATGATGCAATGCATTAAATTGGCTTCTTTTTCAGTGAAGAAACAAAGTTTGCATCCAAAGACCGACTCTGCTAGGGCTACATCACAGCTTTGGCCTGATGCTGTGACACAGTGCTAGCAGAGTCAAGGAAACCCACCTCTCTTTTCTTGCATCTCCTCCTCATCTTCACTGTTGCATTAAAACTACTAATCCCCTTTGACTTAAGAGCTCAAAGTTGGAAAAGCAATATTGTCTACAGATAATGGGATTTTATCTGCTGCTTAATATTTGGGCTTGGGCAGCTACAATGTCACTGTCTACTCCTTCCAATAAAATACATGTTTATATCATCCATTCCTCAAGGTTCTGATCAGATTGTCCTGTCAGTCTCAATCTCTGCATAAATCCTGACTATATAAAAGAAGCAAGGTAGTTGTCACTCATGCAGTAATAATGTACCTGTCATTCTGTTCCTCTTTCGTATTTCAAGGATCCCTTAATGGATTTGGCTGCTTATCATAAAAGTTTGTTTACCATGCCATTGCTTTTTTTAATATTATTGAATATTTCATGATCATTTTAAAGTCCTTTACCCAGTACAAGCCTTTTCAACTCCACTGTAGACATATGCTGTATATTTTTTTAGAAATTCTGCTTTACTTTCTACAGTAAACATGAGGAACACCTTTATATCATATTAGGTTAAATAAGCAAAGTTTCATTTCAGCAATGGAAATCCATTGTCTAGTCTTTTATTGCCATTTTTATGTCATACTATTGCATATAAGCTTCTGTACAGCAAACTACATACTAAAGTAATGGTTCCCAATCCTGGTCCTAGACAAACACTGTGTCTCTGATTTTCTCTCCAGCTGATTCCGTAATCACAGGCTAAATGATTTTGGTTTTCTATCTGGGACATACTCTTAGAAAGTCTAATAGGATTTGTAACTGGAATCAACCTATACCAATGTCTGAGTTTCACAACAACCCTCTTTCAGGCATGCTTCCCGAAATGTCCACTGTTAGGGTATCGATTACAGTATAATTCCTACTGTACCTAACTCTGTTCATCATAATTTCATTAACCAGTGAGAGCTCATTATTCAGAAATAACAGCAAGCCAGTGGGGGAGTGGCTGTGTAAAATTCTGTAAACTCAAGTTGTTGGAACCAGTCCTCTGTTGGGGTTGGGTATTTCTGACTTTCAGGATTAACTGAAAAACAAGTCAAAGTCTAAATAAGAGAGCAGATCAATTAAGTCATCAATTAGCATTAGATATTTAGAGCTGGAATAAAAACCAGTAGAAACTGTGTTCCTCAAGGACCAAAGTTCGGAACCACTGCATTCTGGTGATGAGTAAAAAGATCAGCTTGATGTGTTTCACGTAGTTACTTAAAATGCAAAATGTAGAATGCTCTACCATATTTGTATAATAAAAAAGTTTATGAACTTTATGAAAAGTCACAATGAAGTCATGAAGTCACAATGAATCAATGTAATAAATTATATTTATCATTTTATTTTCTATGAATAAATATATTCTCTCTCTATATATATATTTCTATTGACACTTTTTGCATTCAGCTTCTGCAGATTCAATTACAGTACCTCCCTTTCCAGTTTTAGTATGTGACATGTGAGCTGGAGTGGTTTTGAAAATTGTCTGTACAATAGAGAGACAAGAATTATGAAAGTATGTAAAGAGATAAACTTTTTTTTTTAATTTCTAACCAGAAAATATATAAAGTATGCATGTCATGGTAAACTTTGTGAAAAAGTGCAGCAAAACTTTAAAACAGGCATATCTTTGTGCCTGTCTATTAGCCAATCCCTTGCGATTGCTTACAGGTGTGCAGTCTGGAAGAGGCTTTAACTAGAGTTGATTGTAGTTCCCTTGAGTCACTGCCTAATGGTACACGTTTCCTGTTTGGCACAGACATTGCCAATCTTCACAGATATAGATACAGGAATGGGAATCATTTCTCAAGACAAGTTATATTGTCAGAGAAACATATATAACCTTTGATAATAGAGAATCCCACGAATTTTGGAAACATGTAAAACTGTAAAGGAAAAGCAGTTTATTCTGAATAAAACCTTTTATTCTACCTGGAGATACTGTGCAAGTACAAAACAAGCAGAAGATTGATGAGAATTTGTAAAATTCCTTCCTTTTTTTGCAAACCTGGATTTACTAGTAAGGTTCAATAAAAGCTTTATTGTAATCATCATCATTATCATTATTACTGTGGGGGAAAATCAGCAATTACCTGATGTTTAAATGGAATAATGATCATGAAGGATACAAATTATTCTTACAATAACATCAATACATTATGCATACTTTCTATTTTTAAAAACACTCTTTTAATATATTTCTGCACTGTGATCGGCATGCCCACATAGTGTACTGCATAATTAAGAAAAAAACACCCACTTCTGCTGCAGCTTCTCTAATGGGCTACACTAGAGGGGAAGTCCATTCTCTTCTAACATTATGCTATAAATACGTATTTTTTAAAAAACGGTTTTGTTCGATTGAGATTTGATCATATTAACCGCCTTTCATTTTAATTTCTGTGCAAGAATTGAGCTCAGGGGGATTTTAATTCCTAATTGATTCGTATATTACTGTCTCTGTACATATGTGAACTCATGGTGTTTTAATGATATTTTTTCCAAAATGAAATGAACTATAAAAGAGTGAACTCTTTACAAGTTAATCTGAAAAAACATAATCTATGGCATCTGTTTCTCTGTCCTCACATTACAGTTCTAGAAAGAACAATTTCGGATAGGATTTATTATATAAAAGATAAAAAGTCTTTTGAAAACTCCCTTTGGGTTCAGAGAAACAATACATATATATATATGTATTTGATATATGAAAATATTTCCAGTACTGGAAATAATTATGGACAACAGAGGGGCTAAAATGCAAATTATATTAAGCACATGTGAACTGACATTCATATTCCTTACAGAAATCATGAACATGAACAAATTAATTAACTGTTCAGAACAGTAATATTTGGTGCGTGAGCTTGACATCTTTTTTCATGCTGTTTTGAATATAAGCATCTATTAAACCAAGGGTCTTCAAATCCAGTCCTAGACAGCCCCAGTCCAGCAAGTAATATAAGTAGCCTTTTACTGTAAATCATTAACTTCTAAAAGCCTGGAACAACTTACCTCTGTTCAACTGAACAGGCAGTGTGTTCCATTAAGTAATTAAGAGATTATTTGGAACTAAAATCACAAGATCCTTCACCCTTAAAGGACCAGTGGTCCTTTTAGTGAAATACAGTATCCCTTGCTTAACTGATCAATTGCTTAAATGCATGTTCCTAATTTATGAATAACAGGTGATTCAGGGTGACCTCTAAGAATAACAGCATCAAAGTTATCAATAAAACATATCCTGTTTTATTCCCACAGTTCATTCAAGTTGTTTTGTTGCTGTTCTCAGTCAGAAGACTCAGATGATGTTGATTTCAGGCCTCTGAGATGAGGCCTCTCTATACTACAGAGATGTTTCCACTGCAGTGACTATATGCCTGGGGTCATTTTTCTGTTGAAAGATGAATCCCTGCCCAAGCAGACAAATTCCTGAAGGAGTGGCATGGTGCCTCAGTCCTCAGTCAGTGTACTTTTTGTTTTATGCAAGTCTCCAATACTCTTAGCTAAGACATGGCCCACACATGTTCTGATACACTCCCAAGATGTACTACAGCTACAGTACTACAGTATACACTAACCATTACAATGAACTGAAGTCTGCCTCAGAATAATCTGGTGCTGACCAGCTGCTTATTTCCTAGTGGCTCAAACTCGGACTCATTTGTATATATGACCTTTTCCAGGTCTGATCATCATTCCTTCATCCGGCTGAGATTTCCAGGCACCTACAGGCCCATTTAGAATATGTGCCTACAGTATGTGTATACAGTATATCAGTTTTAAAACACACACCAATACTTGCAGAAATGTGTGTGTGTGTGTGTGTGTGTGTGTGTGTGTGTGTGATTTCCTTCCTGAGAGTCCATTTTCACTACATCTACAATTCCATCACTGCCTACATGTACTGTACACAGTATAAGGCTTGTGTTGGTTTTAGCACAACTAGATTAGTTGTCAGGCCATCATAACAATCAGGAAACACTTTTACACAACAGACATGATTCTACGATGTGTACTTTGAGTTTGGATATACTGTACAGTGCCCACTTTGTCCTCCTTTTCCATAATAAGTCCCAATAGTGTAGCATTGTGTATCGGTACAGTATTAATCATAGAGGGAATGATCCCTACCATACTGTCTTCAAATGTGCATAATCTCTAACAATCTTTTCCCACTGCAACGGACCAGTCTTTATCCTTTGGACACCCTCATAAAATTGTTTCGACTTTTCTTAAATTAGTCCTTCACTCAACCAGTGGTATACTGTAATACTAATTAAAGCAACTATGTTTTTTTTTATTTCAACAAATCTGAATTCCATTAAATGATAAAGGATGATCAGATTTCTAAGCACTGTCATTTAAGATTGTTGGGAAATGATGACTTCACATGACAGTCTGTGCATTAGTAGCACAAAGAGATAAAGTGAAACATGCAAATCAATCAGAAAAAGGCTGAAAATGCAATGCATGGATTAAGGCAAAGATAGGAAAGCCATGCACCACATCAATTTTTATCACATTTTTCAAGGTACTGCATAATATGCTATACATACACTTTATCTGATGGCTTCATGAGAAAAAATGTTTTTTCTTTTTACTTTTAGATGTGGAATTAACCTCTTCATGCACGTCTCGCATGCTGATGTAGTTCCCCCTTTGGTCCGCTTCATATACTGTAATATACTCGACTGACCTGGACCTATACTAAATGCCTACTAAGGTGTGCATAACAGAAAGACATTTTATGCACTGGAGATGGAACCTTTAAATCATATTCCAAAGATATCATATTCTTTTTCTGTTGCTTATCTATGTTGTGATTACATTCTTCACTGTAAAGTTGAATCCTTTCCAGGACATAGTAACTTAAATTTGACCAAACTTTGAATGCATGTCTTTATATATATATGTGACATTGGATAGAATGGTATACTTTCATAAGAAACCTTCACTAGAAAGATAAAGGCTTTATTCTTTAATCACTCGCAGATCACTGTGTGCGAATACAGACAGATAAAAGCAGTAGTTCAATATAACGTTCACATGCACTTTCTCTCTCTACTTTATTCTAAGTATCCTGATTTACATTATAGTATCTATAATTACCATTTTTTCTGAAATGAAAATTAACACTTCAGGCTTTTATACTTATTACAGAGAATTTTTTAGTGAGGTGACAATAGGCCTGGGTGCAATGTTTCTATTTACTCTGTCTCAGTTTTATCACACAAACTAAGGTCAGTCTGGAACATATTTTAATTTCCAATTATTTCCTGGAAGCGTGCGGACCTGTGAAAAATATTAGCATTATGTGCATCAAAGGTACTTCACACTTCAATCATCCCACTTAAGCAGCATGTATATCCTCTTGGTTATGACAATGCATTACATGCCCTAATCTCTAGGAATAAATGCTTCCAAATGCATTAATGAGCATTTAAAACTTTTTTTCTTGTATTATAATCTACTTAATGTCTGTAAATGGCACTCTGTACCATGAGATTCCAAATCCCTTAAATAACGTGTATTGATTAAAGCATTGCCACAATCCCAGGTGACATTTTAGAAATTGTTGATTAAATAAACCACACCTTACCTTTTAGAAGTGGGCACATGCACTGAATTAAAAAAAAGCCTTTCAGACAGTAATATAGCCATTTCTGTGAGAGATTTGTTACAATGCTGAGGCAAAGCTGTTTCACAGATTCTCTCATGGAAACTATTAACATAACAAGAATTAACATCCAAATTGTCCTTCTCATTGGCAGCAGCTGCCCACTACCTTGAGGTCATCTTGTCATGTGAGCATTTTATACTCTTCTATAGATCAACTACTATACAATTCAACTAAACTGACTGCTTTCTGACATGAAATCATTTTGGAATCCATATTTAGAAGAGGACAGCACACTTCTCAGCATAAAACAGAATATAGATGCTAACGTATTATTAAGTGAAAAAATCTCAGCCGCAAACTCAATGTCTGGGTAAAACATAACCCGTAGAAACAGGACCAGTGCTGTGAGGCAACTGTTGCCAAGGAGGTAAATGAATATTTTCCTTCTTTAAATTCATGGAGAAGCATCACAAATCACTGGCTACAGATTTACGTGATAAAGGAAAAGCATTCTCGTGAAAACCTGTCAAGCTCAATTTGAAAGCAAGTCTCCATATGGCCTCAACTCCATATCCTAATAACATAATCAACCTGCATATTATCTGCTGAAAATCATCTTCTCGTCTGTTCTTTGCCCTTTCATCTCTAGGTATTTTGTTATTTTCCTTCATCCTCACATAAAGCTGAAATGTGATTGTATCTTAGAGAAAACATTTTTACTCGCAAGCACTTCCTGTGACTTTGTCCTTGGGATGTGTTCAGCAATAATGATGTTAACCAATCAGCTTAGACAAAATTCTAACAATGCGGCCTTCTATCTTGCAATGTAAGCGTGTTTCCTTTCCGATCAAACTATTACAGAAAAGAGATCATCCCCACTTGTTAAACAGTCATCACCTTGAATTTATAGTTATATAAACACAACTTTGGAAATGATTGTTGAAAGAAAGGAAAAATGAGCATGCAATGCCAAACCTACTGTATCTAGAAATTAATGACATCATAATGAACTTTGATTAACTATCATGCAAGCAATCAGAAAATCCAGAACTCACTGCTGTTTTTCAATTGTTCTGTGCCCTTTTGTTTGGCTCACGACATTTCTTTCACATTATTTCGGGTCACTGCATAACCGTAGACACCATCCAGTAGCATTAACACAATACTTACGACAGAATACAGTACTACGATATCTGCTAAGTGAGTTACAGTATGTAACATTACTTCTGGAGAGTTTGAGACTTTTGACTGGTTGGAAGGCAGGCAATCACAGTACAGCACTGTGTATGAACCTAAGGCTGTAAACCTATTGTGTTTAACTGGCACACATGTGATTGCATTGTCTTGTTTTCTATTATTTTTCCTACAGATCTGTTTCTCTGCTTTCAGAATTCCCACTACTATTTACAGTACATAGAAATGTTCAGCTCTCTTCAGTGCAATTAGAATTGTCTAAGAAACAAAACAGATCCAGAGAAAATGAAAGAAAACAGTAGAAAACAGCAACAATATGTCAGTAAGGTCAATTCTGTATTGTCAACACTGCTGTCTTCTAAGGAAAGCATTCAAAAGTATTAAGTGCTGTTAAAGCTAAAAGTTACAATATGGCAGGAGACGGAGGCAATTCTATGTTTGACAGTTATAATGTGCTTGCTGACATTTAATGTAAAGCTCTGTAATACCTCATCTAGAAATAAAACAGACAACACTGGATCAAGCTCAACAGAAGAAATTGAAAGGCAGCTTCTGCTTGTAAAAGGTAAGTTACTTCACCTGCTATGACTGAACATAGCAGAAATTCTAACCACACTGAACACTCCACTGCATCTCAGGCAGGAATCTTTACGAAGATAAATACGAACCTTTCTGTATTCCCAAAACAGGGAATAAAAGAGATTTTATGGGAGAATAAGTTTTTTTTTTCATTTTTTGTAACAGGTTCAGATCAAAGAAAAATAAATGACAGTACCTTTTAAAACATAAGAGGAACACGGTCCTCTAGGGTGCAGATAAGACCAGAGTCAGTCAGTCACTAACTGAGGAAGCTTATCTTAGTCACTCAGCCATAACTTCACTATCCTACAATATAACTGCAAAGCTGAAAGGGTAGCAGTGAATGGTCACATCTTATCAGTCTGGATTTATTAACGGCATTGCTCAAAATGTAATATATCCATATTCGGAGGCATAAATACCAACCTTTATTGTTAAATGAGTTCTGATGAATGGAATGAAAAACATGATGTACTGTATAGTGTAGGAAGTTCATTCTTACTAGATACCATGATTACAAATGTAAGAGGACACTCGGACATCTTTAGAACAGAATAGTATTATTTTTTGTTGTTAACCTGCAGATTAACAACACAGACATCTCTGTTATGCATACTGTATCTTCATTACAGGTTACTTTAATGTCTACAAAATGCATGCAATCAGCTTTCTATTGCAGTGTACACATGGAAGAATAGTGCATGATAGGAGATTATAGGAGATTATACTCTGGTCAGAGCCCACTGTACAACATTATAGTGCCTTTGGGAACATGAGGTAGGTTCGTTACTATACAAGGATATTTTTCCTGACTAGCTTGTTTTGTTTCTCAACTGACTGACCCACTGCCACACACTGTTCTTTGAATCATGCATGGCCTGTCTCTAGTCTTCCCCTTTAACTGCTACAGTATGAAAATATTTTTCGCCTTTACCATACCACTGCTATTACCTATTCATTCCTATGACCATATCCCACATATTTCGCTCCGTCTCACACAATATGTTTTTCACCTATTGATGTTTAATAACAAATATTTTTACCGCCTCCAATGAGCAAAAACATGTTGATCTCCATTAGTTCTATCCGCTTCTCGTAGAGGGTGCTGGAAATGAGCTTCACTTACCTGGAAGACAAGAACAAGAGGAAAGTGAATAAAAGATTCAAATGGTGATAAAAAGAGTTGCAATTTACACATTCGTCTGAATAGGGTAAATATTATGAAGCTATTACATAAATGTAAATATTATTGTATATCTCCATATGCACAAATATTAGTGAAATATAAACACATTTTAGTTCAGTAATCATCCCTATGCATCCAGTAAATACTGTATTTCAATAATCTTGATGTGAATGCGTTCATATTTTGCGAAGATCTTGGATGACAACAGAAAAGATGTTCCAAGTAGATTTTCTACATGTGTCTCACTGGTTTCAAAACTGTGACCTCTCAGATGTGGGAGGTTCTCAAGGCACGTAATACTGTATATTAACTTATGTTTTGTTTCTTCAAGACTTTGTATACTGTACAATTATTCATAGAGCTACAATGTCTGTTTGTAATAAGCATTAAAGATTTGTGTTTCCTGACATGAAATGTGTTTGAAATGATACATACTGTACAGTAAGTGTAGCTTAGGAGTGGGGACCAATGGTACAATCATTTGTGCTATAAGTGCCAAAGCACTAGCATTACTTTGCATAAATGAAGTACTCTACACCCATGCAAACAAAAAATCTAGATGAAAAGTAATGGGTTAATTTATTTTTCCAATATTTTAGACTGCCCTGCATATAAAGCAGTGTACAGTATATGCATTTAGACTGCCTACAAATAAAGAAGAATTATTTCTGCATTGTCATTAGGGACACTTTTCCAATGAAGAGAAGGTAATGTGATGCGTTTTTAAAATATTAATGTAATCACATAATAATACTTTATAGCTTGATCTGCTGTCAAAATGTTTCAGTCACACTTTCAGGATCCCTAACTGCACAGTTCAAATATCAAACCCAAGACAGTGCGCAGTATCTGATTTTACAGTTTGTATTCTATTAAAGTAGCACACTTTGAACTTAGGAAGTGGTCATTTTTGGACAGTAGTGGAAGTCAGCTTTCTGGCTGTGATGTAAAATTAGGATTAACATTTATAATATCAGCTCACCATTTCCAAAGACTTCCACTTAGTAACCCTTACTTGGTTGCAAATTGACAGGAGATACTACTGTACATTTCACTAGAATCCCTCTTACAGTATTTATTTAAATTTTCATCTGCAGCTGCTGGCCATCAGAACTATCCATCCATTTCCATGTTTTAAAAACAACTAACACTGCAAAAATTGTATTTTCTTCAGTAATCTTATTTCTCACACCTAACTTGTATTATGGTGAGATATTTCTTATATTTCTTTCAAAACTTCAAAATCTCGGGTCATATTGGATGTCTCTAGACATGGTGTTCAAACACTGCAGTGTTTACAGAACCACATGATGATAGATAATTATGGCAAGAACCAGCATTACATTCAATGGCCACTTGTTACAGCCGAGTGGTTTCAAACAAGCTCTTAAAATACCAGTATTTTTTCACAGCTGCATTTGTAAGTGCACAGCAGTTCATCCATTAGTGGAAAGAGTTCATTGTCATGCATGTATTAATCTTCCTGGGAGCCATCTTTTTTTCATACGATCCTGTCCATACTTTTAGCAAATTAGGTTTAAGGTAAGTGGGGCTTGGGTGGCACATTTAATTAAGGATCTGAGTTAAGGCATTAAACCCTAGAAACTAAATTTTCAGCAAAACTGCACAGCATCTTTTTCCCAGCAAGCAATATGAAAGGTCAGATCCAAAGTTTCTGAACCTTAATTTTAAAAGTTTGGTCAAATTGCTTCTAGTGCCTTGGGTCACTGTTCTGTATCATATGGTTAGAAAGAGCTTAATTGCACCAGTAATTATGCACTGAAGAAGAAGTGACATTAATTGACATGTGTTTAAATAATGGCGATCATTCACGAAAATTGAATACTTTCAAACTGTGCCATTACTTTAAGTGTAACTTTTTAATGGTAATTATACACAATTAACAACAAAACTGCTTAGACAGTCTTGGCTTTGTCGGGAATGCAGATTAGTGTCACATACATGAACTTTAATCATCACAAAGGGATGGTAAGGTGGTTTACTGTCAAAATTTGTTTATCAGAGAGGAGCGTCTGAAAGTCCCTTCATGAACAATTTGAACATTTTGGCACTGTAGAAAATTGTGTCTTTGGGGTCATCTAATCCGATCTCAGAGATTAAAGTCAATGCTCCTCTTTCAAATAAATGTAAAACATAATATACTGTAGTACTAAAGCAATTTCAATGCTAACAGCATAAGACAGATGTTTAAGCCTCATGTATTATACTTTCCTTTTCAGGGAAATATTAACTTGTACTGAAATTAAAACTTAAGTCATCCAACTACAAATAAAGTGATACAAATAAAAACTACTATGTCAATTACGGTTTAATGGTAGAATTCTATAAAGAATACATACTATGAATCGGTGATTTAGTGAATAAACAGCTTACTCCCCCCAAAAAAGGCAACACAAATTTGAACATTGCAGGTACAAAACCATTATGAAAAGAGGAGATTGAATGTACTGAAATACCTTAAATTTCAGGAAGGTTCCATCTATTTAAGTTCATTGTCTTAATTTAATTAAACCCCAAATTAATTATTTAAACAAAACAAATTGAACATATAAAATAAGCAGTAGTGAATAATCTCTTAAATTTGTCTACTGTTAATGTAAATCAGCACAGAAGATCCCTCTTTGGTATTGTTATTGCTTGTACAGTATTTACTTCTCTCACCTCAAGAGTTAAATAACAACAGTGTGAATCAAAGCCAGGCCCCAGGCTGCTAGCGATTAGTCTGGGCTCTTTATTGGAGACAGCCATATAATAAACTGTATTCTGCATTCAGCTGCTGTTTATCAAAAGAGACAGTCTCTCTTATTTTGTTCCTCCTTCTTCCAGAAGCTGCTACCACCCTGGGCAATAGCAACCTTTCTGTAATCTCTGCTTAGCCATTTAACTTGTCAATGTTTATAGCATTTCATCTATCCAGACATTCATCCTTTCCTTCTTTTCAGAATTGTCAGCACTTTGCAGTATCAAACTAACATGATGAGCCCTCTTAGTTTTCCACGTTTCATTTCAATTGTGGTTGACCTCAAAGAACGACATTTTTCTGTTGGTATTTTCTACATCTTTGTCAGGCAAGATAATGCAAGGGAACCCTCCCAACTAAGCTAGTGCTTTGTCAACTCGATCTGTCTCAAGCTCAGAATGAAGGTAAATGATATCTTACACCCACAGCACAAACGCCCAGGGCATTATTAGATAGAAAATTAAATAAAATGAGTTAAAAGTGATCTAAAAACCTACTGTACATATTGTAAGAAAGGTTACAAACGAGAGGAGGCTGTACAGCCCATTTAGCGTGTTTGGTTGCTAGCAGCTAATTGATGAAGGATCTCATACAGTTGTTTCTCAAAAGAAGCCAGGACTTCATCTTCTTTACATAACTGGTACAGTATCTTGTTCCGGAATTCCACAACCAATTTTGGAAAAAAAGGTTACTTGTAGCACCTCCTAGTGATCCAGCGTGGCTCAACCAGTAAAGGTGCTTCCCCAGGAGCAGGATTGCAAGTTTAAGCCGGGGTCATGCCACTCTCTGACTTTGACCAGGAGTTCACCTAGAGGTGCTGCTGAGAGTAATGCAGATTTAGTTGGCTACCAGAGAAGTATCAGGTGCTTGCAGGCTTGCACCACTGTTGGTGTGCATCTCTTACAATCGGCACTAAACCTCTCATGTCTGGGTTGAAGGAATCCACTTCCACTCTCTCAGTCTCCGCCATGTGCGATTGCAAGGCTCAAGGCCGTGAGAAGAGATATAACCCAATTCCCGTTGTGAACTTCTGTTCACATTTTTTAACTCTCCTCCATGTGGTTTGCACATGTGTGCTTGGGTTTGTGTTTCCCTGCCGATTGTGAGGAGATCCTCTGAGATGAGTTTGTTGATGCATTTAAGAGTCTGCTATTACATCATTATATTTCACCCCAGCATTAATAGATGTGTATGTTATTTTAAAACAGGTATATTTACACAGAAGCAAGCAGTCTGAAGAAAAGAACATGAACAGCAACCTGACTTTGGTATATTACTCACTCACTTACAAATTACCCAGGAAAGCTGAACAAAAATATGGAAAAATGCCACAATATGCATTGCCCAGAAGACACCAACTGCAGGTAATGGGAATTGTAGAAAGCATGCTGTGATTTACTTGCACTCCAAAGGCTGCTTTTTGTGTGGATGTATGATGCATGAATGCACATATGTCTTTCCCAGTGATCTTTAATTAGAATTATTTAAATTAACACATATTTTGCTCATGATAACAGTGTTTGCAAAATGAGCCTCTTATTAAGTCTAAAATATTCATACTTTGGTACACATACAAAAATAATTAAAACCTCATCCACTTAATTCAAAGTTTAAACTTTTCTGTGTGTATGGTACCCATTCTTTTATATATCCCTACTATTTGTCTTTCTTATAAATTTGCTACTAAGTCATTAGGGCTGATATTTATCGTGTTATATACAGTAGGGCTTAATGCATAGGCATGTTTATAAAAACCAAATAAATAACCAGAGTATCCCATAGTATGCTGTTTGTTAGGTTTGTTAGATGTTCCAAGGTAGACAAAACATACAATCACCTAGGCTGGTTCTTGAGAGTTTTAAAGCTCTTTTATAGGGAGACAGGAGTGTTATAACCCCCTCTAAGGACATGGAAGAAGATCAGCTATGGATTACTTGATCGAATCATGCGATCCATTATTAATGAGGGTGGCCTTCCATTTTTTACTCCGATGTGACCTTATTTTCTGCTGATTCTTTAATCCAGCTAATCTGCTGTGTCTCTTTACACACTTAGAAACATGTATAAGCTGTGAACTGCCTTGGTCACTGACCATTACTTATTTTAATACCTAACCTTTGCAGTCTACGGGATGGAATCTTGAAATCTCAGACCTTTCTCTTTTCTCTAGACTGAAGTTCCCTCCATAGATCCACATGGACAGTTTTTCTTTTACATAATGCTATAGGAAACAGCAAAGATACTGTATTTTTATTTAGCAAATGTGGTACCCAGTGTTAGGAAAGGATTGTTAAATAGTTACAAGTCACTTGTCTAATGGATTACTCTTTAAAATTTAACATGTTGGGGGGAAATTTGAAAAGATTATCAATTATTGTGATCTATGTAGTTTTTGAATAATCACTATGCAAAGTAATTAACTTTAAATCAATTTCTCTTCACTTCCTATTAATTAAAAAATATAATCTGACATTAGCAACTTCCATCAGAATTGCCTTTATTTAACAAATACAGTACAAGTTAGTTACTCTGGTGTACTTGGTGCTGTAAAAACAATCTACATACTGTATACCATATACAGTACCACAAACAAGACATCAGTGAGGCAGTGCACATACTGTACAACTAGGAATTCTGGTTAAAAAAACATTAGAAAGAAGCTGTTCAAAAACGGAATGGCTCTTGTATTAGTAGGCCAGTAGCATCTTCCTCAGAGAAGTTGATGGAACAGGTGGTCCTGGGTAGGAGAGATCATCTGCAATCTTTCCTGTCCCTTTCTTTGCTCTAGAATTGTAGAAATCACCAGTGCTGGGCGGATGACAGCCAAAGACTCTCTCCGCAGAGACAACAACACACTGTAGTTTGCCTTTGGAGTAGACAGTTGTTTTGCCACAACAAACAGTCATAGAGGAAGCCAGAAGTCTCAATAATGGCTCTGTAAAACTGTATTAGAATTAGTGGGGACACACCCCATGGCCTTTATCATTATCTGTCGTGCTTTTTTTTGTCATACTGGTGATATTCATGTCCCATTTAAGGGTATTAGAGCTCATAATTCACAAAAACAAAAAAGGACTCCACCACACTCACTGCCACATTATTGATTACCAGGAAGAGAGGTTTTGGAGAATGTTTTGGGTAGTTGGTAGCACCTGAAGCACCTCCCTATAATAAATGGTTTCATCATCATTAGTGATGAAACCTACAAGGGTGATGTCATCCTTAAACTTAATTAATTAGTTTGACTGAACATTCACTAAAGGTGTAGTCCTTGGTCTACAAGGAATAGAATAATGGGAAAACATGTGTCCTTGAGGTACACTGGTATTCAGAGACAGTCTGACAAATAAGGGCCTAGCCACATAGTGCATTATGTTTTTAAAGTAACTTTCTCCAGTACTGTTCATACCTCTCTCCACATGTAATCCAAGTGCCTCCTGACAGATATTTCACAACCCCAGGACATCCTCTTCACATTGTAAGTAATGACTGTCCTTTTAATCAGCCAAATAAGCAGAGCCTCACAGGAATATCAACACATTTGTCATTGTTCTTTCTTCACTAAAATAAATTCTCAGAGACTGCTGCTGTGACACCTAAACCCAAGCATTGCAACTAACTACAGTACATAATCTGAGAGCATGCAGTATGTTAAAAATAAAAAGGGAAATGGTTTAATAAAAAATACTAGAAACCTACCTATCTACAACATATTATAAGAGGTTAAAGCTGCAACATGTTTTCTTAAATTAAGTTGATGGTACAGTATATTTTAGTATGGAGAGCATACAAAATAACTGGCAGTTTGCACTATGGAATTTCAAGGAGGTTAGCTAATGTCAGGTCATTAATTATGGATTCTTGTAATAAAAAAAACAGCTGGAACAGCAGCACAATTAAAAATGTATAAATGGACAACTATAGGCATACAAATAATTACAACTTCGTAACTACAGATTTAGCAGGGTTAATTAAAGCTGCAATTTCATTATTTGACTGCTTAGATCTAACTGAGTTTCAAGTACAGCTCATTCAGTGAGAAGTGAAAATTTTTATTTTTACTGTCCATTAATTGGAAAACTTAAAATGGTTTAAATCCTCTAATACATGTTTTTTTGCAATTAAATAATATAATTGAAACTGAATTAATAACATGTATTAAAGCGCTCAGCTCTAATTTAAATTCAGAGTAAACTGTCTTCATGGTGTTTTATAAAGACTTTAAAATAAAAAATAATACTGTTTTAAATAGGAATATTATAATACTTTTATTTTCATGATAACCACATGTGAAAGATTTAAAGAAATCGTTGCAGATGTTTACAAGAAAGTGGAATACGGTACCACTACCAGCTATATAAATATATTATATTTAGATACATAGGTTAATTTCATTAATGACTATAACTATGACTATTGTTTTCAGCTACGAATTTCAGCAAAATGTATTTGATTCCATATTATTCATATTCCCTATTAAGTGGATTTAACTTTTTTTTACAACAATAACAACAGCAAGTATTCATAGAAAAGGTTAAAACATAACAGCTTTCAATAAAGTATATAAAATGTATACATTTAGATTGAGCATGTCAGAACTTTTCCAAAATAGTTAGTAACTCAGAGTTAGTATCTGAGTTAATAAATGAATATTGATTATGACGTTCAGAGACATTATACTTCTATTGTTTTTATTTTCGGCTACTAAAATTCCCCTTCAGTTACATAATACCATATTAATATTCCATATTAAGTGGATTGAAAGATGCACAGTAGAGAAGCATTTAATGAAGCAATCGTTTCACTAATATCTACTTTAACTCACCACAAGTGCCACCTATCGATCCCCTTTGGCCAGTGAACCCCACACCCTGCTGTGTTTTGGTACCACCAACGCAGTAATAAGAATTAACGCGCCTCACTTCGTCTTGTCTGATTACTCTAGTCTGACTTTGGCCTTTCCCTCAAGCCACTGCCCTGCTGTGGGAAGTGTTTACCCCAGTTTTAGATTCATGGGTTACTCAAGCAGGTTTTCCTCTATGATCCATAGGTCCTTTGCACCATCCACTTACAATCCATCTTCAAAAGCTTCCCAGTCTTCCTAACGTGATGCTTACACAGCCATGCTTAGCAGTTGGGATGATATCTACTGGGTGATGTGCTCCGTTATGCTGGCCTTATATTTAAGGCTTTTTATTATATATTAAAATATTAATATTTTATCATATGACACAAAACATTCTGCTGCGTGACGGCAGTATTATTTGCTAACCGGGAAAACTCTGAATTCTTTCTTGCCACTCACCCACACAGACTGAAAATATAGGACTGAGATATACAGTAGTTAATGAACTGTATGAACACTGATGCCCATCTCACACATGTAAGATTGCAGATCTTTCAAAGTCACTGTTGGCTTCAACCATGGAATCTCTAATGATTTACTGCCTGACTAATAGGTCAGTTTCAGAAGAAAGCTTGATCTGGGTAGTTTCTTGGTGTTTACTGTTGGATTTTCAAAGATATTGTGTCTTCAAATTCAATATCTAAGGATTTTTAGAGACTTTGAGAGAGTACTTTGAGGTGACATTGAACTATCTTGATCACACACATAGAGTTGTTACGACTTTGTGACGTTTCAAACTAATCTTTTGCACCTGAGATGATTTAGGGTTGCTACAACAAAAGGATTAAATACTTAACTAAACAATTAAACTTAAAGCAATTAACTGAGAATCTTTTTTGAATAATTGAATAATTGAACTGATTGACATTTTTTTAAACTTATTGTAGCTGTTTGGAATAGACTGCGTAGATTCTAAAGGTAAAGTCACATTTGAAAGTGTTATGATGATTGCAAGCTCAATCCACAACAAAATGTGGATCTTTGCATTAATCAGTGAAGTGCAAGCCTCACCTGGATATCGTGTGCTAATCATTCTGTTCCTGCAGACCCTTTACACAAAAGGTTAGGGGGATAAGTGAGAAACTGCTTCACTGATTCTAAATAAGGGGAAATATTAGGATGGATAGACTGTGCGAACTAAAGGTTTTTAGGGTTCTCCAATTCCAGTACTGACCAGGTCCCGACTTGCTTTGCTTCTGAGATCTGACATGATTAGGCCTAAGGTGGCAACAACACTTACAAAGTAACAAAGTAACAACAGTAACAAAGTAACAAAAAACAAACATAATATTAAATGAAAAACATCAGGTCCTTTTTTCTTATTCTTTATTTTGGGGAAAAATGAAATACTAAGCCTGCAGCCCTCACCAGGAAAAGAAACAGAATGAAAACAGATGGATGTACAGTACTTTACAAGCTTACAGTTTTAATAAAATATGATTTATAGACGAAGGATTAAACCAAGCTCTGTGCATGTGGTTCTGAAATAACTTTCATTCTGTACAATTAGCTTACCCCCAGGATACCATGTGCTTATATTTTAGAAGTCATCAAATTAAGTTGCAAAATGACTGGCACGTCAGCAGCAATAAAACGAGATAACAAGAACAGCCACTGATAACTAAAAAAAGAGTGAAAATGGAACGGGGCATGAGTAGCTTAATTAAGCCGTTTGTTTCAGTTAAACACGGGGAATAGATTTCTCTTATTCTATTCAGAAGCTCAGCGAGTTTAATTTCCAATAAAAAAAGGCCGTTAACAAAAACAACATACACGACAACTAAAGGGAAGAAAAAGTGCTTCACAGAGGGGTTTGTAAAATGTTAAGGTTTAATAGACTTATTAAATGTAGGTATAAATATCCTGCAGCAGCAAATGGATATAATTACAGAAAGACCTATCAGCTGCACCGGTCATAACTGTAATCAGACTTCATGTTCCATGTAATTGTATGATTAAAAAGTGCTGCTGCTCCAAGGGAACAAAGAACATGAACCCAGGTAGAGAGAAGCCAGGAGCTGAATTAACCCACAGTCTGCCAGCCTTTGATGAAGCCTGTGAGGAGGGGCCGATCTTGCGGGGAGATGTACATGGTAAATTATTAAAATATTCCTTGAAGCTCTTACATTTTATGTCTGCTAGCTGGCTGGGAAAACTGCAGAGATTAAGAAGAAATGTGTCCGTGCTTTTGACACCCATTATTACTCAGCAGCCAGATCATGGGGATTCATGCAAAAGGAAAGTGGGTGTTTGGGTCTAGTACTGTCTAGCACTGGGCGTTTGAAAGAATGGCAACTACAGGAGCAGGCTGCTGTGGGGACAGAGGAATTGCTGTGCCTGCATTACGAGGACACAGGATAAGACAAGATCACTTTATTGGCCATATACAATTTCCTGTATTAGGAATTTGTCTTTTTACATACCCCAACTTGCTCTCCCTGAGACACAAAGACAGGGAGAGAAGCTTGGGGTCAGAGCGCAGGGTCAGCCATTGTACAGCGCCCCTGGAGCAGCTGGGGTTAAGGGCCTTGCTCAGGGGCCCAATAGAGTAGGATTCCTCTGCCGGCCCCGGGATACAAACCGGCAATCTTTTTAAGTTTTATGCAGCTGGAGTGACTGGCAGTGTGTTATTCTATATCTCATTACAACATTGGGTTCTTTGTAGCTCACATGCTTTCTGGAAGTGCATTAAAAAATCTCGGCGCCTGCTCATCTCAAGGTTATTTTTCTTATTGGTTTGAAGGTAAAAGATCAAGAAAGGTATACAAAAGAAAAACGGTATTAAATGTGGAACATCAATCAGTAATTGAATTAGGAAAAAGGCAATGTCAGGCATGGTCTAGTTTTATCTGGTATAATGCAGTCAATAGATTTTATACATATATACTGTACAGTACCTTACATATAGAGAGAATTAGATGGATATACAGTACAGTATGTGTTCCCATATGTGTGTATTTTCATGGTCAGAACAGTAGTTAAGGAAATACAGGCTGACCTTGTTTCACACTGTGCATCTCAATCACAGAAGCTACACAATGCAAGAAGATTTAATCAAGGAAAGAAAAAGAGTAGTTTCAGACAGAAGACCTTGAAAAGATCACAGTGGCAGAAAACTACAATACTGATTGTAGTACTAAAATCAAGGAAGAGAGATCCAGACATTATGCATGTTATTTAATTGTAATCTTAATTCAAAGTATGTGTTATAAGGTGTGGATTTTTGCTTCACTGATTCTGGACACAGCCAGTCACTGCAGCATACAAAGAGGTCAAAATAATCATTAGAAATTCTTGTGAGACTGGCAGTGCAATTTATTTATCTTGCTAAAATGCTTTCATGGGTCAGCAACTTTACCGTTACTGACATGTTTGGATGAATACAATAATTTATTTCATTTGCAATTGATTTAAGGTTAGTGAAAGAACTTTGCATGTATTTCTTTATATCTTATGACAGTCTATACTGCATACAGTACATTTTAAAAACAAATCTGTACATCAGACACACGTAGTTTATAGGAATTTCTCATTGCATAGCAAAAATCATATTTTTATTGGAACTGCCTATAGTCACCCCCCCAAATACATCATTATAGACTGGAAGACTAGAAAAGTAATAAAGCATAGGTTCAGACAAACAGTGAGTTTTATAACTACAGTTTTGTCAGGGCTAGTTTTCCACCCATTCCTAATTCCAACTAAACCTTTAAATCACTACTGTATGTCTTAAGACCGTGGTAAATGTGCATGATAGCAGTAATTTCTAATACTTTTGCCACTTTGACAAGATTTTCAAGGGTATTGTATGCTATTTCCTATACTGTATTTCCCAATGTACTACTATGATTAGAAATTGTTTTACAATATTTTGTATCTCCAGGATACTAAATTTAACTTTGACTAGTAAGGCAGGACCTTTCTTTAAGAAATATTGCAGTATTGCTGTCTGTAATGATGTGGTACTTGTTTTAAATTCAAGCTGCATTGAAAGACAATCATTGCTGCTTAAACCCTGCAGCTAGCATTGCTTCACCTTAGTTTAATTAGAAATGTTTTTTTTCCAAAGTAGCACAAGGACCATTGTAATACCACACACAAGTTCCAAAATCCACTTGAAGATCTCTGACATTTATTTATACCTGATTGCATTTGTCAAAAATGACATCTTTAACAGTCATCTCTCCTAAAGACAGTTAAGAGCATTTTGAATTTAGACTTCAGAGTATTTATTGTAATAAAGTAGGCATTACAAATGTTTTATTCTCAGGAAACAAGTGGAATCATGCCATGTGGACAATGTTTGAGATTAAACATTCAGAGAGAGAGAGTAAAGGCCCAGTAAGCTTAAATTCAAGTGCATTCTTTCAGAACACCAATTTACAAACACTCTTGCCTGACTAAAAAAAGATGTTAAGCTGACAAGGTGAAAACTAAATGGAAAATGACAACTAATGCAGAAGAAGCATGACTAATAAGGCCTTTATGTGTCCTGACTACTGAAAATCACCATTTTTGTTTTGAAAGACAGGAATCTAAACCTTGTTTCTTTTCTTTTTTATATTGGCAAAGTCTCAATGCAGTCCTTTTTACAAGCTGAAATTGGAAGGGGATTTATCTCAGCACAATTCGATTTACATTCACTTGGTTGGAACACACATTTTAAAAGACAGTATAATTTCAAACTGTGAGACTAATACCTGACATCTTTAGTGCAGAAACTTCTAAAAGAAAAAGGAAAACAAAACTTTGGTGTATCTTCTTGGAGATTTGTAAATTATGAGTGGAATATAAGAAGGCAGAAATCCTGCAGAAATTACTCAAAAGTCATTAGTCTTTTATTTGAACCTTTTACTTTATCAATCAAAATATAACATTTATCACAAAACCCAATAAAACAGGTGTTTCAGTTGTTCTTGCTATTACATAAAACAACAACCTGCATAAAGCAGGATCAATAATTACATAATTAGCATAGTGAAATTGTAAATGACAGTGATAATGATAAAATTAGGCAAGTAAGTCTATGAAATTGTGTTTTATTTGCTCTTAATTTACAATCATAGGCTATTTATAGTAAATGTACAAAGAGCTGCAAATGGGACAATATTATGAGAGAAAATACTTTAAATTTAAACAGCTTACTCCACCTTACTGTCTGTTTTCTATTACCCTAGGGGTCTAACAACACCACAAAGCTTCCCAATAAAGTTTAGTTCTGTTCACTCATTGTTCAATTAGCATAATTTCTTCAATAGCATATGCCACCTTCTCAGCGAACAGCTGTTGAGCTTCATACTTCAATGGTCTGCGGTCTGAAGGTGATTTCTCTCTCATTCTTTTTTAAAAAAATGCCAAATGTTAAAATACAAATTGCAAAGGAGCAGAAACACTGCACCAACGAAGGAATAAATAAAATCTTAACCATCTGTAAACTGAAACATTAGGTACTCCTCCTTGATTTTTTTTATAATTATGGGCTAAATTCAGTGCACAGTGAAGGTTTTACAGTACTTGATTTTTGGTGTATTCTACAGTTTCCACATCATGACGGAATGAGGAGCAATTTAAAACAAAGAAATGTGTTTCTTCTTCTGTTCTTAAATTGCTTTATTTGGTTGAAAACGTTTTTTGTAGATCATTTTTTATCAATACAATGACATAAACAAAATGCCACTAATACACATGAGGACCCATGCCTTAGCTCTTAATCTCATATAGACTAAGAGCTAAGGCATTAAGTCAGGACTGACAAAATCCAGTACACATCCCAGAAGGAAAGAAGGCTGGTCACAATTAAGTCCAACAATTACTATCTTCTGCAATTTGTAAATACAGCACATACTGAATATATTGCCCATAATACTCAAAGCCCACAGTAGGTAGCTGCTTTCAAATTCAAAACTTGAAATATCTACAGTACATTAATTTTAACATGAGAAAATCACTGACACTTTTACTTATATGTTTCTGCATTACGATGAAGCTCCCATCAGCCAGATCCACAAATCACAAAAGAAAACTTTGGTGCAGGTGCAAACGGACCTGTTTAGACACAATTCAACAGGGACTCTACTTCTCTACAGCTGGGTTGTGACAGAGCTGCTTTGAGCGTTAAATGAAGTTTACATGGTTCTCCGTGGACTTGCCAATCCTCGTTAGCAGCATCTGTTCCCTTTTTAATGGCCCAGGAGATGAATGGCTGCTCTCTCCTACACCTGCGATTCTTGTCTCTTTCAGCATCTGTCTTTTCATTCTACGCTCCTGTCTGATTGACGAATGACCTTCAACATCATCGCTACCATCAAAGCCATTACATTCCCCAATTGTTTGTTTTTTTCAGCCTAAAACCTACTTCTTTTGTTTAATTGCCTAACAACAACAACTGTGGCTGAAAAGTGAAATACCTGTTAAGACTATGTGCTTGGGAAAATCTTAATTTGCTCGAACAATTTTCTACAACCCAAGCAGCACTCACTCAGTGACTGAAAAACCTGCTCAGTAATGCTTCTGCATGAGAGGTTCATTGGCATAAACCCAGTTTCTGCACAACAATTAATATAACATGAATTGTAATTATCATAGGGATGTGCGACAGTATTTTAAAATACATTAGGAACTAAACTTATAATATCCTTAATATTCTGTAGTGTTCTAAACTACACTGTTACTGATGCAAGTCACAGAGGGATACATTTTTAATATAACTTTCAATACATGTTTGGTTAGGGAAGAGCTTGCTTCTAGCAGCAGTTACAACCTACTGCAAAGAGTTCTATATCCAATTATAAGCAATGCCAGCCTTTGCTTTTTAATTTTATTTGGATCAGTCTTTTAAAAACACATCATACTGATGTGGCTTAAATTGCTCCATCACATTAATTGTATCTCTGTTCTACAGCTCCCATAAGGCACATTGTGCTGCACTTAAAGTATAACCTTTGTAGCATAAACCTTGGATAACAGCTCATTAAATAGGGCCTTGGGGTATACAATAGAGAGGTCCCAATGTATTACACAGTTAGTAATCAGGTTTCCATTTTTGCAGTCCTTTACTTTCTAATTATTAATCTATTCTCACTGCTTTAAAAAGCACAATTACATGATCTGATACAATAACATGAAAGGCTTTGACTAGAGATGACTATCTGGCTATTGCCTTCTCTTGATCTTGAGTTGCAGATTCTAGATTTAAACTAATTTTAAAAATCTGTTTCGGGGGCAAAATAACATGCAAATGAATTGCTTTAGTTCATATACAAGACAGGGGTGAATGTAGTGAAGTGGTTTACCCATTCTTACCCATTCTCATTAGAGCTGCCACAACGCCTGCGTTTTAAGCTTCATTTTTATTGTTGTCTCATTCTCCCCACTCAGTGAAAAAGTATTTATCAGCCTTAACAATATAAGAAATTTGCCACATTTACCAAAAAAAATGACAGACTAAACAATAACAAAACTAATCTTACAAAAACATAGGAAACCACAATCACAATATAGCATGAAGCAGAGATATGCTGGGCCTCGTCAATACTGGAATGACTTATTTCCAATAAGAGAAACTGTTTCTGTTGTACAGAATCTACTGTTTTAAAACCACGAAGGGACAATTTCCTCTCTACAGCCCCCCCCCCAAAAAAAACAGTGTCCCACTGGATGAGATAGTTAAGAGATGTTCACACTAATGGGTAATTAAATTTGACCTGGCACTATTCATTTCAGTAGAGTTGTTAATTCTGTAAATGGCTAAATTCTACTCTGGGCTTACACAAACTGGCATCCCTAAAGTTACTTCTTTATTCAATTTCTGAGTTCCTGACTTGATCTGGACATAATGGATTGCAACAACCAGGTGGATATTACACTTCAGGATAAAGTGTGTGCCCTCTTCTATTTGTATACTGTATGTACTGTACAGCATTTTAGGAACCCTTTGGATAACAAGCATTTACTGTATAAAATGCAAGGAATATTATTTCTTTCATTATTATTTAATTTTAGATTGCTACTGTAAAGCTCTTATTGCTTGTTATTTTAATTTTCCTTGAATGACAGATCAATAAATCTAGCGTAGATTTATTGATATTGTGTTGTCAATGTTGGCTTATTGTTAAGAATTGTTTAAGCAATAGAGGCAAATCATTTCATTTTGGTTACTAGCCAAAATAAATCCTAAGTTATAGGAGTTGTACTGTATATGGTTTTCTCTGTTAGAACTGACTAAACTGAGTAATTCAAAACTACTCTGAGAAATATTCAGAAGAAAATCGCAAGGAGTGAACATATCACAGTATCAGTGACATTGTATAGCTACATACAGAAATGTACACAACACACAATAGATCAACACAAGAAAACCTTGTAAACCAGATGGTCATCTTATTCTTACCATACAAAGAGGTCTGCACTTTTCGTATGGCAGAATATCTAAGCACCATGAACTGTCAGGAGAATCACCCAAATAGTAAGAAGAGAAAAGTGAAGAGATCTCTGTCTTCTGGAAGACAATGACTTCCAGTTTGTCTGAAATAAAACAAGCCTACAACACTGACAGTACATTACACTATGCAGGAAAGCTTTTTTATATAAATGCATCTTCTTCATTTTTTTGGTCATGAAATGACTGGTTGGTATCAGACGATAAGTACCATTACCTGACAAAAATAACAAGATACAGTATGTCATGCTTGACAGAGGAGGATTCTTCCCCGGATACTTCTGCAATAAGCATTTCTTTGTGCTCTGTGCAGGTTTCACCTTGAACTTAAATTGATGCTGTGTTAACTGAAAGTGAGTATCAAGTCAAAAGCACAAGGTAATACTGGGCCTTTAACTCCCTTCACAGGTCAGGAACCTGCCAGATGTTTCTAACAACCTGCCACCAAGGGATACAGTTGAGTCTCTACTGTACAGTATGCTCAATTCACAAGAGATGGGTCACCATTTTTCGGAAATATGGTTCTCCAGAGATCTGACCAACTATCCTTGTTTAATTTGGGCTGTGGAGTTAATTTTATACTGTACATGCAGACTCCAGTGTAGCATGGATAACAGTCTGCTGGAAGATGTGGTAGTACAGTATCTCTCTATCGGTAACTTACTGTAGGTCATAACCCTACAAAGTTTATAAGGCAGAGAAAATGAGTATTATATTCTAATATTACTGATCATCCTGAATATACTGTATTTTAAAAAGTACTCGTTTTTTTCTCACCTAGATGCAAATACCAGACATGTATAATTACAGCATTCACACTACTCATGATCAAGTTGTACTATATGTCCTGCCAAAGTAAAAAGTAAAAAGCAAAATTGCCAAAGTAAAAAGAATTGTACAAATTACACTTTTAGGCTGGGACCATCCATTGTTAAAAGATAGTGTATTATTTGTCACTGTCAGTAAACCTTTGACAATGATTGATCCCTTATGACCATTTTGTAACAGATAGGTTATTTGAGTCATGCAAGTTTTAGTTTTCTTGTGAGTAACATTATAATATTCATGCTCTTTATCATCACAAAGTGGTTCACAGGGTCTTTGGACATTTTTAAAATTACAAATGGCTTGTATAAATTAATGCCGTATATTGAACTCTTTCTTTGAATTTTCCAGAAAAAGCATCCATTATGTTACTTTGACTCATAAAAGAATCAATCTCTTTTCAGGTAAGTGGAAAGTGGAATTTTAGCTTCTGTGTACTGTATGTGTCATTATACAGTAGATTCAGAAGGTTGAGCATCCATGCAAACCAAATAAGACACTTCGACAATTCAAAAAGGTTACAAACGTTGGTTCATTCCTCTTTCAAGAAAAAAATCATTTTAGAGTTTAAATTATTCACCCATACATTTTTAAACTGCTTAATCCAATACTGGGTTACAGAGAAGCCTATCCCAGCAAACAACTGGCAACTGGCATCCAACAAGGCAGGATACAGCCTGGGCTGCACACCAATCCAATGAAGGGACACAGAGACACAGACATGCACACACTCCCAGAAGCCAATTAACCTTTCAGTATATTTCTGGATTTTGGGAGGAAATGTTTGAACCGTTTTAATTCAAATTTTAAATTAAACTAGAGGACTAAAAATTTAACCTGACAAATCTTATCAGAAACTGCCCTAAAATATACATAAAGTCATTTTCTTCAAGGAATCTAACACAATGCAAGAAAACTGTAAGCAAAAGGCAAGACTTTTACATTTCATGCCTGTAGTTCACAGCGTAGTCCAACCTGGATTGATTAGAGGCCTGCCCTGACTCTGAATTCAATGGACAAATAGACAAAAAATGTCCCCATGTTGATATTGTTAGTTTCTACATAATGGAGCAATATTGTTACAATGATATAGTGGTTATAGCAGACTACTTCTGAAGTCATCATATTAATGTGGAGAAATAGTAGGTATCCCAATAAGTGGTTAGATCCTTGTTTCTTGTGACATTTGGGGTATGGGACATTTCCTTTTCCAGAGTTAAAAGTCAATGAGCCCTAGCCTGGTACTCTCACCATACTGAATGACATTACATGCTAAGGTAAATCTACATGACTATCACTGACATAAAGGGAGGGAAAGGAAAAGTAATCCCCCAGCTACTCCTCCCATAACAGCGTTTTCTTGCTCTGTTATAGTTTTTCCTTCTCTTTAATATTTTTTGTATTCTATCATCAATGAGAATAGGATTATTGATCTGGTCCGTAATCGGAAATCGGCTTCCCTTTGGCCACAGAAATAGCACATTGTTATGTCTTCTGTTTTCTTCTTCCTGCCTGTTGTGTTTCATACCCATGTTTCTGTCTCTGGAAGAAGAGGGATTAATGGGAAAAGCATCAGAACCTGAAGGGCATAAAATAAGAATTGGACACACTAGCTTCCGCTATGATGAAGGCCTTTGTGGGGGATGAATGTTGCTGTTAATCATTGTCAGAAACAGCATCCTTATTTTTTTGTATCAGTTCTGGGATATGAAGCATTACATAAACATATGTGATACGTTATCTGGACTCCTACTTTAATACCAAACTGGACAGTCTTTCTTACTTGAATAAAATCAAAGTTAATTCACACAAGACCTACAGACTTCTGTCCAAGTCTACCCCCCCCAAGCCTGTCAACAGGTGTTGATGGCCACTGTCTGTCCACACAGGACACATTTCTTTTACAATTTCTATTCTGCTACAGAAGCTTCTTAACCACAGACTACAGAAAACATTATCTAATAACAGAGAATCCCCAGAATAGACACTGAGCATTATGTGCTTTTGAAGATCTGACAGATCTCTTCGGACATTCATTGACTTTTTCGCCCTCCACTCCAGTTTGCCTATGAATCTGGCTACAAGCTGAGGTACTTGCCATTTAGTCTTTGAAAGAGTAAATTAAAATGGTCCTATTATTCCCCAGCCCCAGGAGTAATGTTGATGAATTACAGTACCTTGTAAAGAATACAACAATAAAATAATGTAAATATAATTCTTGTAATTGACCAGAATGGATCTCTGTTCTGCTTCCTTTATAAACATGATTCATATTAACTACTTCTCTTAGACTTTACAAAGGGCCATTATATGGTTGTTTTATCTTTCTTTAATTGGGCAAAAATATTACAACTGCACTGCTATTTACGTTAAGCAGGTAAATAAAGAAAACATTTCACTTCCTTATAGATTTTCATCGTAAAATATGCCCGAGAAGGATTTTATTTATCCAAATAAGGATTTATACAGGGTTTATACTTCCAGGGTGACTGCACCTGGCTGACCATGGAAGAGTGCCAGTGAAGATACAGTACTATTCTCAGAACAGAATCTCCCCACAAATCCAACCAAATGTTTTACATCTGTCATTTATTCTACATCATCATGAAGTGGATCAGTCCACTTCAGGTCTTGTTCGGCTTGCTAGAGGAAAAACAAATGTTGTTTCTGTAACTAATGTTTCTGTAATGCTTTAATACCCTGATAGCGCTTGCCTTACCCATTGCTGAACACCCCCCCCCCCCCCCCTCCGTAGTTATTGCAAAAACTGTAGACAGCAAAAACTGTGGAATATCAACAACAGAAACTGGTCCAGTAGAAATTGGGTCAACATACAAAAGATTAAGCCAATAAATAAATGCTAGAATATACTATAAATACCCAAAGGCAAGACAATAGCAGTCCACATCAGAGAAACCACCCTAACTAGACAAGATGGGCCTATTTCCAGGAGCTGCTTATTGAAGGCTTTAGCAGACAACTGTCTTTTTGTCTAGTGCTTGGTTATTGCCAGCAAATCTGCAAGCCTTCCATTAATGGCACTGCCAGGCTAAACTAGTACAAATGACACAAGGCTTCAGGTAAACAGAATCTTATGTTATCGTCACAACATCTGCATAATCTCAGACAGAGAGAAAAGCACACAAAAGGACCTCCATACCTTCAGTGAAAGATTTTAGATTAGATTTTAACAAACAGTAAGCCTTACACATTAATAATGCAGACTAAAGACTTACAAAGCATGATTTCAATTATTGTCATAAAAAGTATTCAGAATTTTTTCTGCCAAAAGGATCATGAAAACATTGAAAGCAGTTTTAATGTTCCTGAAGCACAATTTATTTTAATCCATTCTGAGAAAACTGCAACTGTGGTGTACTTCACAGTATTTTTGATTATATATGAAATTTAAATAACCTGATTCAAGGGCCATGTCTAATGTCTGCTCCACACATTCAAGTGCTACTTGAACTTTGATGATAACATTCCTATCATGGATTTATTAAGACAGAAAGAGCAATTACCTTTTACACACGTAAGATACAGAAATAGGCTTTAATTAAAATGTTTTTATTCAAGTGGAAGAAAGTGATAAATATTTTTAATCTCCAAGTAGATGTACAAATTCAAAAGATTCATTGCTCTATAGTTTCTTTTAAGGATTTTTTTTGGTTTTGAAAGTCAAGTGCTGTTAATGCTAAATATAAATAATAATTATCTTCTTGTCCTACAGGGGAATTAACAGAGGAATGTGCATGTACTGTACTTCTCCAAGAAATCAAATCTGAAAGACAAGTTTTTTTGCAAAGTAATTTCACTTGCTGTGAGGATAGAATAGGTTTAGAAAATCTGCTGTCAGTGCTGCTGCTGATCCAGTCAAATGGAGCTTCTGTTGTAGCTGTCTGACTTTATTTTAGGTATCCTTTACCAGAAACTCAGAGAGGGTACTTCTGACAGTGAATGCTATTTGCAGTGGGGAAAAACGTACTGTTTTGTTTTTGGAGGAATAAAATAAAAATTAGATCACAAAAAAAGAACATTTGGTTTCAGTGATCAAAATGTAAAGTAGCACTTTATGTAGAACAGTCAATAAATAATACAGCATTTTTAACCACGCTATAATTTTAATTGTTTAATAACCATAAGCTCCATGTGCTACAGTATTCCTGCAGTAAAAAAAAAAACAAACAAAAGAAGGCATTTCTAGAGTAGATTCTTCATTTCTGTAGTAGACATTTTTCTGGTCAATGTGAAAAACAAAACCTTCTCATCTGCCTACCTGCCTTTTATAGCAAGGACTGCAACTGTTGATTGCTGAGATACATTTAAGCTTAAGGCACAATATTTAGGCACACCTACTGTACAAGCATGGGTAGATCTCTTGGGATGAAAGAAAGACCCAGTGAAACTACTTAAATACTTATAGCAAAAGCTTAGGAACACAAAAACAAAATAAATATAACGTTCAAGAAAATATAGAACACAATGTTTTTATGGTGTTTCAATGTCTTTGCTTTGATGTCTGTTGTTATTGCTCGTGGTTGCCAAGAAATACAGGTATTTCATTTTAAAATGTACTCTTGGAAACAACTTTTAGAATTTCATTTGTTGGTTCCTATTTAGCCAGTTCATAAATCTCATAATGTCTTAGTTACTCATGGAGTTCTGAAGGGTTCTATGTTGTTAATATAAGATTTGTGATGTTTCACATTGTGAAGATTGAACAAATATAACTGTAGGACATAACTCTTTAGGATGTAACAGACCTCAAAATTTAGTTTTTAATTAGCAATGTACCAAACCTAAGAAATTTTTCAGTCATGTTATTAACTTCAAGTTCTCATAAATGATTTTGACATTTGGTTCATATTGTACATATTTAAGATAAGGCAACATTATTATTTTTCAATGTATATACGTAGGTGCAAAGGAACAAAAGCTCACAAAGCATGTTAAATTTAGAAAGGTGATATTTAAGATTATTAAGCAAGGATATGAACCTGTGATTAAAAATGTAGAATAAAAGAACTATTAAAGAATGTCAAAACACGACGAACTAAAATTTTTCACAGGTACAGATTGGGGTGTTAATAGTAAAATCCATGGCCAAAAAGCCCACGATGCCCCTCCTACCACAGACTACTCTGTCCTAAATTACATTGTAATTAGACATTTATAAGTTATCAGCTATTCAGAACCATACTAATGCTTTTCCCTATAGAGACAGCACTTGCATAGCTTTGAGGACAGAGCATTGTTGTGCAACATTTCTGGCAAAGAGCAATTTTTGAGTTGCCATCTGGGAGAATAGAGTCTTTAGTGCAGTATTGAATTCTGTCTCACATAGCATTCTGCACTATTTTAACGTTCATTTTGCAAATTCAATTCACTCGAGTCATCTACTGCCATAAACATGCTATGAAAAGTATATCTTTCACTGTTAAGCATATCTTATTACATAATTGCTTGGCTAAAAGGAGAACCATCTCAAACCTGACACATCTATCATTAAAGGACATTGTGTTATATATTAGCACGTGGTGGTATGCCTAAAGTAAAAGACTATAAAATAAGAAGATATAATGAGTATCTAAAATATATAGTAGGTGAAAACACAAATACGTATGTGCTTGCTGTTTAAAGAAAAGGGAAAAATCCACACAGTATGAGATAAATCTTTCCCTTTACTTTCATCACAACTCCAGAGCATAAAACGACAACCCCTGGATTCAATTCAGCCATGTTCAAGGAGCAAGAAGGCATAAGTTTTCAAATCCCCTTCTATAATATTTATAGCCTTTCTTCACTTCATTGGACAAAGGTCAGGCAAACTCACTTATCCAATATTTACTGTACTTGACCACTCGAAATCCTCAATAATCTGTGATTCTCTTGTTAGAGAACCTTACAAGCTCTCTTCTTAGTCATAGTAGCTGGAACATGTCTGGGCTCTCCTTTATGTTTTGAGATACACTGTGACCATGGTTTATATATTACAGAAACTGCAGGTTTCATTACATACAGTAGCAGGATGGACAAGAGGCTGGCAGATCACAGTACATTATAGCATAGACAGCATACTGGCACGGCGCTACAATACGTGTGCCTGCACAAGTTATTATTGGGCCACCTACTATAGTTAAATACTTTGCATAAAACCTTAATCAAACATTTTCTTTAGGAATGTTTAAACTTTAATCACAAAAAAAGACAATAAGAAGCCCTTGACTACAGAAAAGGCATGGCAGCAAAAGAGCGCATCCTTGAATGTGCAGCATACATTTTTAACATATTTTAATAAATCATTGTGAACGCTGTAATGCAACGAGGGGGAGAAAACAGCCCGAATTTTAGATCAAAGAAGAAAAGAGTTGTAAAATGCCTGGAAGGTTATCATCTGCTTATATGGAAAAGGAGCATAAACTATGCTTTTTATTAGCTACAATGCTTTTATAGATAAAAGAGAAACACATAATGCCACCTCTGCAAACCTAACAGTAACCAATCTAGGGATCTAAATGGGTCACAGTTTCAGTGAAAAAACGAATGCCCAGGGGCTATCTTTGGTGTTCTTTAAACCTACAGTACTCAGCAAGTGAGGATGGTGTTTTCTGCATAGAAATTGGATCTGCGTAGCTGCTGAACAACATGTGCCTTATACAAGCAAGTCCGTGGACTGATTTTTGGACAAATGCATTGTGATCCTTCAGCATTTGCCCGTGTTTCCACAGATTTTTGGTGACTGCTTTGGTTTCCTCTCACTCCCCAAAGCCATACCACAGTAGGTTTGACTGTCTATTCTACAGTTGTCTCTTTCTTTATATCCCTGAAATGGACTTTGGTCCCATCAAGGACAAGAGCCCCCACTTGTCACGTCCTGTGCCTTGTGCTTATCGGATAGGCCAAAGCCTGCCATGACCCTCTCCAAGACAACTGCCAATGAATCAAAGTGCATTTTGCTTTTGGCAACGGTGAGAGGTTAAAATTCAGCACTAGGACAGTTTGATGGTCTTCCAAGAAGCATCGAACTCTGAACAGTTAGGAATTCATTTAAGGCTGGTGCTCTCCGCTCCAGTTTGAGCTTGTGGGATTGGCTCTGGCCTGCCATGACCTTGACCACAATACTGTAGGGAACTTTTTCATAATGCGTGAATGGAAAAACGCCACTATTCTGCAGTAACATACTGTACTGTAGTTTATACTTAATATCTTCGTATTGCAATATACAGAATCCAACATCTTGGCTGCACCAGGTTTGTAACTCTGCAGATGCTGTCATTTTAGACACTGCATTTTGCACTCAGTGTTTGAAATTTAACACTTGGATAGTTCGTTGCACTTTTTTAAAGAACTATCCATCCATTCAAGGTAAGGGCTTTGTTCTGAAAAACTGTATTTTTGTCTCAGAATATTTATGGTATTCAAGTTTGTGCTGGATTCAATTCAAACAAAGTAACATTACAGAACCATATGTAATGTGAAAAACTGTTTTGAAGCATATAGTAAATACTGTACAACATGAACAAATGGAACCATACAGCCTCCATATCGCAGAGATATTAGGATTTCCTTTCATTTCTTGATTAAGTGTGATGTCACAGATTACTGTAAATTACAATAACTGCACTGGTTCTCAAGTAAAACCTTTGTTTCTTAGAAAAACTAAGCATTTTGTCTTATAGCACAAACAAGTCTGAAAACAGTACTACACTCTGTATCAATGAAATTATATTGATTTAAGTGCTGCCTGTTCCTGGAATTAAACTACAGCACAGTCCATTTTATTGCAAATTAGTTTATTACTGAAAAGACACATCTTTCAACCTTCAATTGATTAAGTACTGAATCCTTTTTTACTTTCACAACCGTAACATTAAATTGCTCCTTTTTAAAATCCGCAAACTATGGGTCTAGAACTATGAATTGAGTGATCAAACTCAAATTGATTCATGTATCATATGTAATAGAGTTATATAAAACATTTTAAAATGTGACACAGAGCTGTTTGCAATTAGTAAAATGTATATATTGTATATTTTTAATGTACTGTATAGCAGCTTATATCAGACCTAAAACTTGTACTTAAAAGAAAACAATGATAGAGTAAAAGGTCATGAATAAACAATGATTTACTCGAAAACTTTTTTTTTGAAAGGCACAAAACAAAATTTAACAGAACAGAACTGAAATTTATTTGTGAGAAAGAGCAAGTGATTTGGACTAAACAGAAATTGAAAAAAAATCTTTCATTAAACAAGTAAAAAATAGCTGTTTAATTGTTTGCTTTAAGTTTAAAATGTAAAAAGGATTTAAAGGCCCAGTGACACGGTGGGTAGCTTTGTTGCTATGCAGTGGTGGGGCCCTGGACAGAGTCCCTGTAGTGCTATCCACGTGGAGTCTGGGCTTGCTCCCTGTCTTGACATGGCTTTGCTCTGGCCTCCTCCCACAGTCCAAAGACATACTGGCAGGTTAATTGGCTTCTGTAAAAACGGGCCCTGGTGTGAGTGTGTTAGTGTGTGTCCTGCAATGGACTGGTGTGCCTTGCACCTGCTGTTCACTGGGTTATGCTCCAGCTCCTCCCAGCACCCTCTACGGGATAAAGGAGTTAGAAAATGGATGTGTGGTTTTTGTCTTTTAAGGCTGAAGTTATCCCAGTATTATAAAGGCACCTTTCATTTGTTCCTGCAATGATACTTTCTGAATCTACTCAGTTATTGTTATTTTTACCATTCTCTGCCTTGTACAGTTTAATTGAATGCCATTAAGGGAATTATTCTTCAAGCTCCATTGATTTTCTGTTTGATTTTTGTTTTCAAAAGAATAGTCAGCAATATCACTTTTACTGAAATACACTTTTCTTTTCATCATGTTATGCTCTTTGGCTTTTCTTTCATTTATGGAGTTCTGCTGAGGCCACTCTTAAAATGTGAAATAATGCCTTGGAATACACAGAGCTATTGCTCTCATGAATTAAATCCATTAAAATTTGTTTTATTAAACCAAAACCCAGTATTTGTTCCAGAGAAAAGTGTTGTTGATTGCAAACAGTTCGCAAAATTTTCTAAATTAAATATTTCATTTTGAGTGCAATGACTTTTGTTGTTCTGTAAAGGAAATCCTACTGGAAAGAAGGATTAAGGCTGACTCAAAATGTTTACCCTTTGTTACAGTGCAGGAGTGGGAGGAACCGCGACAAACACCGATAAGAGTCGACGCCCGGTTTGAGGTGGCAGAAGCACCGATGTGAGGTTAGCAAAAAACCGAAAGAAAAAAAAAAGAAAAAAGACAAATCCACCGCCCGCTCCGAACAGCAGCGTCCGTCCTGACTGGACTTTCTCTGTCTTACCCGGTCCAGCCTGGAAGAAAAGAAAGCGCAATACCTAAACAAAAATAAACTCAACCTGTCCCGGTGCGGGAGAGAGGAAGAAAGAAAATGAAAATAAAATGAAGGCAAAAACGCAGCCTCTACGCTCTCTCGACAGTCCCCTCCGGGACTGCCGCTGGAAAGTCCTCCCCTTGCGGGGGTCTGTTCCCCCTGCGGGGGGGGGAGCTCTGTGTGTCTTAAAGGCCCCCCACCAGGTGCGACTTGTCCTTAATTAGCCAGGACAGTTATGGTTGCTTAATGCAGGGCTCTACCTCCACACTGAACATGCAACCAAGTTATGCCACACCTCCTATTGCAAATTATAAACCCGGTACTTGAAAACGTAGTTTGTTTGCTTGAAGCTTCTGCATTCTGTCAAGTTAACAGTAAATCTACCAGAAGAACTGGTTTGTGAGTGGGTGAAAGTTTGGGTTTGTTCACCGATGGTTTAAATTGAGCCATTTACAATGCAGATTACAAAACTGCATTTACAGCAGTCTATTTCTAAACCCTGAATGTACAGCTAAACATATGAAACAGTAATGCTAAAAAAAGGCTAAGAAACTCAACACATGCGCACAGTATTGTGTTCATTGTACTCTGGTTGATGGGAATTGACTCAATATTCAATTTAAAGTTCAATCACAATAATTTAAAGAACTGTCTGCAGTATACTTTATATTGAAGGCTAATGCAACAGAGTGCTCTATCATCACCCAGTTAATGTAACCAATCAGACAACATCACATGCTGCACCATTTCAAAGAACGTACATACAACAGAAGCTGTTCACAATCAAAACCTAATTTTCAACCCTGTGCTGTACAGTATACAGATGATAGAAAAGAATTAGACCATTTTTAATTTTCCCAAATAAATGTTGATCTGATTCCTAATTTTTCTAAATTGTCATCACTACCAAATTCGGAAATTGAAAAAAAAAAATCCTTTTGAGGACTCATAATGTCTTTACTTATTGTTCCCAAATTGCATTGAAAGACTTGCATTGAAAGATGGAAACCAAAATGATGCATGTTAATGAAAAAAGAACAAACTGCTTATAACTGCTTAAAATATTAAAGAGAAACCGACTTCCTTTTACTATTTTTAGATTAGGAGTATTAATGAAATATATTAATGGTCTATTTTAAATATCAGAATATTAATTGAGTCTCACAAAACTGACTTGTTTCACAGACACAAGAATACAGATTAGTAAGACTCTTTAGAATTGCAAAATCATCAGATGACATTCAGACAGTTGTCCTCAAAATGACAATGCTTTAAAAATAGTTTTCCGGTCTCATTTCTGTTGCACTGAGCACTGGATACTGATGAATTCTGTACATTTGCATATAAATAACACTGATCCTTACAAATGCTCACCGCTCTAAGCAACAGAAAAACAGAACAATTGTAGTACTTATTTTGTAATCTAATACAAAGCATTTTCCTCTCTGTGTCTGCTGGCATTGGAACTGGCAGAGGGAGGTTAGGTTTTTCAGATTCAGAACAGCCTCTAGTAGGTCACATACTGTTAATTACAGTAAGTGTATACCCGCATGTTCGGTGTATGAGTAATATGTGATATTCCCATTTCCCTCCAATAAAACAAATACACCTAAAGCGCTTACACAAGGGGTCTGAAGCCCAATTCCTAGAGTATCTAGATCCAAAATCTGTTTTTTTTTTCCCCAAGATGAGCAGTCAAATAAACAATATAATAATATGTACCATAGTTCAGGTGGGTGCCCTGTCTTTTTCACACCTGACTGCCCTGTCTTTCTCATACCCGAAGAAACGTTGTGTTTTTCTTCTTCTCTTTTCAGCATGGAATAAGCCTATTACTTGTTTCCAATAATATGTAGGATTTTTTAAGGCCTTATACAGTTGGCTACTCAAAGCATTCACTTCATTAAATGCACTATTATTTAAAAAACACCCTCAGAGACTGGTTAGAAGTATCACCATAATGCCTTTAAATAATAAGACCCATTAAGTAAATGAGAGTTAAGGAGAAACAAATCCAAAGCTAGTTCTTCACCTTACTCCATGCCTGGTAAAGAGGGGTCCTCCATGCTCATCCAAAGAGGGTCACTGTCTTGTCTGTCAGTCAGAATGGACCAGCATGATTTCAGGCTGTATGTAGAATTTCCCCTCAATCTTAACCCAAACTTTCCCTTAACAAAATATAGACGAGTTAATCAATATGCCCAAGACAAAGAGGCTGAACAAATTAACCTTGGTTGGTAATTATGTAGGGCGACAGGGCTGTGGTGTAAATGTTTTGCTGCTCTCAGCATTAAAGCTTGAGCTAATCAATAGGAGAGTGTATTAACAACAGCAAAGTGAATTAATGTTTCCCTGAGCTTGTCAGGGGCCCTGGTCGTCAGAGGCCTGACAAGGGCTTTGATATGTATATACACAGGAGTTCTTTTATGAAGCAAGAAGACAAAAAAGTGGGAGAATTAGATCAAAGGTTTCACAACTTTTTTTTCTATCCCACTTCAATGCTTATCTTAAAAAAATATCAAACCTTATACTTAAGAAATAAAGAATAACGCTGCTGAACTTACTAATAACTGTTGGATTAAAACCACAAAATGCACCTGATAGACTAATCTTCACTTCATTCTTGGCAAGGAAATAGTAGTAAACGGTGCTGCAATAGGCACACTATATCGAAGTGCATCTGAAGTGTAATATAAACATGGATTTGTTGCAGATGTGCAGCAAAAAAGATTAGCTAGTTGCACTAATAACATAAACAAAAGTGGCAAGAGTTTTTCTCTTTCTTTATCGCTGCTAGTGAATACCTTCCATACATTTTCACCCACCTGCAATGAATATACACTTTTTGATGTTACTGCTTTCACAGCCTGAAGCGACAAACTCATCAACATGAATGAATTGTCATATTGTGGATCTTGAAATTGCCTACTATAGTTATTGGGCTGTTGCTGGTCTTAAACAATGATATTTGTACTTGTCTCTAGTCAGCCACAAACAAAAAGCATGCTTCAGAAAACTAAGAGACAATGTTTCCTTACTTTGAGCAGCCAGAACAAAGCCCTAAGATTAAGTCCTGCAACTCCTTGCAGCTCCTTATGAATTAGGTTATGAGCTCTGGCTCAATTATATCCAGAAAGATTGTCTTATTTGTAGCTAAGTAAATCACTCTCACATTGTCGTCTGCGGTTTAATGTCTGAGCATGCACCATTCAGCTCCTAGTCAAAGAGAATAAAGAAGAGGCACAGGACAAATGCAGGATGCATGCGATTGCTTTGTCTCAATGCAATAATACATGGTCCTTAAGTCCGCAGTACTGTATATAATGGAGTACTGTGCTGAAATGGAATCGTTCAACCATATGGACTAATTCAAGAGCTCTGCTCACAAACGTTACATGGAATATGTTTTGTGTTGAAGAGAGATACACTTTCAAAGTTATGTTTTAATCTCAGCCACAGTTGTAGACTCTCTTCAGGGATCGATGATGATGATGATGTTATTGATGATGATGACATAAGAAGTAAAATTAATATTATTGGTAGTAGCATTTTTGTTGGCATCATTACTTACAATATCCAAGGTCTACAGTACATGACAACACAAAACAATAAGTATAAAAAGAAGGAAAAACATGGTTATTTACACAAATTGATTGACAATATTTTTAAACTTAGTAGATTCATCTAATTTTTTACATAGACTCATGTTTCTCTTCTATTTCATTTCAACCACACAGATACCAGAGATGAAACAGATGTGCATTAAGGCTGCACATCTACTACCTGCATTGTTCAAACCCCCTGTGACTCCGCAATATTTAATAGTACTATCTAAAAATCAAACAGAAACCCAAATTAGCTAGCATGCAAAAGGTCACCCGCTTTGATTTAAAATGTTTAAGTCAATTATAGATTGATTTTTAGTGATCATTAATTTGATGGATGCTTAAAAAATAGAAGGTGGTATTTCGTACTCAGAGCTGTTTCATTATTAACAATGCCTACTTTAAACATAAATGCTAAAGATAGACGTGCCTTAATTCAAAAGAGCAGCTCAAGCAAACATTTGAAAGATAACAGATGATCCAACCTTGGAAGCATCTTATAATTAAGTTTAGAAAACCCAGTGCACAACTCAAATCTTTTATGGCTTATATATTAAATGATTAATGAGAGTGAAATATATTCTAATATCAAAACTTCTACTCTTCTTGTTTATACAATATGTATTTTTTTTTTCATTTTTCAGTGGTTGATCAAATAGTCAACCAAAGCTATTTGAACATAGCAAAAGCTAAATCTTGCTGTCCACTGTGAAAGCACATGCTAAACGCTAAAGAAAACACAAAAGACACCATCCCAAAAGTTATGTTAGGGCCCATGTCATACCACCTGCATGCCTTGCACTTCATTTTGCTCCTACTGTAATTCTTGTGTACAATGACAGTTCGTTCCTGGCTGCAATGCTGCATGATGGCTTCTAATTTGGAGACACGTTCCACTGTTCCCCACGAAGTGCCCATCAATCACTGAGGAGGATTCCTCAGAGGAGGCTCTCAACTAGCCATGCTCTCACTTGAGTTTTCCTCAGTACCAGAATCTAAGACACCGACATGAAAGATCAGGTTTGTTATAAAGTTCACTAGCAGTTACATGGGTCTGAAATTGCCCAGCTTTTGAGAAAACTAAATTATAAAGGATACTGGCGTGCACAAAATCTATACTCTTTGAGGGGCACTGAAAATTTTAAAAAGTTATACCTAAAAAACAAACAAAAAGATCCCATTCATCTAATGTTTAATTTTTCATTGGGCTTTGTGTCAACACAAAGGGAAAAAAAGAATTATGAGTCTCAACGTTTTTTAGTCGTTTTTCTTTGGCAAAACTACTGTATAGTAATTGTTATTCTTGACCTAAGCTTTATTTTCCTTCTCCATAAATATGCCTCTGTAAATTCAATATGCAGAACCCAAATACGTACACATTATTAGACAGATGGACAGAAGAGAGGTTGTAAGAATGGCAGTGTAACATTTCAATGCTTACAAGTGACTAAATTGTTAATCGATTCGTCCATTATCAATAGTCACTTTATCCTGTGCAGAAGAAGGCAACCACAAGCTAGCCCACATGGGACAGACATGAGGCAGGTCTACAGACTGAGCAGGACACCAGTCCATCACAAGGCACACATACTGTACACACAGCCAGTAGGACAGTTTAGAGGCACCGAATAAACTAGCCACCATGTATTTGGAAAGAGGAAGGTGGCTGGTGAACCCAGCAAAATGTCCATATTCGTATGGGAGAAAATCCCATGTGCTCTAGAAGGCACCCCAGCTTTGCATAGAACCCAGAATACAAGAGCAAGACCTACTGTACAAGACCTAACCCTAACCCTAACCCATTAAGTTATTTTGTCATTGGAAACATATTGTTATAGGTACAGTGTATTTGCAGTAAAAACTAAAAGCAGATACAGTAATTTCAATGATTTCAATAAAACAAATGAGCAAAACAAGGATGAAAAAAGACATCCATCCAGGACCCTTTCCCACACAGGATGAAAATCAACCGAATCTTTCATGAAACCCTCTGCTTTGATATGTTCTACTAGCAGTGCTGCTTCATCTTCGTATCACTTTATAATAAATAAAAAATAAAATACACACATTAAAAAGAAGTACACTCAATGCCCTGTGGAAACAAGCCTTTCTTTCTAGTTAAGAACAAAAGAAAATGACATCCAGGCAAATGCAATAAAAATATACATGAACTGGAGCAGGATCTCTGACAAATGTGAACCCTGAATTTCAATGGAACTTTGGAGGATATGAATTAGACAGACACACACATGCTGCATATATAATGCACTGTACATACGGTTTACTGCGTATTGCAAAAGTATTATATCCCTTTCCCCCTGACAGGTCTTTAACACTTACAGATACATAAAATTACATAGGAAAGTAGTTTAAGTCATATTCAAGTTGAGTGTGAAGGACACTGGGGTTTTGCATTATGCGTACTGAATACTCACAGTGTGACCAGTCTGGTAATTTGTCCCTGACATGCACAGTGTTACTCAGGAACCCTACAAATCTACCCAACATTGCAGAGTGACCATAAGGGATGAGCAGTGAAGACAATGAATTTCTAGTATTGTGAATATGGGATTCAAATTCATTTGCCATACAGAGGAATACACCATCGAGAAAGTTTGACTTCAATCAAGGAGCTCTGTGACATGATCTAATGCATATTGAAAATCAGATATAATTAAATGGATTGATTGCTTTACGTTCCTCCACAATTACTATTCGTATCACCTAAAATTATATACTGGATCTTTCATTTCTTGTGAAGTGCTGTACATTCAGGCTATACAATCTTTCAGTGCACAATCCTTAAACAAATTAAAGATTAACCCACAGAAAAACAATAGAGAGAACAGTGCATTAATTAACAATATTATTCCTCAGCTCCATCATTTTTCAGTTAAATGCCACATCAGTAAAGCTTACCATCTGATGGGAACCGACACAATTAAAAGCCTGACTTTTATGCTGAACCATCCCCATAACCATTTGTTTTATTACCTGTGGCACAGATAAAAATGACATAAAAATGTATGTTTCATACCAAAATCAACGTTCAACAGATCGACTGCAGTACCTTGATTTCAGGTACTCATTGGTAATTCATGATTTACATGTCAACCTGCAATAATTGCACCATCGTATACATTCTTCCCAATTTGCATACATTTTTCTAGAGCATTTGACCTGGGTTTATGCACTACAGATATTTGTTGCTTATTGAGCAAACCAGTGTAATACAATACTGCACAGTATATTCCAAGTTGTGTTTGTAATTGTACTGGATTAATTACAATCACAAAGCAAAAAGTGTCATAAATTAAATTAATCAGAAAAATATGAATACCCACTCTGAGCAACCCAGTTTGCAATGTATTATCAAGCAGCAAATAAAAATGACAGGGCAATGCAATTTTAATGCCGCATCTTATTATCTTTTTCAGAATATGCTATGAATAATAAATGGCTTTGTCATACAAAAACACTCAGGTATTTAAACACACACTGCAATTACAAGAACGGCAATTTAACACGAGCCTATCTCATCCAATTTCCCCAAATACAAAGCCTTAACATGGCATCAATTATTCCTTAATGTTTGTAACAGAGCACCGTGGCAAATATGCATAACATTGGCATACACCTTTCAGACCGCTACTATACAAGCTGAAATGATGCAAGTGTATCTAATCAGCATTACACACCATGAACACCTGCAAAACACAAAACCATCATGCACTAATGAAGTTGCTGTTACATAAAATTTTCCCTGTTAAGGGGTGTAATTTATTATGATTTTACAGTTTGCAAACTTCACCATGTTGACTGTTCGCTACATGAAAAGGCTCATTATTGGCATGTGGAAATGCATTAGTTAAAATTTTCATGCTATGCTGGTGAATGCATGCCTTGTGTATATGCCGAACAGCTTGTTTTTTACCTTTCTCCAGACCAGCTTGAGCGGGTTTAGTTAGTGGTTCGTCTGCCAGGCAATGTTCTGGGATTTCCATTGGATGTCCAGTGACCTTTTTCACTACTGCGGATCTCAATGTGTAGACCATGAACAAACGGAACAAGTGTTTTTATTTATTTAAGATATGTATATATGTGGTATACACACAAAAAGACAAGCTACAGTGCGTGATTTATACAAAAATAAATATTTTATTTATTATATAGTCCTTGGAGTATCTTTTTAATTGCTGGAGAAATAAAGCAAGTATAAATTAATTTGCCCACAGAAGACAGTTTTCTGATGGGTTTACTGTTGCATTAATCCCGCAGTTACTTTCTCTGTACTGCTACATGAATCTAACAGGGGTTTGGAGATTCTCATTTGGGGAATCAAAAATATTAACAGACTGCAGCAGTCATACTTCCACTGTTCTTGTTATGTAGCTCCTTACTCCCTCCAGGAGCAAGCAATGCCTTTATTTTACACAAACCACATTTTAACCAATTATTAATTGTTTCTGTGCATCTAATGTACATGCCAACAAACTCTATGGTATATTTTGATGCTTAACTGAATTTATTGCATTTACAGTACATATCTGTTTTTACAGAACATAAAAAAATCTGTACAACTATTACAGGCCATAAACAATAAATGTACCTAAAGTATAGATTAAGATAATCACACAGTAGTTCATAATTTAACAAAATGGTTATTATCTAATTTGACTATTGTGTATCAAGACAGAGAATGTTTTTTCTTCTATTTCGTGTCAATTCTTTCTGTATAGGAAAGAAAGACTTACAAGGGGTACCAGGCATCCTTCCTTCATGCAGTAGACAGAAGTGAAATGTACTTGAATTGATTTTTTGCACTCGTCATCCAGATGGAACCCAAAACACCTGTCCTGTAAGAGGGCTCTGACACCATTCTCCACTGAAGTGCCCAGGTAATGAGGAGCAGCCATTTTGCTCCAGCAGGTCACTGCACGCAAGATAAGGTGGAGAAGTGTGAAATTACTTCAAGTAACTGAGGGAGAAATTTAGATTTAGAAAGCCTCAAGTGGAACTTGGTACGGACACTGGGGTTAGGACCCCTTATTCTCATGAATGGTATCATGAGATCTTTAATGAACACCAGTCGGTAAGACCTGTTTTGTCTCAAGGGTGGTACATCATACAGAAGGAGCCTCTAGGCTTTAGACCAGGGGTGGGGAAAAAATCATTTGGTCTGGCCCTGCCAAGGCAACCTCAGGCGTAGAGCCTGGCGATAATTTGATAATGACAATTATCGCGATCTAATTTTCCTCGATATAATTTTAACAAAAGTTCAATATACTGTATACAGTATGTTTCTGTTTGAATGTTTGCGCATGTGCACAAAATACTGCGTGAGTGCGCGTGTGTGTTGCAGACCGGGCAGCTAACAGATTTGTTTAATGTTTCTGCTGTTTGGCAAGTGATGTGTTCTTAAAATAAAGAGTTGTTTAATTCACCAATTAACTGTCTGGTTTCTTCAACTTTCACTCAGGAGGAAAAAATCTGCCTTTAAACTTGAAAGAAATAATGATTTGACATTTATCGTGATAATTATAGATATCGAATGATATGAAATTTTTGATCGTGATAATGTTTTTGGCCATATCGCCCAGCCCTAAGCAGGCGGGACTTGAAATTCAATAAATCTAGGAGCTTTTTTCATAGCAACATACATTTATATTAAGTGAATCATAATAATAATGTTAATTTTGAGGGACAAGCAAGGAACGTCCATTACGGGATAGACAGGACACATACGAGTACATGACAGGACAGACACGCATGCTTCTCGCCGGCTGCCCGCAGCCCGTCTGCCTGTATTGCAGTGACAGTCAGTGACAGTCAGGCTGGGAGTGTACACGTTGCGAAAGTGTTAACACACTGTGTTTTACGAACTGCGGGAAGAAGTCAAGCAGTTCGTGGAGGTGAAGGGAAAACCTGTCAGGGAACTCAATGATAGCAAGTGGCTGTTTGATCGACTGGGCTCCAGACTGACCGACGCAAACCTGGAAAAGCAGTTGCGAGTAGCAACATCATCAATACTAGCTAACATCACACGCCTCACCAAAGAGAGGCAGTTCCAGCCATCACATTAGGGGTGAGTTAATTAAATGTTTGACCAAATATAGCAGGCTAATATTTAAATTGATAATTTTGTATGGCCCGCGAATGATGTTATAAATATCCAAATGGCCCTTGGCAGAAAAAAGGTTCCCCACCCCTGCTTTAGACTAATCAACCACCATCTCTTGTAGTACCAACCTTGTTTTCATTAGGGTAGGGTTTCGTATCCGCATGCAGACTTGATAACCGGGCCTTGCTTAGCTCTTAACGCCTAAAGGGAGCAGGTTTCAAGGTGGTATAGCTGCTGATATACTGTCAGCTCATGAATTAATCGTCCTTTCAACTTTCACTTGCTTAGAGTGGAAACAACTTTCCAGCCCTTTCTCTGTGACAGACATCAGGATACTTCAAAGGGCTATCAAGCCAGTGTCAAACAACATACATCAATGGAAGTCTGTTGTTCAGGCTTTAGGAACATCCTGACGGTAGTTTTGGAAATATAATGTTTACTTTGGATACACAGCAAAGCAAGGAGTGTGAAAAGAATTTGTATAGAGATGCTCATGTAGCCACCTCCCCCATCCCCACCCCCTGGCCACACTAGTATAAAGAACCCGAAGACCCTTGGGAAACTGCTATGTGCAGGGAAAATGTGCAAACTCCTTCAAAGAGGCTTGGTGATTTAAAAGATAGATCAGACACATGATTTAAAATTGCTGGCACCTATTCTGCTGTAGCTCTGCTCTGCAGAATGTAAATTGCCAATCTCCATGTTTTAATGGGAACTTAACAAAAGCTAGACCAATGGCTAAGAAACTGGAAAGCTTCCAAGGGAAGAATGCAGATTTTGCTGCATTACTACATATTTTGTTTGGTCCATAAAAGCTGCGAATACGTAGGCTTTTCAGTAATAAGAGTTCAAAGTGGTGGTGATATGTCTTTGTTGTACAGTATCTTCCAATAATGGAAAAAAAAGGTTAATTGAAAAACTAAACACGAACATCACGAACTATCATCAAAATCATTCTAGCTGTTTAGTATTGGATGATTCATGCTGTACTGAAATATCTTTATAACACTCTCACTTTACATAGTTTCACACATTCATTATTGTTCTGAAACATGTTGGTCCACTTTTGTATTTGTGAGTATAAATAGGTTAATTGTAAGACATTGGTACAGTATTGATCCTAAATATTTTTTTAAAAGAACACATTACAAAATATGGTACGCTCACTTTAAAACTTTAAGATTTTGGCACTACACACATTGGTTAAAAAATTATCAGGGGAATAATGTCTGTGAATAGGAATAGGAATAGGAATATAACAATGTATAAAGTAAGCAGATCATTTAGAAACCATTAGCAAATCTAAAGGTATGATAGAGCTTTTGTACAAACAATGGTGCAGAAAACCTTCTCCAGCAATTAACTCCATGGACTAGCGAATGAACAAATTGTCTTCTCTTTAGAAAACCAAAGGTATAGCTTTAGGTTTGTTACTAATTATTATATCACCAGTAAGTGCAGGTGACTTACAAATTGATTCGTGTCACAGGAAATATGAGCAGGCATTAATTTTGTTGCCAAGAAGAGGTCTTTCTGTTGTCACCATGATGAATTGTGTGTAACTGTTGAGTGCATGCAGGGGAAGAATTAAAGACAGGCTACTCCGGAAGGACAGGGGTAGTAAACCAACTCAGCCTTGTCAGAAGTGCTGGCAGAATCACATTCGGAAATTATGGTATCTCCAAGAATTACAGTTTTTATAAAAGAGAAATCATTTCCACAGACAGACACGCTTAGAAAGACTTACTGTATGTCTTGTCTGGAAATGGTTCATCTTTTAACCAGTTGGTATGACATTCATAAGGCCGCTCAGACTGCACAGCAAAAGCAAGTGTATTTGGTCTCACCATCTTGTCAAATCTGTTTTTTTGATTGCGGGATAGTGACTTTTAAATTTATACATTTCGTCCCCAGATCAAGTGTTTCTTCAACATTTTTGGTTAACCTCTTCTAACATCATTGTGAACATCCAACATCTTCACAATGTATTCATTTGATACACTTCACAGGTCATCAAATTAAAAATGGCTAGGATTCAAGACCCTGGTAAATTTAAAGTGGACTACAAGGAGAATCTGAGCAGACCGCCACACAGCAGGCTTTTCAGGCTGAAGGGCCAGTGATGAAGAGAGAGGCAGGAGAAGATGTGCTCGGAGAATTGCATTAGCTGGTCTTTGTCAAAGGGGTCATGCTCTTCGCATTTAGATTACCCCGCTTCATGACAATTCCACATTAAGACGTATCTCCAGGCTAAAAGCAATTTTGAGATTTAACTTGAGAACTGTCTTTCCTGCAATCCCTTTCTCCAATGACTTATTCTTTTCGATCTTGTAAATGAAATGAGTACTTAACACACAGTATGTGTGGAAGTGCTGCAGTCATTTTGTCATCATAATCTTTTCTGGTGTTTAACAATCATCAGCATTATTATGAAAAAAAACCTGCAGAATGCTGTCAGCTACAGTATATTTTCTTGTCTTCCAGTTCAGTCCAGTGGACGATGCTTTTTAATCTTTATAATACGATGGACTATACTTTGTGAACCATTTTTGTCATTTTAAATTTTCCAAAAACATAACATAATAAACTCTACTAATCATTTTGTGTAAGCTGCAAAGAGACAATAATTAATAATTAAATAATTAATAATTGATATGTCCTCCAGGCAAAGTGCATCAATTCTAAAAACAGCAATGGTTCATCTGCCTGTGCCATCTGTGTGTCTCATGGATTAATTAGCATACATATGTTCAATAGTTGGATTCCCCTTACATGTCCTTTCCAATACTCTGGACATTGCCTCTTCCTATCAAAATATCCACCTCTTCCTTGAAGAACATAAGAAACGATCAATAACTTAAGATCTTTACTATGTAATGTGTCAAAAACATATCAACGACTTCTCACCCAAAGAAAAACACATAATATGCATTAATGAATGAAAAGTGACAATGTTTTCCAAAAATGTTTGAATTCTGCAGCAGCTGTAATGGGCTATGAATCAAAGAAACATTTAATCATACAGCAACAGCGCAACTTGATTAACAGCACATAAAATGCACTCTTAAGGGTATTATTTGTTTGTTTGATTATTGCAGTAGACAAAGCAATGTTTTAAGGCTTACTCTGTCAGATTTATATACCATTTGGCAACCTGAGGTATTTATCAACTAGTTATTAACAGATACGCCCACATGTTTTCTGCTGTTTATCATTTTTTGACGGAAACTCAGCAGAATTCATGTCCAATTTTGCTATTGCTGCCACCAAAGAGGGGTGATAACCATTAATCTGATCCACAGTCCCTGACATTTTTCCTTGCACTAAAATTCCATCTCTCGTTAAACAGGCCTATGCTTCACATTGCGATGACTTGTCGGTCTCCATTAATTAATGTAACATTCTTCTGACAAGGCAAACAAATCCAAAGCAAAGATAAAAAAAGATTAGATACTGTATGTGCCTCAAATATACACACAGCATTTATTTGTAAAACGGCTTGACCTCCACAATCATTGTAAATGTTATTACATATACATACAATAGATCATAACACCTAAAATTGAAGTTTTTTACAGATACAGTATAACACACCTTTAGCCCCAAGAAGAATAAGTTGACACTGAAGCTCCATGTAGTGTTGCGTATACTGTACTATACTGTAGGTCCCTTTTCAGGCCATAAAGGCCCATGGGGAAGGAGGGGCAAGGGCCACAATTTTTCTTGACCATCCAACACCGGAAGTGGAGGTGATGTCAGCATCACACTCTGGCAGGCCTATTACCCCCAGAAGGATTTACCCCCAGTACTCATTTGGAAAGCAAGCTGAAGGGATCTAGGAAACATCTGGAAGGAAATAGAGCAAGCTACATCACTTGCCCCTACCTGGGACTGAACCCATTACCTTCTGGTCAGGAGCTAGACACCCTTACCATCTGAGCCACCACAGCTCTTTGCATATATTGTAGTATACAGTATGTTAATGTGTTACATTCATCAACCAGGAAATCAATAATAATGTTCCCTTGATAAACCAAAGCCACATATTACTTTATCACACAAAATATGACTTTAGACCAGAGAGGGGAATCAGCATTTGTTAATGTTGTACTCAGATCCAGTTCAAATGAGTAGAAGAAAAGACAGCAGAGATCCACATAAAATAATGAATTTTGGAAACTGTGCTCATCCAGCCAGAGGCTTGGCAATGCTCTTTAATACTCATTTGGTAGTAATATGCATCACATTTCCCTGGATAAGAATAACACTAAAATAAAAGGAAGGATGAAGAGAAGAATTGTAACTGTAGACCCACAGCAACAAGAGGAAACAACGTGTAAAAAAACAAAGCCTGGACTTTCAGGAGCAGCTTCTGTACTGTAAAAAAAAAACAGGAAAAAGCTCCCATGATACTGTATCGATTCAGGATGGAACCAAAAACACTAAGCTCTTGCCAACAGTAGCTCACCACCACACAACACCCCTTCGGCTCGGTGACCTGAATCCAATTTTCAGTTATTTGCTGGCTAGCAGGGTAACTGTTCAACTCGGTGAAGTTCTGAATCATCCCAGCCAACACCCGCAGCACATGGGACCAAGCAGTAAGGTTGGTCTCCTTGTTAGTCCTTTTTCATTAACCATCTGAATGATGTGTAAATCAATACGAATAGCAGGGAGCAGCAGACACTCAACACCACTTACTGCACTCTGCTCCAGATATGCTACTTGCTTGATCAAAGGGCAAAAGAGCCAGAAAAGAGAAGAGGTTATACTTGTCTTCCTGTATTTTTAATTCTGATGAAATCTCAAAGGTGCTTTTAAGACCTACCACTAAAAAATGTTTGCCCACTAAAATAATAGAAACGATATCTATCAGAATCAAAATATGTACAATAAAATATAAAAAACGATGGCACAATCTTTGAAAAATACATAAAAGTTTATACACTACATGGAATTTTTATATTTATTTTTCGAGCAACCAAAGGTATAATATTTGATAAATATACTGTAATTTAAATATATTTTATATGGATCTCACTGACACGTCTGCTCTCCACCCCTTGGAAGATGAGTGTTTGGTGTCTTGGGCATCACTTTCTGCCTGGCCTCTACTCATAGCCCCAAAATATCAGGGAAGGGAATGTAGAGTTCAATCTTGAAAAAAAAAATGATAGGACACAGAGCAACAATTTAGCTGAGGTATTAAAGCATACTGGGCAGGTTATTTTTTTTACAACCGCAGTAACTGCAGCAAAGAGTCTTAAAGGCTTTCTTTAACAACATGGATTGTGGAACATGCAATAAAATTTGAGGATTTTGGTGTCAGTTCCATCCAACAATAAATTCTAAGTACAGAGCTTGGAAATTAAATGTCAGTCCTAAAGGCCTGCCCAGTACCTGCCCAGTATGTTTACAACCTTCAGTCTCAACAGGTGCATGAAGCCACTGCAGAACACATAACTTGCTGAGATACTCAGCAGAAAGTCTTGCATCAATTATGGATTGCATTACAAATCATTTTCACCGTCTTTTCATCTTAACCCCCATAACCTGGTCATGAGGTCATGAATCAGGCCTGCTCATGAAGTACCCCTTTTTCTGCTGTTTGTTTCTTCAATCTTAATACTATATGTGCCTGTAACAGATCCACTTACTAGTTTATATTTTTACGTTTCTACATTTGGTCCTTCAAAGTTCATTTTTAGCACACAGATCTTCACGCAGTCTCTCTTCAACTTTCTAAATTTCTACTTTATCTGTGACTAAACAGCTCATAATTGGTGATCCGTTGATGATGATAGAGATGGGAAAGACACTGTATCAGAAAACTGCCAGAGTGTTCCAGCGGTTTTCATTCTGCTTAAGTCCAATTGGTCATACTTCAAGCAGCACACCTGAATGAGGGTCTATACTAATTAGCACTGAGTCCATGGCAATTACAAAATTCACTCAGCTTTTTTAGATCATTAAAGTGAATTTGCCTCAGATGGAAAACCTGAATATATTAGCCTGTGATTAAGAACTCAGCTGAAGCAAAAACCAGAAGTCACAGGAGTGACCCGGGACCAAAACTAAGCACCACTGTACTGGGGGATTTTTAAAGGGCTGAGGATAAATCCTACACAAGCAAGCAGGTCAATTACTGGCAGCAATCAGCTGGTGAAAGAAGCAGCAGACACAGGGGTACACCGGGACCAGGACTGAGAACCGCGGACTTAACGAACAGATTAAAGAGTGTCATTTTGTCTGCTTGAAAACTCCAGAAAAAACTCCTGTAAAAAAAGAGTGGTATGGAAAATTAAGAAAACAGAACAACACACACATTACAGGAGTCTTGCATTTGAGAGATTAATGTCTTCTTTCACACAAACACACTGTATACTGTACCTACAGTCCTTCATTCTCTCAAGAATACAGTAGGTTGAGATCCCCCTGAAGTAAAATGCTTTACCAGCTAATGCAAGTGTACCCCACAGATTGAAGAAAGATGAATGCAGGGAGTTGATCTGTATTTCATGTAGAAAATGCCTATGCATCAAACCTCTTTTTTATCTAACAGAAGAGCTCCCTGCAAGCTATAAGTTCTCCAGGATGATTCTTTTTTTCTACATCTTCTCTCCCCTAAAGCAAAGTCTCGATTCTATCTGTCTGTGCTGCTGTATTAGCTCTGTGAAATATGTTTACTGTCAGAACTGGTGCTTATGTATTGTTTTTCTTTATAAAGTCATCTTGCTTGGCTAGGATTTAATGCAGCATGGAAAGACATAAAAGAGCCATAAGCAAGTTGCTAGATCTCTAGGACTCATGAAGGATAATGGCAATGCCCTCAAAGTTCTAGATATCACCAGCTTCACTTCACATGTCAGATAGCATCTGGCCATAACAAGGCAGATCAAAGGTCAGACAACATGCCTTCACCCCCTCTTTCTTCGCACTCTGCATGATGAACCCCCTTGGGCAAACCTGTGTTTATGTTTATTTTGACATTGTGCTTGATCACTAACATTGGAGGTGAGCGGTGAATTAGTCCAGGAGGAGAAGTGTGAACTGCAAACTTAATATCTTAGCAAATTCATACTGGAAGGGATTAATATATTAGGTTGTCATGA